>NC_140470.1:24765713-25365713 GCF_051167445.1 Perissodus microlepis | reverse complement strand
GCAAGATTTAATACCATGAAGAACATGAATCTAAAACTGTTAAACTGTAGCAATCCATTCCCGCACTATTAGCCGGCTAAAGAGTCTTTGAAGTGTAAATTATGTTAAAGACCCCATAGGGTCCCATTTTTTCACTCCAGCACTCTACCTCAAGCTTACAATGTTTAAATACAGCTGCATATGAAAACCCCGTTAAAAGATTGAATGAATTGGAACATCATAAAAGTAACAGTTAAACAAACAGTACATTAAACACACTGGTTAACTTTCACAGGCATCGTGTAACCAGTTGCAGACAGCAGTAGGGTTATGTATTCGTTGAGTCATACAAGTCTAAAATTGTTGTTTAAAGCACAATCGACTGGATATGGCCATGTGTTTATATTTTGATTTGTGTGTCTTTAAAATGTGTTGATTTATTCTTGTGATGTATTATTAGATGTTGCAGTCACAGATAAAATCCTCAATATTTATATATTCCTTCTTCTCTCTCCTCAAGGTCAGTCAGGGGGACATTGGACATGCTGTTGGACTGCTGACAACCCAGACTGCAGAGGTTCAGGACCCTGGAGAACCACAGGAGTCAGGGACATCTGGAGAGGCCTGGGAGGGCCAGAAAGGTACTCTGGGGATGCAAATTGACACAAAGCTGATAGCAGAAGTGACACTTCCAGCACAAATGCAAACTGAGCTTAATGGATGAATGTAAAGAAAGCTTTACTATGAGACACTAAAAGAGAAGAGAAGACAGCAGTAAATGCATTCAATTGGCCAGCAAAAGGCTGTTGGTTTGAGTCCAGCCGGAGACACAAATCTCCTTTGGGGTGGCATCAAGAAGGGCATCCAAAGTAAAACTCTGCCAAATCAAACATGTGGTGACCCCTTGTGGCAAGGGGGCAGCCAAAAGTGGCTACTACAGATTTGCCAAAATTGATTGACTTATGTGTGGCGTTAGGGAAATTAGGTATGAAACAGATAAGGAACACACTGCTCTTCAAACACAAGTAAAATGTAAAAAGAATGTGTCAAGCATTTTTTTTTGATGTGATCTTACACATATTTTAATATACATTTAAAGTATTGCCATTCATAGCCGTCTGTTTGGGAATTTTAATCGTAAGTAAGCTAACAGGAGAATATCTGAGCAATGTTATGGGTCATCCATTTACTTTAGTTGGAAAACAATGTTTGAGTGAAGGCAGAGTCACATAGAAGAAACAGAATTTTATTATGAGTGCTCAGTGTGATTTTTACATTAACCCATTTTAAGTTGAATTATAGGATCTCTGTTGTAACGCTCTTGTGTTTTTTTTTTGTTCAGGGCTTCCTAAAGATGAACTGCAGACCGCCATAGAACTCAGCCTGCAGGAGTCCCACAAAGCCCAGGAAGAGGAGCGAGAATTTCATAGGTAAAGGACAACTTTTCATTTGATACAACACTTGTTTTTGGTTTAATTCACTTTTTAATTTCAATAGAGAGAACTATGAAAATTAAAATGTTAGCGGCATGAGTGTTTTTCCTCTCAGGCTACTAAATGGCCATGGATGCCACAACTATTATCTCGGCTGTGTAAGTGTTACACAGCCAAAACTCTCAGCAAAGGTCACTGCTGACAGCTGACAGTTCACACGGAGCAAAAACACACAAAACAGTGTGGTCTAGCAGTTAATCCGAGATCAAACGTAGATAAAATAGCAAAGAACTTTAAGTGTCTGGCTACAGTTTCTCTCTAGCCATGCTGGATGGATTGAAATGAAATTTCTTTCAGATGATAACCATCTATCAAAGACCTTAACTAATTATCGTAATGGTGATTCATTGACTTTTGATGAAGAAGAGATTACATTTATCCAATCATAGATGGCTCTAAGATGATTTAGCTCCATGTCTTGGGGGAACCTCAGATTTCTTAACGTTTCATCCCATGCAGTGTTTCAGTTTACACTGAAAATGGGTAGTTATGGCGGTTTTGGTCCAGCAGTACCCCACACAGTTTACCCAAGGACACTTGGGTAAACTGTGTGCAGCTTGGGAGCTGCAGTTTTAACACTGAACCTGGAGTTGCTTCCAGTAACAGGCCAGCGTTTTGCATTGCAGCTCTTTTGCCACTGAGATGTGAGCAGATGAATAGGGCAGTCGCTTCAGTATAGTTCATGCACCATGAGCTGTTCTTCATTTCAAATGCTGGATTTAATGTATAAGCATGTTGATGCTCATAATTCCCACAATACTGATTACCTGTTAGACTCATTTGCTCCTCTTGATGTACATTTAATGTTTTTCTACAAATCTTTTTGGGGTGATTTTACTTATAAAGATTACATTATACTAACCCTAACCCATAACACTGGGAATGAGTTAACCTGTGTTCAATAGCGTTGTCAGATAACCATTTTAAAGTGGTAAACTGATGTTGTGCAGGGCTCTGGAAGCCAGTGCAGAGGAGAATGCTGCGAGAATAAAGAGGAAGAGATGTGAAGCCCAGAGTGAAATGTGTAGCCCTGCAGAGTGGATCCGTCAGGAAGACTGGCCTGTGGGCATTCGTAATGTAGGAAACACCTGCTGGTTCAGTGCTGTCATCCAGGTGAGGACAAGGAGCTTTTTTCACCTAACAAATAATAAGATGAAAAAGGAGCATTTTGGTTACAGAGGTCAGATTAATAACAACAAATGTCCATAAATATAACCGCTATCATGCTTCACAGAGAGATACTAAACAATCAAAATGTTGCTAAAATCTATTATTGCTTGTAAAATAGTGTAATTTATTTAGATTGAAAAAAAAACCCTCAATCATAAATATGATCAAATAGGAACACATGACATTGTAATGCCATAAACGTCCTGAATATGTTGATATAGAGTGAGATCCATGTGAATTTAAGCAAATGGATGTAATACTTTAATTGACTTGTCTGTAACAGACTTACTTAAAATTCCATATAAAATAACTATCCTAAAATTTAAGTATTTAAGACAAGTTTAAAACATATGGAAGAACAAATATGCAAAACATAATAAAGAATCTGTTGACTTATAACAGATATTTACCACCAATTTGAGGAGGAATTAGGAGGTTGAGGGTTAGCATTAGCAGTCAAGTGTTTTAATTTTTTTTCTTTCTTTTTTTTACTTTTTGTTTTAAGTTGTTTCATTTAGTTTCCTAAATTGATTTTCTTGGTTCATTTTTGGTTGAAAGCATTTTGAGTTTCAGTCTTTTTAATTATCATTGTATAAAGGGCATATGTCAGAGGCAAGATTTAGGAAAATCAGTTCAGGTATTACAATAAAAACACTACTTTTTTTGAAAGCAGCTGACTCACAGTCTTGTAGACATCTATCGTCTCAACAACAAGTCCATCAAAGCCTCATCAGCCAAGCTGTAATAGCTTAAGCAGTAAACAGTTTTAAGTTTAATTTTAGTTGACTGTAATAACCCTGATACCCACTAACATAAATTAGTGTTGTATTTTTAATGTAGTGTATATATAACACATGTCAATGTTAGACCCATATGACACTTGACCACAAAAGTATTCAAATTCATATTCAGAAAACATAGCGACACCTAGCATGTATTCTGTTGCATGAAACTCATCACCGATCTCCACCTGTTCTAACAGTCTCACCTCTGTTGCTCCCAAGACCTAAATAGCTCTTGCACTTAGTTCAACAAACATTTATAGACTTGGAGTTTCCTTTCAAAGATTTCTAACTTCTCTTGATCCAGTGTCAATCATCACATGTCTGTTTTGCTTTCAGCAATATCTGTCACCTAGTTTTTCCATGGTAAAATTTGACCACACTGGGTTAAAATGTACAGTACAGACATCTTTTTAAAGCGAAAGCAGAACCTGTTCAGCTACACAAGAATCTCCCTTCTATCTCACCTTTTCATCAACCCTCTATCATGCTAATAAAGTTAAACATCTTCCCGGTGAGCTTGAGCATACAGTATTAATCTGAGCTCTTAATTCTATTATAAGTCCATTCCAGCTAACTTAACTTTTCCAGGCCTATCAGGTAGCTCGGCAGAAACCAGAACCCTAACTGAGATACACCGGCTATATTGATAATTAAATAGCGAGCGAGGACGGAGTGAGCGGTGGCAGCCTGAGTATAAAGTAAACAGAAGAGACTGTGATTGTTTCTCTCTGTTAAACTCAGATATGCTTCCATATCCGTTAAGAAGTCCCACCCGCATATGACGGGCTTTTATCTGGAAATTGAAATGGGGGAAATAAGGCCGTATTGTTAGAATACAAATGGTGTTCAGATCATACCTTTTTTTTGTCTGTTTATTTTACCAGAGTCACTTCCTTGTTTTACAACTGAGCTGTTGTAGATTCAACAGAGCTTGACTCGTCATCTCCCCTAGAAAATTTTTATGCTATCAGATTGAGGCTGAGTGACCACGTGACTCAGTTGTCAGCTCATATTTCTTCAATTATCCTTTGTGGACTAAATTGCAGTAAAACTGAGATAAACCGTAATTGAATTTCCCTCTGAAATGTAAATGCATATCTTGATACTCAGAAGTGCTTATAAGCTCCCATCAGCCCTGCACATGACACATAAGATTAGTATTAATGCATTTAGTTTATCCTGAGAAACACAGGTATCTTATGACAAATTGATATGGGGTTTGTTCCTGGCTGTAAAAATATTAAGCTATTGACATATACCGTTATAAAACCTTATTTTCCAACTTGCTGACTTCTTAGTCTTTTGCATATTTGTCACACTTACATGTTTCAGATGGTAATGAACTAGTGATTTGATTCAGGTGTGTTGACCCAGGGTAATATCTAAAACCTGCAGGACAGCAGCCCTTGTGGCCTGGAGTTTCCCCCACCCCTGTTTTACATGATCAATGTAACGTTTTCCCCCCCAAAAAAACCTAAATAAATAGCTCAATACATTTTTAAGTAATAAATTGCACCCATAAAATATGTCTTTTATTATTATTTTTTGGCAATAATTTCACAGTTCAGGCTTTAAAGGGTTAAACAGGCTGTTCATCCTCAAAAACCCTCCAATGTAGCTGAATTAAAGCAATTCTGGAAAGAAGAGTGGGCCAAAATTCCTCCACAGTGATATGAAAGACTCATTGCCAGTTATCACAAACACTTGATTACAGTTCTTGTTGCCAAGGGTGGCACAAGCACTTATTAGCTGTAGGGGGCAGTTACTTTTTCACATAGGGTTGGATAGCTTTTTTCCCCTTAATAAATATACTCATCATGTAAAACTTTATTTTGTGTTTGCTCAGGTTATCTTTGTCTAGTTTTTTTCATTATCTGAAACATGTAAGTGTGAAAAATGTCCACAAATAAGAGATTAGGAAGGGAGCAGATACTCTTTCGCAACACTGTATGTGAAGAAAAAAGAATAACAAAAAAACAGAGGATGTTGGCCTATTTTAGCCTATATTTTTGAATCCAGGTGAAACTACACCACAGTATTCATATGCAGATCAGCCACAACATCAAAACCTTCCACCAATTATTTAACCACCAAAATATCTCTGACCCGTTGTGGCATGGATACAGGACTTTGGTTGCTCTTTGTGGTTTTCGCAGTTGATGCTTTGGAAGTTTGGATGCTTGGTCGTTGCCTGTGCCTCATGTATTCATCAAGCCATTCCCAAGCAACTATTTTTTCCCTGCAGAACATTGCATTAAAAAAATAGAACTGATGTCATTAGCCTCACCTTTCAGTTATTGTGATGGTTGTTTGATGTGTGAATACTTAATCTACTTAACACTCGCATGCAAATTTCCAAACAGCAAGCTAAATGTCAGTGGCAGAACATTAGCAGTGTTCTTTGTTAATCAAGCAACATATTTGTAAACATATGTCCACATTTTCTCCTCAACCAAGTTACAATAAATGTTCTGCTGTAGCGATGATCTGCCATCTGGTAATCTCCCATATCCAACCTTCAGTGGATGGCTGGATTTATGTGCCTTGTTATGCTGTCTTGTTACAGTCACTCTTCCACCTGCCTGTGTTCAGGAGACTGGTTCTCAACTACCATCTGTCTGAGAAAATACTGGAGAAGTGTAAAAGCCATTCAGTAAGTAAGCTACTGTCACGAGTATATACAGAACAGGATAACACATAACTCTTCTTACTTTGCCGCTGTGATATAAGGGTGATGAAGTTGATGAGTTTACGTTAACAGGACAAGAGGAACATAGCCTTCATGCAGGAGCTGCGCTGCCTGTTTGCCCTCATGGTGGGCTCTACCCGCAGGTTTGTGGATCCTTCTGCTGCAGTGGAGTTATTGCGTGACGCCTTCAGGACCAATGAGGCCCAACAGGTACAAGATATGTACAGTATTTGTCTTTTTAAGGAACCAACCTAACTCCGCACCTGCTTTTAATACTCTCTGACTTGCTGATAAAGCTGAGGTGTTCCTCTCTCAGATACAATAACCAGAGCACATCTGTCAGCACCTTTTCTGCAGGGCACTTCAGACTTCTGGTTTCTCTGAAATTTGTAGCCACTGCCTCATTGTTTCTCATTAACTAGAGGGACATGTAGGCTTTAATGGTCAGCAGTCTCTCTATTTTTCTGCTGCTGTCCTTCTCAGACTCATTTTATCTATTTTCCAGCTGAATATTTTATTTGTGTCTTTGAAGGATTTATAATGTTTTAACTCTTCTAAACCACCATGACAGAAACCAGCCATAATTTTCCAGAGCAAGTCTGCCCACAAACCTTTTTTTTTTAGTGTCCATTGTAATAGGATCAGCAGACGGCAGGCATCATTATCTGGGTTTTGCACTGAATCCATTAAATTTACATGCAGTCCGTGTTTGCCCTGACCTGCTCTTAGCCCAGTTCTGTCAGGGCCACTTTAGTTAAAAGAGGTTTATTACTTCATCTGTAATAATTATGAATTTTTGGCTGGGACCTTCCAGTCCTTCTACCTGCATGTTTGCAAAGTCTACAGGGAGAGCAGCAACAAGACTGCTTAAGTGAAAAGAGCAGGCATTAAAGAAAGGGGCTGATCTCTGGGTGAATTCAGGAGGACTGTTTCAAGCTGATAGGAAGGCAAAACTCAAATAACGTCATACCGAGTTACAACCAATATATGCAGGAGAGCATCTCTGAATGCACAATATGCTAACACCAGGTGTGACCTCTGTCAGCTAAGAACAGGAAACTGAGGCCACAGTTTTTATGCACTCACCAAAATTGGACAATAGAAGATGTTGCCTGGTCTGCTGACTCTTGATTTCTGCTGCAACATTTGGATAATGGGGTCAAAATTTGGTGTAAACAACATGAAAGCACAGATCCACCCTGCCTCGACTCAATGGTTCTGGTCAGTGGTGGTGTTGTAATGGTGTGGTGGATATTTTCTTGGCACATTTGGGCTCATAGTACCAACTGAGCATTGTTTAAATGCCTCAGCCTATCACATGTTGCCAACCATGCCGATCCCCTTAGACCACAGTGTACCCATCATCTAATAGCGTTTTCCAGCAGAATAACGCACCATGCCATAAAGCTCAGATCATCTCAGACTCGTTTTGTGACATGACAATGAGTTCACTGTACTCATTTGGGCTCCACATTCACCAGATATCAATCCAATAGAGCACCTTTGTGATGTGACTAAACAGGAGATGCTCGTCACGGTTGTACAGTCTACAAATGTGCAGCAACTTCATGTCATTTCCACCTTGTTGAATCTATGCCATAATAATTAAGGCAGTTATGAGGGCACTATAAGGTTCATTCCAGCACTGGCAAGGTGTACCTAATGAAGCGGACGGTGAGATTATAAGCAGGCTGAAACTGTTTAAATAGGATGCCAATTTGAGACTCTTTTATTCCCCAGTAAAATTCACAGAAGGGAATCAGCTGAAGATTTAGCTAATGTGGCTGACTGAGTTCAAGTGTTCAGCATGCCAGAGGTAGTGCTATGCACACCTGGTCATCATTTAGTCTTGGTTTAAGACTTCACAGTGGTCATACAACAGGTGGTCATACACTTAGACAAGCTCCATTCACTGGGGAAGACCATGAGATGATACTGAAACAAGTTGATCTTTTATTAAGATTTTAATTAAGAGCTAAAAGACTTTTTCTTTATCTAACTTTCAGTGAAGATTGTCGTGTAAATGTAATAATATTTAACCTTCCCATTTGTTGCTTATATGTTTATGTAGATTCAGCACATACTAATGCTCAGCAGCCCCTTTAGTTCTTAGACAGCCCTTCATTAGGTCTTTATACATCAGAGACAGAGTACAGAAAAAGCACATAACAGAAAGACAATTAAATAAATGACTCAGACAAGTAAATTGCCCTTTTTGAAATGTGTCCCTTTTAGGATGTCAGTGAGTTTTCCCACAAACTGCTTGACTGGCTCGAGGATGCATTTCAGCTGGCTGCCAGTGGAAAGTAAGTTTTAAGCTGATGGCACCCAGCGTGTTTGGTCATTGTCATCTTTAGTGCACTACTGCTTGCTAAATTAATTTAAAATAATGCCATGTTTTACTTTTAGAAATGCAGAAGATAAACAACATAACCCCATGGTCCAGCTCTTCTATGGTACCTTTGTGACAGAAAGAAGACACGAGGGTATGAGTTAGTTTTTTTTATTGGTGTTGTCTATGATTTTCAGTCATCCCCTGGTATCTGTGTGATTTTTTTCTCAGGTAAGATGGTATATAATATTGAGCAGTTTGGCCAGTACCCCCTGCAAGTCAATGGCTTCAACAATCTTGATGAATGCTTAGAAGGTGCTATGGTAGAGAAGGAGATTGAGTCGGTTCATTCAGAGCATCATGTCACATCTGGACGTGAGGTGAAGAATTTGATAAACTTAAAATTGAATCTCTCTTTGTGCAGCACGCTCGGCTAGAGTTTGTGAAATTTAATGATCTGCTAAGAAACTCTTTATTTATTCATGTTTTCAGAGATGGTTCAAAAAGCTACCACCAGTCTTGACATTTGAACTTTCGAGATTTGAATTCAACACCCAGCTTGGGCGCCCTGAGAAGATACATAAGAAACTGGAGTTTCCTCAAATCATTTATATGGACAGGTGAGTTTAAAACAGAGGGGGATGGTTCCAGACTAGGCTTGTTGATAACTTAGGCCGCGGTAATTTCCACCAAAATGGTCATCCAACTTTATTCCATTGGTATTTTATGATGTGTGTATGGTGTAAATATTTAAATATAACTTTGCCACATTTTTAATTGTAGGAATCTTCTTGTTTTTGTGGTTACAGATATCTTCACAAAAACATTGAGCAGACCCATGAGAGGAGAGGAGAAGTAAAGAAACTAAAGGAGCAACTGGCAGTCCTTCAACAGAAACTTGAGTGGTAAGTGACTTGAAAATGTTGTTTTATTCTTTCTTTTTTTTAAGGTTAAATCTCCATCTAATTATCTGCTTTCTTGACTCACAGTTATAAAAACTATGGCTCTGGACCTACAAAGTACCCTCTAGCTGACATGCTCCAGTTTGTGCTGGAGTTTGCTACCACCAAGCCGACTAGCGTTTCCCCAGCTGAAGACTCGAGACAGGCCGCATCGTCACCGACTCCTCCAAGTGCCCCCCTCAGTGAAGCCATTGCCAAAGAAAGCAGGTGTTTACCTTTTTCAACTCTACTCTTCTTGTATAGAGCAACAGCATTATACTCACCGAGGCCACAAGTGGTATCTCGAAAATGAAATCATCTTTTAATAGATTTAATTTATTCTCAGTTAGTGTTGTTCCACACAGTCCTTCTGTAGTCCTCTCTTTAAATGGGACATCCTGACATGCTTGTAACTGCTGTGTCGTTGTTCTTGCCTTCTTTAGTGAGCCCGGAGAATCAGTTTCATCAGAGAGCCTGGGTTCCAGTGTTTCCAGTTGCCAGAGGACCCCCATATACAAGCCCTTCACTCAGTGCAGACAACCTATTGACTGCCCACCACACCCAGCCCCCCACAGCATCACAGAAGAAGAGCTGCACTTTGCTAAAACCTGTCTTCAGCGTTGGAGGACTGAAGTTGAGAATGACATAAATGGTATGCTAATGATAATTCTCTTTTTATACCCACATTGATATTACCTTAAAGATTTACTTATATTGCTTTGTAAGCATCATATGATTTCATATGATGCTTTGTAAGCATCATATGAAATCATAATATCCTTCAGCTTTCTTTGTGTTATGTTTTCAGTTGTTAAGCTGCAAACGATTTGTCTTTTGGTGCCTTGCTTGAGGGTTAATAAGTTCAGAGTGAGTAAACCAAAACAATCAAGCTGCATAGTATAAAACCCAAACATGCATAGAGTAGAGTGGGGTCATAAATCTCCTTGGGTTTTTTACCTTGTCTGGCATATTCCACATTATATAAACTCACTTGAACACCCAGTGATAAAAACACTGTGCTTAAAGATATGCTTCAATAAAATTGCTGCCAAACTGGATACAGCAGATGATGATGATGCATTAATGTGGGTAGCCTTGACAGTGAAATTGCAATGAGCCCCACGCTTTCCAATGACACTAGGTCTGCTACACTTATTCGCCATCTTCAGTGGAATAAAATACATTTCATTAAATATAAGTGCTGCAGGTGAGTAAAGAACAAAAAGTGTACTGGCACAGAGCTGTGCACCTGCACAAAAATAGAGCCAATGTTCTTCTGCTGACTGTGACTCATTCAGGCGCAGACAATACATCAGAATATGTTAAATGTCAAGATGAGTCATATTTCTTTGAATACGGGTGATAGACATTTGCCCGGCTCTCTCAACTTTCCCATTATGGCACATATCTTATAAAATGTAGGACAGCTATGCAAGCATGCAAATTAGTATTATTCAGATTGACTTATTTTTGTTCCAACAGTTGTGAAAATCATTTCCTTTCAGGATCTGTGTTTATTTTTTGCTTGTTTGCCAGAACTAAAGGCCAGCATTGACAGGCTCACTCAGACACTCGAGGGCATGTACTCAGACAACAGTCTCTGCCAGGTAAGGCCTGCACACTCACCTAATTTAGCAATTCAATTACATATTTTACATTTGCAGCTGTAGAAAGTGAATGAACTGAGATTAGATTAAACTCTACTGATATCTACAGAGAAACAGAAAATAGTGTAACGTAAACAGGACAACAGGACACAAATAAGAACAGGTCAACTGAAAGTAATGTTGCAGTTCATGGATAACAGCTGATATTAAGTTGGGAAGCTGGATTCCAGTGTTATTTCTCTATATCTCATGTGCCTCTTAGGCCCCCTACAGACTCCATGCAGTGCTTGTCCATGAAGGCCAGGCATCAGCTGGTCATTACTGGGCTTACATCTATGACCATGCTAACCAGCGCTGGCTGAAGTACAATGACATAAGTGTCACTGAGTCATCGTGGGATGAGCTGGAGCGAGACTCCTTTGGAGGCATGACCAACGCAAGTGCCTACTGCCTAATGTACATTGACGACAGGCTACCTCAGCTCATCACAGGTACACCTACCTTTCAGTTATTTTATTTTTAAGAGGAAATGAGAGGAATGAAAGCAATTTTTGCAGAGCGTTCTCCATTTACTTGATGCAAAGAGGCAGTTCAGAGGTTTCAGCTGCTCTCTCCAGTGCAAAGATTCCTTTGTCCAACCTTAATATTCAAGAGAGGAATGCTATCAAACACCTGAGCAGAAACCAAAGCATCAACATACTGTAGCTGACAAGCGGAGGTGTACCATTCAGCTCAATTCAACTGAAATATATATATTTTTTAAAACAAAGATTTATCACTGTGTTTATTAGCCAGGATTTATTTGAGATTTTATAGATTTATAAATGTATACCAAACTAGTACATTTCATTTACCAAATTCAAGTAAATTTAAAATTCACACTGTATTTATGAAACAAAATGCTCAGCATATCATTATAAAAATGGTTTGTCAAGAATTCCTCATTCCAGTATTCAAATCAGATCAGTTTTAAATAGCTCGAATCACGACAATAGTCGCCCCAAGGCGCTTTATATTGTAAGATGATGGATACAAGCACTTAGTGACAGTGGGAAGGAAAAACTCCCTTCTAACAGTAAGAAACCTCAGGCAGAACCAGGGTTAGAGAGGGGCTAGAGGTGAGAGGAGGGTAAGACAGGACAAAAGAGATGCTGTGAGTGTGCATAAATACATGTAGAGTGAAAGGAGAGTGAAAGAACGGTTATTAAAGAAGAAAGAACACTCTGTGCTTCATTGCAAGTCCCCAGCAAAGGTCTGTTGTAGTGTAACTAAAATATGTTTTTTTAAAGTCACCTGATCCAGCCCTAACTATTAGCTTAGGAAAGTTTTGAGCCTAATCTCAAAAGTAGAGAGGGTGTCTGTCTCCTGAAACTAAACTGGAAGCTGGTTCCGCAGAAGAGTGACTATTCTACCTATAAATACTGTAGTAACCACAAGCCAGCAGTCTGTGAACTGCTGAGTGAGTCTGTCGGGGTGATACGGTACTCTGAGGTCTTTAAAATATTCAAGACCTTTTATATGAGGGGACACATCACTAGATAGACAGCATCACTTATGTATGTACTTATGTAAGTGCTAAGCAACGTTAAGGATCAAAAAATATGTGTTTTTTCCTGTAACTTGGACTTATGTTGTGAGATTCAGTAAAGATAAAGGAAACTGAAATGAAAACAATTTATGTATAAATTATATGGAGTTCACCCAGTTTAAGTAGTGGCTAGATACTAGATACTAGAAACTAGAAACGCATAAACATTTTTCTATGCAAACATTTTAAGTATAGTAGCATATTGAAATATCTATTTGTACAATGGATATTAATATGCATGAATTCAAATGGCATTACTTGAAAGGCATTAAAATGATAATAAATGACAGTTAATTTCCTAACTAAAAATGTCTTACATCCTACCCAGAAGACACAGATGATGAGACGGGCCAGGTGCTCCATGGCATGGACTCTCTGCCACCCATCCTCAGGCGCTATGTCCACGAAGATAACCGCTGGTTCCAGCAGGAGCTCAGCGAATGGGAGGAGCAGTTCTGCCAGACGGCAACCCCGCAGGAAGAGTCCACCGCCTCTGCAGAGCCCACAAGTCCCAGTCTGGATAACATACAGCAGTCACCTGTTGAGCCAGCACCACAGTCAGGATCCTCTACTGAAGAGGTGGATGAAGGAGTTGCTCCAGAGCCACAGCCAGACCAAGAAGCAGAGAAAGAGCCAGAACCTGATCTCAGAAAAGAGCCAGAAGGTCTGTAGTGATGCCTGAAAAAGTGAGAATGACATAAAATATTTTATCACCACTCTAGATAAAGTGGAGATGTATATGAAACATGTAGTCATTGTAATTATGTTCACACCAGGGCAACTAAGCCAGTTCAATCAAATCTTGAACCTCTTTCAGGAGCACAATATATACAGGATGAGACTTAAGAAGCAGATTAAAACACAAAGTATTATATATCTGTTCAAGCTTTAGCCTAAGGAGCCCAAAAACAGCAGTAGGCATTGTATTTAAAAACTGTATGGACCCAAAATATAATTAGCGAGGATAAGCAATTCTCAATAGAAGAAAATCTAATTCTACATGAAATATTGAACTAGTTGATTGCACTTCTTTGTCCAATTAAGCAGGTGTCAGTTATCACTTTCTCTCCAACAAAATCACCTCCCTCCAATGTAGTTTTATTGGCTGTGTAACAAGAGCCCATCAAAAATGTAATGAACACTTGTTACTGCAGAGCTTTCTTAACTCTAGACAGAAGTCTGCCCTCAGGCTGGACGAATAGACTGTATCATTGCTCAGACCTTCTAGGTGGGGTCTCTAATACCAGATGAGATTAGAATATATCCAGTAATCTAATTATATATTTAGCACTTCTTCTTTTCAAAAGACACATGTAGACTCAAAGCCTGTCTTTCTTTTTTTGACCTTAGCGCAAACAGATTTATCTCCCCCACCACCAGAGGGCCCTGGCTGCCAGCCAGGTGATACCAGCACTCCAACAGTCACTGACACCACGGGGGTCAGCCAGAGCTCTGATTCAGAGGAGAAGGAGCCGCAGAATCAGGTGAACAAGTACACGACACCTCGCCCTTTCATTCCCTACCCTACCATGTTGAATATGGGTCAGAAATTCTAGGCCACAAAAATAAAGTGCGTCCATCTGGGTCAGCGATCAGATTTCCCCAGTTAGCATGGTGATGACCCTTCAGGACTTATGTAGAGCTTATTTAGAGACCTATTTAGATTAGTGTACAGATAACAAGTAGTTATTTGAAGTAATTTTTGCACTTTTTGTTGTGATCATAATATAAACATAACTGTTTTTGCTGACCCAGATAACCCGCTTTTGTTGAATGCAGATAACTATTCTGAATCACAATATTTCTCACCATGTTTCTCATTGAATACATTTGTTGTTAGAATTGCAAAGTACTGTAAATTAGCACTTTGAGACACACTGTTCAAGCCAGGTACTAGACTTCCAGAGCTTACTGGTATGCTGACAAGACCCCCAAAAGCTGTGAAAGCATACGCTGATATAAGAGAGTATATACTAACGTGTTCTATCTGAAAACTTTGTCTGTCAGATCCCTGGCCCTGATGTAGAGCTTTGCGATCAGACACCATCTGACAGCCACGTAGAGAAGGATGACCCGGAGGTGGCCGGCCTCGTCTCTGAAGCTGAAGAAGAGCCCCAGGCTTCTGGAGAGGCTCCTGAATCTATCGCAGAGCAAAGCAATGAGGAGCAGCAGCAGCAGCAGGAGGTTCCAGCCAGACCACGACAGACTGAGAATGAAGTCTCAGAAGTGGAGATCCCCAATGTGGGCCGGATCATGGTGAGGGCGGATGCTGACGGATACAATGAAGAGGTAAGGCCTAATGTCTTAATGGAGTGTGATTTAAACAGTTATAAATACATACCTGCAGCTGATAGCTTTCCTAGTCAGTGGACACAAATATAAGCTAAATGATCAAATGTAGGGTTAATGTAAATGTTGATGGTATGTATGAGATTTAAAGAGATACAATAGGTTTTGAGTCATATATCATATATGTCATATATTTTTTCTTTGTTTACCCTTTGGACTAATTATCTGTCATTTCATGGTACAATCATTCTCTTTTTTCTCTACATTGTCATGTCATTTCCCAGATGATGCTAACTCCAGCTATGCAGGGTGTCATTCTAGCCATAGCCAAGGCCAGACAAATTTTTGATAAGGAGGGTCCTGAGGCTGGCCTCATCAAGGTATTTTTTGTTTGGGATATTGATGTTCTTTTAATCACACATCAACTCTAAATTGCAAAAAATCTGTAAAAGCTGTATGACTGATTTAGTTCTTTAGACCCAGATACTCATAAACTGTCCTTAGATCAACCCGTGCTGTAATTGCAGTTTTTATCTCTCTGCGAGACAGTTTTATTAAAAATCCACACAAAAACAAAAATGCGCATTTTATGGGACTTTTTAGCTAGAAGTTAATCCCTGAAGGAATTCCTTTTATCCTAAACTGGAGGTTCTCTTGCAATAAGCTCGGGAAGCAAGATTCACTTTGCAGGGTGAGAAGCCTCTTGAAGTATTCTTTCTGTATTTGATAAAGAACTTCTATGAAGCACAGTGTTTCATATTTAAAAAGATTAACATCAATAGCAAGATCTGTATTTTAACTTTGTCACTAAAGTCATGAAATCCCCATATTTCCTAGATTTTAAACAACAAAGAAAATACTTTAACTTGTGAAATGTGTGGTCCTTGTATAAGTCACACTGAGGCCTTAAAGTGTACAATTAATTAAATAAAGCATTAAAAACATTTAAATTTCCCGTGGTTCTTTCAGGCTTTCCATGAAGAGTATTCGCGCTTGTATGAGCTCTCCGAAGAGGAGACCACACCACAGGAGGATGCACGTCTGCAGCACGCTCTGGTCTACTTCTTCCAGAACAAGGCACCCAAGCGTGTCATTGAGAGGACGCTGCTTGAGCAGTTTACTGACCGCAACCTCAGTTTTGATGAGAGGTGCACACAGTCCTTGAGTGGCCAAAAAAATTGTAACACAGATGAATTTTATCCTAGATTACCCCAAATAAAAAAGTTTATAAATGAACTAACATAAAACAAAGGCATTTCAAGGTTGTAGCATGTGTGTATATACAGGAATAGGAGTGTAATACTGTGACTGGAAAGGTTTTTACTGAAAGCAGAATGGTAACTAAAAATACAGTAGAATATATAGCATGCATATTGTGCCATCTAGTGTCCAGAGTTCAGAGCTGTAACTTTACAGTATCTTCTCCTTTCCATGCATTTGCTGTTAAACTTCATTTATCATTTTTGGTACTTACAGAGCCATCAGTATCATGAGGGAAGCCCGGGCCAAACTTCGTCTCATTAAGCCAGAAGACATGGACATGGAAGAATACATGGTACCGTCTCTAGGCTGAACGGATAAAATGTTTGATTTTTTTATGCAGGGAAAACATCATAAATATGCAAATAAAGAAATTAGTATAATTTTCCAACAGATATTTGATGAATAAATGTCATTAGGTACATGATGCAATATGGCAGTGATCTGTAACAGCAGCTGAGACTTGCCCCCAAAACAGAACAGGGGCAGACATCTGTTAAGTAGCTTCACTGGGTTGAATTTTTGTTCCACTGCTGTGCATCTGTGGAAAATTAGTGGCTCTGTTAACAGATTTGTGGCCAAATCACCTCATTCTTGCCTTTAATAGCAATAAAAGGCTAAAAATCCAAAAGTAAAAATAGACACCCTGCACTGCTCTCAAATGTCAGTTTTATTAAGTATTTTGCATTTATAAAAATATTATTACATGGTTATCTCAGCTTTATAAGGGAAGTTTGTTTGTGTTCAGTATATTAAATCCCTAATCTGTGTTTATTTGGGTCTGCGTGGTTGACATTCCAGTAGGGAGCATGTAAACCCAGTGACATTTGTTCACACTGGAATGAGAACTATGTATGTTCCAGCATGGAAAGACAGCTGGGATGGTGAAGACACCAATCACAGACTGCAGTAATAAACTGTTTCTTATATCAAGAATATAGCATAAACCTAACACCGAACTTGTCTTTGATTAAATGATAGGTCTGGTGATATTGTCTACTCCTTTATATCTGTGCAGCCTCTAACAGTCTGATTTTACTTCTTTTTTTCTTTTCTTTTTTTTTACAAAATAGAAGTTTTTATTCAAATACTGTCAAGTGGAAAAAATAGGAGGAGTGTAAAAGAGGGAATTACGTGATGGTGATATTTCTGTTTGCTCTCTCACAGCAGTGGCATGACGATTACAGGCTGTTCAGGACGGTCTTTGTCTATCTGTTGACTGGGCTGGAGCATTACCAGCACGGGAAGTAGGTGTCGAATATTCAGCACAACCCTACCCGATCAGCATGTGTCTGACCCCATTTTTCCAGATTAATATATGGTTGTTTGTGCTCACTCCTTTTGACACTGCCTATTAAATTGTGAATTCTTTACACAGAGTAAAGATGCACTTATTTAAAGCCAGGATATACATACCAAAGAATAGTTAATGATAGTACAGTTCAGATATCAGTATCCTTGAATACTATAACTTTAGAGTAACATAACACGAAACAATTTCTAAAAACGTGGGGACCCTCATTTTAAATACTTTTCATATGTTTTCAGATCATAAAACTAAATATTTTTTGCTTACATTTTGATTACATTGTGTGGGAAATAACCATTTCTTTTCTTACAAAAAGTGTATTTTTTGTGTAATATGACAGCAGTTGCTGCCTTTCTGTACTGCAGGATGCGGGAGGCACTGAATTACTTGGCCCACGCCTACGAGACCAACAGCACCCTGCTGCGAAACGGAGAGAAGCGTGGTGTGGACAAGTCTCTCATTGCTGTTTACAGGAGGAAGTGTCTCACTGTGAGTAGGACTATTTTCCACTCCGTCGAATTGCAGATAGATCGCTGAGCTCGATCCTTCTCTATAAAGTCTGAAATATCAATAAAGAAAAATTATCTAAAAATAAGAGGTTTTGGTTTGCTTAAAATAAGATGTTTGCAGATCATTAGAATCCATCCTCTGGGAGTGATCCATGTCCCCTTGACATTTTCTAAAATATATTTCTCTGTACCAAAAATGTGGATAGAAGGACTGACTGGCCAAGAGGGCCATATTTAGGAGAGGAAATGTTTTGATAAGCTGCGCTTGGTTTAGTTTCCCATTACAGCCCGTATAAAATCTAGTCGGACAGTATTAGAGCAGGAGTAGATTTGTTCTCCAGTGTATTGAATTTTATAAAGTATATTGACTTGTGACTATTAAACCCAGGTTCATTTATTCTTTTTTATTGGAAACGACAGTTCTTCAATTGTTGTTTTGCAGCTTTTGATTGTGTCTCTTGAACCTTTACTTTTAAAATGCCCTACATTTAAAATAGTTTAGTATCAACCTCATTTTGAATTTGATGGCAGCAACATGTCTCAAAAAAGTTGGAACCAAGGCAACAAAACGCTGGAAGTGTGAGTGGTGCTAAAAAGAAACCGCCGGAGGAACAATTTTCACTACTTAGGTTAACTGGCAACAGGTC
Organism: Perissodus microlepis; assembly: GCF_051167445.1. Lineage (NCBI taxonomy): Eukaryota > Metazoa > Chordata > Actinopteri > Cichliformes > Cichlidae > Perissodus > Perissodus microlepis. The sequence continues at coordinate 25,347,115 of NC_140470.1, read as the reverse complement.
AGTTACATGATTGGGTAACTAGTCAGGCAGCGTCTCTCATAAGTAAAGCAGACAGAGGTTCACCAATCTGTAAAAAGAAAATGTGTCTACCAATTGTGGAAAAATTTCAGAATAATGTTCCTCCATGTAAAATTGCAAAGACTCGTGAAATATGACTCGTGAAATATCATGAAAAGGTTCTAAAATTTGGAAAAATCTGAATGCCTGTGATTTTCAGGCCCTCAGGTAGCACTATAATAAAATCAGGCCTGATTCTGTTATGGAAATCACTGCATGAGCTCAGGAAGACTTCCTGAAACTGGTGTCTGTGAACACAGTTCCCCATATTATCTGCAAATGCAGGTTAAAGCTCTGTCATGCAAAGAGGAAGCCATATATGAACATGATCCAGAAAGGCTGATGTTTTCTCTGGGTCAGAGCTCATTTAAAACGGACTGAGCAAAAGTGGAAAACTGTCCCGTGGTCATGGACGCTGCATCCTCTGGACAAAAGAGGAAAGGGACTATCTGACTTATCATCAGCACTCAGTTTAAAAAGCCTGCATTAGTGCCTATGGGATTGGCAGCTTACACATATGGAAAGACTCCATTAGTGCTTAAAGATATATACAGGTTCTAGAACAACTTGTGCTCCCATCTAGATGACAGTTTTTTCAGGAAAGACCTTGAATATTTCAGCAAGACAATGCTAAACCGCATGCTGAATCTATTACAACAGCATGGCTTCATGCCCTGCAGTCCAGACCTTAAAACAGCTGAAAACATTTCATAAGCATAATCAAATGAATAAGATAAAACAAGGAAGCTCAGGACTGTTGAGCAGCTAGAATCCTCTATTAGACAAAAATGAGACAACATTCCCAAAAGTTCAGCAGCTGTTTTCCTGAGATCCCAGATGTTTACAGACTGCTGTTAAAAGGAGTTGAGAGGGCTACACAGTGGTTCCGGTGCTTGTGATTAAAATATAGGGTGATAACATGTGCAAATCATTGTATTCTGTTTTTTTTTAACACTTTACACAGCATCCTAGCATTTTCAGAACAGGGTTTGTACATATGTCCTGTCATCCACCACACAGGCACTGAATGAGAGCGCATCGCAGCTATTTTGCAGCGGTGAGGAGGCCAAAGTAGAAGAGGGTATTGCCATCATGGATGAGGCCGTCATCCCCTGCCTTCACCTGATGAACCGGGACTCGACTTTACCCCAAGAAGACCGAGATGCAATGGAGGCCATCCGCAGCCACTGGTGCTGCTGCCTGGGCCGAGACATGGATCGTAAGTTTAGATTGTACATCAGTATGTACTGTCCAGCTCTATTATTCTTATAGCTGTATACATGATGTCTCATATGATGAGCTAGAAGTTTTAATTACAGCGGCTCAAAAAGAAATAAATATATAAGGTGGCTTGCTGCCATGCTTTTTCTGCATTTTCTGCAATACCGACTTTTAAGATGCTTTTAGGTTGCTGTAGGGTTTGCATCAAAAATGTCAAAATACACTCAATTATTTTTTAACTTTTAATAAACACAAATAATTAATTTTCAGTTAAATGCAACTGAAATATATGAAAGCAAAGGTTTATTTTTTCAAATAATTCATCATTGAGGAAAATGTGCTTGATATAAACTGGATGTATACCAGTAAAGTAAATTTCATTTGACCAGATTCCACTAAATTTTACATTATGACTTATGTAACAAAATTATATGGAAAATTCACATGTAATCAAATTACTTTAAGTCAGCATGTTGGTGCATCTTGAATAAATATTTTATGTGTATACAGTAGATGAGGATCCCTTATTCTGAGAGTTTGAAATACATTTAAATTAAAAGGAATGTGGGACAGGGGCATAAAGACTTATATTGAGTCAATACAGTATAAAGTTTGCGTACTCAAAAGTGCTTTCATGGTACAGTAGGTGCACCCTTAGACAACATTTTGCTGTAATTACACACACACATTTAATTCTATACCAGTAATGCTGCTAGCTAATTAAAATTTAAACCTTAAATTGAAACAAAACTGCAATAAAGAAAATCAACAATAAACTAAGTCGCTCACTTCTGCTGCTCTTCCTTTGTGTTCAGACTCATTGCAGGTGAAGCTCGGCGAGTTGCTTCCCAGAGTTCTGGACGGTTCAGCTGACACAGTAGTGCTTAAAGACCCACCCAAAGTCCACGTCACCCAGGCCTACGACCTGTGCAGTCGCCTGGCTGCTGTTATGGAATCCATCCACAACACGTCAGTGGTCATTGTGAAGTGAAATCCCAACAACTCTTTTTAAACTGTGTATCTTAACTGAAAGTGTCCCGGCTGACGGTTTCTTCTCCACTGACAGACTGTAGGGCTGAGACATCATGTAGTTTTAGCACAGATCGTTTATTTTAGTATATCTGCTGTTTTGCATTGCACACTTGCCTTGTTCACATAGCAAACCCTGTGGGTAAATGATGGACCGTGCAGGGCTGTCACCACACGAATACATAATTATTACAAGAACACATATCGTGGCATTTTACCCCAAAAGCCTCAAAAAGAAGTCAATGTCCTTCTCAAGAATATTAAGGTATGCACTTTGACTGCTCACCATACTCAAACAGCTATAATGTGTAAAAGAGGTACAAACTGTACTTAAAATTTTAAGGACTACATCACAAGGTTATGCAAAAAGAAGCCCAAAAGGTTGCAGTATTGCTATGTTTTGCCTGGTACAAGATGGAGAACCAGCAACTCTAAATCTTTTCAGCTAACACCTTAATGTTTGAAACTTGTCTGAAACTGTCTTTATGTTACCCGCTACAAAGAGACCGATAAAGATTTAAGTAGCTCTGACCATCTCAATTTACAAAACCAGCTTGCTGGAGAACAGTGAGGCATTGAAATTCTGATTGGTGCAAATGTTCATACATGGAAATGTTTAGCTGGGCTACCCCGTTAACTTGAAAAAGTGTTAACAGTTGTCGCTCAGCTCTGCAGTAAGTGACTGGATTGATATTTGGATTGTGAATATACAATGGGGCCTTTTTACAAGACTAAAAAAAAAACACAAAATTTATACTGCACAGAAAATAATAGTGTTTAATAGATTTTTTAAAAATATATGTTTTATATTACTTTATTATCTTTGAAGGTCTATCTGTAAACGCTGTAAGCCTTTTGAAAGGAGACTTGATATTGGAAATCCTGTTTTGTGTCGCAGATGCAACACGTTATCGTGAATGAATGAGGATTTCTAGATGAGCTACTGTAACAGCCATTTTTGCCCACTGATTTCAGTCTTTCACTTGTGCTCTGTGATGATACAAATAAATGTTTTAAATACTCTCTGCGTGCTTATTATTGAGACTATTATTGTGACTTGTGTGGGCAGGCTTTGAAGCTGTTCCAGCTGTTGTTCCTTCCCAAAACCAAAGCAGCATCACAAACACCCAAACAGAATTAACCCGCCTCCGTCCCAAGGAGTTTGGCTGTTCCCCAGTAAGTATTAAAGAAAAATAAATCAATGAGCAGCAATGTTTGGGGATTTTTTTGCATTATAGTAAACATCTTATTTTGGATAGATAGCACATATGCCATGTGTTTTAATCCACAGAAGATAATTGATAATACCCATTTCCGGGCTGGCTGCTTCTTCCAAGGAGTCATACTTTATTGTATTTTTTTTTTTTTCAAGTTGCCTTGTGCACTAGTTGTCTTTATGCATATAAGACAAGGCTCTGTCATGGTTTGGTATTTCAGCCAGTGGTGTTGGAGATTGATGGAATTATGAACACAGAAAAGGACCGTCAAATTTTGATCTGCCATGCAAAATTATCTAGAAAGTATCTGACTAGCAACAGCTTCAACATGGCAGTAATCCCAAACACACTGCGCAGATGCAGTAAATGCTTACCTGGTTAAAAAAGACACAATTGAACACTATCAGCCATGGATTGGCCTCCTCAGAGTCCAGAAGCAGTGTGGGATCATCTTGACAGAGAGCAGAACAAATGCAGGCAGCATCCAAAGAAGAGCTTTGAATCTCCTTCAAGACCCCTGGAGAACAATTCCTGAAGTTACTTAAAGAAAGTACAGGACAGCTTACCTAAGACACCCAGTTGCTGAAGAGTAAAGGTGGTCACACCAAATATTGATTTTCAAGCTCGTTAGAATTGTATAAACTATGTTTGTCCTCAAATATTGTATTTTCACTGATGTTTGCTTGCTTTTTTAACTACACGTATTTTCCTAGAAAAATATAATGAAATAAGAAGGGCTCCAGACTTTTGCACAGTACTGTAAATCTACAATAAGAACCAGTTATGTTACAGAAGTCAGACACACTTACCTCTCATTGGCCTATTAACAGATTTCTTTACATTAGGATAATACCAGATTTAGTTGGATTTTTTCTTCTTCTTTTACTCCCAATGAGTTAATTTCATCTGCTGATTAGACCACGTGTAAATTTATTGCTATTTATGATCTCTCTGCAGTTATACTGAGATTAAGACAATAATACTTGAGAGTCAGAGTTGGCACGAGGTGGATTAAGATTATCGCTAGTCAGCCTTGTCGAAGGATGTCAAGGGGGGCTGTTGATATGTCTACAGCTGTTTTCAGGACATGTAGTGTTATTGTTCCATATGAAGTTCATCATTTGAGGAATGCAGCAACATTTTTAAAGGAGCATAGAAGTCCAGTGTTTCCCGGATTATATCTGAGACCACTTCAGCACACACACTGCTCTTTACAAACAGCAGTGACTGTTCTGTTTGTAAAGTTTCGCAATTCTCACAGCAGGTGCAAAGGCATGACCAACTACTTTCAGCAACTACATAGGTATTCAACAACAAAAGCATGTATGCAAATTAAATAGACAATTTGTCAAGAGTTACTCTTAAAATATAATTTCAAAAACAACCAAAAAAAGATCTCTACAGGTAAGTAGTTTTGTGCATAAGGCAAGATTTCTCATAATATACAATACAATATTTCAGCCACAGGAAACTGACATGAGTGGCAAGCGTGAGCCTGGCTCCTGGATGAAAAATCTTTAAATAGATGCATCTAAAAAAAAAAAAGTTTTGACAGCAGTAAATGCACTTCCACATACTGGCATTTTGCTAGTGCCAGTGGTGTGAGGGATATAACCACTCTGTCAGCTTTACAGAGGATATTACCTCCAAAATAGCCCTGGATGATCTTACCCACCAGTTAGAGTTAGTTGCACTTTTGAGTTTGATCTAAAATTAACATTACAGGTCTTATTACATACTTTGAGAGGTATAATAACATTATTTAATTTATGTATCTTATTAACCCAGTGAGAGGCCTACTTTAGAGATTGTGACATAAAGCATTGCTGGGTCTAGAAACAATCAAAACATGGTGCAAGTCATTATTTTTCTAAACCCAGTCTAGACAACTATTTGTGCTTATAATGCAGTGTTACTGGGAACAGGATTCACTGTTAAACTTTCTTTAATTATTTTTAAGTGTTTTATGTGGAATTATTTTATGCATTAACAATGAAAGGGGTTTTTGAACAGTCTTCCTTGTATTGTAGGAGACACCGGGAGGCTTCAACCTGCTTTTATTTTGAAAGTTACACGCCCAAGCGGAAACCTTTTATTTTAAGGACTTTAGTTTTCCTCAGCTTCCGTTCTGCGCTCTGCTGGGACCGCACCATCCGAACCAGGAAACCAGGCGGCAGGTGAACTTACTTGGAATTGAAGCGCAACTGTCACGCAGGTTGTCGGGGTATGGAGGAGAGCAGTGCAGTTGGAGGACCTGGTTCAGATGCAGGAGTGAAACGGGGGTACTTTTATTGATCAACTACAAGCCAAGAGCGGAAGTTGTTTGACCAAAACACCCGGAGCGGACCGGAGAGTGTTCATTTGTCGGGTGACAACGTGGAGAGAGGACTGACTCGGAGTTTGCACCCGTGATTCAAAGGCACTTTGGCGGATAGGTAAGACGGAAAGTTAAGGAACAGGCGAACTTGCTGAGAATGGCTAGCTAAATAAGCTAGCTGGTAGAGACCTGCTTTTTCTGAATTTTGTTATGGTGCTCATATCAGATGAAGATGGACTAAGGCTAAAATGCGCACCAGATTTTTTGCATAAGTATTAGCATCTTGTCTTCCGGCTTTTACTGTTTAACGCTGACTGAAATAACAGCGGTATTTTAGCTTTCTGTTAGCGAAACTCTGTAAACGGATCCTGCCAACTTACCAGAGTTCTAAATATACATAGAGACGTAAAGGTGCACCCATCTGCTGAAACGTGTTACCCCTGCAAAACCATGGGGCCACCGTTTTGCACTTGTCTGTGTGTGTGTATATATATAGATAGATGGAGAGAAAGAGAGTGGGCGAGATAGTGCGCACCACTATCTATATATCTAACTATCATAAGTACTGACGCATTAATGGTTAAAGTGCAAACTGTAAAATTCAGTGGTTTGTGTTTGCACAGCCTGTGCTTGCACATCGTGAAGGGAGATAGACGTACTGCTGCTGTGCAGTTTGTTGAATATTGTTGTTGAGTGCATCACTTTAGAATATGCCAGTGGATATGTGCTTATATATACATGCTTAAGTCTTTGCTTTTTTCATGTGTTTTTACTCATGGCATGGCTGTTTGTATTCATGCGTTAACTTTGTCTTTTTTTCCACAATAGTGATTTCCTGTTCCCTCCCTTTAGCTCCCCTGGCTCTTTGCCAATAGGTTGTTGGTGCAAAACATTGTTGAGACAGCCCCCCTCTTCTCTCTCGCTCTCTCACACTCACACACACAGAGTTTTGGGAGTATTTGGATAGTGAGCTCCTGTGATTGATGGTCAGGAGAAAACACAGCAAAGATCAACATTCACAACCGAGCATTTCTTTATATATAAACTTTATTGGGTTACTATGATAACATCGCAGTTAATAAACTGAAGGACTCATGATGTATCTTTTTTTTTTCTTTTTTTGTAATATGTAAACAGACCTAGATATGGGCAGGAGCTGGTAAACCATCTTGGCTATAAATGCTGCAGTATTGTATGGTTAAAAATATGAATGTCACAGATTGATGATTTATGAGCTACAATTGTCCACAGCATCACCAAATGTAAATTTTTGTATCTGATGCGTATCTCCTGTGACCACAAGGGAAGTTTTCTGTTTTCAAAATGAGTCACTTAAAAAAAATGTTGGTTTTGTTAAATGTCCCACAGTACGCTGATCAGAAGGTTAACACTGTCTCCTGCTTCTCAATCAATCATAATTTGGTCATTAATTTGAGGAAGTGCTTTTGAAATAAAGTTCCTGGTAATGTGATAGAATAGCAGTTAAGAGCTGTGACTATATTTAGAGCTAAGAATCACGCTAAAGTGGCTTCATTTTTTGCATAAAAGTGGTACATGTCAAAGGGTTCTTGCAGGAGATTTTTTTAAAAAAAAACCTTTTATGTTATTATCGTTTAAACATGCCACGTGTATTAATCTCATATCTCTAATCTTAATCTGTAATGGGATCTGAGACACCAGGTCATTGATGTGATCCTGTCTCTGCTTCATATCCACCAGGTGAAATGAGCAGTGAGCTGAATGTGCCTATGGGTTCTCCAGCCCTAGGGGTCGCAGAGCATGCCCCAGACAACAGCGGGATGGACTACAGGGACTGGGTGCGACGTAGTTACCTGGAGTTGGTCAGCTCCAACCACCACTCAGTGCAGGCACTGTCGTGGAGGAAACTCTATCTGAGCCGTGCCAAGCTGAAGGCCTCCAGCAGGACCTCTGCACTGTTGTCTGGCTTTGCAATGGTTAGTCAGTGTAGTCTAATATGAAAAATCCCCACTAACCTGCAGGAAGGAAGTGGTTTTAAGTGTCATGTTTGTGCTGTCCATTTGCATTCTTAATGGGACGAGTGTTTTTTCTGACAATATAAATTAAATATATCGTTAAAGTTGATGAATTAAGTTTTTGACAGAGAAGCACATCTTGTGTTCTGTTGTGATCAAATTTGGACAGCAATTTTCCCACAAAGTAACAGCTATATAGTTAACTTAGTTGCTGTTTTGTTATCTCCATAGTAAATTAATTATTTTGCTCATCAAGAAGAAGCATTTGTAGCTGTTCTGGCATTGTGGCTTCTCATCACAGCCTCTGTTGCTATGGAGAGTAAGGCAGACAGAGCAAAACGCATTGCCTTCGAAACAGAATCTGACACTGACCCAGAAACTGAAATTTCATAAACCGCTTCATTTCCCCTGTGTGTGTGTGTGTGTGTGTGTGTGTGTGTGTGTATGTATATATACACACACACACACACACACAGCCACCGGGTGTTTGCTGGGCCAATTCTGGCCCTCTTGCCTTATGCTTGACACCCCTGATCATTGGAGTTAGAGATTTATTCATGCTGAAGCCAACTCAAGCCTCCATTTGAGGGACTGCAGTTTGTTGGCTTTATTTTTCAGCCCTGGAAGCATGGTGGTTGTTATCTGACTTGAGAGTTAACATTCCAGAAAGTTTCTGAAGGCTTGGACTTGCCAAAAAACTGCTCTTTCTTAGTGGCTTAAATACTTCTGACCACAGTTAATGGGACCTCATACAGAAGGGTTAGAAAATGCCTGAAATTTTTTGCGTAGTATAGTTTGCATTGTGTTGGTGTGCTTTGATGTACTCATGGATGTAGAGTAATTTGGATATGTCTCTGTTTAAATGTCTCAGGTGGCCATGGTTGAGGTGCAGCTGGAAGTTCAATACAGTTACCCTCGTCTGCTTCTCATCGCCTTCAGTGTGTGCACCACCATCCTGGTGGCAGTGCACCTCTTTGCTCTGCTGATCAGCACCTGCATTCTTCCTAATGTGGAAGCTGTCAGCAACATCCACAACCTCAACTCCGTCAGTGAGTCGCCTCACGAACGCATGCACTACTACATCGAGCTGGCCTGGGGCTTCTCCACGGCCTTGGGGATCCTGTTGTTTTTAGCAGAAGTGGTGCTCCTCTGCTGGATCAAGTTCTTGCCTGTAGAATCTGGCAAGATCAAAAAGACAACTACCACATCAGCCACCCCTCTGGAAACCACCACCCCCTCGCAGCAGAACCCCGGCTGGCAGGCTGCTCTGGCCTCCACCATCATCATGGTCCCGGTGGGGGTGATTTTTGTGGTGTTCACCATTCACTTCTATCGCTCTCTGGTTCGCCACAAGACAGAGCGCCACCACCAGGAGATCGAAGAACTGCACAAGATTAAGGTGCAGCTGGACGGCCACGAGAGAGGACTCCAGAATGTCTGAAGACATGACGGCAGCTTTAATGACTTCACTTTGTCTCATATATTTATCAAACCCTCTCTCCCTTTTCTAAAATGTATTCTGGTCACTTTTAATACCTTGGACATGTCAGCAGTGAGCTTTAAAGTGTTGCAGTGCCGACAACCAATGTGTTCCAGACTGCTAATTTATTCTTATGGTGAACTTGTATTGTAAGATTTGTGCAGTGACTTTTTTCTGTGCTTTCAATCTTTAATCTGTGCTGATGAAAGGTCAAGTTAAAAGGTTTACAGAAAAAAAGGGCTATTAAGTTCTGTGTGCCATTCTTGCTATATCTCTTTTTTCATGTTAGGGTTGGGAGCTGGTGATGATTCCATTGTTGCAATGTTTGTTCAGTCTGAGAATGACTCGTTTTTTTGGAATCTCTTATAAGTCCTCACTTAATGGCATAAAAGTAACCAATAATTCTCAAAAATTGTTTTGATTAAGCTTTGTTTATCATCTTGCCTTAAGTAATTTGCCATAATGTAATGTGCATTTTGTTTGATTATTGTCTTCTCTGAAAACTGGTCTCTATGCTCAGCTTTATTTAGGCATAATTGTGACAGAGAGAGCCATAGCGTGCAGTATTTGTCATGCAAAGTGTAACGATACTTTTGAATGTTCAGCTTTTCCTACTATTGTTACTGAAAACACGTTTCTTTATGCATCTGTACCATCCCTCCCACGCAGATGCCATTTTGTGGGAGGGATCATTATATTAATCATCGTATACGTGACGTTATTATAATGAGCCGAGCTACTCACAAAGATGGAAGAGATGCTCATAATCCTGTGACGCGGTTATCATATTGACCAAGGTTTTACTTAACTTGAAAATGACACATTTAGGTGCCATCAGATTCAAGTTAAAGAGTGTGTGTCTGAGAGGGGTCTGAGTCTCAATCCAGAGTGGAAAAATTCTACTTTAGAGAGAGGTTTGTAGAAGGTCTTTGGTGTCAATCATGGAATTGGTCAGTTTACCTTTTTTTTAATTAGTTGTACCAAGTTAAGGTTTAATATTTTTACAGCACTTATATCTGAACACTCATACAAGCCACATTCACCCACAAAGCACTTTCTGAATAACATGTATGCACTGGAAGCTATTTCTTACCCAGTGCTACTTAGACACAATCTGTAGGAGCTGGGAATCAAACCACCAACTTTCTAATCATTAGAGAACCTGCTCTACCTTCTGAGCCACAGCCATCCTGATATAGAAAGACGCAGCTTTTTGCACCTACATGCTTCACTCTATAATGAAAGGCAAAGTGTAACTGCCAACAAAAACGCGAGTTGTGTGTAATCGTCAGATGGATTCTGTGAGAGACTCAAAGATTTGGATTTGTATAGCAAAGTCAATACTTGATTTAGGTTTGATGAAATGCTACTGAACCCCAGACCTCATGCATTATGTGGTGGCCTTATTGCTCACCCTCAACCTGCCCCTCCAGTGGGGTATACAACAAACTGCAAGCAGCTGTGTGGTGTCTCTGTTCTGACTGGAGGGGAATTGTTTAACTAAGTATCTATTGTTGGTATGTCTTAAAAAAAGCTGCATTCTAGTGTTTTTTCAGCCAAAATCTCACAAATGCCTCAAACCTTTTTCTTTCCTTTTTATTCAAATAGCTTTTACTGTCTGTTAAGACCTTGGATCCTTTGTAAAAGATGTCAAATGTGTCTATTCTGTATATACTGATGATGCACAAATTGCTTAAATATGAATGTGTTACTGTCCAAATATAGTTCTGCCTTACAGAATTATTGCCTTTTATGAAACGCTGTTTTGCTAAAGGTCATAACACAAGCACATCTTTTGTTGGAAACGCAGTGAAGCTAAAATGTGAGTTGGGTGTCATCCAAATATTTGGAAGAGTCACGTATGAACAGTCACAAAGTGCATGTAACGAGCATGATATATGGTGTTTACAGTTTACAGTTTTTTTTTAATGTTTTCAGTTAAGTGCGGGTCCATGAACGGAAATCCGCACGGCGAATGACGATGTTTGAAAAAAGAAAAATGTTCAAAACAACATTCCAAATATGACTGACCAAAGTGTTGCTCAGTTATGTGTCGTTTCTTTCTTTTCAGAACAGAAAAAAGTGCACTTGTAGTTTAATTGTACAGTAAGTAAGTGTCGGTTTCTTATCAAAGAACGTCCTACATTGTGTTGTGTTTGTTGCTTCTTAAATGGATACTGCAGAGGACACGGAGACCTGTGCTGTAAGATAATTAACACCCTGAAGGCTACCAAAAATAAAAAGTTCTCTGTGTCTTTTATGTCCACGTCCATTTTTAGGCACTGTGAAAAATAATGATTTATCTTCACTCTGTCTATTGAAATGAACTGACCTTGTGTGGATTGACTAATGGCCACAGGAGGAAATGGTACTTGAGAAAAAGATAAATAAAAGCTAACTTTTCCTGTCTTGTTGCTCCTGTCCCAACCAGGTAAACTAGTTCTGATAATCTCAGGATGAGACTGAGGCCTGAAATGTCCAAACGTTCTTAAAAAAAACCAGTCTTGTAATGTGAGGAGGTGTTATTGAGGTAACAGGTCACACTGTGTTGTTTTGTGAAGCATTCCTGCAGTGCTACATGCTAATAGTAAAAACATCTTCAGACTACTGCTGTCAAAAACATAATGTCTTAGACAAACCTTTGTAAGGAACTTTATTTTAGTGATAAACGTCCTTCAGATGTTCTTTGCACATTTCTTGAGAAGGCCGTGAGAACGTCTTCAACGCTGTGGGAGGATTTCCTGCTAGCTGGGAACTTGCAGTTGCCAGTATTACAAAATAACTGTGATTGACTGTGACTGATTAGCAAGCCAAAGACATCCTGAACAGCACGAGACAGCAAAAAAGTAAAAGATCTCCAACATGCAATATCAATATGATAGTGCACTTTTTTAGCATTCTGCATGGCTTGAACGATCCACGGTATTTAAGGCCAGAGAGGTTTCTGTGTGTGGCACTGAGTTAAATCATCACTCTTAACAGTTTGATAAAAATGCTAAACAGTGATGATGAATATGGTGAGCAAACAGGAATTCTTGTACTCCTCAAATGTAAATTCTGCTTGAAATCCTTTGTTTAGATGAGTGTCACCAAGTGAAGTTTAGCCCATGTCTAAGACTAGTGCAATGCTCTCTATGAAGCAGCGAGCATGCCTCTGCTCAGCAGTGGAGGACATTGTGCATATTTTGAAGCACTTAACCTTTGAAAGACTCAAGTCTTGTAAGAGAAACAGAACTCTGTCCAGGATTCAGAGAACAATTAAGCCGGCTGCACAAAGACTACTGAAGGACGCTGGCTTTGATTTAAAAACAGACTTCAAAAAGAGAAACTTGAAACATTTTTGTGTCATTTTAGAATTCGGTCCAACATTTACAGTAAAGAGAGAATTTGAGATTCAGTAAAAAGAGACCCATGCTCATACATAGAGCTTTAAACATGGGTTGTCATCAAGTACTCTATATTTGCTTAGTTATAGAACACCCTTTCAGAAAGGACCTTCAGGTAAGGCAATCATTCATAGTTTGCAGTACATATTACCTGTGGTGTAGCACAGAGTTCAATTTTTAGGTCATTTTTTATTTTCTGTTTACATTTCTTTTTCCACTAGGAAAAATCACCGACTTCCATCAGGTGTTTTGCAGCAATGCATAGTTCAAACCACATCAAGTTCGCCGATGACACGACTGTGTCAGCATACAGAGGAGGTGCAGCAGCTAACGGACTGGTGTAGAACCAACAACCTGTCTCTGAATGTTGACAAAACAAAGGAGATGATTGAGAGCACAGAGAGATCACTGTCCACTTAACATCGGTGGATCCTCTGTGGAGGTCATCAAGACCACCAAATTCCTTGGTGCCCACCTGGCCGAGAACCACTCCTGGTCCCTCAACACCAGCTCCATAACTAAGAAGGCCCAACAGCGTCTCTACTTCCTGCGGAAGCTGAGAAAAGCCCATCTCCCTCCATCCATGCTCACCACGTTCTAGAGAGGGACTATCGAGAGCGTCCTAAGCAGCTGCATCACTGTCTGGTATGGTAACTGCACCGTATCCGATTGCAATACCCTACAACGAGCATTTGAGAAGATCATTGGAGCCTCTCTTCCCTTCATCACAGACACTTTTAGCACCTGCTCCATCAGCAAAGCCACCAGCATTGTGGAGGACCCCACACACCCCTCAAACACACTCTTCACCCCACTGCCTTCTGGAAAGAGGTACCGGAGCATCCGGGCCCTCGCTGCCAGACTGCAGAACAGTTTAGTCCCCCAAGACATCACACTCCTGAACACACAGTGACTGGAATGACACCACACACTTCATACACGTCACTACCAAGCACTTATCTGCAGAATCTCTCTCTCTCTCTCTCACACACACCTTCAGACACCAAGTTCTTTTTTGCACGTTTCCATTGCTCTTCCATATACCAGGATTGCAGTGATTGGTTTCACTAAGGTATACTTAAGAGCATCTCAAATAACCATTTTGAGTTTGCAGTTTAGACTTTACTCAAGATTTTACTTGCGTTTATACATAACCTGTTTATAGCACTAATGTTAAACGCATATGTGCCAGTTCACAGCTTTAATTCGTCAGGTTGAGGTCATTTTAGCTTCTATGAGGTCAATACTTAACTATTTAAAAAAAAAAATCCCCATGTCTAATGTACACCCTTTAAATTCTTTACTATTCTTTTCACTCTTAGAGTTTGTAGTCCTCTGGCATTAACCATCTGAGCATCTTTTCTTCTCTGGTCTTGGTACTGCACTCTGCTGGTGCCGCATTGGAGTACAATGTGGAAAAAAGAAACCAAAACCCAGAGTGACTCTGAGTGGTATCAGACTAAGCACACAAAGGTATGTTAACAATCCACATATTTGGCTAGTACACAAGAATGTTGTGTGACATTCCTTACTTGGTTGTCAATCTAGGGCTAACTATAGGCCTATAAACCCTATACATGTATACATAATTCTGTGTATGTAAATATGTTACCTTTGAGACTTTGTGTATTCTGCCTTGACTTATATGTTGCAAATGTCTAGCTAACAAAAAAATAATAAATAATAAAATAATAATAATTTTTCTTTATGACTCCACTCTTTAACCATTTATACACAGGGAACACTGACTCACCTATAGTTTGTGATTTAGCATTGATAAACTAAAGGAGCACTGATGGTGGCTTTAAACAGTCACATACTTCCATTAGTTGTGTCAGGTATAAAAAAAACAAAACAAAACACCCATATATTCATTCTGTGCCACTTGTCCAGGCCCGGGTTGCGGGGGCAGTAGACCCTCTCCTCGGCCACCTCCTCCCGCTCTTCCAGGGTGACCCCATGTGTTCCCAAGCCAGCCAAAAGATACAGTCTCTCCAGCACTGCCTGAATATGACATCCCCTAAATACCTCACCTAGGAGCCCTTACACAGCACCTTTTAATGCACAGAAATGTCGTCTCTATGCCAAACTCCTCATCAAGCTTCTCACCCTGCCTAACACGGTAAGGTGAGACCATTTGTAAAATAACAAACAAATAAAAATCAAGCTCACTCTCAGTTCCAACAAAGTGAAATTTAATATCTACAGAAAATGTGGGAGACACTAATTTCAGTCAGAGAAAAAAAAAAAAAAGCACACTTTCTCAGTAACATGACTTGAATATTTTGGAGATCATTTTCTAAATGAACTTTTTTCTGATCCTCATTTTAAAATGCAAAATTAATCTGAATTCTAGACAATTAAATTAACTTGTATTTACCATGTCCTCTTCTTCCTTGGAACAAAAAATAATCACTTGATATTCTCTCCATGAACAGTATTTTTCAGTCTGCCCTTCTCTTTTGTGGCCTACAGGGGGCATACAGTGCACATTTTATGTTTATGAAAAGCTACAGCCTGGCAGTGAAATTCAAAATGTGCAAAACCACTCTCAGCATTTTTTTTTAATAGGAGGAATCCTCAAAATGCTCTTTACAGTAATATTTCCAAAAGGAAACACAAACCTCAAATGTTCACCTGCATTTTTTGAAGCTATGATTGTTTATGCTCCCTCGCCTTAACGTGTATACGCTAAAGTATATACAAGAACTTCAAGACTGTCAAATCAGTAATAAAAACATGTAGAAGGCTTCATCAAGAATACAAGTACAGACAGTATACCCTCTCTGACCTTTAAACAGTTAATCATAGGGGGCTGTTTTTGCTTCACAAAATGTCAAAATAAATACCAGCTTTTATAAAATTAAATAGATTCTGAAGGCAAAAGAACACGTTCACAATGTCTCACAGGTTTAAAATGGCATTTGAACTAATTTGTATGTAAACTCAGGGAAAGAAGAAATGAAGCTTTCTGTGATATTCCGTGAAAATGTTACTCAACTTTTTAAAGATCTTTGTCATTTTGTTTCTAACCAGTTCATAGTCTATAAAAGTAATATGCATTCAGCTGTAGAATAATATGACGCACAACTTCAGGCTAATAATAAAGACCGTGTCACTGAAATCTAAAAAAACAACATAAAAAAACCCAAACAAAAATCTGACGGATTTTAAAAATTTTGAGATGTTACATCTTGCAGATAACATCCTAAGATTTCTAATGCCCTTTCAAATGAAACAAAAAAAGTTAATGCAATAACAAGCCCACAGATCAAATAGAAGAGGTGTAGCATTCTGATCGATCTGTTGGAGCTGGGACCCACTGGGGAATGTTCAACAAACTGCAAGGAGTGTTTGTGTTAACTCATATATCGCAACTTTTTCAACACCTTCTGACTCTGCTCGATTTTTTCTCTCTACTCCCAACAGTGTCCGTACAGATGCTGCTGTGATTTTCTTGTACAAATATTGAGATCACAACATGATTATCTCATTATTTTCTCAGACACATTCTGTTTTTCATCGGTCCATCTATGCATCTATTTTCTGGAGCCCCAGCCTATCGCAGGGCAAACACAGAGAGACAGACAATTTTGTGTCACCAATCACCCTAACATGCCTTTAGACTGTGGGAGGAAGCCGGACGCTTTGAACCCACCTGTAGGGTACTGGTGCTACTTTTTCATCCACCAAATTGACAATCACACTGACTATACACACACATAAAGTGTGTATATACGTCACTGAACTCTACCTACAAACAGATGGAATTCCTGAATAGAAGGAGACAGGATGCGGTAGGATGCTTTGAGGGCATCCTACTTACATTTTGGCCATTCACAATAATGACATAATCAAGCAGTGATCTATACCTAATAGAAGACCAGCAAACTTGGCTAACGGTGGAGAAACTCCTTTGTCTACTGATGCTGTGAAATTAAATGTGACCTTCTGCAAAGCCCTAATTTAAAAAGAAAATATACACCTTCCTAAAGGAAATCTGAGAAAACAGTCAAATCACACAGAAACAAAAGAAGCGTATATCAGACAATACTTCTCTGGTATATTGTTTAACATTGTAACAACTTTCAAAGTAAGCCTGCTATGATCTGCGCTGAGCATTACAACAGGAAACCTATTCATTATGCAAAAACTAGTGAAACGTTCTGACATGGTGTGACCCAATAAAGGTAAGTACCACAAAGAAAAACAAAAGAACTCAGCATGCAGTTAAAGGACTAGTGTCACGCGTAAGGCAGCTGAACATCTCGGTCGACTTCCCCGTTCAAAAGCTCTGCAAAGACGCTGCTCGACAAAGACGCTCATCAGAACAGAAGACAGAAATGTGTTAATGAGCATTTGGTGTTTTTGGCAGTTTCTTCTGTTTTTAAGAGCCACAGCTGTACAGCAGAAGAAGAAAGCGGTGTTTGAGGAGAGCACATGAGCTTTAAAATGAGGATGCTTAAGCGAAGCATGTATACTGCTTCCACCAACGTTTCCCCTTGCACTCAATGACACGCTGGGAGGATTCGGTAATTTAACACATGAGCAGCATTGACAACTTTGAGGAGATTTTGACAGGGCTGCTGGAGTGTCTCAATAGTTTCACTTGAAACAGTTATCATCGAAATTTCTACTTTGAGGCTATGAGATATGTAACTTCATCGTGAACTTCTTTAAAACTGAAGCTCTTCTTTCTTGCTTTCCTCTCTCTCTCATAATCATCGTCATCAATAATATCAATTATCATGCACAGTTTGTCCCGATAACCTACACATTCAAAGTTCATTACCCGCCCCGCCCCTCAAACTTCAATACAACATGCCACAGGATACAAAACAAAAAGAACACAAAAGGAAAAACAACAGAAATCATCACCTTGACAGGTAACATAGCTTATAATCAGTCTAAGGCAAAAAGACAAACTAAAGAACAAGTAGTGGGTTAGTGAATTTAGGAGCTTTCTGAAAAACACTTTTTGTCCTCGTCCTCACCAGCCTTCGTCGTGGGAAACCCTCTGCACTCCTGCACGGCCTGATTTCCTGGCTGGCGTCTACATGGATTACTGACGTGGGGAACGTTACACCCTGAAGCTCTCTCCTTTGCCATCAATATGGCGCAGACGGAGATAAACATCAGTGCCAATGCCCTGCATAGACTGAATAGACAGAAAGCCACCGAGGTACTCCGCATAGGCCCTAGACGTGGGTAGGCCGAAGCCAAACCTGTACAACACACACACGCAACAGGTTTAAGGTGATTACGTGAAGTGACAGAATCACACCAGGCTGAAAGTGATTTACTGTAGGTGAAACATTAAGCTGCAGGTAAATACAGGCAGCCATCAGAGCTTTTACTGGCTCATAAAGAAGCCTACTGGAATCATCGAGACTGGATAAAATCAATACTCCTCTCTTATCTCTGACACAAACAGAAGTGCATCTGTAATGAGCTTACCCATGCATAGGGTTAGACTGATTCCCACTGTTGGTGATGTTGTTGAAGAGGTTGCTCATGCGGGGATCCTGTGCACTCTCCTCAGCTGTGCTGAAGTGGTAGTCCATCACCTTGTCTATGATATTGTGAGGGATACCGCCGCCGCGATCCGAGATCCTGAATTAGAAAGAAATGGCAACAAAAACTTGTAACGATACCTTCCGTTTTAGGAAGTCTCCCCTGCAGCGGTGAGGAGCGCACAGATTTGCAAAGGAAGTACAAATTATTGGTCCTACACATTAAAAGAAATCAACTGGGCCGGTTTGGGTATTTGGTCATCATGCCTGGACAGGTAAACCTGCTCAGAGGCTCAGGACACACCTGGATTACAATTCTGGCACTCACCTGATGACAAAATCTATGTCGTTATTAGCGATGGTGACAACCACATCGGGGAGATTGTATGGGGTGTCCAGATGGCTCTCCATGGTGGCCCTGAAGATACAAATTGAAGATCGATGTGACAACTGTACTCCCATTTAATAACAATCCAGTATGCAAAAAAATATATCTTTTTAATAATACTTTTATTTTTCTACAGTCTGTCAATCAGAGGAGGCAAGAGCAAGTATTCAGCTCATTTAATTGATTAACTGATGCAATCCACTTTAAATTTGTGTGCTAAAAAGCAGATGTGTAGTCTAAACTACATACTTTTTCAGGCTTTTGAGCGAACAGTGAAGATTCTGTTGCAAACCTGTTCTTCTTGTGCAGAATACTAAATTAAATTGTGCCAGAGCCACTGTTGTGACACATGGAAATCTCAATTTTTCCAGGTGGATGACACACAATAATCTTTCTAAATGCTGGTCCAATAGCCCAGTTAAAAATTTTTAAAAAGGACCTGTGTGCACACCGACTTGGACTTGGCTTCTATGTCCAAGCTGAAATCAACAACATTCTCTACACTCGTTAAAAGCTACATCAAAAGAGCCAGTCATTTTCCAAATTGCACCCCTTCTCTCCCGCTGTTGCCCTGGAAACCATTAGCAACAGCTACACTGGTGCCAACATTAAGCCAGCTCCAGGGCTCACTCACACCAGTCAAACAGCACCAACTAAAATCTTCACTGCTCTCCCTCAATGATCCTTTATTGCCATCACATCATTGCTCATCTATTATTTTACTGATTCACATAATTTTTCACTGTCAGACAAAAAAAAAAAACCCAGCCAAATCATTCAATATAACTTTATTTAACACAAGCTGATTTGAGGTCAGTGGACATCTCCGTGGGTGAGTGAGTGGTTAGTTTACCTCATGGCGTTCTTGAGGAGCTCTGGCAGGATGTAATCCAGAGGCAGAGGGATGAACGGGAAGCGAGCTGCTACGTGTCCGTTGATCCTCACCCTGGGCGAGTTACCGTACTGGTGCTCGCAAAGACGTCTATCAAACACCAAGAACATTTCTCATGATATTGAAGACTACAAGGTCAAAAATATATACAAATTCGCTGCCTCCACACTATGAGTGAAATGAAACTGTTTCATGACACTTTTTCAAAAATTATTAATGACTTTTTTACCTGATTAAAAAAAGGAGGAGGAGCCACACGTAGTGTAGGGTGTTACCATGGACAAAGCACTAAGTAAACCTCACAGTTATGGGAAAGGTGTTAGTTTTGTCTGCGTGGGATCAGAAACCAAAGCAGTGGACCTACTAATGCTGCTGGATGACAATTACAGTTCATACAGTTCATTAAATGGAAGTCCAATTTCATTCACACAAATGTTAAACTGTAACGACAGAGAACACGCTGCATCGCTGATTGTTTCTTTGCAAACTTCCTTTGAACTTGGTTAAAATAAGTCTATAAAAGGTCATTTGATTAGATTACCAAAGACAAACAAGAATGAGAGCCCATTCACAGCTCCACACGCCGTTTCTGAAAGGCTATCTGATGAACTCGGTCAGCACACGCACAAAGTCACCGAAAGGTGAGATAAACTAAGCCGTACCAAACACTCACCTGGCAAAATCCACCCACTTCTCGATGATCTTTTTGGGTGAGAGACGTCTGCATATGATCCCAACAAAATCAGGCTGAAATGAACAAAAAAAAAAAACAACAACAAAAAACAAACATTCTTTTTAGTCAAGTCTAAAAAGTATTTCACAAAATAACTAAATCCCCTCTGATTAATCAATACTGTTGGTTTAATTACACAATAGCGTTTACTTAAATAGCCAGCTGCCAAAACAAACATGACGTATTTTATGCTTCCTTGTAGCTGAAGGTAAACACCATGAAACCAACAACTTCTATTTGACAGGATCCTGTTGTCCCAACCCAACATTAATCCCATGTTTGCAGAAAAGCTGGACAACTATCACCTTTCCCCTTAACAGTTACCGCATGATTTGCTCTGGGTAACCGTTCAGAGGTTTTCAAATCCTTCGAATAACAGTTGCACGTACATTATCTTCATGAAGGGCGAGATGGTGCGTGGCCAGCATTCGGATTCCCAAACGAGAGCACAGCGTTGTATCCAGGAAGTTGCGGATGACCATCTCATCCTGTGACAGCAAATAAAAAAAGCAACTGAAACTTCACAGTTGAAACTAACTTATCAACTCTAACAGCTTTTGGTGAATCACAGCAAACGTGAGGCAGTCTAAACTGCCAAGATTGCTGCAAAGCAAACATGAGGAGTATCTTTTATTTTAGCTCTACCTCCCATAAAGGTTCTGACATAAAGATGTAATTTAATGACCATTAGAAAAGTTTCCAGGTTTTTCCTGTGTAGCTGCAAATGCAAAGACCGCCCTCACTAATTTCTAATGCAGACCCACTAATTTAGTTCTGTAAGCAGGCCTGAAAGATGACATAAAGAGCATCAAGGGTGACTCCCTGAAAGCTTTAAGGGGTAAAGAGTTAAAGGCAGATCAGCAGCTTTCTTAAGAAAACGCATCATTGTTAGCTGAGAAAGCCTTAAATAGTCCAAATAATAAAATAGTGTTTAATTAAACTGAATAACAAACAAACTGACATTAATAACCTAACCTATGCAGACCGAGAGTAAGTTGTTTTAGTAAGGAGTCATTTCCAGCAAATGGTGAATCAGGTCAGTCTTAGTATCTCTGTACCTGGATGTGTCTGCGACACTCCCTGAAGCCCTGTGCCAGCATTGTGACCACATCCTTGTGGTCGTCCAGCAGCTGCCGCACTAGTTTGCAGAAACGAGCCTCCACGTCCTGATCCTTGATCTGCAAAAAGAGATGCTTCACACTAAACCCGAGAAACCCGACGTTTAAAGAAACAGCCTGCTCCAAGAAGAGCCTTTTAATTATTTTGGATTTTATATTTATTCTGGCTTGAATGACTCAACGCTTCATGTTTACCTGCTGCTCTGATAGAGTCAGCTTCAGTGCAGCAACGGCCTCATACTCAACACTTCTACTGCACAGAGATTTTTCTTCTTTCACAGAAACGCTGCTTCCATTTATGAAATTGTCCGTTTCTTTCACAACTAGGGCTTCACATTAACGGTTGTTTAAATCCATAAATGGTGTATTGAGAAATAAATAAAGAATGCACAGGACCAGTGACTGAGAATCAGTCGAGCAATTCTGTGCAAACCGCTGTCATTTTAAAGCCACCAATGAGAGAATTCAAATGTAAAAGCAAAGCAGGTTTCAGGCATACAGATAAAAGCCGGGTGAGCGTGACCTGCCTCTGTAGCACAGAGATGTTTTTAGACATTATGATTTCCCCTGAGAGCTATTGTAGTATAGGTGACTCCAACCCAGAGTCACATTATCTGATCCTTTGTCTCTGTAGTTTCCTCTTAAATCTAGGGACCTTTTATTTTTAGCCAACCTTGTGTCTGCCTCATCTCTTTAGAAATGTGTTTATACAAGAGAACAAGAGGAGTCTGAAAGTCTCAGCACAGTGCAGTGTTTCAACACTCCATAAAGAAGGTACACACCTTTATAGGCACTGAAATAGGTGTTGTTTTTTCTTAACCTGACAATGTTAGGGTTACTTATCAGATTTAAGTGTTTACATTAACACAAAGGAAAACATGTTCAGCCAGTTTGAAATCTCCAATCATACATGTGCGAACACACTGAGCAACTGGGTGTACTCGTCTGCTTTGTCCAGACCTAAAAAGAACAGAACACAATGATCACTTTGCTACTGCATGCAGCAGTCAGTGAGACAGTTTGGCACTGATAACCACGTCTGCCCAGGAAATGCATTACAGCTAGCAATCAAGGATGACTGTGATGGAACACGTGTTATAGCCCTGACAGTACACAAATAAATACAAACAATAATCAGTGTCGTAGAAAAGCTACAAATCCTAAACTTGATAGCAGAGAAGAGTTATCCACTAACCTTCCCTCTACGACCTTTCAATGCCAAACAGAATGATTGACGAGAAACAGATTTTCATTGACTCGAACAATGCATACGGCTAATGTTTAATTAGTTTTAATAACAGAGTCACGGCTTGTTTACTACTCAAATGAGCCAATCCTAAAGCGGCTGCGGGCAGATTCATCACACGTCTCGACAGGAAAAAGGTTCACACTTCCTGTTTTTGCTCATGAGCAAACCCACTCCCTGAGAAATAAAACTTGAACTTGTGACCCGTGTTTGTGGGCGTGTGTGTTTACTGTTCGTGTTTGAGTGGGTCGGGCACTCACCTCTGGAAAGTCACTGAGCATGTGATAGGCTCTGATATACAGTTCATGCTGTGAGAAAAGAAGAGAGATGCGGGCTATGGTTAGACCGATGTCTCTGTGATCGTTCACTCAGCCAGAAAACATCACACCACAAGCACTGTCCCTCCTGACTGGGCCTCACTGTGTTACTGACAAGTCCACGTGAGGCTTACACGTGGCAACTTTCACCAAGCATCAATGGGATGAGTTTTCTGTTACTTGCAGAGTTGAGCAATTTCTCTGAATCAGAATTCTGCATAAATGACTAGACTGGCTTATTAAAATCCATCTGATCATCTTGATGTGCAAAAGTTGGAGAGTTAAAAATCAGTTCCAGCAATTATTTCACTTCTGATCAAAGAGCTAAACAGTGAAGGTACAGTCACTCCGACATCACAAGTAGTGGCACAGAAAAGGAGCTTTTGCTTTATGTAATCGACACAGAGCGGTTCCGTGATACCAGAAAAGGAAGGAATCTAGGTGAAAGTTCACCAGCAATGAGACATGCAGAGGCAGCGAAATACTCAAAGTGCTTGCAGGGGAATTAAAGGCTCAGCGGGAACAATGACAACAACAATTCTTTTGGTGTCAAAGAGTCTGTTATATCCAGACACATGCGTATTTTTCTGTTTTTGAGATATATGTATAAAGGAGCTTTAAAGGACCTCTGTCTGAAATGGCATCTGAAAAACTAAAACTGCACGATCAGAATCCTGCTGATGTCAACAGTTTCTGCTGGAAGAAACATTTCCCATGAAAAATTAGGAAAGTAGAGAATGACAGCATAGTCATTAAGTATGAGTTATTGATATGACAGGCCTAAGTCATGTGTAAAATAACAGTATCAAAATGATTTACTGAACAGGGTGTGGCACTGATGTCGTTACAGTTAATCAAAAACAACCTTGCCTGTAAAAAGTTTGGAAGACTGTCAGAAACTTAAATAAAACAGTGTTTTCGATGTCATTTAAACCCTATTTATGATTTAAAAATAGTACAATGGTAAATATTACCAAATCTGAGAAATTGCATTGTTTCAAAATATTTTGCATTTGGTGCCAGAAAATCATTCCAAAGTAGTTGCGACAGCTTGAAAACTAAGTGGCAGGAAAACAAACCACAACTAAGTGCCAAAAGACTCCTCGAATGGCCACATCAGGTTGTTTCTGAAAGTGGATCAATCTCCATAGACTCCTGTGTTAAAATGACCAACTAAACAGCCTCAGAAAGCATCCAGAAAATAAAATAATGTTTTGTGGGACTTTTTTTCTGCTTCCTACATTTGGATACTGTTGAAGCTAACCGTTAAGGGCACGGCAGCTTAGACTGACAGGTGTGCTGACACCTTACTGCCTGCGCTCACCTCTGCTAACTCAAATAACTGAACTGAACCTTTCCACTGTGTTTGCAGTGTTGGTGCCTTCTGAAGTTTTTTTAATGACAAATAATAAGACAAGCTTTCTGATAATGACCATCCAGGCAGCCTGTGCCTCAGTTATGTGTATTTGTCTGTTACTAAGCACCACTTATGTGTTTATAAGCATGTTTATGATGCATATTGCAAACCAAGCTTCCTAAAAACTTTTTTTAAAAATCAGATGATAACTTAAAACCCCATCACTTTGTCCAAATATGGGAACTTCCACCTTAAAATGTCAAATGTGCAATTTGTTGCGGAAATATGCAATGCTTTTCCTCAAAAACAACATCTGGGTGGCAGAAAACAAAACCTGCATTTATTGTTCAGCATTAATAGTACCCAGGACAGTTTTACCACAAACTTGAATACAAACATGTGCTTTCAAATCACAAGCTGCAGCTCCTGCGTCAGCAGTGCCATTGATGCTCTTTATTTTAATAAAAAAACAGAACGGTACAACTTTCCTGGTATGACCCATGTTTACAGGATATGGATATCCCATAAAGAGTCTACAGGTTGTTTGATGTCGCCATTATGTGTATAAATAAAACCCCTCCTTTCAGTTCTTGCAGTCGTACCTCAGCTTGGTATTGAACCATTAACCTGCTGTACCTCTTAATGCACAGCCATACCTCCCCTTTGGCACATCAGAGTGGACAGGGAGCATCTTAAGAGCGCTTTCAGTCAAGACTTTCCTGCGCAGTATTGTTACTTTCTATTTATATAATCAGTTACAGGGCCCACTTCCTGTATAGCTCAGCAATCTGTAAACTGTATTTGTGTGTGTCTGGAGAGCTGAGCGCTTACCACTTGCAGAATCGTGGGGTTGCAGCCAATAATGAAGGGCAAACTACGGAAACCCTTGATGCGATGAGCGATTCGTACAGGCAGCTCCTTGTGGAGGTACTTGGCACTGCTCTGTGAGCGTAGAAACACACAGAAATAACAATGAAGAGTCTCAGAAGTCTCATTATTGTTACACTTTACAGAAATCCCAGCACAGCTGAAATATTTACCAAGATGTGGTGTCCATCGGCAGACTTCCCAGAATACAACAGGGTTGCTAAAGTCAGTCGAACAGAGGCCTAGGGAGAAAGCGGCACATAAAATTACACACACATTCATAACAGCAGGGTTGAGATTGTGTTTTAGTTTCAAGTGTGCAGCCGTAAAAACACACATGATTGTTATCCACATAAATGACTGGCTGTTTAGCCTGTGACAGATAAAGTCCTTCAGACAGTTCATGCAGATTTTTTGCTGGGACACTGAAGGACACTCCATACTTGTCTTAGCTGCACACTCTGGTCCATGTGACGAGCAGAGCTGAGTGTTCGCAAAACATAACGAAACATTTTCACTGCGGTATATAATTTATATTCAGAAAGTCCATAATCTGGCCTTCCAAACTGCAGTAACTCAGAAAACTAAAGCATTACTTTGTGATTGTTTGATGGCGGTTAAGTCTACCCAGACACAGACACAGAGACCTGGAGCTGTGAAAGCAGAAAAGACAGCTGTCTTTATCCAATCACTACATTTCTAAAAAGTCACACATGTAAAAACATTAGCAACTTTTTTTGTCTGTGAACTTATTTGCTTGGTCGTGAAAGAAAGGTTCCTGAGACTAAAAGCTCTGGGCACTTTGAAAAAACTGCAAAAGTGCTCGGAGCGAAACATCTAAAACTCAGCTTGTTATACGCTCGCTGCATGACTGTGTGTTTTATTTCCTCTCGTGAGGCCAAGCCTTCAAAAGCATGCACTGATGTCGAAGGCAGGATATGGATGTACAAAACACCACTGCTATTTTGATGTGCTTGCAGCAACAATGATGCATTTGCTTAGTGTATTATTATGTTCTCATTTGGTCCATTTTGGTGCTGTAGATAATAGAAAGAACACATGAAACACCCCCTTCATATCTGCACACACAGAGCCTGAAGCAGAAAAACCGGTCTGCAGACAAAGTTGATAACCAGCTTCGTGATACCTGTTATCACTGACTAGGCCTGTAGATTTTGTTGACTCAATTTGTTAAAACAAAGCCTGAAAACTGTTAAATCACAGTTCTGATAATTGCTTTAATTTAACAAAATGCATTAGAAAGAAAAGACAGTGGCTGCAGCAGACACCCTTCATTGTTTTAAATGCAATTAAATGTTAGAACTTCGCTCTTCTCTACACACAGCCCACAATTAGCTATCCTGTCTGCTAACGCACTGCCAACAGAGAACCACGTTCAGCTCATTACAGCTTCAACATCACCTAGACATCTTTGTTAGACTTTCTTGTAAGAGTACGTTTGTTTTCAAGAATTATTTTCCATCTCTATATCGATTAGAATATAATCAGATTTAAAGAAAAATTATCGATAGAAAGACAAGGAAGATATATATCTCTCAGATAAAGTCAGTGTCTGACAGTGATAGTTACAGAGGCTAAGATGGAGGTAAGTCACTGTGGTAAAGCAAGTCTAATATTTAATACTGTGCTCAGTCATCACTGACTAATGTATGTAAACTTGCCACATTATAAAACCTTACAACGGAGCCACAACTCCACCAACCACATTCATGTGCACTATAACAGTGCACATGAATGCAAGCAATGTTATGGTGTGCTCCAGTACTTTATAGCACTCCAACTCTGCTCACCAGCTGGAGCAAGTCGTGGCATCAGCTCCAAAATGGATCTGAGGGTGCCACAGCGAGATGCCAGTAGCACAATCTGAGCTAGCTAGAAAGACAAGCACACTAAAGAAATGGTTCATGGTTTGGATTTCCTGTTAAATCACTGCAGTAGCCTGATTAAATCAAACATACTACAGTGTGATAAAAAACATAAAAACTGTAGTAACTGTTAGAATAATGCATCTTTAAATTGCAGGTCCAGTCAATAACATTCATTCACACCCCACAGTAAGATGCAATTTGCAGGTGCACAAGTAAAAAGCATTGTGTAAATACACGCAGAATGCACAGCTGTATGCCTGGTGATGGTCTACAGATCAGAACAGATCTTAAGTTAGAACCCAGGATAAATGGAGCCTAACAGGCACACCTAAGTCAAACAGGCATCAGTTTTATAAGCTCTAGCTGTGTTTACCCCAACAGGACACTGACACTCCAGTGCTAAAATCGACATGCACAAGTGGAGAATGTACAAGTGGAAAAACACTACTCATTGCTCCAGGATCTAAATGCTAAGTAATGTCAGTGCAGTCCTAATCTTTACAGTAGGTCCTACACCCGCAGGTAGGACCCACTGGAAACAACAATCTGCTGGATTGGTCGTATTACATTATGTATACTGATGCAAACATTAAGCCATCGCATCGATATCACTGTACAAAACAATAACATTTGTCTTCCGTAAAGTGATAATGTTGTCGTTGGGTAGTGTTTTGTTTCAGTATTTCAATTCCTTCCTCTTTTTGCTGTAAGAGTACTTCTTATATTCACTCCAGCAAGTGAGTAAGTAAGTGAAAAAAACTGAAGAATGTGACCAAAAAAACAAAACAAAACTGAGTCAGGAGGAAGAAAATCATCTGTGCTATTTTTATTGGTAACAATAACAATAATAATAATACTAGTTAACATGGCGACATTCATTCAGGAGTTGTGGGCAAAGTATTTTAGAGACTGGCAGAACAGATTGTTACACTTGCTTCTCATTAACTGGGTCAACGTCAGCTCAGCTCCATCGCTGAAACTTTACACCATCAAGTCTCCTGTTATTGGACAATCTTCTTATATCTATAGTGTAGCTAATATTACAATTTTGCGTTGGCACCTCGTCTGGTCCGGTAAACATCAGCGACAGCAAAGAACCGACATTATAATTTGTCTAGAAGCTCAGCAGGCTGCAGATAAATTTACCCGGGCGTTGCGTTCAGGTCTTCGGTACCGGGCATGTCAGCCGCTTTACATTATTACTGAATTATTATTATTAGATAGACCATTAGAATTCAATACACTATATGACTTAAAACAACAACAAAAAAAATAACAGAACAAAGCACGCTCTTTACTTTTGCAAGAGAAATCTCCGAAATATTAAAGGAAAATTACAAATTATTACAACTACAGACACTGCAATGTAGGTGACAGCTTTATTCCTTTTATAGAAGGAAGTCGTTTTTAAGCTTCTAACTGACAAAACATTAGTTCTGAAGGCTAAAGCACTGCTCTTTTAAGTAGCAGCATTTCACTGCTTTTCCACCTGCCCCTGAACGTAGCACAACCCAGCCACAGCTAGCTACAGCTTGCTAGCTTAGTTACCCAAGAGTTCTGAGACCTTTTCAGGAGAAAAGACCGGGAACCCGTCACATTTATTACCTTTTCTGCAGAAGAATCTATTGCAGACTGGTTATAAAACGACGTGACAGTTTTCGACCGCTCTCGTGCCATCTCTGAATATCCCTGCATCGAGGACGTTGACCGAAATCTCTGGCTCCCTGTGCCTGCCAGCGGCGGTACTGTTTTGGTGGCGGGGGCCAGCAAGAAGGTGCCGAGCCTCGGCCTAGCCCTGCTGGCTGCGCCGCTCAGCATCTCAGCCGCTACACCCGCCAGGACCAGACGCATCTGGAGATGAGCTGTGTGTGCGAACAGGGCTGCCCTGCTCTCATACAAACACGGAATATCACAGTCGCTACGAGGCCATTAGGGTCGCGTCGTACTAGAGCACAAAGGCACGTATCTCTGAATACAGTTGCGTTGAGGGTGCAGAGAGGGCTTTGTGCGCATTGGCCAGTGGGGAAGAGAGCTGGGGGAACGACATGACAGATCAGCCAATCAGTCCACCAGAGGCGGAGCGAAGCAGCATCAACAACACCCCGGAGCCCAGCGTCTACAAAGCCCGCCCGCAATGTACTGTTCTGTACTGTACTGGAGGCAAAGCAGGAACAGCCGGTTGTGAAATTGCACCAGTCATAAGTTTTATTGGCCGACTTGAGGCTGAAGGGGACATTTTAACATATAGTAATCTCTCCACCCACTCTTTTCTTGCTACTCCCTTGTTCGGTTATGTCTGATCTTAATCAGCTACACTGCCATGCCAATTTTTGGTCCAAATTTATGTTACTTATGAATCGTTTATGCAGGTAGAAACGAGCTCAGGACCATTAATTAGAATGCCTTTTGCTACTTAGAATTTTTCCTGTTTGTTGAAAAAAAACAAAACGTGGTTAAGGGCCCTGCAGTTAGTGTTTGCTGTGTGCCTGTTAAGAAGTGAATAGTGCAAATCCCACAAGTTTCACTTCCTGTTAAATAAATGTAAATAATGATAGACAATGTCCCAATAATCCGCCCCAAGAACCACGGATTGAACCGCCCAGCCTCTTGCCTTTTACTGCCACCCAACACACTTTGAACCCAATCCTCATGGGGGATCCTGTATGTGGTGAGCCCACAGAAGACCCTGTCCCTTAAGCTCCTTCCCCAGACCCGGCCCAAGAGTGCAACTCCAGTAACCCTAACCCCCTAACCCTAATCCAGAGTAAACAGGTCCCTTAATTTTTTTTTTATCTTTCATGGTGCCCTCATCCAGGATTTGCCTTGGGAGACCCTACCAAAGGCAAAAGCCCCGTGACAACCCTGGGATCTTAGGATACATAGATCCCAGAAAATAGCTTCCACCAAACGGTAGATCGCTTCTTCCTTAGAGATAGGGTGTGGAGTTAATAAGTAATTTGGGAGGGAGTCCCAAATGAGTTTTCCAGGCATGTCCTAACAGAAGGAGGGCCGAAAATAGGTGTCAGAGGATAGGTGTTAGAAAATGAAATGATGAATAATAAAGAATGATGTGTCATCATTGTGTAGATTTTTTTCAAACCACTGGTGAGAGGGCACTTCTTAATACCTGCTATATTTCAATGTTAGGAAGATGACTAGGGCAGAAACACTGAAGGTGAAGAGAAAGACTCCCTCGGTCTTGTTTTGCACTCATATAGCCTTACATGAAGTGTGGTTGAATTAATACAAAAGTGCATTCTTTCTAAACTGTTAACAAAGGGACTCTGCTGACCTATGAAGACAAAAGAGGACAAAAGTCTGAGGTAAAAGTTTGGACATCCTGCATGGTTGGGTAACCTGTTCAGTAAAACTTGTTTGGGGAAGGTTTTTTTTGTAGCAGCAAGTCTTTTGATTCTTGTGTAGAGAATTTACAGCCATCCCTGCCAAAGTCTTGGGTTCCCAGGAGTCTCAGAACACCTTTAGGAGATTTCCTATTATTGTTTAGGTTTGTGGACCGGGAGAGTCCCGTCAAAACCTTCATCTTACACTTTCTGAGCTGGTCCATTGTAGATTTGTCATGGTTTTGGAACATTTTCTTCTTGAAGCATTCTTCTTTTCATCTTTGTCTTTTACAGATACTTCAATGTTTACGGCTGGAAATCATTTGTGTAATTGAATCCATTCTTCCCTGTAGCA
This sequence comes from Perissodus microlepis, assembly GCF_051167445.1. Classification (NCBI taxonomy): domain Eukaryota; kingdom Metazoa; phylum Chordata; class Actinopteri; order Cichliformes; family Cichlidae; genus Perissodus; species Perissodus microlepis. The sequence continues at coordinate 25,316,398 of NC_140470.1, read as the reverse complement.
CCAAAGTACTCCCAGTAAAATAAGCTGAGTGGTTCTTTTCATCTACTTTTTGAACCCCTTTTCCAAACATATGATTCTGTAATGAAATCTTCTGTTTTTATTGTTGTAAAATGGTAATCTGCTGTTGTTTTTTAAGCATATACATTACTGGGCACAGTGGGTAGCATGCACCCTTCAAGTAAATTCCTTCCAAAGAATGCAGTCTGTGTTTTCAGAGCTAAGGAAAAAACAACCATGCCAGCCACCAAGTGGTTAAAATGAGAATAGTCAATACCAGGTACAACAGAACAACCTGTTTACATCTTTGCTGTACTTCTTAAGAATTCAGACATTTGATTGAACAACAGAATACACTTAAAAGCCAAAAGCAGTTAGAAGCAAGCTAAAAACGTCTTTAATTAAATAGAAAAAACAGTCCACGTTCAGCTTTAAAGCATAAAAACACAATAAGCACACTGACATGAGAAGTATTCAGAAAAGTAAATGTTGCAGCATTTTCACTCTTCAATGTTATCTGATCATTAAAAAGTAGCATGGGAAAATAAAAGCCTCAATCATTCACATTCAAAAACTATACTTATCAACAAAGCATATATTTCAAAAAAGAAACAAGCCGCAGATTCTGACGGCTTAAATCTGAATGAACCAATTTAATGTGAAACATGAAGTTTGTTACAGTGAAAATGTGGATAAAGATCCTACAGACATTGAGCAGTCTTATTATGTGGAGTCACAATCTGCTGTGTGCTAGGACAGCTTTTTCTGCTAAAACCAGGTCCTTACTGGTGGAAACAAGGGTGATGGAGGGGGTGAGACCTTACCACAACACATCATTAAAGTTAGGAATAATTCTTTGACACGAACTCGTGACCGTTCTGTCATTACACACAGATCTGCTAAAAAAAGTTTAACAAAGCTTTAACTACTTCAAGTTAAACTTAAACCAGCTAAATGGCTTTGTTAATGTTGAGCTCGCTTGTACTTTTACACTGAAGTAAACTTTGCACATCCAAACTGTGAAACTGTGCCAGGGAGTAGAAACAAGAAAACAAATTCAGTCATCAGCTGAATTTTGAAGTCCACGGTTCATTATTGTAACCATGTAGATCTAAATGCAGCCGTTTCTGTCCATTCTGGACAAATCAACAGATAATTCTGTCACAGTCAAAGTCACCTAGCTATGATCGCCTATAACTCATAACAGCAGCAACTTTAAGTAAAAACAAAAACATCTGAAAATTACAGTTTTATGTTTAAACTCCACATAATACACTATTGTGTAAAAAAAAGTAACAGAGTTCTTTTGTTCTTCAGTCTGTGATGCTTTTAGATGCTGATGTAGCATCAACACTCGCAAATTATGAATGTGCACATTTTCAGTAATGGGGCACACTCAGATTCTTTATGGCTGTGCAGTCCATGGTTGCTCAGGGCGACTCCTCTCTCTTCCACACTATCACCATATTCTTGTCACTAAGGGCAACTAGATAGCGTAGCTCAGGGTCCATGGCTACGCTGTTGATGGAGGGGCCTTCTACCTTGCCGTGGCCGTTCTTAACTGGGGTCGGCCACTCCAACACCTGCCAAAAACACACAACATGTTAGTGCTGAGTGGAGAGAAAAGCGAAATGCATCTGAAGTTTAGTCTCATTACACGCGGCCGACGTGAAGCTTCCGAAGTCTCAAATCACTAGTCTTTACATTTCATGTGCAGGCTGAAAGAGGCAAGCAAACTGAGCTCTCTTTAAAGAGTAAAGATGGATAGTGACATTTATTTCATTGAAATGTAGGTTTAAAATGTCTCCATCCTTTACGTTATCTTAATGGCCTGCACAGGCACTCCTGTGCACGATAATCCTGTGTTTATACGTGAGAGCTGGTCATTGTGTAATCTTCCAATATGAAATAAAAATCAACTACACAGCTCAGATCTCTCATATTTATGGTGGTTGCACACATCTGTTATCAGAGATGCAGACAAAATCCGAGGAAATTATGCTGAAGCTAAAATAATACTTGAATGGCCCGTGTTTATCTATTGTAAGCTTCCTGTGTGCATTCCTGTGCACGTGTATTTCTCTAGGAACAACACAGTTAACTGCTTCTGCAAATTTAAATGTCTTGTGAGTGCAAGACAAAGAAACTCTCTCTTTACGGGACTTCAGTGGATTCACACATGAAGGACAATGTTTCAGCCCAGTGCTGAGATCTGGGCATGTTGCGACATCACCAGAAATCCAGCTGGAAAACAAACAAGTGGGCAGATGAAGCGCCATGTGTTTTCACTTTTCAGAGCTAAGATTGTGAAACAACTTTAATAAGACATAAAAGTAAAAGAGAGCAAAAACAAGGACAACTAAGGAAAGTATAACTGATGATTAGGATAACGTTCACTAACCTGGGAGTTTGTTTTGTCTGACTGCAACTACCTCCCAGACTAATTTAATAGATTAATTTTTAGAAAAAAAAAGAACAAAAAAACAATCGATATTTCTCTAAACAAGAATCGTAAGAGAAAGCTACTGTCTGAAAATACAGATACCTCAGTGGGCAATATGGGTTTCCCAGTGTGGAAACTGTTTTTCTGGAGGTTGGGGATGTGGTATGTCCATATCTTGCCTTTGTCATCACCGCACACCATGTAGGCTTGACCTAATGATAGGAATGAGAACACAGAAAAGTACACGTGGTGAGTATCTGTGATGTTCTTGATCTAAGCACTATAGTAGTTTTTCACAAGTTACTACCAGGAACCTTTAAATAAACTTTAAAGTCCTTCAGGCCATTAGCTGTCTGCATTTCAAGATCTTCTAAATTAGTTCACATCATAGAGTGATTGAGTTACATCAGCTGTCCTCTCTGTTGTTTCAGAGCTGCAGGTCTGAGTGTGTGGCTTCAGTGGAGGTGTGTACTCATCTATTTGTGCTTTAGAATGTTTTATTTATCTGATTCACTACAACTTGGAGGGTTAAAATCATAACCCTGGAACGTAATTTAGATTGTAAAGTGAAAACATCCAGTTCTACAGTAAAGCCTACAGTCAGGGCAACTATGGAGTGGCTTCAGACCCAGTCTGGACTGTCCTTCTGTGTCCCAGCTCCCAAAATATCTGTGGTGACCTGAAGATGGCAGTTAATAAGCTTACTGCCCTTGTCTACACTGATGATGACCTGAAATGACGACTGAATGTTAAATGCATCCGAACTGATGAGATGAGGTGAACTTACCAGGACAGGTGTTGAGAGCCAGGTAGGGAATCTGAGTGTTGGCCCACTGCAGCTCAGCCAGAACCACAGCACGCACTGCTTTGCTCTTCTTGTCAGGCCGCTGAACCTTGGTCCTGCTCCAGCTCCACAGGTAAATGCAACCATACAGGTAGTTCTTGGATGCTATCATGATTGACCGAGCGCGCAAAGATTAGGAAAAAAAATGAGAAAAGGGAAATCAGGAATAGGAATAAGCAGGAGATTTTAAGCTAGACAATTTTATTTATGTAGCACCAATTTACAACAGGAGTCACCTCAAGGCGATTGATATTGTACAGTGAGACGCTACAGAGTGCCAGAGTCAGATCCTCAAACTTAAATGAAGTCAGGACCAACCTGGACTGACTGCCAACGCCAAGCATCGCTGAAAGGTCTAGTTATATCCAGCATGAGTCAATGTTTCCAGCTCAGAGTTGCATGTGTTTAAAGGCACTGTAAATAAAACTACAGTGGTATTGTGGTACACTTACCCACTATGTCATCATTAAGGAAACTCAGGCCGTCCACAGTGTGGTAGTCATGGTCTTTGTCTTCCTTCTTATATATGGGGAAAGTTATCTCCATTTCCTTGGACCTACCAAGGAGACAAAAACAAAAACACCGTAATTGTTTCTGGGTGGGCCGCATATGTATTCAGTTTTCTCATTAAAACATCAGTGAACAGATATAGTGAGCCAGTATAGTCTAGGTCACTGACTGTCACCAGAATAAAAGGTAGACTGGGAGAGATTCAAATCTCACCTCTTACTGGTGTTGTTGGCACCGAGCTGCGTGTTGTAGCAGTGCAAGCCGTCCTCACAGGCAGTCAGTAGGTGTGCACTGGGAGCAGTGGGGGGCAAGCAGATGTGCAGGGGGGTGGTACCGATTTCCAATACCAGCAGCTGACTGGAGGGTCAAACAGCAAATTTTCAATATCACAGTCTGAACCTTTCATCTTAATGTCAATGGTAGCAGCTTGAAAAAACATAAAAAATATATTTAAAAAATGTATTATTGATAAACAGTTATATATTTTAGAAAAGTCAGTACAACAGATGTGATCTGCTAAAGAAATTGCATCGCAAACACTTTTCCTGGCAGAAAGACTCACACAACTTTGAAGTTGTACTGGCTGTCCACCCCGCCGATATCCCACATCAAGATCTTGTTGTCGTACGAGCCCGCTACAAGACAGAGAAGTTGAGGCGGTGTTACTTTACAAGTAAGCCAGTTTAAACAAGAGCAAATCAAACTATGTAAAGCCCACTACTCTAACAGGTGAGCAAATTATTGCTAAAGCAATATCAGTGAGATGTGAGGACTTAAGAGCAGGCATAGTTAAGAATACAACTTGAACATAGAGACAGGAGTGTCACTTTCCATAGCCAACTGTTTACAAACGGCATCAGATCCCTAAAACCTTAAAAAAAATATCTGACAGAGAGAAAAACCTGAGTGGAAAACAGTCCAGCAAACATTCAAAGAGGCAGTAATAATTCCTAACTGGACAATTACACTACATCAGATCAAAGCTGAAGCAGAGGTTGATATGTAAACGATGGTAAATGATTACAACAGACATGGGAAATGAGTAATCACCTCGCTATTCATTTGTTTTCTCTTCATAAGTTTAAGCCTGACAAAATATTTATTTACAAACCATCTGATTCTCTGTCAGAACTTTAAACTCCCCATTTTTATCCATACTCGCTATTATGGTTAGAGTTTGTGTAATTAATTACTCACTGAAGAGGAAGTTTCCCTGCTGGTGGTTAAATCGGAGGACAGACAGCGCCTTTCGGCTGGCTCTGAACTCTCCGTAGGCCACGTTGTTTCTGGGATGAATCAGTTTGACTATCCCTCTCTTCCCACCGGCTGCAAGAATGCTGCAGTGCTGCGCTGAAGCATTGCCTCCTCTGGACATCAGCACTGTGGACCAGGCCAGGGAGAAGAACTCCTGGTGTAAAGGAAAGCAACAGACAGAGAGCTTTATTGTTTTCTTGCCATTATGAACCAAGTATCCTACAAGTCTGAGCAAAAGACAGAGAGAAAATTCAGGTTTTTAAAGCCTAACTACTGCAGACTAATCCGAATAAATGGAGCATACCTCCCCGGGAACTTTGTACTTCTTCATCACCATCCCCATTTCACAGTCAATCAAACAGATAGAGTCTCCTCCACAAGTAGCGACCAAACGACTTCCTCCAGCGTTGCCTGTTAATAAAGATAAAAAGCCTGAGTTTAATCCCACATTTACAAAAAACAACAACTTTCAAATCTCTTTCTTCTAATCCTTAAAGCTTTGTTTGACTTGGAGATGCCCTGCAACTGTTTTTCAACGTGTATTCAAACAATACCAGCAGAATCAGGCAGTGGCTGGAAAGCACAGGCCCACAGCTGGGTGGAGAAGTCCTCTAAGCTGTCCTGTTTGCTGTGGCACTGAAGAACATGGAGCGGCTTGAGACGCACCGGCTGTTGGAGGAAGGAATCATGAGAACAACAAAGAAGATGGAGAAGGGAGATGACTTTAATGAAGGCACAATCTGATGATACCTATAGCGATGCTACCAATACTGATGCACACAAAGCTCGAGCAAAAAAAAAAAAAAAAAAAAAAGTGGGGGGTTCACAGCTATTTTGACAATAAATCAGGTTATTAGACAAAAGAAAAGACCTGCTGGAGCTAAATGAAAAATTAAAGAAGAGCCAAATTACTAAAATTCATCAAGAGGGGACATATGTTCTGTACCAGCTGCCAGATGTACAAGTCTGCATGAAAACACGGACTAATACTGCCACCTACTGGCTGTCTCAAGATACATTTTGACTTCAGGTATGTTTTTTCCTTTTTTTGGATCTTTTGTCTTGGGAATTCAGGCAGATTAATTTTCCAGTGATCAATGGCATTGGCAGCAACTTTCCTGAGAATCTGACTGGCCAGACTAAAATTTAAATGACTGCATTTTCCCAAGCAAAGAGGTGTATTTCCCTTACCTGTGTGTCGCTGCGAATTTCTACTGTTTGCAGCATGTCAGCATCTCTCCGTGAATCCTTTTTGCCCGAACTTTCCTTCCGTTTCTTCTGAGCATCATCCTCGCTGGTTTGTTGCTCTTGAGAACTTCTCTTGGGTCTCTCTGACCTCCTCTCTCCCCTGCTCGGGGTAATGGGAGGCTGACTTGTCTTGCTGGGGACATTCCCGATTGTGTTGATTGGATTTTGTGTCTGAGGCTTGAGGCGGAATCTCGACTGGCGTGGACTGTCTTCGGCTGCAGAGGCTGCGGGATCTGTGCGAGGCTTTTTGTGAGGCCTCAGTCTTATGCTGGTGTCTATAACTGATTCAGTTTGTTTCCTCTTCGCAGGCTTCGAGACATCCTGTGTAAGACGAAGCCACTGTATGAACTTTAAATCTTCTAACATCACCATCAGTTGACTACAGAACTTTGGATATAGAGACACTAAGTAGGAAGCTGCTGATCTCTGGTGCAACTTCATTAATGCAGCAATATTTAGTGCACACAATGACTCACAGAGTTATTTTGAGTGCCTGTAGTCTCCACGCTATCAACTTCTTTCTTCGGTTCTATCAGTGAGAGAAGATACTCCTTAGCTAATATCCCCACCTAGGATCCAAAGGAGACAAAGAAGAAGTTATTAAATGTAACAGAAAGCAGCCAAAAACAAGTGCTAAAGCACTCTAAACTTACCCTCCACCTGGTGAAGTCACTGACTGAATTGGGCCCAAATTTAACTTGATAAGAAGCAGTGCTGACAAACTTGCTCTCCAAGGCATCTATTTTCTCTGCTGTGATGGGATCAGGGAGGCAGAAGCTATTCTCCCAAAGAGCAGCAATCTAAAATAAATAGCAATAGTTAGGACAGCGATTCCAGGCTACGTGATGAAACGATGACGCATTGCCACATCTGGGCCAGAAGTTGTTTTTTTTTTTCAAAACAACAGCTGCTAAAAATCATTTTTTGGTGCATGTTATGACTTTATGCAGTATCAAATGCAGGAACATTAACACCAACACTATGAAGTAGAGCAAAAATAAGCTATTAGTTCCATACCCTGGTCCTCAGATTATCACTGTAGACATAACGCAAGTGGTTGGCAGAAGTACTGACATCTTTACCGTTGTAAATCCTCAGATTGGGCAGCAACACCATCAGCTTGTAAGTGTCACTCACCTGATAACCAAAAGAAACATTAACAATTAAGTCAGTGTGGCGGCATTTTATGATGAAGGGTGTTCTCTCTGTGAACACTTTCCTTTCAAACATACTGTACATTTGATGTGACTGTGCAAATGTGGAGGACACTGGAGATCACAGCAAAAAAGGAAATGAGTTTAATTCCTCCATTATTTGAAGTTCTGTGAATGATTTATAGTTCAGAATTATTATATAATTACTCATTCTGATCACTGAGCTGACAAAGATCATATATATTTGTTTTGTGCCAGCTATTCGATCTTGTTTATGAGTGGCAGCCAATCAGAAGCAAAGGATGAAAATGAGCGGAAACCATTTTTAAAAGAATTTCTCTGCTAATAATACAGTTTTCATTGGGGCACTGGGATAATAAGAATGCAGGGATGTGTTTTGCTTTATCATATGCATCACCTAGAAAAACAACCAGATCCTACAGAGGAGCAAGGATTTCCTTATTTCCATTTATCGTCTGCAGGATAGTGGGGGCTGAAACTGTGGGGGAAAAAGGCTGGACAACAGTCTATCTTAGAGTTGATACAAAAAAGAGCCATTCACACCTACAGGACTTCATTTCACATCATCAGCATGTGTTTGTATTGCAGGAGGAAACCCTTAAGACAGAATACACAAACTCAGCAGACAAAGGCCTGAGCTGGCTGAGGGAGTCAAACACATGAATATTTTATTGTCATGACAACTGATGCAGCGTGCTCCCTTGCAATGCTAACACTAATAATCAGCTGGTATGATCATTCAGCAATGTGGCCTGACTCAAATATTTCTCCATGAGCCAAGCCAGACAGCAGTAGGTGTAGAAGTATGTGATTTTATGAAATACTGATGACAAGTGTCAGTTATAACCTGTTCATGAATTTGTCATTTGTGCTGTAGCTGCAAAGAGTGACCCTAAAACAGGAGTGTAAGGAGAAAACAAAGCTATGTGCTCACAGTGATGTAGAGGTTGCCATCCATCCTCAGCTCTTCTACGTTGCTTAGCGAGTCCAGAGTGGTAACGTCCTCGATCTGGTTGTCGCTCAGGTCCAGGAAACGAAGAGCAGGAAGCTCCAGGTTCTTGGGAAACTCCTGCAGCATGTTTCCAGAAAGATCCAACTTCTCCAGAGACTGGAGACGGGACAGCAGCTTGACAGGTAGATCCTGAAGCTTCAACCTCATCTTAGACAGGCTGAAACACAAAGAGCACGAAAGTTAGTGTTTCCATGGGGTATGAAATAAAATTACATATGACGCCGTTTAGTGATTATAGCATTACATCTATAATCATTTATTTAAATCTTATTGCATACACACAAATATCACAAAATTATAAAAATATTTCTATTAATTCAATGTTTTATTCCAGTTTTTAAATAGCCAACTGGAAAATGTCTTTGAATATTAGGGCCTTAGCTGTTTATATGCACTCAGCATTGGTATAAATGTCATGGTCATTTAGGGCTTCATAATTTCCAGGGTGGAATGAATGGATACATTTTAATTACTTTAAAAAAACAAGAATCATCATAAAAATACCATGACAATCATGCCCATGATGAGTGGATGTAAACTTGTCACCACAACTGTAACTAAGCATTACCAGTTTACTTCAGTGCAACTTTAACAGCAAGACACCTACAGAGCATAATAAGGAGAAACAAAGTCCTTACTTCAAAGTCATGATTTGCTCCAGTGTGTTGGCTTTTGGAGAGGCTTTCTCCAGTAAAAGTTTCTCAGTGATTTTTTCCATCGCTTATCTGCAGGAAGAAGCACAATTCAGGAGTGAAGATGGCAAACTGAAGATAGGGCTGAGATAAGTGTCCTCCTAGTTTGTTTATATTGTCAATCCTGTTCTAATCACACAACCAGAGCACCGCCCACATGGCCAAAACAAACTAACTACATCAATGACTGAAACTCCGTAAAAGCTCTTTAAGAATATAATTAGATACAAACAATAGGATAAGAAAACATGAATTACAAACATGGTCTGTAACTGCTTTAGAAGGCCTGATTAGTAATCAGCACCACTGATCAGCCTCGAGAACAATGAAAATTCCTGTGGATGAGAAACGCTGTAGTACAGACAAAGACTTAGAAAAGTAGATTTGTGTTTAACATTATTACACAGATATTGTTTACAACTGAGCTTGTTCCACTTGTTTTAGCTGATCTAATTACTCCTTTTTGGTATTTTTTCCATTTAGCAATTAAAATCCCCTCTAGCTCCTCAGCATGATGAATCTGTTAAAGAAATGGAAGATTTCCTCCAAAAACAGTTTACAATAAATTAGCGGCTATTCAACAATAACAGGCTAAATGCGATTTCATAACGCGCTATCCTTTAAGTAACGTTATCATAACGTCTATATAGAGATCCATACATACTAAGGTGAGGAAGGATATTTGACTTAAAGAAGATGAGAAAGCGTTATATGAGAATAAGTTTGAGTTTCTTCTAGCTAACCACGTTGTAGTGCCGACAGCCGTATATATCTCTATATATTTATATTTCTCGGCTACAAACACAAATAACAATTATTGACTTAATTAGAGCAAGCGTTAGTGGTTTTGAATTTATTATTAAACAACTTAAAACTTGCCAATATCTGTGATTAATATCACTTACCAAACACTTGAGCGAACTCACAACACTCTTGCTGAAACCGAGCTTTCCCGGGGAAATGTTACGTATATCCGGTGGGCGTGGTTTAAACACGAGATTGTTTTTACAGCCTGGGTTTTGCCTGCCAGGCACTAACCTTAACCCTATGACAATTGTACAATAACTTAGTTTTTATTAATATGATTCTTTTTCATTTACGTTAAGCACATTGAGTTTAAGTGTAATTAAAAGTGCTGTATAAATTAAATTGACATTGATTTAAAATTACGTTATTTTAAGTTCTTTGGATCACAAAGAAGTGAAATACTATTGACATTTCATTCCAAAAAGCCATCATCTGAATATTTTCTGCTTTTGTATAGTTCCAATGTGATAAAACAAAAAGGTAAAATTCATGTCATTTTTGAATGATTCAGTTGAAGTTGTGCCGTTAATCACCACTCAGAACATTTTCAGGATGTGGTTCAAAAGAAAGGGTCTAGAACTGAAGAGTAGATTATGCTGTCTGTAGCCCCTGAAATGCATTCATCTGGCACTCCCAGTTTAGAGCAATGAACAATGAAGACTTTAACAGAACGGCAAGGAGGGGCAAGAGGTCTAGGCAGGGTGGCACTGAAGTATATGAAAATCTCCTATATGTAAACGGAGTCAACAAAATATCCACAAAAACACTTTAAAATTATTTATTGTACCATTATCTGTTCTAAGAAAACAAAGGCAATAAGAGGCTTTTGGACAAACAAGCAAATAGTTTTTTTTCTCTCTCTCTCTCTCTCTCTCTCTCTCTCTCTCTATATATATATATATATATATATATATATATATATATATATATATATATATATATATATATATATATATATATGTATATATGCGTGTGTGTGTGTATTTTTTATATGCAGAAATTTGTTTTCTTATTTGCATCCTCTTTTAGCTTTGGTTGGATAATTCTCAAACCCTGAAAATACCCGCATTCTCCGCTAGGTGACGATAAAAAATGTTTTCGTTTGCTGCCTCTTCCTGACACAAGAAGAAGATGCAGGACGATGGCTCCCGACACCAGTGACGACTTGCCTTCATGCGCTTGTAAAGGTGTCCGCCGGTGTCTCGTTTGTGAAGGGTTGAAAGAGAAAGTACAGCCGGAGGCGAGTGAATCAAAGGTACTGTTTTCCAACAGAAAACTTTTATATTGTTTTTATAACAGGTAAAAAAAAATCAAATACTGCTAACAGCAGCGCACACACAACAAGCTACGGGTGCCCTCTGAGGACATTCCATCCTTATTAAAGGGATATTACTGCGGTTATAAATGTGTGCCAACAGCGTTTGTCATTATAACAAAAAGGCATTCACTACAAACTGTCAATTTCATCGCCAAAATAATAATAATTCTAGGAATACATTTGCGTTACTGTATAAATAACGATGTTTTTCTATTTATCTATCTTTCTGTGAAGATTGTCCATCATTTCCTCTACGATCCTCAGTCGAGGCTCGCTGTTGGAAAAGATGTCCAGGCTGCATCCTTCCCCTTTTCTGGGGTCTTTCTGTGGGAGAACTTCATATCAGAAGAGGAAGAGAAGGAGCTCATATGTGCGATGGACCAGGATGTGTGGAAGGAGTCGCAGTCCGGTCGAAGAAAACAGGTTAGCATGTTATCAAATAAAAACAGACAAAACATTTTTGTTTAGACTATGATGTCTAGAAGCGATTATCAGGGCTGTAAAATCAATATAAGTGCCAGTCCGAGTTTACTCAGGTCATCAACAGTGATTCACAGAGAGTTTGAGTCATACTTATCCATGCTGCCTTCAACACTGTTGATTGTTGATCGTGATATTTTAATTCAAAGGCTTCGTGATTCAGTTGGTTTAACTCATCAGTTTCTCGATTGGGTTTCATCATGACTAAAGGGTAAATGTGTCAGTTAATATTTTTAGAACTGCAGAAATAAACATTCCGTCAGTGGTTACTTTTTAACCTTATCATCTAACTAATCTAACCTGTTCACAAATTATTAAGCTGCGTTGATGACATTAACGTGTGGATGTCTAGAATCTTTCTAGAAATGAATAGAGACAAGATAGAAAAATCCAAAAAGTCAGAGACAGAGAAAATGTGTCCATATTTATTATCCCTTTCTCTGAAACACAATGAACAAGTCAGGCACCTTGGCATCATTGTGGACTGTGGTCTCAGTTTTGATAATCATATTAATAAAATAACCAGAATTGCTTTCTGCTACTTAAAAATGTATAGGTTAGAAAATTCTTATCTTAAACTGACTCTGAAATTGGGCCATGCTTTCAGATCAAGCAGGTTAGATTACTGTAACACTCTTATTTTGTGGGTGGGACATGAGATGAATTACTGATGTGTATTTGTTTTATTGCCTTTAAATGTTGTAGAGCTACATAGCTTTTTTTTAATCTTTTATGGTAAGCATACTAAGTATACCCATAATAAAATGTGCTATATAGATAACATTGTCGTCAATTCTATTTGATATATGTAGTATGGAAAGTATTTATATATATATATATATAGTAATGGAGTGACCAAAAGCCTCCTCCAATATTGTTGCAGGACTTTGGCCCGAAGGTGAACTTCAAGAAAAAGAAAGTGCGTGTGTGTGGCTTCAGTGGACTCCCTGCTTTGAGCCATAAACTTGTGCTTCGGATGTATCAGGAATCAACTCTAGCTGGCTTCCAGCCAGTGGAGCAGTGCAACTTGGATTATCATCCTGAGCGAGGTGCAGCCATTGATCCACACTTAGACGATTCTTGGCTATGGGGGGAGCGCTTAGTCACCATTAACATGTTGTCAGACACTACACTCACCATGTCTCTGGAACAGGGCCTGCCAGAGCTGGGACTAACAGGGGAGGTCCATGTAGCTGTGCACCTTCCTCGCAGATGTTTAGTAGTGTTATACGGCGAGGCACGGCATATATGGAAACACGCCATTCACAGGAAGGACATTCATGTACGTAGAGTCTGCAGCACCTACAGAGAGCTATCTGCAGAGTTCCTGCCTGGAGGGCAGCAGGCAGACCTCGGAGCCCAGCTGTTGAATATCGCCTTGAACTTCCAAGGCTCTCCAGTTTAATCTAATTTGATGGATCCAGAGGGAGCTGCAATCTAAATCACTTGGACTTGTCTTAAACTGTAAAGATGTGTCCTTTAGGCACCCTAGGGCTTGTTTGCTGGATCTGTGCCAGCTCCCCAAACAGTGAGCAGTGCTCACGAGGCTTGTGTGCATTAATTAGTTGAACATCTGCTGTGCTGCGAAGCCAAGCTGAAGTCAAATTGCTTTGGAAAAAATGTTGGGGAGAAATTGTGTTAAAATAGCTGCAATGTCATTATTTTATTCCACCACAAACTTCAATTTTCTTTTTGTTTTATGACAAATGGAGAGAATAAAGCAATTTTTTTCCAAAATATACATACACACTTATTTAGTGTTTGGATGATGGAGAGCACAGCCTTACACATCTCTTTAATGGTTCAAATCTGGTGAATGGTATAATTTAGTAAGCTTGATTATTTTTATTGTGTCAAAATCATTTTAAATATGGCCTTTAAAGTGAATTGTTGCATTGAATTGCATTTCTGTCTCTGTCATTCTTGGAAATAGACAGTCTCAAATTACAGATGTTTAAAAGTGGAAGCTTTTATTGACACATATAAATATATGTGTGTGTGTGTAGAGAGAGACTGACACAAACCTAATCTTTGACGTTGTGATAAGAACAAATCTTTGATGACAAGCTGAATAGAGAATTATATACTTGTTGGGATTGAAGCTTTTTTTTTCTCCTTCAGAACTGCAGTTATAATTGTTAAGATAAACATTTAACAGTAAAGTATGACTTAAAACAAAAACAAATCTGATTGCAAAAGTGAATCAAAAGATCTGTCACCTGAAACAATCATGTGCAGCAGCTGCCCTTTAATATCTGGCTTTGTTGAATCAGCAGTGGCTGCGAGTCATTGTTCTGAAACCCAGTTTGTCCAGTTCCCGATGAGTTCTCAGACACAGAGTGAGAACTACAAACAGGATGTGGCCCGCACACTCAAAACTAACTGCCTTTACAAAGTTTTTGTGTTCAAGTCATTCTTCTTGAAGTCATTGTCTATTTAAAAGAAACAGGAAATGTGCAATGGTGTCAAACCTTTTATTTTTCAGTTCTCTAAATGTGTTTTTGAGGTTGCTGCCATTATCCACACATTTAGCTTCAGTGGTCACAGATGTCTGTATTCACAACAGAGTCACGTCTCCGGTTCATCCAGCTGGCAACATATGAATTTGATTAAGGACTACAAACATGAAGACAAAACCTTTATTGTTACTGTGTTCAGGATGTAGAGGGATTGGGAGTGCCGCTGCTGCTTAGTGATTTACTTTGTGATATTTAAAGGAAAAAATAAATTATATTGTAAAAGAGATAACTTTTCAATAAAAAGCCAGGGTCAAATGAATTATTGTCTTCTGTATTTCCTGAATAGAGTGTTATTTCTGCTGGGGTTTGGAGCAATTTCTAATAACATTTTTCATGTTGGGGGAAATGAATTGTCACTGGAGAGATTACTTTACTAAATAATACATTTTTAAAAGAAAGCAGTTAAAGTTATGGATTTCTTTTTGCAGCTCATAACTCCTTTGAAATCACTTGTAAGCTCAGTATTTTTTAAAGATTTTGAATAAATGGCAATTTACTTGAAACAGCAGCTTAACTTAAATGCTATTTTAGCTGTTAGCAGAGTTATAATTGATTTATATTTTCAATTTTTTCTTGTTTCGTTTTTGCTTTTTATTTTTCTAAAAATGTTTAGTTTTAGTTTAGTTTTTTTTTTAGTTTCAGTCTCTTTAATTAGTATTATGTGGAAAGCATATGGGGGGGGGGGTGCAAGATTGAGGAAAATTAATGTATTAATATATCATAGTGAACTGAATATTACAGTAAAAACATTTTTTTTAAAGCAGTTGACTCATAGTCTAGTTTTGTTTTGTTTTTTTGAGTTAATTTTTTTTTACATTTAGATTTAGTTCTTAGTTTAGTTTCAGTTAATTATTATAACCTTGGCTATTTGGCTCTGTTACAGGTAATTTACGTTAAGCCAGTTTTAATTTTCCCAGGTTCTGCATGTTTGTTGACCGTGCTTTTACTTTGAAGGTACGGCCGGACATCCTTGTTTACTTTAGCTGCTGGCTTGCTGTTGGCTGGATCCGCTTCTCAACCTGTTTGTTAATCGCGCTGTGTGGCTTATTAACGCCCCGAGTTTATAATAAGCCGGGCTGATTTCTCAGGGGGGGATTTGACTTGCCGTCGCCGGGAGGCGGTAGGTCGATTTTTGAGGACAGATTAAGCAACACGGTGAGCATGTCCTGAGCTCGGAATCAAACTGAGAGGCTTTTCAAATGTAGCTTGTTAGCTAGCTGCATCGCGTACAGTGTACACACTGCCTTTTTTGTTCTGCTCATGGACAGCCTCTGCATGACAAATTATTACCAGTGTTGAGTGCAGGCAGGGCACGAAGACAGCGATCGTTTTGTTTGAAAACGTGTCAAGAACTGATCTCCGGTTGTCAGCCACCCACCCCCAGCCCAGCCCCGGGCTAACCCCCGGTCACCGACCGAATTAATGGCCGGAAATCCGAGAAGGGGCGCCGGTCTCATCGGCTTGATGAAGGACGCCTTTCAGCCTCACCAGCAAGCTCTCCAGCCTCACCAGCCCGCTGTGGTCGACAAGAAAATGGTGGAAAAATGCTGGAAACTCATGGATAAGGTACTGACAGTGGTTTTCCGGTAATAAATCCTTTACAAGAAAGGGGTTTGAAACAGTAAACGAAAAACTTCTTACTTGACTTTTTTTCTTTTTGTCTGTAACTCGACATCAGAGACAAATGCAAGGCCACTTTAACTGATTTTCTTTTCTCACATATTGAAAAAAGATTTAGCTCAACTTTTCCATCTGCTCCTTCACTTAGCGTGAAACTGCGGTTATATTGAATCATCACTAATTCCCTTTGCATGACATGAATAACCTCCAGGACATCCACACAGGAAGGTGCTTTGGCCTAAATTTAAACAATAACCTGTAAAGCAGTCTAAACCTGAAGCCTAGAACTGGAGTACAGTGGTGTCTGATTGTCTAATTGGGGTCATTTCTCCTGAATTAGGTCACATTCATATCCCTGGGAGGACACCCTATATTTAGTATTGGATAAGAAGAGGTGTACATGTTGCAGGGGCAAGGCAAGGTTCTCTATAGTCATTGCAGTCTATTTACTTTCTTTTGCAGTTGGCTATAACTAAAACAGATGAGCGGGAAGTGCAGAGAGATGGTGAGACAAGAGCTCACAAGATATTAATGCAAGTGAGCTGATGTAGGAAGTAACAGTGCATCAGATAATAGAGAGTGAACCACGGCATGCATGTGCAGTGTTCTGTGCAGACTCATTTACACCTGTGCTTGTAAATGGCACGTTTGAGGTCAAAAGCTTTCATACCTGGGTGGTATGCTTCAGGGCTGGGTGCTGAAAATTTTTACTGCCTTGCTGTAAAGTTGTATTGTGGGAATACATTGCCATCAAAGTAGCAAAATGAGGAATCCGAGGGTTTGGGGGAAGGGCTGGATCTGATATAAAGAGTGAGTGTGCAAATGTATGCAAAAAAGAAACAAAACCCTGCTTGCATGCACAGTTGGTCCACAGCAACGTGGGGAAAAGATGCACTTAAATGAATAGTGACAGGTAAAAGTTTCTGGTGAAGTTGATGCAAATTTTAGGTATTCAATGTGTTATTGTACTATGAGCCATTTCATGTTTATGGTCACAATATATTGGGCCTGCAAAGTTATTTGGTGGGTATGGGAGCATAATTGAGTGCAATTTAATAAGTTACCTTAGTTGTCAGGTGATTAGACGGGTAGTAAATGTCCGTCACAGATTAAAGAAGCAGTTCCTGGTCAAACTTTGATCTACAGCTTGTGCCACATTATTCTCCGATTACCGAAAAGACTCTATCAAGAACATTATCATCATAAACATTAGGAAATATTGGCTGAAACTTTAAACCTTGACATCTGTAAGAATGGCAATTTTGTCCGGTAACATCACATTGCAAAAATCGTGACCCAGTTTTATGAGCTTAAAATTTATAGACACATCCATATCCGAACTTGCGTGCGATAGCTGATGATCTAGCTGGAAAACTGTCACGAAATCTGTGATGTCTCCTTAAGCGCCCTCAGTATTAAACTGGTTAGTCCTGTATTTAAATGACCTCAGGCTTTTCTCCAGTACCATACTTAGACAAACTTAAAAAATGTTTTACCTTGACTGTGAAACATGCACATTGCAGCATCTCGCATTGCCACAGCTAAAGGTTTTAATCCTGTTTGTTTTATTGTTTTTTCGTTGTTTGCAAGTTAAAAATAAAAAAACATCTCTGAGCTGTTGCGTTCTCTGTCCAGGTGGTGCGTCTGTGCCAGAACCCCAAGGTGGCGTTGAAGAACAGCCCGCCCTACATCCTGGACCTTTTGCCGGATACCTACCAGCATTTACGCACCATTCTGTCCAGGTATGAGGGCAAAATAGAGATCCTCGGCGAGAACGAGTATTTCCGCGTGGTCATCGACAACTTGACGAACAAGACGAAGCAGACCATGAGCCTTTTTAAGGAGGCCAAGGAGAGGATGTACGAGGAGAACTCCCAGCCCAGGTAGGCGCACGTTATATCCGGACAAAACATGATTTGTCTTTGTGGGGGGAAACGGAATATTGCACCAGCAGAAAGCCAGGATGGAAAAGCTGTGAAGCAGGGAGTATCTGAATCATGGCACAGTTAAAGAGCTAATCGTTGTTTTTCTTGGCTTCCTATCAATAAAATAATCCCTTAAGCTCATGATAGTACGATAATTCGAGACCGTCTCTGTCCTATGGAGCACAGAACTGAGCTTTTTCACAGCATCTGTTTTGACATGAAATAGTTGGAAGGCACAGATGTTGATGATCACATTAATAAAGATCGTTACCTAAATAGAATAAAAGCTTCACTAATGGGCCACCTTTGTCTGAAGGTCTGCTGTCAGCATTGGCTGACTTTTATATTTTTATTTTAACCAAAATAAAAAATGGGTTCTTAATGAAAACCTTCCAAACTACCCAAGAAATACAACTCATACTGAGATTTTTTGTGTGCTATTTATTTATTTATTTTTCCATCAGATGATTAAAAAGATAAAAAAGCGGCATGCTTGCACTGCTGTGGAGTCATTTGTGAACATCTCTAACTCTGTGCATTTAAAATGACCAGAAAACTACTGGAAGTGCTGATGTCATTTAAGCTCTATAACATTAACCTGCAATCTTTTTGTAAATATTAATTTGAAGTATTGAAAAAGTTTGTCTTTTTTCTTGAAATGTTCTTACAAGTTTCCATCGCTGCGATTAAATCAAACCATATGAAGCAAAGTGAACTTTATAGGGAAGTGATTGCACTTTCGCAATCATGTGTACTTCCTCTGCTTCTCAGAAAGTCTTTGCTAAGCAAAAGTTCATCCTTCCTTTTACGCACTGAATTTTTATCAAGTGTAAGATGTTCTACACAAACAGCTGTGTTGGCATTAGCAAATGCATGTATAGGTCATCGGAAAGCCTTTTAATTGAACCGTCAAAGCTGAGGTCATGCTCAGACAATGTCATAAATATATATATATATTTTTTAAAAAGTCGTTGCCCAACTGGCTGTGTGCTCAGTGTGCGTCTGCGACTTTTGGTTCAGTTTTTTGCCATGTGTCACCTTGTGCCTCTTTTAAACTGATTTACTGTTTAAAGAAAACAAAACAAGTTTGGACTAGATTATGCACCCGCACTGGTTACGTTCAACCCCAATGAGGGTGGACTCACTTCCTCTGAAAAGTAGCGTTTCGTGTAGACTGCTCAAACCAGTTATCTTCAAATGTAAAGCAAACGCAAGTGTAAAAGTCAATTTTCAACATTGCTTCCCTTCTTCTGTAGTTATGTTCATCATTTCAGCTCTAAGTGGACATATTTTTATAAATTTGACACTTGAGTTGTCAGGAGTGGGGTTAGTTTGTCTGGGAGGTGGTGCAGCCAGCCACAAGTAATTTCACAGAAAGTGCTTTATATGCATTTAACAAAGTAACACCAGTTGTTTCAACAGCAGGAAAAGAAAAAAGCGAAGAAGAAAATGTCCAGTTGACTGTTGTGTTTGTTGAGAAAGAGGAAAAAAATTAACTGTAGATCCATAAAATGTACGAGACGAGTGGTACCATCTTTGATTCCGCCTGATTGTTTTGTACTCGAAAGTGTCTGGCTGCTGAAAGCTTCTATTTCTGTGTGCATGCAAGTGTAACTTCCCCTTTTTATTTAAAACCGAACATGGCGTTATAGAATACTAAAGACATTAGGCTGATGATACCTGTAACTAACTTGTTGCTACGGTTTCCTTTCATTGTCTCTCTTCCTTTTCTCTCACTTAGGCGAAACCTTACCAAGCTGTCTCTGATCTTCAGTCACATGCTAGCGGAGTTAAAAGCCATCTTCCCCAATGGCTTATTTCAGGGTGACAACTTCAGGATTACCAAAGCTGATGCTGCTGAATTCTGGAGAAGGTCATTCGGGGACAAGTGAGTTTTTGTTTCAGCTCTGTATTCTTATTCTTGGGTGATGCTCGAATGACTCATATTTCACAGTAATCCTTATTTATGTCATGCTGGCCATCGATTCCAGTTCATCTCTGGCTGATACAAGCAGTTTTATCTTACTTACTGCTTCCTGCCCCTTGCAAACAAAAGATTTAAACAGAAGTCAGGTTACCATATTAGCATAATCACATTCACGGGCAACATACATACGAAAAGTAAAAAAACACAACAAAAGCGCTGAAAATGAGCATTTATAGCAGTGGGAGGTCTGGGTTTTGGGGTCATGAGTAAGATGACCTCATGATTTGAAACTTTGACTGTGAGCATCCCAGCCATTTTATTAGGGGCACCTTGCTTCAGAGATGCCTTCATTTTTGTGGCATTGATTCAACAAGGTGCTGGAAACATTCCTTGCAGATTTTGGTCTATAGTGACATGACAGCATCATACGGTTGCTGCCACATACCCAGGTTTCCCTATTGGACTGAGATCCAGTGACTCTGGAGGCCATTTGAATGCTATTGCTTGGATGTTACTTACTGTCATGTTAAACCAGTTTGATTGGAGCTTTATCACCTGATGTGTTATTCTACTGAAAGCAGCTATCAAAAGATGTTAGAGATGTTTGTGGGGGGAAAATCACAGCAGATCAGCAGTTTATGAAATGCTCAGAGCAGCACCAACAAGCATGTCCCATTCAAAGCTCTTTCTCCCACATTCTGCTCAGTTTGAACCTAAGCAGGCAGTGGTAACCATATACATATGTGTCTGCATGCATAAATGCACTGAGTTGCTGTCATGCTCAGATATTAGTATTAATCAGTAGTTGAACACACGTATCTAATAAAGTCACAGTTGAGTGTGTGTATTTGAGGAAAAGCATACCAGGTCCCCTTTAGTCAACTAAAAATACACCTGTGTATATATTTAGAGTTGTCTTTATAAAGGTCTGCTGCCTTGTTAGCTTAGCAAATCTGCAATTTTATTACATTTTAGGTTCTGTTTAACCCCAAATTCTGTCTTAACTAATACTGAAAGGCAATGTTCCCACAACAAACATTTGTTTCCTCTCCCTCCCTTCTACCCAGGACCATAGTGCCATGGAGGACATTTCGGCAGGCTCTTCATGAGTTTCACCCTATTAGCTCAGGTCTGGAGGCCATGGCGCTCAAATCCACTATCGACCTCACCTGTAACGACTACATCTCTGTCTTTGAGTTTGACATCTTTACAAGGCTCTTTCAGGTGCGTCACAAAGCATTCAGAGTAGTTCACTGTAAAATTGCACAGTTTGCACTTTAATAACATTTTAGTAAAGGCGGTGAATTACATGAGGATGCTTAAATTTGTTTATTTGTTTAAAATTGAGTCCAGCTTAGTCTCTCCTGTGTAAATGCAGCAGCAGGGTCTGAACCCACGCGCATATGTTTTTCTGTAGTGTTGCCAGCGATCAGAGTTGGTGTTTGTAATTTTATTGCAGCAAACAGATCTTCTGTCCTATATGCATTATAGTCTCATACCTGATTTTTGTTGTGAATTCAACTTCAAAACAGCTGATGTACACAACATAAATAAAATGTTTGCATTTGTGAATCTGTGTCTTGTAGCCATGGTCATCTCTTCTAAGGAACTGGAACAGCCTGGCTGTTACACACCCTGGTTATATGGCCTTCTTAACCTACGATGAGGTGAAGGCTCGACTGCACAGGTTCATCCACAAACCTGGCAGGTAGGCCTCACAGATCAGATATATCCTATAATACTTTTGGGGGAAAATCCCTACTGTATTAAATATTTTGTTGCAGGAGTGTGAGTTTGTAGCTGTTGGTTGAAATAACTCTCTCTCACAGCTATATCTTCAGGCTGAGCTGCACTCGACTGGGCCAGTGGGCAATTGGCTATGTGACAGCTGATGGGAACATCCTGCAGACCATCCCGCATAACAAACCACTCTTCCAAGCACTCATTGATGGATACAGAGAGGGATTGTGAGTCGCATATCATCGGGGTTAATGAACTAGTATTTAGTGTAGATTTATAGCACTATTAAACTGCAAGCTGTCAGGGGAGAGTATTGTCTTTCAGCCTACTGAGTACATGTTACTTTAGGTTACTGAATTAATAGTGAGGAGGGTGGAGTCTTTGTAGTAGTTCCTCAAAATTGAACAAAAAACCTTATGAGGAACAGGTTGGAGAGTGTAGATGAAATGGTGTCACAATCGATGTATAATTAACTAGTTTGTGTCATCCTGCAGAGAAACAAACCTGTTTTTTTTGTTTGTTTGTTTTTTAAGGATTTTATAATGAGAAATTGTTTGGCAGCCTCGATGAATTGTAAAAACATGGCGAGGTTGTTGTTTCTTACTGTTGATTTCTAAAATCTGAAAATGACCCTTTTTTCGTGACTTGGTTGCGTTTCTGTGTGCCGTGGTTCTCCAGCTATCTTTTCCCAGATGGCCGTGCACAGAACCCAGACCTGACAGGGTTGTGTGAACCGTCTCCACAGGACCACATCAAAGTTACTCAGGTTTGTTTCTCATGTGCGTGCATGTTTTTAATGCAGAGAACAAATACAGATGCATAAAATGAGTGATTTGTAGGAATAAATCTCTACAGGATGAGAGTAACATGAGCAGCCGGTGTTGAACGGTCTCCCTCTTTCCCTCGTTTCTCTGTGTAGGAGCAGTACGAGCTCTACTGTGAGATGGGCTCTACTTTCCAGCTTTGTAAGATCTGTGCAGAGAACGACAAGGATGTGAAGATCGAGCCGTGCAGACACCTGATGTGCACCTCGTGTCTGACCGCCTGGCAGGTATGACCTTATCTGCCACCTCTCCATTTAAACTATAAACTTTTATTACACTGATTTGAAGCAGCTCAATAAATCCTGACAGGGATCTTCTTTTTCCTGCTGTAGAATTTTCTTTAAATTCAGTTTTTTGTGTTCAACGGTGCCTTTTTAAATAGGTGAATTAATAATAATAAGTCTTTGATTTAGATTCATTCTCAGATTGCAAGTGTTTTACTCCACTCTCTGATCTCTGATCTGCATGTTTAAACTTAAGTATAAAGTCTTTTTTTCTATATTTAAAAAAATTAGTAGTAGTAGTTCCTGCAGTAGAGGAGTCGTGTCATGTTCCTCAGTGTAACTGTTGCAGTCCCCAAACGTATACGTTCGGTTCTTTGAGCCATAAGATCCCACAGTGCTGCTGAGTTTTAATAATGAAAGTGTGAAACAAAGGGAAGCAAAAGAGATGGGAACTCCGGCTAAAACAAACAAACAAAAGAGGAAGGAGTCCATGAACGAACCACACCAGACTGTCTGCTTCAGGCTTCACCCCTAAACTACTTTTTTTTTTTTTCTTCCTTTTTTAACTAAGAACCAAAAACAAAATCAAAAACAGGCCTGTAGCAACAGAAAGGCAGGGACAGAGATTCCAGTTACTGACCATCAAGCTTCAGCAGCCAATCGGCACTGAGAATAAATCTAAAGTGAGATCAGGTTAACGAGGGTGCTGATAAAAACACAACAAGGTGACGACTGGACCAACACACCGAGGTCACGTGTAGCTGTAACTTTATTGTTTTATTAACGTTATCTTACAGTCAGTGAAGCTGAAGCACTTTCTTTTTGTACTTCCTATAACAAAATCCTTCTTATTACTAACAACTGTAACAACTTTTCCTCTTCAAACATAAAAGATTAAATAGACTTTACTGGCTGGGAACATAGACTTGCTAAGAGTGACACAAAGGACTTGTTTGCCATGAGTGAGTGATTAAATGAATTCATTTGATGTGCTGTTTATTCTTGATGGACTTTGGACTTTGGACTTTAGACTTCCTTATATGGAATTTATTTTGATTGTGGTTCACATCAGACGAACAATATAATCGTTGTCTTCCCAAGCGCAGTCGTGTTGTTCTCACTACTCTGCTTTCAGGACAGAAATGCTCTCCGGGCTAACTTAACAGATTAATTAATCGCAGCATGACTGCACAGTTCTTTAGACATAGTTTTTGTTAAAGTGCTCCTTCTGCAGATCTTTGATGTACACCATTTATTTGACATCTTCAGTTTTATTTACATTATAATTCATCCTATCCAGGTGACTCTTTTTGTGGTAGTTTTCATGGTTTCCTCCTCCAGCTTTCATTCTTGAAAAGACTTGCAGCTGTAATTTGGGTTTAAAGCAAAGCCTTTCACAAATGATGAAAGCTTCAGTCTGCTCCTTTACCTTTACCTCCTAACCTTGCTGTGTCTTTCTGTGTGTGTGCATTTCAGGAATCGGAGGGTCAGGGCTGCCCGTTTTGCCGATGTGAGATTAAAGGCACGGAGCCTATTGTAGTGGACCCCTTTCACCCGAAGGCCAGTGGGGCTTCCTTTGCTGGTTTCCAGGGGTCGAGCAGAGCAGAAGCCGCAGGCAACGAAGAGGAAGAGGATGATCGGCTGGAAGACCAGCAACTTGTCATGAGCAGGCTGGCCTGCACCAAAGTAAGACGAGCACATACATATATTTAGACGCTCACTGGGTGCTTTATTAGATGCAGCTGTTCGATTGCTTATTAATGCACATAATTAATCAGGTAATTGCTACAACAACTCAGTAAATTTAGCTAATAGATATGGTCAAGATGACCTGCTCAAGTTCAAGCCGAGCATCAGAAAAGGAATGAAAGGTGATTTGAGTGATCCTTATCGTGTAAATTTCTCTGAGGAATATTACAAGCACTTCATCCGCTACAAAATCTGTAAATCAATGTGTGGGTGTGCAGGTGGAGCGCCCTCCGTCTCCAGTGTCTCAGCTGCCTCCGGTGCCTCCGCGACTGGACCTCTTACAGCAGAGGTCCTCCGCCTCCCATAGTGCACTGAGTCAGGGAGCCACAGCCAAAGTAAGTACATGCCTGAGTGCACTAAAGACAAAAGACTTTGAGACCGACTATCTGTGGAAAAGAATTCAAAGGGTGGAAAAATAGTTTTTAGAAAAACACTTGCATTGGCCAAAGGTGCATTCAAGACTTACTGGTCACTGAAATATTCTCCCTCTGAATAGTGCCTTTAAGAAGAGCCCTGTGCAAACATACACTAAGAAGTTGAACCAGAAGTAATAACTGCTTAATCATATGGAAGTCATATGCAAAGTGTTAAGGCCAACACCTGCTGCTGGGACACAAACTTCATTACAAGAGCAGTACATTTAGGTCAGAGTAATATCACAAACTAACCACCTCCTATATCAATACATAAATGTATATGAATAGCTAACGATATAAATATCTAATGAATATCTTCTCTAGAAAAGAGCATTTATAGTTTTAGTTGTGATCAAAAGAGCCTGTGAGATAAAGCTGTAATGAGCCCAAGTATATTTAAGTCAATATTTCCTAGAAGCCTTGAAGTTATCACAGTGTGTGTCAGATGTCCATTTGATAGTCAAAAATAATCATGTGTTAACGTGGCTGCAGGTTCCTGGAAATTATGTGAATTGGCTAAGTGTTGGTATTCACAACTGCTCAACTGTTTGCGTGTGACTTAAAGATTAATAGTCACGCCTTTTTATTAAGCCTCCAGTGTGCTGCCAGCCCTGCTAACACAATTATTGTTATTACCAAAATAGGATGTGTGTGTGTGTACTTGAGTCTTCACATCTCTAACAAAAAACATCCTGTCCTGTGTCTTCTGACCCAGATGGTAGCCACTCACAGGGACAAGCCTCTACCTCTGCCTCCAGCACTGAGAGAGCTGCCCCCTCCTCCCCCACCGGAGCGCCCCTCCCTGGTCGGCCAGGAATCCAGACTCCAAAGGAGACCCCTCCCCTCCACCCCGGACCAGCCAGCCTGGGCAGCCAACTACATGGTGCCGCGCCCTGCAACGAAGGCCTCGTCGTCCATCCCTCAGAGCAACGGAGCCGGCGCAGAGGGGAGCAAACCGCAGACGGCGATCAATGCTGTGTACTGCCTGGCTGCGAGGTACGGAGCTCTGCTGCACTGAGGTGTAGTAGACAGGAAATAATGTAGTGAGACAAGAACTGATGAGGAGCGAATGGATATTTTTCCATCTTTCTTCGACCTTGCCAGCAGCGTTCTTAACATTTGTTTTGGTGATGTAATGTAGAGCCACATCAGTGTTCTGATCTATCAAAATGATGCCTTTCATATATTTCTAGAACTAGTAAAAAAAACTGTCAGTGTGTTTGCGTTTTGTGTCTCCTTCAGGATTTCTCAAATTTGTCATTTATGACCGATGAGAAAAAACACACTCTGTGATGTCTACCTTTGTTCAGGTCGTTGCCAGGGTCAGCGGTGTCCAGCGGGGAGAAGCTGTCGTCAGACGGTGAAGATAATGAGTACATGAGTCCCACATCCCTTCCAGCTTCCGGTGCCCCGTGGGTAATAACAGGCTCCTTGGTGCCCCCACCACCAACCCAGGGAAACAACCACAATGACATCAGGTAAACGGAACAGCAAGGGGGGTGAAGTTGCTTCTATTAGAAGAATGTTTTTCAGGAAAATGACCTCTAAAGGCTTCTCCGCAGCTGGAACTTATTGACACTTAACATGTGGGCTATTTATTTCCCATATTTTTAGGTTTCTGGATTAGTTTTAGTATTCTGACTCAGTTTTTAAAGGCCAAACATAATCAATGACCAGAAGAAGAACACAGCTTAACAGCATTGAAAGTATCACAGTGTGAGGCAAACAAATAGACAACACTGACCTGTGCTGAGCCCAGCAGTGTCTCTGGATTTAGACTACAAGTGAAAGAAAATCAGACCCAAAGGGAGCATAAAAATGACACAATTGGTCCCACTGTATGTATAGTGTAAAAGGAAGAACTTTACACCAGATCAGGTCAGATGACTTGAAGCTCCGGGGTGTGCTGTCTTTTGGAACAGGGCTATATGGCGCTGTCTTTAAGGGAAAAATATAGATGTTGGGTTGTTGGAAATACCAGCAGATCAACAAACATGCTCAGACCTTCCGGCAGATAATAAAATGTGCTTATGTGTGGGGTTATGTAATTGTATAGTGAATTGCAGAGAAAAAAATCTCGCTGGGAAAGGTTGCAAGTGAATTTCAAACAGTTCGTAGAATGAAAAGTGAGAAAGTTGGTCTATAAACAAGTTAAAGGGATAGTCTGACACACAGTAATGCAACCCTCAAATCTGAAGCTGTGTATTTTGTCCAGCAGGGGGCTCTCGAGGTTCCCATTCCTTAGAGAGAACTCTCTTTCACTTATTTGCTGTTTTTCACCTCCTTAAATAATTTAAAGGACAGTGCTTGAAGATGAAGGCAGCTGCATCTCAGCTTGTCTCTTTGATTAAAATGATGACAGTGTCTAAAATGTAGGGAATTCGAATGGATAGGAAATCTGCTTAAATTTTAAAACTCGAGAGCTGAAAGTTGTGGTGTGAGCCTACAAAGATGCCTTCGCTGGGTCCATGCATGACTAATTAGGCTTAAAATGTGTAATATTTGGAAGCATTCATACCTCTGTGTGATTGGTGGATTTTCGTTTGAAGCAGAGCTAGATGTTTAGCGGTCTATTTGTGATTTTAGCACACTGAAATGATGAGTTTTTGATCAGAGGTTTGGTGATTTAGCTTACAAAGTGTAGGTTCAGTCATTGAGAATATTACCTTCTCTGTGAGGATTAGTTTGTGTAAGAGTCAGGCATAAAGGATTGCCAACAATGGCCCTTTTTAAAATCTGCTTCTAATACTTTTTCCTTTCTTTTTGTTTATTTTGGTCATGTCACAAAATTTCAGATTATGAGTTAAGTGTAATTGCAAATAAGCCCTGCAAGTCAGCTCAGGATGCAGACTTTCCAGGCACACCGCTCTGTCCCCAACCACCTACAGTTCAAACATGCTGTTTGCACAGGGCATCCTATCAGAAGAAAACTGACTTTAAGGGGACGGTGGCCTGAAAGTATAAATGGCTTTATTTATTTATTTATTTATTTATTTTAAATCATGGAAAACTATTTGAGTCCAAGAATAAGATTCTTTAAATGAAAACGAGCACAGTTTGTTCCCCTTTAAATGATTCCTCTATCTCTCTCTGTCTCACTGTGTGCCTGCAGTGAGGTGGGGGACAGTGACTCTGAGGACCCCCAGGTCTACGAATCCATGTGTAACATCCAGGCCCAGGCCGGCTCGTCGGAGACGACACAGAACTCTGAGCTGGGTAACGTTCTCAGTTTCTCACTTCAGTGTATGGGAAGTGCTTGATCATTGTGGATTACTAACAGTAATCACACTATTTGTTCTAGTAGTAGTGGATAAACTGACATCACAGAATTAAGAATATCAGTGTATAACCTCATTATTTACCTTTTTTTTCCCTCCAAGACCATCCTCAGCATTCAGCTGTTCCGCAGGACAAAAAGGAGGAGGCCAGTGTGGAGGATGTTTACGAGTATGACTTTCCCAGACCAGTGGTCCCTCCTGCCCCCGCCAGAAGAGCCCTGTCAGATATCGGCGGCCCTTCTGCAGCCTTCAGCAATCTCAACATAGACTCTGCAGTAGATCCCAGTATGTGTGGGTTTTTTGTTGTTTGTTTAGTTTTTTGTTTTGTTCCCCCCCCCCCCCCTTTTTAATTTCTAATGATCAGCAGGTGGCAAAATTTCTGGTTGCAAAAAGGGAGTTGTGGTCATTAGTTACGTCGTACTGAACACAGCGTGATTTATATTTTAATAGTGATCACCAGTATGCTCAGCTTGAGGCTTCAAGATGATGCACGAACAAACCGGTGACATCCAGTTCTCGTGTGCAGGCTGTTGTCCACGGTATTAATGTTGTTTTATTGAGCATTTTTCCTCAGGCTGGAAATAAAACAAAGTGCCAAACTATTTTTTTGGCATTGAAGCTAATCACAATTAAAGAAAAATCAAAAAGTCCGAAAAGAAAAGTAGTCTTAGTCAGACTCAGTAGCGGTGGACAAATGAATATTAATTTGAGAAGTAATTAGGCTACATGAATGTAACTTGAAACTTCTTGTTTAACTTTGGCTTACTGCTTTAACCACACTGAAATCAGTGATGGAAATTGCTTTCATAGATACTCTAACCACAACATGCTGCATGTCGGGCCAGCTTGTGAAACTGCTCAGGCGATTCATGAGGTCAAAGTTACAACAGAATCCATCGTGCCAGGCTTGAAGCTATGTGCTTCTAGATGAACTACAGGTAGTTTGGACCAATCAGCCTTCTGTTAGGAAGCCACATTCATTCTAGGAGCAAGTGTCACTGCTTGGCAGTCAGCTTGGTAACAGTTATTTGGAAGCCAGAACTTTAATGTCATTGACCTAAAGGCCTTTTTTCCTGCAAATTTTATTTCTGCGCCGCATGCTGTGTTTCTTTGCCTTTCACAGACTGTTACAGATGATTTATCCAGTGTTTTTAGTTTTTTCAGAGTGCGGATACTTTTAACAGTTTTTAAGGACTTCCTAAATGTTTCTGTTTCTCAGATGTTTCAGGTTAGCAAATGTCTGGTTATAAAGGGAAATTTAAAATTATTTTTCCCACAAATCATCTGTGTGAATGTAAATGTGTATTTGACGTGTTTATTTTGTATTTGACTCATCACGTTTCTTATTTTTCTTTCAT
The DNA here is from genome assembly GCF_051167445.1 of Perissodus microlepis. Taxonomy (NCBI): domain Eukaryota; kingdom Metazoa; phylum Chordata; class Actinopteri; order Cichliformes; family Cichlidae; genus Perissodus; species Perissodus microlepis. The sequence goes on along the minus strand of NC_140470.1, from coordinate 25,287,038 downwards.
TTTCTCTCATTTGTTTCAGGTATGTTTGTAGCAGGCGGCGATCCCGAACGTCCCCCAAAACCTCTCCCGCGGCGAGCCAATTCTGACCGACGGCCTCGTCCGTTAAACCGCGAGCCACCTCCGCCGCCGCCAGACCTCCCTGGCCCCTCCTCATCTGCCTCCCCTGTTCCACCTCCGACTATTCCTCCTTCAGGTCCTGGAAGCTTGGCCCTAAACGGGGAGATTGAATGCCTCATATCCCAAGGCTACTCCATCCAGGACATCCAGAAGGCCCTGATGATCGCTCAGAACAACCTCGAGACGGCCAAGAACATCCTGCGCGAGTTTGTCTCCATCCCTTCCACAGCGCACATTGCCACATAGTCACTTTGCGCAGGCTCATCCTCTGTCTCGTCTCTCTCCACTCTGTGCCATTATCATTTACCAAGCACTTTCCTGCAGGGCCACAAGTACTTTCAGAAGGCTTTACTCTGAGGGATGATGCTGCGTTCATGTTATATCTCATCCAAAGTCATTTGTAGTGGGAAAACAGCAACGTGGGGTGGGGGTGGGGGGGGACTATTGTTAAAGACGATGTCAAGTGGCTGAAATTACAGTCTCAGAATCTCTTTTACTTGTAATATTCATTTGGAGATTGACGGTTTTGGCCTTAAACGTGAGAGGTCAACTGTAAGTCCGATATGACCTGAACACAGCATAAATGGAGAATCGGACCCTTTAAAATGGGCTTGCTGTGGCCAAGCTGTGACCCTGCTGTGATTCGCTGAGTTAGTTACATGCTGCGGCAGTGTCCCACGCTCTCATTAAGCTAAGTGTTAAAGCCGTGCAGACTTTGTTCAGCGAAGGGACCCCGCACATAGTCGTGTCCGACTGGGCGTCCCACCGCCTGCAGCCGCTCGGTCTGGTGCTTTTACTGGCTTCTTTGCAAATCGTGGCGTACGAATATGTAGCGATACGGTCTGAAACTGGTGATTAACTGTGTGGCAGTCGTGCTCGTGCTGATGAATGTGAACGTGTAGTCGCGGTGCAGTATTGCAGGGCTTCGATGTCGTACGCGTCGCTGTGGCTCGCTCCGTTTTCGATGGTATCTGACAAGGTGAACACAATTCAGTTGCCGTCTGTCAGCTCCAGGTTCGGTGATAGTTCTATGATGAAATAACAAATTTAATGTTTAAGTACTCTCATAATGTGTTGTGGTGTGCGTAGTATTAACAATGGCTGAGTTTGAGTTCTTTTTAATTCCATCGTTTCCTGCCACCGATAGAGGTGGCCCGACACTGAAGGCTGGTTTATTTAGTCGAAAGCTTCTCTCTACGCTCGTAGTTTCTTAGTTAATAACCGAAAGAAGCTCTTAGAACAGCTTCTCTCAGTTCACTGGGAAATCACATCTAAGTCTAAAGCCTAAAGCAAAAAAACAAAAAACTGAAAGTGGGGTGAAGTCACGTGGACTCAGGTACTCAGTAATAAGCCAGGTTATATGTAACGAGCAGATGCTAAAGGACACGCTCCCTCCATCCTCACAGACATTCCATAGAGTGGATTTTCTTTATATTTTTAGGTTTCCTGCAGCATATTTACATACAGCTACCATAGTTAAGATATTAAAATCTGTTTTCTGATTCTTCGATGAGCTCATTTACGTCCTCTAACTTTAAACTCTGGATATGACTCTAATGTAGCTGCGGCAATTCCATCTGTCCACAGTCCTGCATGACCATTTTGTGGATTTCAGTCACTCTGCAGTTCATAAAACTCTTCATGGGAGGAATGTTGGGGAAAGGCAACAAAAATCTCAGGATTGTATTAATCCGTCAAAGCAATTTACAACACATTACAACTGTCACAAATGCCAACAAATTTCTAAAACATGTTTTAGAAATTTGTAAAAACTTGTTTAAACTTGTTTAAAACAAAAAAATTGTATTAGTTATAATGTTAATAATGAACAGAATTCATGTTTTTAATCCCAATATTTGAGCCAGCAAAGAAGTCAAAAATTAAAATGAATCAAGCATAGCAGTGAGCCAGTAAAAACTTCCTGTGCAAGAATGCAAGAAAATAAGTATAATGTGGCATCTTAATTAAAAAAAGAAAATTATATTTCCTTACCATTTAAAAAAACAAACAAAAAAAAAACCATTTTTGTATTTAAACCAATTTCATGGGTAACAAAAATAATTATATTCAAGCATTAAAAATAAAATTTCAATCAAATAGCTTGTTTATACTGGTGGATTAACTGGTATGGAGATGATTTCGGTAAATACTAACACTGTTCTTTTAGAGCAGCTGGGGCACAAACCTTACATTGGATGGTGGTCTGATAAACGTGTTGTATAGCCAGCTTCTAGATGCGCAAGTGGTAACACTAAACACACTGCTGATCACTAGTTTCAAACTTAGAAAGCCATTTTTTGGGGGGCTGATTGGCTGATTTGAGCTATTTGCAGATATATTTCACTCTTGGTAATATATAACTGCTACTAAATGAAAATTAAAACGAAAAGACTAGATGAGCGAAACATCCTTCAAAGATTTATCCGTGATGTTTCGTAGTTTTCCACCAGAGGGCACTCTGTAACTTCCCTGTTGGCAACAGGAATGCTCTGAGCAGAGTGAGAGAGTAAACGAGTGATCCATGACATGTATTGTCTGTATTTGTGTGTATAGACTCAGAAATAACTATGCATAACAATTTTATTTTTTTTATTTCGGCTGCTGAAAGAAAAACAAAAACTGTTGATATCAGATTTTTAAATCACTAAATATCAGTTTTGTTTTATCCTATATGGGTCGGGAATAAATGCCCAGAATAAACTGGCTTGAAATTGTCACAAAACCTTTGAACAGGGACTCATAGAGTCTGACTTCTATTTTAACTTTGGTACAAAAAACAAAGAAATCAACAATCTGCTCCAATTTTACTAACACGTTAACTACTTCACGTGAAATTTCCAGCACGCGTGCTCTTCATCACACCAAAACTCTGGTACCACCACTAAGGATGAACTTAGATTGTAATACTTGTAGTGTTGCAATCCATTACAAATACTAGCTTTCCTGTAAAATGTCTGAGTTGACGATACGGGACTTTCTCCAAATTCCTGCTGCGACCATGTGCAGCTTCGCTGATTCATGTACGCTGCTGTGTAGTTTTACTCCCCTTTTCTCCTCTTTAAAAGCTGCTAAGAAGTAAACATCTGGTGAGATCAACACTCTTCCCATACATACTTTTATGAACTGCTGCTTTTCAGTGCACAGAGACCTTAGGTCCTTAACGCGCCAATAAAATATCCAAATTGACACATAAAAAGCCCTTTAAAGGTTTGGATTTCTCTCAGGTTATATTTTCTTGTCAATGGACCAAAAAATTCAGCAGCTGCCACTTCCAGGCACCACACCTATAGCGTCTGAGATGAGCCCATCGGTGGTATTCAGCGTCATACCTGCATGAGGGCTGTTGGTTTGTCTACTTAAGAAATTAAAGAAAGATTCAGATTGAAGACATTAAAGGAGAACAGTGATCTGATCTGAATCCAAACACAACACAAAAAGAGTTGCAACATCTGGAACATTTATGTTTTTCTGCATGAATATTATTTAAACCATAGGCTGATTTTTGTTGTTGTTCTTACAAGTCCTAAAGGTAGATAACAAGAACCCAGTTTAATCAAATGAGCCTGACGGTGAAAGGAAGCTCACTGTCAGTTGGTCACCTTTTCATTCCTCCGCAGCGACATGTACAGTAAACGTGCCTTCTGTCCATCACAACTTGCACATGCCAGCAGGCAAGCCAAAATAACCCCTCCACATTCACCATTTAAATGTGTTGGAAACTACTGCAGATTGTTTTCAGGTCAAGCGGTCTCTTGATTTCGCCATGGTAACACTATATCAGAACTACAGTTTATGCAAATTTGCCTTTTTAGATTAAAAAAAAATTAACTGACTTAAAAGTTAATAGCTAGAGCTCCACTTTTTACAGTCAAAATAACAAACTTTACCCCTGATTTGGGTGAAAGGGCAAAGGGTGATTGACTTCTATTAAACATGAACTTTATCTGAAAAATGTTTCTCGTAATTATCAGACACTAAGACCCCCCCCCCCCCCCTTTTTTTTTTTCTTTGTTCCCCCAATAAATGTGCTGCTGGATTTGGAGACAGTGCAAAAACCTAATACTTCAAACGGAACGAAATGAAAAGAAATGTTACTAAATTTCTAAATCTGATGCTAAGGGGGAAAAAAACCCCAGTAAATCCTGTTAAGAACCCAAAATACCCTGGAGTTGTCCTGCTGTTTTCTGGCTGTCTGTGATGCCACAGAAATGTTGCAGCTTTAATCGCCCCAAACCAAAAGAATCTTAAAACGTGTGCGTGCGCTGCTTCTCCTCCTCATCTTCCTCGAGTTGCCCCAGAACCGAGACCACGAATGTGTCTTCAGTCCCCTCAGCTTTGTTTTCACTCAGTCTTGGCGTTTTGTACCAAGGCAACTAACTAAATGGCACTAACTCCAGGACTGTTGTAGTCCTGATGTGTGATGACGCACTCAAGGCTCATTGTCCTGCTGTGAATCACTGCCAGAGGCTCCTCCGTCTCACACGCTTTCTCTCAGTGTCGCCGGTAACCTCGGCTGGTGTGTTGGTTCTGATCCGCTGATTAACAAGGAGTGTGTGCGTGCGCTTTATTCATGTTAACTAGCCTTCTCAACAGGAACTTGCCTACTAAAAAAAAAAAACTGTCTTCATTGCTTTATTATTGTCTATGTAGATATTTTATTTATTGTGTTTTTAATATCCTCGGCATTCATTGTGTTACAATGTTTTCATGCCTAAGCCATTAAGATTTTTAATTAAACTGTATTTTCTTTAACATTTGATCTGTGTGGTTTGTCACTAAACAGAAGCAAACAGATTCTCTATTAATGTGTTTGAGCATCAGGTTATTTGCATTTATCAAACTTTACGGGACACGCTAATGAAACGATCCTGCAATAACAATTTTAAGACTCGACACAGTACGCTGCAAGACTGTCATCTGCAGTGCATCACATTTTGTAAACGTAGTGGGTCTCCAAACATTTACTGCTGCATTATTCTGCATTCATTAGGGGTTGTGTTTCTGGCTACATGCTGAAAGTAAAAGTAAAGCCAACGTTCTCCACAAACTCCAGGAGGAGCTGCTTTTTCTCCTTTGTTTACTGCTAGAGAACTTGGTTTGTCTGCTTTTATCAAACTCAATTACTGAACGATTCTGCCTGAAGCGAGGTTAATGAGAGTGTACTCGACAAATTAAAAGATCAAAAAGGGTTCAGCAGAGTTGAAGGCAACTGTAGAGTCACTGCAGGCAACTTATTAATCTAAAGGTGTGCTGCGACCACTGTGCTATGAATTATGGGACACTGGAGGTGAATACATGTTTTAAAAGTTAGGTTCTCACATGTTTAAACACAAGTTCCACTGTTTTTGCATGCAGACAGTTTTGGTTTTACTCGTCGAGGTTCTGAGATTTATCTTAAATAACATTTTTAAGTCTTTTTCCATGAGTAACACCTGCCTCCTGGTTATTATCTAGACAAAGTTATAATATGGCTTTGTCAGTTTTTTGCATTAGAAAACGTTCCTGTAACATTATACCCAGCAGCCTACATGTGTATAAAGATATGCATGACAACGGCTGCACATTTCATTCATTCAGTTTCTTTTGTACTCCACGGGGTGGTTTAAATCCACCATCTGGCCACGGCCATTCTGCATGGAGTTTGCAGGTTCTCCTCATGTCTGCAGGGGTTCTGAGTACTCTAGCTTCCAAAAGATATCCACTTAGTGGGTTATGTTAAGTAGTGATTCTACATTGCTCATATGCAAATGGATTTCTCTGTTGTTGACCTGTCAACGTTGTACACTGCGGAGATAACTCTGGGATAAATGGGGGGAAAAAATTGCATGATGAATCTTTTGCCATCACGTAAGTATGGCTAAGATTGACAAAAGGTGTTTGTTTTAGATCTTCAACTGTATTTGAGAAACAGAGGAGCTGACATGGGATGTGGGTTGCAAAGTAGCTTGCTTTGAGCAGGTTAAATACTGCAATCTGTGTGAGAGATGCCTATTGGATGTGTAAAAGTGTGTCGGCTGAGTCATCACAGCCTGAACTAACACTGTGCTTAAAATGTTCAGTGTGCATTTTTCCTGTGAGGCACCCAATCACACACAATTTATTTCTGATTTGGGTTCTGAATTTACACTCTGACATCAAACCTATTAAGAACCTCTGAAACAAACCAGCTCACTGGGTTCCTATGTGTTGTTCCCCTACTGTTAAATAAACACTAAACGCTTAAAGCACAAACTTTCAGTGTAGAAAATATGATGTACTTTTGCTCTTTTCCCTCAAAAAAAAAAACGTCACAGGCAGCAATCCATCCATGCAGCGTAAATGCAAGACAAAGACAAAGTACCGAGTTGTGATCATGGTGGCGGCGTCTCCTTTGGAGGCTTTACACTAAATGAAGAGAGAATGGCTGATTTGATTTGCAGCTACATGAGCTAACGCTGCCTGAATTCATTGCAGATGTGAGCTTTGTTTTCTGACCTGCCTCCTTCCAGACTCCAGACTTCCAGCTGGAAATCTGAGCTACTGTTGGAGTCACTTCCAGTTCGTGCTGACAGCGGTTTGGAGGCTGCACTCCTTCCTGTCTTCTCACTGTGGGACTGTGCAGAGCTAACACAGAGCACACTGAGCTCACAGTTGCTGGGGTTCATATTTAGCCTCTGGGCTCTCACTTCAGAGCTCCCTTATACCTCTGCAAAAGTAATAACACTTTAAATGAAAACTTTAAATGAAACTTTATTTGGCTTTATTTTCTTGCGAAAAATATAAAAAAATGCAAGCTCAAAGAATCACATGTACAGTACTCAATTTACACACATGTAGAGAAAAAGAAAGAACACAACATTTTTTTCCCCACCAGTGAAAAAAATCCAGAGCAACAAAACAAAGAATCAGAAATGTTTCACTGCACACAGGACACTGTCGGTGTTATGGCTTCGTGCAGCTTTTCTAAACCATAATGACAGTTATTGCCTGAGGACAACCTGTACCTGGATATTTCTTCCAACTTCAGCTCAGTGGAACAAAAAAAGACACAAACCAAAAGCAGATAACAGAAAACACATCACTACTTTGTTAATGTTGCAAGTCATCGGGGCAATGTAGCGCTCTCAGCAACAAAGTGTATCTTTTTCACAATGATGTACACAGTGAGCAATATTCACAACACTGGGCCAAAAAAGGAGTGCACCAATATTTTTGCCTCTTTTCCCTCATCAGGCAGCCGGACTGCATTTGTACAGAGTGTTTAAGGTTAGCCACAGTTTCTGCCTCATGTACTATAATTACATGGGAGTAACAGAGTTGAGCACTTACTGAAATATAAATCGTTGAAGGTGTTTCAAAAAGCTTTGAAGATATTTTTCAAGAAACAAATCAACGTGTTGCTGTGTACAGAAGAATGGAGGAATAAATTCTTGTTTACATTGTACAAATGAGTCGAGAAGAAGCAGCTCATCATTTCTGGATATTGTGTTTTAAACACTGTGAGAAGAGTCTTCCAAATATGTTCAGAAAATCAGTAATGTTTAGTTTTCAGACTTCTGGGTTTGCTGAAGATTGTTCAAGCCTCCAAAATGACTGTAGACTGATATTTCAAGGTTTGAAAAAAAGCACCAAAGCACTTGCTTTAGTTTGGCAGTCCATAACAGAAATCTTAATGTCTGTAATTTATTTTTGTTGAAGGTTCGTGATAGTTTAATGGTAATGCCAAGCCAAGATTGTTTTAATCAGTCTGGCACAATGCCGTTCCTTTGACCAGAAAACTAAATGTTCAAATCTCAGGTCTTCACATATAATTTCTCAAAGTCTACAAAAACAAAAAGTGTGGCTGCCTGAGGGAGGAAAAAAGCTCAAAGCCTGCAGCCAGACTTGAAAACAGTATCTGCAGCATGTGTGTTGTCTGGACTCAAACATGCAAAAACACTGGGACGCCTTTTCAGGCAACTAGCTCTCAGTGGAAACACAAAGCAAACAGCAAACAAACAAATTCAGTGTATGATGCATTCTCAAAAACACAGGCACAGCAGATCTCTAACCTTTGACCTTTTCACCTTCAGTAATAGTTCAAGGCCACCACTAGCAAGTCTGTACAAACATGTATTTACAAACAGTACACGGGCTTGACAGCAGTTTCCAAAGAAGCTGCCAGTGTGTTGCGTCGTTTTGAGGCTCAAATTAGTGTTGGGATTAACCTGCTGATGATCATCGATTCGGGCTGAAATTACTCGTCTTTTTCTTAAATTCAAACACACTGACAAACCTCTCAGTATGACTGTATCATTTGGTCTCTGACAACACGTCCTGCCTTAAACATCACCTGGAACCATGAACACGGATCAACATGCACAAGACCCAGACGCTGCCATGAAATGAAAATCTGAGTGCCAAATTCCTTAAATAACAAAATATATATAATATATACACTTTGATAAAAACAAAAAAATAAAATAACATGATGCACGTAAGACGCCATCATACACACTGAACAACAGCCAAGAGCTGAACACAGTTTCAGGAAGTAGTACAAGAACTAATGAATGGAAGAAAACATTCACTCAAAAGAAAATACAGATCTCTATGTACATACCTGTGTGTGTTAATGTGTGTGCGTGTGTGAGTGTAATGTGCGTGTATGGTTGCGGTTCTGTGTCGATCATCTGAATACTGCTGTGAACAAAGCACGGTGGGTCGAACGTCCAGACTGTGAGGTGGTGTTACTCTGCAGGTATCAGGTCAGTGGGAGCGTCTCCTACCTCTGCTGTTCCAACACACACCCACTGCCGGCTTCATTTATTCTGCTGTCTGCTGCACATCTTCACAGGGGCTTCACCGGAGACAAAGAGGAGAGCGTCAGCTTCTCAGATACTCCTCTCAGTCCAGTGATCACACTGAATAAATCCTGTTTCCAGCTGCATGCACTACATGACTGTTATTCTATATTTATCACACATTCAGTGCAGCCCTGAATGTTACCCAGAATGCGACGGCACAAATGTCTAACTTGGATCAAACATTTAAGTTTAACTGAACAGCTACCAAACATGTGAAACTAACCACAATATAGACAATTTTCAACTTTCGCAGCCTTGGCAGTTGAGTTAAATCTTCACAGAATAAAGGCATTTGATGGGAGTTTTAAAAATGCTGTCACTACAAAAATTGTTGTTGGTGTTTGATGAAATGAAAACTGCAGTCATGGTTCACACAAAATTACTGGCTATACATAGAAGTTGAGCGTAAATTGTGACTGTTCATCCACAACAATAGTTACCTGGTCATTAGGGCCCTTTTTGTCTCCGTTGACAGCCTTTAGGAGGACGGCTTCCTCATTCTTTGTGTTGGTCTTCATCTCCACAACAATCTCATCTTTGGTGGTCTTCTCTTTGGTGCTGACGACAGAAAGAGATGTTGGGACATGTATGACATGGCTAAAGGCCCAGGCATCAGTGCTGGGCTTGGTATGATGGCAAATTCCAATTTAGACAGTTTACCTCTGGTTTCATAGACTCAGTAATTCCGTTTTTCCTTCTTTTATAGACCATACTAATCTTACACACGACTCAAAGTAACTTAGACTACAAATCAACTCAAATAGTCCTTTATTTTTTACACTTGAAGCACTTCACTTTACAGCCAATTCAGAATCGCTGATTAACCTCGCATGCATGTGTTTTAGAGAGCCAAAATCACAGTGTTACTTAATCATTTGGAAGAAAAAATGGATGGATGGCTAGATAAATGGCGAGAGTGTAAACCCAAAAATATATAATAAAAAATATATAGTGTACACATCTTAGGCCCAGATTTACTAACACGTTGCAACAGTGCAAACTGGGTGCAGGCGTAAAAAATATTGTTGGCAGCGTAGTGGCACGATTGCGTGACCGTGACCCTGTTGCAAATGTATCCCTGTCAGTTCCCTTTTCAAGATGCAAAATATAGGGAGAAAAATATTTAAATAAAGTGCACAAACTGATTTACAAACATCTACGATGTGCAATTTACTCCTAATTGAGTTGATATTAAACACAGAAAAAGCATGTTTTGTGCTTTATATTGATAAAGAAACAAATTGACTGTGCCTGTGTGTTAGAAAGCAGCACAACTTTTATAAATCACCCAGAAAACTAGCCACACCTGTCAACGCTCTTTAGGGCCTATTTAGTAAATCTGGCCCTTACAGAGTAGCTGGAGGCTTCAGACTGCTCTAGATAGCCTGTTTCAGCCTGTTTTTTCAACTCTTTTATCTCTATGATGCAGACGTTGCTAATATACTAATATCAGGGACATGTGATGCCCGTGAGCACAGAAGCTCCACCTTACATTTTGTTTGCCATGGGCAGCAAGTTAGAAAGTTTAAGTGTAAGAATGAGCACAATCGGTCACCTTTAAGCAGAATGAGTAGAGACAATACTTACATCTCCTGCTTGCCAGAGCGTCCACAGGGGATTTTTCCCTTCTTGTGCAGGAAGTAGATTACACTGCCAAGGAAGGCCAGCAGCAGCAGACACACTATGATCACAACAATGATCACCCCACTGCCCTCTGCGTCACAAAAACACAGACAGAGGACACACTGATCATAGGTTAATCTAAAAGGTTAATCAGGTTAACCTAGTTAACTTTATCAATAACGTTTCTGTTTACTGGTTCAACCTGCACATAACAATCACACTTCACTGAAGATACATGGTTTACTTTAAATCACTCAGTGATTTCGTGCCTGTTTCATAACATCACTGCAGTCGCCGGAGGAGCTTGTTCAGCTTAGACTTTAACAACATGAATATGAAACAGAAAGACGATGTCACATGTGTGGTGTTGTGAATTTTAAAGCTCTACCAGGGACTTAAAGTGTAAACATTATTGCAATGGCAGTGTTTTCTACTATTATTCTCTTTAACTTGTCTCTTGCAAAACCCTGTAACTATAAGGAAGTATAACGGGGTGTATTTACATACTGCATTACTTGCTGCTCTGCTACAAAGTAGTTTATTTAACAAAGTTCTTCTCTTTACGCGTAAGAAATAATTAACTGACTGTGAAATTATGTCTATTATATTGTCTCTATCATTTAACTGGCAGTGGATGCTGCAGTGCAGCAGGACTGTATGAAAAATCATTTATTCATTCATTTATAATCATCATTTATTTTGCTCAGCATCTGTGACCCGTAGCCCTAATAATTGACTTCATTTGAATTGCATTATCAATCCAGAATGTAGAGGAGCTGTATTATCACGTCATAGTCTGCTGGAACAGCATTTGTAAGAAGTAATAGACTGGTGGGAAATAATACGAATATTTTAAAGGAAAAACAAATTCTTCCAGGGTAATATTGTATTTTGACTCAATATGTCTTTTCAAGTCCGAAATAGCATTCCTTGATGGCTTTTTCTCACCTCATAAGACTTGCCTGGTTGCATGCCATCATCAAAAAATGTCTTAGACACCTCCTGTAGAGGTAACTATCACAAATGTTGTTTTAAGTACTTTGGGGGGTGTTTATATACTGGTCTGTCTGTGACCAATCCTGTCAATGGAATAGTGATGCAGTGATAAAACTTTACCGGTTTAGTAGCTGAAATATAAGTGAAGGCAGGCATAGTCCCATCAGTGGGCACTGAAGGCATCAGAAACAGAGGCACCATGCCATCACTGGCATCCCACAGCCCTGTTACTCATTAATTTTGGTGTATTTGTAACTCACAACAGCAACAATTGTTATCTGATGCATAAATATGTAGTACAAAAGCTTACATCCTTTCCTTTTAATCAAAAGTCTTTAAAAAACCTTTTGCTACATGTCATACAGCCACTGGTATATCTGTGTAGTCTCTCTGTGTCAGTTCATTGTATTGTCCGGGTCTTCTATGACTACAAAACTAGCAACAAGGCCAGGTGGTTATAAACTGATCTGCATTTTCTGTTCTTTTAATAAAATAAAAAGCAGTTAAACACTTCCACAGTCATGTGTTCCCAAATCTAACTCCAAATTTCTCAGTTTAAATCTCAAATAAATTTTGTAGTTTGTATAAATTCCCTCGACTGCACTACTCTAAGCTTTCTGAATATATACTCTATGCAATAAAGATGACAGCTCTTTGTGTCACGTTTATCTCCAAACAACAACGACAACAACAACATCTACGACAACGTAAAAACTACAAATTTAACCAAGTGGCTTAATAGCCTCTTTAATAGAATTCTTAACCTTTGCATAGGTGCGTGGGATGAGAGGCTATATAACCTTTGGCACTGAAACATAATTTTACACAAACAATGTGAATGAGACACTCAGCGTGCAAAGACATGGACAAGAGGTGACATGGGCAGAAGGATTAGAATAAAGTGATACTATTATCTTTCTATTCTGCTTTCCTAGAGAAAGATGCACCCAAAGCCATCCAATGTAAGGGAGAACTACTAAGAAGTTAGTTTTGAGGGCTTCTTCAGGTGTTTTTATACCCGTGGACACACTTCACACTTCACAGTCAGAATTCAAAGGTCATGATATTTTTTTGCATTTCATCCACTGAAATATCCACGAGTGTCCTGAATCCATATAAAAATTGAGAAGCACACCAAACACAGTGCATAGTGTTAATTCACTCTAAAAATACACATAACTGCAGTATTTTGAGTCCAGCCAATCTCCATGTGAGATAACTACAGCTCCCGATAACGCAGTAAATAAAAGTAAACAAGAATTTACTTCCTATGAGCACTCTACCCTAAATGGAGCACACACTGGGTTTTTTACTGTTGTTTTGGTTCCTTTGTATGGCCCATAGGGCCGATGAAGATTTAACAGTGACTGCTAAGATAACGTCAGAAAATTACTTTAATGCCCCTCGCCACAAATAAGTGCAAATTTTCCAGGTATGTAAAAATCTGCTGTAAAACAAGAGGGGTGTCTGGAAAAGTCAGTAAAAGTGAGACAGCGTCTGTTTTTAGTGTTTAATAAGTTATTTTATTTGTTTTAAAAATTCTGGTATAAATAAATAGTATTTGTACCAGGGCAGAGTGTTTGGTCTACGTACCATTCTAGCTTCTGCTGTGCTTGAATTTGCTGGTGTTACGATTTTTTAGTCTATATCAAACAGAATATTTAATGTGCCCACAGGCCATCCCAAAGATCTGCCAGCGAACCAAAGACAGGACTCGTATCGAGTCACTGAAAAGGATTGATAAATAATGTATAGACTCATCCAACCCTTCACTGTCACACACAAAACTTAAGTCAAAAGCGTGAAAACTGAGACACAAGTTGATAGAAACTGAACGAAAGAAAAATAGGCGTCTTTAACAAGAAGAGACTGAAGGGCAATAATCTTACCAGGAGTGAAGGGAGCAGTTGTGGTGACCCTGGGAACTGTGAACAAGTAGAACAAAACTTAGAGCGGGTAGCTGTTCATGTCTACCAACATCCGCAGAGCACACACAGACACTCAGATTTAACTGGATTCTTTTCATTTATTATAAAAATCTACTTGCACTGTGTAACACAAGTTTCTGAAGCATGCAAAGCACTTTTCAAAGAATCAATAATGAGTCACTCAAAGATGTTCAAAAAGCTACTTTCACATGCTCCCTTATTCACAAGGGGTCGCCACAGCGGGTAGCTCCACATATTTGATTTAGCAGACTTTTACGCCAGATGCCCTTCTCGACACAAACCCCGAGGGATTTGTGTCTCCTCCTTGGACCGGAGCAGGGATTTTTCACTTGTTAGATATTTGATCATTTAAACAAAGATCAGTTTATTAGCTGGAACAAGGGAAAGTTTCAGATATTGTTTAAAACATAGCTACCAGTTATTGAGTTCAGTTTGGTAGCTGCGGGCTTCTTTCGTTTTATTCAACTGAATGTGCTTTTTTTTCATTTTACTTCGATCTAAATCTGAGGTTTAATGCAGCAGCCTTCAAGCAATCACAAGACTTAAAGAGATGTTAAAAAAAGAAAGAAAGAAATACTTTGGTTTTTCAAAGATATGTTTGAAAATATCCATGGTATCCAAGAATCCATGAGAACCTTTTTATCAGCAATCATAGGGAGTAATTTTCTGAGAGGCCAAAATAGGTAAGAATCACTGCATTTATGTCATAAATTAAGGTGTGATGTATTTTCTGTGGTCTCAACCTCTTAACAATCATTACCACTGACATTCATTCAAATTAAGTCTGATACGAGGTGTCATCATAAAGCCTTTGTGTGACATCCGTGTCACAAATGTCATGTAACATCCGCAAGTACCTTAAGAGGACATATTTTACTATCACAGAGACCGTCGAGGTGGACCGGACAATAAAACAAAAGAAAGCTTTATTCTGTCAAGGAATAGAGCTGCATCTATATTTCTTACAGAAGGAGACACAGACAGAGACTTTAGATGCTACTGTAAAATTTTAAACCCTTTTGCTATCTGTACATAGAAGTCTGACTTTGTTTATCCCTAATCTAGAACTAACCTGCTCTGGAGCAGATTAGTACAAGCCTTAAGTCAGGAGCACGACCAGGAGCATGCTCAGCACATTCATTTGCAATATGAATTAATTGCTAAGGGTAAGATTATAAAAACCAAACTTCACGAGGCATCTCATGGAGGAAACCACGTGAGCAAGTGGTGTGAACCACTCTAAGCCATTTTCAGTCATCACTCACCCTACTCGAGTCCCTGTAACTTTGTCCTTCAAACTTAACTTCCAGAGAGAGATTTTTAAGAGGGAACGAAGGGATTTGGGAAGCTCTGCCCAAGGAATGACTTTAAAGGTGAGATTAGTCAAATTTAAAGCAGGTGTGTTTTTTTGATTTTTTTATGGATGGAGGAGTTAATAGCTTCACCTCATGAATGCATTTTGGCCTAACGGGTCTTCTGAAAAAAACAAAGAAAAACAAAACAAAAAAAAAACAGAAGACATGTTAGGCCCAGGCTTCTTGAGCTGAGGAGGAGGGAAAGTTCACCAAACCTTGAATGATTTGGGGGCTGCAATAAGTTCATCAAATAAGAAAGACCCACACTGAGTTACAATTATAGTGCATGAGAAGTAGTGATGTTTGGTTAAAATGTGACAATCAATTTTTTGGTGTGTCCTCAAAGTGCATACCCTGAAAAATGCATTTAATCTATTTAATACTGAAAAGTCATCTGCTTGTTTTATATCATCTCACGGTACCCCGAGACTCTTCTTTGCAGACATGTATGCACGCAAACATCACCACATATATTTGTACCACATTTTCTCTATATTGCTTATTTTGTTGTTTTTTATTAATAATATTCATGTTGAAAGTCCAGCCTGTTTTGGAAAGTCGTGTATTTTCAATGAGCAAATGCGAAGGAAATCAGACACTAACGTTGTGCACTGGGACGTTACTAATGATTAAGAAAAAGTATGAAGAAGATGTTTGAGGGCTTTCTCCATATGTGAATTCACAAAGCATAATCAACACACCAGCAGTGCCTCTACAAAATGTTTCATTTCTCCAACTGCACGGATAAAAGGAATCAGCATTATGAATACTGAGCAAATGACTTCTGATTAGATTTAGGAAAATAAATGTTTTCTGGAAAAAACATGTTTCCAATCTTTCCTTTTGCACAGTTATTACAGAGCAGGCGGCTAGTAAGTAAATGGAAAATGTATTTGAAGATTTAATGTTAGAACCAGGGCGAGCTAATGATGTTCATTCATTTAGACTTGAAAAGCAAAATAAGTTTTAAGTTTCAGCACTGATGCTGCCTGGAAGAGGTCAGAAAATTCTGTCCTCTTCATAGCTGTACTTTTTAACTCCCTTAATTAGCCAGGAGCCAAATATTGTGCAAGAGTTGTGGCACTGTGTATAACAGTCCTGTCAAATGGGAATGCAAGCTGGAATTAAACGAGTTAAAAGATGAAAGAAAACTTGTAAAACTCTTTAGCACCGAGAGTTTCCAAACTAGCATGTTGAAGCAAAGGTTAGCATTGAGAAAACATATATGTAAATGAAGTCATAGTTATAGTGTTCTGGTGTAAGTGAGAGAGAGGCTCTTACTGGCTTTGATTTTGAAAATCTTGACGCCAGAGCCCCTGTCACTGGAAACGTTGCACTCAGCGGTGATGTCCGAGGTGACTTTGACCGATACCACGCTGTGAGTCATGTGCTTATGTGTTTTTTTATCCACTTCATGCCAGCTCTGTGGAGACACACAAACACACTAACTAAAGCTGGACTAAAGCTGTTTGAGAATACTGTAATAAATGCTAGCATCATCGTGACACGTAAACAATCACAACAAATCGAGCTAGCTTTGACTGAACATGAACATTGTGGGATAAATGTCATCTCCCACTGTGAAATAAATTTGCGCTGTGAGGCAGACTAAGTACCTGGCTGCCAGTGATGTTCCAGGAGATGCTTGGCAGCGGATTGCCCAGAGCCTCACAGCTCAGGTTCACCACCCTGCCTTCCACTTCGTCTAGCTGGACCTCCTCCTCCGAACCCACCAGTTCAGGACCACCTAGAAGCACACATAAAGAAATGAAGATCATTACATGTCAGTGACAACAAACTCTCACAGCCTTAATGAAGTCTTTCTAGTTTAAGTTCTAAGAATCACCACAAATCCCATCACTTAGCTGACATTTACTGTAATTAGTTTTCAGGGCAAATCAGCTTGAGGGATGTAAAAACAGAGGGAGCAATTCATGACCAATAAAGAGAGTGCAACAAAAACATGTCCACATATCTAATGCTGTTTTCACAATTCATTTTTTCCCTCCAGGTCACATAGGTCCTCCTCTCAATAACTTCTCTCAGTGGCACATTATCACCTGAGAAACTAAAGGGCTTTGCTGTTATTGCCCCCAGACTCTACAGTAGTCTGCCAGCCCATGTAACAACCTGTGCAATCAATGACGCTTGTACGTCACCTCTAAAACCTCAAAACTGCTTATTTTAGTCAAACATTTGTCGCTCTTCAATTTCAACAGTTTTTCCACTACTATTAGAGTTTGTGGGGTTTTTTTTTAACCCTATGTCGAAATTTTATTTTGCCATGTTTATTATATTTTATTGCTGCTATTGTTCTTGTGTTATTGTAAGGAGACCTTGAGGGTCTTAAAGGCGCCTATAAATAAAATGTATTATTATTATTAATATTATTATTATTATTATTAGGTATATATTTATTTTTATTTTTGACTCATTCTGAAATTGTTCTTTTTTTGGAGACCTAGAAAACACTTGGGGTCAACTAATAGTTATAAAATGCATTATATGAATAAAATTGACATGACTTGATATGTGAACCCTGAAGAATGCAAATCAAGTCTGAAGTTGCCCAAAGCGCTCTTTTCTCAAATCCAACACATGCAGGACACAGAACACAGAAAGCTTGATGCATTCTGCATGCTGAAAATACTTTTCAGCGCAGGGTGGTGTCTGACTAGAGCATGCCAAAGGCAGAATACATGACTGCTGTGAATTCTCCACATAATTATCTGCTCTACCCAAACAAATGGGGAAAATTCTTTAATGTGTTGTCTGAGTGATTTGCACATTTGCAATCTAGAATGGAGCTCCTCGGGGTCATTTCTCGAGTATTTTACAAATGGTGTGTAAAAGCTCGATTCTCAGGCACGGAGATAACGGTCCTGTTTTAGAAACCAAAAACATCCACATTACGAGGTTGCAAGGATGGTGAAGTTGAAGTTGCACAATTGTCACCCAAGAGGTCACAGTTTGTAAAGTGAATAGTTTACTAATTAAGTTGATTTTCACTCGCTTTAGTTCTGCTTTCAACTACGGGCTGACTGACTAACAGTTACCAGCTACCAACAGTAATCATCCATTATTACTGCAATATATAACTGCACAAAATGCTAAGAAACAATTGCTAAATAGCTACAGTAGTAATTTGTACACTCTTTTCAAAAACCTTAAAAATGAACCTTTGAGACAATTCATGCAGTTGCAGGATGGTGGAAATTATGAGTGTGACACAGTCAGGCCCATGAATAGCAGCAAGTTGGTTAAATGGGGGGAAATTATAACTTTTTTTGAGTGGAGCAAACCACCATCTAAAGAAAAGAAGAAAAAAAGCACAGGAAGTCTTGCATAAGCTTGTCTTGTGACTTCAGCTGGATGTCAACAGCCCTCAGTTCGAGCACTTCATCTGTCAGTAGACGTTCTCTAACACTAGCATGGTGCCAACAGAGTGTGAAAGACGCCCTCAACCAAACATGTCTTCCAACCTCACCTAATTTTCACTCTAATATTGTTTATTTCCCATTGGTTTGTCGTTATTATTTATTTATTTTCTTCTTTTTAGTCACGTTTCATAATTTTCTTGGCTCTCCACTGGGACCCAATCTGTGGACCGCACTAAACCATCCAACCAGTAGCAGCGACGGGCAGTGTGTACAAAGATTTCACACAAACTCTTATCTTGAAGACCTAATAGTACGATATCACCCCAATAAAGCACCTTGCTCTTGGACGGCAGGCTTACTTGTGGTCACCAAGATATTTAAAAGTAGAATGGGAGGCAGAGCCTTCAGCTCTCAGGCCTTTTTGTGGAACCAGCCTCCAGTTTGAAATCAGGAGACAGACACCCTCTCTACTTTTAAGATTAGGCTTCAAACTTTCCTATAGTTAGTTAGCGTATAGTTAAGGCTGGATCAGGTGAGACTGAACCCACCCTTAGTTAAGCTGCAATAGCCTTAAGCTTCTGGGAAGCCCCTCTGTGAGCCTGGTTATACCAAATATTAAAAAGGTTTCTCCTTCCCAATGTCATCAATGTCACTGCCAAGGTTGTGTGATTGTTGTTGTTTTCTCTGTATTATTGTAGGGTGTCTACATAACTCTCTCTCTCTCTCTCCCTCTATATATATATATTTTAGGGCTGCCACAAACGATTATTTTGATAGTCGACTAGTCACCGATTATTTTTGCGATTAGTCGACTAATCAAATCCATTGGACGTAAAACGTACAGCTTATTGCACCAGCACGCATCTGCTCTTATATAACTATCATTAGCTTACAGCTTTAAGTGTTTAAGGTATGTGCTAACTAAAAATAAAGACAAGATGACAGTTTATTAAATTTTAATGAAATTTGCAGATTGTTTCGGTGAAGTTTAATAAACTCCTTGCTATCTAAAATATAACAGGACACCGGAGTATATTATCGAGCATCTCACACTTCTGATAATCAGTTGTCTGCTTGACGTTTATTCAGCTGTGTAAAAACTATAACTTTAATCTCAGCCAAACCGATTTACTCAGGAACAAATAAAATACTAAAAAAAGCCAAACAATAACATTTTTAAGTTATCTAAATGACTTATATATCATGTTTAACCTGAGTAGCGAAAGACAGCGGTGGGTTTGAAAACGATTAGCCGGGAGTCCGGTGTTCTCACGGGCTCTGGTGAGCCTTGCCCCCGGCTCGCTATCGAGCTGGTGGGTAACAGACGTCTCCAAAAACGTCGGAGCGCTTTTGAAAGTATGTGGTGTCTTGATAAACTGAGCAGATATTTGAGGTTTACACAGCTACATTCTCGCCTGAAAATATGTTAAAACTTTATTTTGTGATCCAAAAAGAATAATAAGAGTAATATTAAAACTAACTAGCTGCCGCCATTGTTGGAAACTGAGCTGGGCTGCGCTATGAATTCTGGGACACAGCTTCTTCTTCTTTAGGGTTTAACGGCAGCTGGCATCCTTGTACATGCAGTGCTGCCATCTTCTGTTTCAGTCCGTTATTACACTCTTAAATCCTACTACTTATTCATGCGTCTTTTGGGATCTTACAAAGCTTCAAACGACGATTTTAATAGTCGACTAATCGTGGCAGCCCTACTATATATCAAATTGGAAAAAAAAAAGAAAAAAGATTTCCTTGCAAGTAAAAGTGATGGGAAGTTGTTCAAGCGGTGCAGGGGATTACTAACCTTGGACGATGATTTTAACAAAACCGTTGGTTTTCAGGTTAGGCAGGGAGGGGACCGTCACCTCACATTTATACACCCCACTTCTTTCATAGGTGGCATTCTGCAGGTGGAACGTGTTCCCTCGACCCACCACCTTCCCATCCTATACATATCCACAGAAAAGATGCACAAACATACAAAAGGCTATGATAGCTGGTCAATCCACTGTGGCTACTACAGAAACATCATCTCATCTATTAAATAGACTGGAACAGTCGCAGAAATGTATCTTCCCTTCAAGGAGAACTAGAACAGTAGTGATGTTTACTTACTTCTGTTTCTTTCTTTTTTACTCTGGTAAAAGGAAGCAGCTGTAAACTCAGTGTTGTGTTTTAAAGGTTCATACCTTGTACCAGACAGTAGATGTTGAGCGGGAGGACAGAGCATTGCAGGTTGCAGTCAGATCTTCTCCTTTGTGCATTAACTCTTCATCTTTTGGTACCACAACAGCTGTATCCAAATCTGGACACAAGAAAAAGAGACAAAACAAGATATGTGAAAACACAGTTTAAAACAGGCTGTAATTAACAGAGTAAAAGAATCTGTGAATTAAACTTGGTTTTGTCTGCAAAGACAGGCAGGAATTACGTCCATTGAGCTGTTGGGCAGCTTTGAAGGTTTAATAGTAACAGCAGCTTAACATCCCCCCAAAATAACCCAAAACAGCAATGAAGAAACCATGTAGAACAAAATAGACAGAATTAAAATTAAAAGCCTTTTTTATAGCAGAAGCAGAAAGATTTACTTTGTGGTAAATACAGGATATGTCGAGTTTAAATCAACATCAGAGCTTCTTACTATAATATAAGAAAAAAAATAGTGAAAGAAAGTCTTCACGTTTAGAGGGAAACCTGAGAATTATTAGTAAACTTTCATTTGTACAAAGCTGTTTCCTCCCATATGTAAGTATGTATGCCATTCATATCAAGTTGCTCCTTACAATGTACTTTGAGCTCCACTTCTCCTTTGACTTCCATGACGCCGTCGCCTTTCAGAGGGTGACATTGGTAGGTGCCGCTATCTTTCCGTGACACTGATGACAGGATCAACACATCCCTACTGCTCTCGAAATTCACATCAGGCTCCTGCAACAAATACTTTCATTTTAATTTTCATCTAAATACATTTTACTTTGGTGTAAAAGCAATAACGGGTAATAATAGTTTGCCTTTGACTTAACTGTAACATATTTGGGCTTGATTAAAAAAAAAAAGATAAATACCTAATTGAAAATATTATTGGCAGGAAGCAAAAAAGCAGTAATTGACTTTTATCTATCAAAAACAGAATCTGTGGTTGGCAAAGAATTTCAATCCTCTAGTGAATCAAGTAATCTTTTGTGTCCTCTTAGAGAACGACCAAAGACAGACTCAAAATTAGTAACTTTAAACATAAATATTTGATGAATTAAAAGCAGATCCTTTCTTGTAACCTGCTATCTTAGACTGACAGTCACTTACAACAAAGAGTTGATTTTTTTTGTCCAACTTTACCAAAATCTTCTGAAGGGACAACAACAAAGTCACCCACTATTTATGTGTGAGTCCATTAATAATAAGCACATATGGCCAGACAATTACCAAGTGTACGTACGAGAAAGCAAAACTAAAAGGCACATAATGTCTGTTGCATTATTCATTACAGTGCAAAAACATTCTGTATACAGCTATGATACAACTGTTAATACATCATGAAAGGTCTTATGGACATTAGAAAGTGATGGGGTGAGTTATTAAAACTTTTCAAGATCTGTTTATCTGAAATTCCAGAAATTGGCTAGAGTCAAGAACACAAATTTTTGTTTCACCTTCTTAAATACTAGTATGATCAGGACAGTGCAGTAAGGATCTTGTAACAAAAGAGTCCATTTTTACAGTTCTGTTTATCATTCAATGGATGTTCCACACTTCAAACGGCTTGACTGACATCATGTTTTTACCATCTTCTCTGAGTTTTTAGCTGTTACTGTGTGAATAAATCATGTAACCTCGATGATGGCTTAACAAAATGGAGAACTTTTCTTTATTTTCTCAGAAAAAAATCTTTTCCAATTACTCTTATGTGCCTAAGTCAACAACGGGAATAAAAAACCCTGACAGCCAAGTTAAGAAAAGTTGACAAAAGTGGACAATACAAAAACTCCGCTCACTGCCACTTCAACTTTTCTTAATTCGGCTGAGCTGAGGTTTTGCATTGTCTATACGTACAATGAGTGCGTGTCTGACATGGGAATGAGTCCTACCCATGAGCCCTGTCATTGTGGCCTCTGGTCTCAGACCCCAGCCTGGACCTGCAGGGTCAGAGCTGACAGAGTCTTCATAGACCTTGCACACTCATGTCTACATGGGTCCCTGTGAGCTATGCATATCAAAAACATTCCCTACATGTCTCTTGTGTGTCACCCATTCTCACTCTGGGACTTGCAGGGTGAGAAAAGGCCGTCCATTCTTACTTCTACTTTGTTGAAAATGAAGTGCGGTGGGGGGTTGCCATCACCCTGGCAACGCAGCTCCACAGTATCCCCCTCTTTGACCAAGCCCTGGGGCGACTCCTTCCAAAGCTCCACCATGGTGGTGGGGTCTGTACGCACACACAAAATCAAATTAAGCAGGCTTATTCAGCGAGCTGTTAAAGTCACTTTATAACGCCATTTCCATATTGCTGACAGCACAGACTGCATTTGGCTCTGCCTGCCAATGAAGGAAAGAGGAGATAATGAGGCTGTTAAAATTCTTATAGGTGACGGAAACTGAAATTATATTTGTTTTGATATTTATTTTTAGTGAAACAAGGTCATTTTATGAGTTGAGGACATTTTTAAAAAGTTGGGGCCCAAAGAAGAAACTACTGTACTACCACTGTAAACACCATCTTAGGATGAGTTGCTGGTATGGACAGATTCTGTGAAAGACAAGTGACTTATTTTGGGATTTGTGTGATATTGTCTCTGTTTTGATGGCTTTTGTTTTTCATTCTTACAGAATAAGCTAAACCAGCATGGTTAAAAATGGTGAGCAATAATAGCTGTAGCTTCAAAAACACCTTTTTGTACATTGCGATACAACAAGCATAAACGTTAACAAGTAATCACCGCAGCTCCTTTGATGTGTGTCTTATGAATATTCCACCGACTGTGAGCAAGTTCAAACGAATTAGCATCTATTACAGTAAAATGAAACACAAGCAGCTTCCTTTGAGGGTGAAGCCAGTTACCCAAATACAAAACAAAGGAAAAGGATTTCATATATATCAAAGGTGTTAATATTTCTGTTACGTTATGCTCTGTTAT
Organism: Perissodus microlepis; assembly: GCF_051167445.1. NCBI lineage: Eukaryota > Metazoa > Chordata > Actinopteri > Cichliformes > Cichlidae > Perissodus > Perissodus microlepis. Next base: position 25,263,661 of record NC_140470.1, on the reverse strand, counting down.
GACACTACATATAAAAAAGTGATAATCAATTAACAACAAATGCTATAAAACAGACCAGAATGTTAGCTACAATTCAGCTCATGATACATCACAACTCACAGGTTAATGTGATGTTTGAATACTAGAAATAAGGTTGTGAAATGTAAACAAATTCCCACAAACCCAGTTAACCTGAATAAACTAAAAGTTTATAAAGAAAGGCCAAAACTACCCTAACTTGATGAAAGACTAATAAAGTCATAAAGAAATAATTGCTTGACGTTATTGCTTCTAAAGATGGTTCTATAAGTTACTGAATCTTGGGTTATATATTTACTTAGTACACTTATTTTCTTAAGTTTACATGACAATATAAAAACCCTGAGTGTTAACTCACAGTGGACAGTGATGTTGACGCTTCGGGACTCGATTGTCCTGATACCGTCCGGGACAAAGAAGCTGACTTCACAGGAGAAACGGGCATCCTTGTCCTCCTTTTCCACTTTGTATTCCAGAGTGCTCTGGACGCTGTAGAGGTCACTGGACATCCGAGAGCTCAGGATCACTATGTTTACACCTGGGAATTGGACAAGACTAAATGTGAACATGCATCGACCAACACCATTATGTAATTTAATTGCAATATGCACAATGCAGTTCTCTCTAAATCACATCTTAAATACAACATCATGCAATCAGCTGATCTGAACAAAGTGCACATATTTTGCTCCTGTTTGAGTCCTTGTTCATGGGAACAGTTACAGAGTTACACTAGGCTAATGTTGTGTTCCCATGCTAACATGATCACAAGCAAAAACACAGACATTTAACATGTAGTGGTTAACATTGTTACAATTTCAATCTAGCTTTTAGTATAGCTTGCAGGCAGTTTTTCCTCTAGTGCTGGACATTGTCGAAGGCAGCCTACATAGAGAAATATTTACTGAAGGTGATGGATGTACTGATCCAGTATGACAGCATTCATTTTATCATTTCCTAGCTGGTATGTGCAAAAAGGATTTTCTGTTCTAGTCCTGTGGGGTGTGTTTGAGAAAACTATAATAAAACAGGAGAAAAGTGAATTTTAAACAAAGGGAGATTTATTTCTTATTTGATCCAACTACAGTTTGTACTCACGTCCTGATTCGTTCATCAGTGGCTCGCCGTCCCTGTACCAGGTGATGTTAGGTTTAGGGAAGCCGTTTCGTGTCTCACATGATGCAACCTGGGTTAAAGGTCACATAGAGAAATCTTTGCTATCTTTAACTTGGTAATTTATTTGTTTGTTTTAGTGACTTTCAGATGCCTCCTTCACATTGCCATCTCAAAGAATATTTATTTGTCAGCGTCTAAAATTGAATGGCTCACCTTAGATGGTGTGTCTTTAGTGACAGATATTCCAGTAGTGACACTCTCAATCTCTGGAACATCTGGAGGAGCTGAATAAGAAACAAAAAACAATTGTAGTGGTTTATAATAAATAAAGATAGAGCTCAGTGACATTCTAAATGTTCCTTTAGATTGATTTGCTTGTTTTCTGTGCTTTCTTACCAAATACTCTGAGGTGTGTCTTGCGCACCCCGCTCCCAGCAGCCAGCCCATTAACATGGCAGTAGAATTCCCTCTCGTCAGACAGTCTGACGTCCTGGATTGAGAGTCGAGTTCCTTTCTCGTCTGTAACCACGTTAATGCGGTCGGTGTAATCTGTGCCGCTATCAATCAGTTCTTGATTGGCATCAGCGTAATAGAGCCGTGACCGCGAGCCACCACGTTCAGCCTAGTAGAGAAGGACATACAGTAAGAACATGCCATATTTAAAGTTCTATCACTCTTTTTCAGTCAACTCAGTTTTTCCTACACAGAAAAACAATTTGCCTAATGGGCAATTCCCTGGCTTTTATTTTGAAAGTTTAGCTGTTGCTAAACAGCTATTCCTACTGGCTGGCTCATGTCCCTCTGAGCTAGAAAATCATAACAAGCACTGGCATCCGAAACAAAACGTCCAAAATGGCCAAGTTGGAGTTCATCCTCGCCCCCAACCATCCGTGGCAGATGGTTGCAGCTCCCTGAACCTGGTTCTGCCTGTTTAAAACCAAGTTTTTCCTTCCCACTGTCACCAAGTTCTTGCTCATATGGAATCTGATCAGCGGGTTTTCTTAATTTACCTTAATTTAACTTACCTCAAGTTCCTTGAGCCAACCTTTGCTGTGATTTGGTGGTATAAATAAAACAGAATTGAATAGAACTCACTTAAGAAGCTTGGATTTTTTTTTTTTTTTTTAACTGCACATTTGAACCCTATTTACATAAGAAACCCTGCTCTGTGAACAGATCTGCATGAATCAAAACTAAATCCAAAATGAATGAGAGCCTCAAAGACTTAGGATTGCATGTTACTTCACAAATAGAGCACTTTAAGAAATCTCTGGAAATGACACAAAAGTTTGATGTTGCAACAAAAAAATGGAGCTCAGGGCTCCCTAATGGTGAGGTAATGGCTTGACTTTAAGACTTCATATAACAGCAGTTGATAGTTTCAGATAGTCTGAGCGTCAATTTTCACTCACCACAAACCACTGGATCAAAAATCTGGGCTTGCTGTCACTGTTCGTAGAGGTGTACTGGCAAAGGATCTCAGCCATGTCACCGACGTACACATCCACAGTCTCATTCATAGACAGCTCTACCTTGGCCAACACTGAAAAAGACAGAAATACATGTGCATAAATCAACTTTATGCTTCCTGTAAGCACTACATGGTTATCAAACATTATTCAGGAATCGTGTAAATCCAGAGAGCATTGTCCAGTGAAATTGACTGGATGTATTCATCCTTACCAAACTTTAATTCTTAAAATATGTTTTACTTCTTAAAGCATTGCGCCTGACAGATGATTGACTGTCTTCTCAAGCCAAAATGAAGCTAGGCTGCCCTGTTAGCACAACAAAGAAGAAAAGGCTTCCTGTCCACATGGCATAATTTTAATCTCCCTTCTGCCTGACTGACTGTAACAAAAAAACCCACAAAAACATCTTGGCCAGAAATGTAGTTCCCTAGGCGCCGTTGGGAGAATGCAGGCAAGAAAAAGACTAGCCAGTTTGACACTGTGCTGTTGATTCAGAGAGCCAAGAGCTTTTTCAGCCATGTTGGACTTGGCTGCTGTTCTAGTGGGGCCCACTCACACAGTGATGAAAAAACAGAAGGATGGCACAATAACGTGTATTTTCTCTGCTTAATCTTGTTTGGAGTTACTTTGCAAAATGGCACAAGACACCCCCACCTTCTTACACTGTCAGGCGTCACCATGCGATAACCATTACAGTAACTCGTATATTTTCATTCACAAGTCAAGCAATCACAGGATAGAACAGATAGAACTTGTATGAACAGTTGCACTTGTGTACCCAGACAGCAAATACCAACGTCTCTTGATTCGTAATCTGCCCTACTTCCAGATACTCCTCTGACTTTGTGTACTTCCACAAAATGAATATCAAGTTAAAGATTTGCTGTTTTTACACACTGAATGCGAGGTCAGCCAAATTTAAATCAAGTTAGTTTGTTTTACGATTGTTTACGATTCCCAGAGCAGTTTCAACACATCTTATAAGATTTATTTAGTCCAGGGAATTATTCATAGATATTCCTTTAAGTCTATTAATAATTACTACATACAGATGGGGGAAAACAAATTGCATCGCAATTTTTTTTTTTACCAATGGCTTCTAAAACGAAAATAAAAATAATGAGTCAGAGCTACACCATGGTGCCCTTAAGTATGTTTTCAGCGTTGGTTGAAACCGATCAAGCATGAAAGGAGCATTAAGAGTCCAGTTGCCACCCTGCTGCCCCCATTCTGCCGGCTGCTCCCCATCACCATCTTGTCAAGCCCCCCTTTCTCGGCACCAATCATTTTCGCAACTCATTTTTTCTTTCTGTCCCTCCCCTCCTCTGTGTGGGGCTATGCTCAGCCAACCATTCCTTTAAGACAACGGGCGAACTATTGTTCCCCCACCTGGGTGGACCAAATCCCCCCCTTGCATACATAAATAAAAATCCCACACACCAGTCAGCCAAAAAGTGTTATTTTCATCCAAAGCAAAGGTTAGCAACAGTTCATCATGTACTGAATACATTGTTTACTGTGACAAAGATGACGTGAAACGGCTTTGAGACAAGAAACAGATTACGGGCACTGAAGAGCAAAATATGTCACAGAAGTCAGTGTAAAAAATGTTGCGTCTCTTTGGGGCCATGCTGCTAACTTTTCAGCTAATCCGATTAGCAGTGGGGGGATTTAGCTTCGCAAGCCAACCTGGGACCAGTCTTATCTGTTCCTGTTGTGACTTTATGCAGCATGGACTAAAGGACAAGCACACATGACCCATGATCTATGGAGCCTGACAACCGAAACTGCTGCCTGTGGGTGTGAATGCGCATACATTTGTGGCAGTCTGCTGTCTGTGTCTGGATGATATAGAGCTAATTAATTCAGGAAAAAAAAACACTACTCCAGAATATTTGGATGTGTTGACAGCATGAGGGCTCTGAGTGGACCTTAACTGAGTGGCCTGTCAAGAGGACAATATAGGAGGACTGGAAGAAAGACCAGTTACAACGCAAAATTATAAAATAAAATATTAAATATAATCCATTATTCAGTCAATTTCCCATAATGACAGCAGTAAAGCAAATGAAACCACCATGCTAGAAAACAAGGAACCAGGCGTGGTTGAAACATGAAGCCAAACAAACCAAGTGACTAAAACTGCACTTTCTCAAATGATCATAGTTCAGGCTTGAACTGAAAGAAGAGTTCATCTAAGGAAGCGCTGACTGAGATATTTTGGATTATTTCTGATACCAATGTTTAAAATAACAATTTAGTTTATTCAAATGAATTGAATTTTACTTATTTAGCAACAACAGTCACCTCAAGGTGCCTAAGGTAAAGAGCCTACAATAATACAGAGAAAATTCATATTTCTAATACTAATATTTATTTGTTTAGCAATAAGTTTTCATTATAAAAACTTAATTTTCCTCTTTTGTTTAAATATTACTAAGAATATTGTCTGAACATGTGGCTGTTTTAGTTTTCAAAACCTGTTCTTCAATGTCTTTGCATTCAAGGATCAAAAACAATCACAGTTGTTCTCTGCAGACATGTTGGTGTCCTCCATGAAAACTACCAGAGACTGTAGCAATCTTTGGTGCCGCACCTTTTTGTGACCAATTTTACATCAACCACTCGCCAACCAGTCTGGGAATACACGTCACTGTGTCATGTAAATGCCTTCAATACACGTGTCTATGTAGTGTGTAGATGAAGACAATTAAGATTCTTAATTAACATCTCAAATGATAAAGGCTGCTGTGTGAAGTATGCACAAATTTATTAACTGCCTTGATACAATATTACCCAGACTAGGGATGTTTAGTCCGTTCTGTTGATCCAGTCTGGAATTGAATTTGTTAGAAAGTTTCAGTGGATTGCTCTCAATGTTCAGCTCAGTGATTCCTTCACATTCATTTAAGAAATTGTTTTACTTATTCTCTTATATATCTTGGCATCCAGAAGCTGAATTAGCGTTGAACTGTATACAGATGTTTATGATTCCCACTAAACTGAGCACAGTGAGGTTCAAACACTGATGTCCTCTTTGGGATAAATAGCAATTTTCATTTTGTGCTACAATGATCCCTGACAGTCCTAACGTATTTATACAGACTTGTGACTATTTTTAATAAGATATAGGAAAAGAAAGAGTACTGGAGAGAAAGGGCTGAGGTGGCTGAGATGGTTTGGACATCTGCAGAGGAGGGATAATGGACACAGGACGTTGACTGTCCAGCTGCCAGGCAGGAGGAAAAGAGGAATAACATAGAAAAGATTCACAGATGCAGTGAAGTAGGACATTCAGAGGGCTGGTGTGACAAAGGAGGATGCTAGGGATAAGGTGAGATGAGAGAAGAAGGGGAAGACTGGAAAAGTAAGAGAATCCACAGACGAAACCATTTTGTCTGATGTCTGGGTAAGACTCACATGCTCTCACAATACTAATAAGACAATAATACACATTATAAGGGGATAGTTCCAGGATAGCATCTGTGTACAGTCACTCATTATGCACGTCGGACAATACTCAGACAGTATCCTCACATGCTAACTAAGTAAACTGCCATTACTGCAATCTCCATCCCATTAAGGCTGCAAGCTTAGGCCTTTAGCAGATCTGCAGCTCTGCCGCCGATAAGAGTCCAAATCAACTCTGACATCACAAATCTGTAATCCTGCACATGCCTGGTGACCCGTGAAATAGGACTGAGTGCCTATTAGAACAGGAATTTTACTGAATGAAAATCAAATTGGTTAAGATATATTTTGGAATATTTAGATATAGTTAAATCAGCACATTTAATGTTATTTATTTAAGCTACTTTAGAGAAAATGTATGAGAAGATTAGCCTTTCAAAATTTCAGAGACCTGGAAACGCCTAGAATAAAAGCTGTACGCGGGCACTGAGTGTCCCCTCAGAGAGTGAAGGGTGTAAAAAGCTAGCATGTAAGTGTGGATGACAGGGTGGAGGATTTCTCAATATGCAACCCTGGTTTGGTGCTGAACACCTGCAGGACACTGTGTACCGCCTGACATCAAAGAGCACACACACACACACATAGTGAAAGCATACAGTGAAGAAGAGCGCTCCTTGTCCTCCCAATGTGGCTGTTCTTTCAGAAGCAGCATCTGGCACAAATCTCCCAGCAGCCCCTTTCCCGTTGGTGCAGCAACTGTCACCCATGCTCTATTCTTTCACACAGACAGATAAGGAAGTGCTGCAAATCTCCTCAAAGCCACCTCTTTATGCATGTGTGATCTCTCCTTTCATGCAGTAAAGCATATCGCAGCTTCAGGTCAAGACCTCAAACAGTCCTCCATGATCAATGCCAAGGTGAACTCTCTCAGATTCACGACAGTGCACCCTTTAAACTTGGTTGCAAAGCATTTTTAAACTATGTGACCAATTTGCTTTGCACATCTTTTGCAGTTCTTTGACTGTGAAGGATTCTCAACTTCAAATGTTGCATATTAACTTTAATCTTATATGATAGCACTGCAAAAAAACCCCAAAACATTTACAAGTCCAATGGGATCAGCCTTATGGAGGTTTTGCACTAAATGAAGGTGATTGATTGTTTTCTGTCAGAACAATACTTACCTATACTTCAGATTAGGAAAAGAAAAATGGTTAAAAGATACATTCTCACTAATGATGTGTCTGCACGTCATCAACGTGTTATTGTTTTTGTCATTTGCTTACTAGACTTTTACATCTCCTGACCATGTTCCTTGGTCTATGAGTGAGTTGAAAGTGGCAGGCTGCCCACAGAAACATTACTTATTTGAAATTAAAACTATTTAAATGTCAGCTTTGCTGCACTGGTTTTGAATGTACTTTGGCAAAGCTCCTACACACCAGGTCTCTTTGTCTTTCATTATTTTCTTTATCACTACCTCAGCCAAAAAGGTTGCGAGTCGGTTCAAGTATGTCTGACTGTCCGTCTGTTTGGCTGGCAAATGGGCTTAGCCCAACTAAACATTTTTCAAGTTCATTTAAATCAACATTTGGATCCAGGAATTTTTCGGAAGGATTCTTTAACCCTGAGGTAAAGGGTAAAAACTGTACATGTCACAGTGTATTTTCACAAATATATATCAATTTTCAATAAGAACATCTGAGAGACATTGTTTTAATATTCTCATGATGGTCTTTGCAAACATCCAGATATCCTGCAGGATTTGGGGGCTTAGTTCATGCATGATTATGGGATAAAATTTCAGCCATGGTAGAGGTATGCATGACTGCTCTTGTTTAACTCTTATCCACCTTACCACTCAAACCTCTGCTCAAATACCTGGAGATGGCTTACAGACACATACTGGGAATGTTTCTCATCTTTTCTCAACTGTTTCACCACATCTTCCAATCACCAACAAACACACTGCCATTTTTGGCTTTTGAGGAATTACTAATCATTCCCGCTGGTTAGTAACTTCTTCAGCAGCTGCATACATTTTTAATCATCACACCCGGTGGGTGAAACTTCATTAAAGAAGCAACATGAATGTTTTATTTATGCTTGTATCTGATGTTCAGCACTGAGTGCCGCTTGTTCCTCGGTATCTACTATCCATCAATAGATCCCCTACAGAGCTGCTGGGCTCTGGCACGCAGGCTGCTCCACAGCCACAGGATGGATAATTAAAGGTCAATAGGCTAAACACTGTATCAACATTATGGGGGGTTCCTTTTGCTATGAGAGAGAACCAAAAACATCTGGAAAATAAGCCTATGGTAACTCATTTTGCTAAAAACAAAAACAAAATTTGACATATGTTGCGTAGGGGTGGAAACTACAAAGCCACCAGCTAAAAACATGGAAATACAACAAATATATTACACAGTCATTCCTCTCACCAAACACTGGTTTAATCCAGTGTAACAACTGGATATATGATTTTATAGTTCCTAAATGTTAGTAACAGTAACTGAAGTCAGACTGGGAACAAGAGCAAATGCAGCTCAGCAATCCAGAAATACCCCTGACCACAATGTTGCTACTGCTATTTGGTTTTCTCTTTAAACATAAATATAAATTCAAGAATAAATGGCATGGTTTCCCTCTACTAAATGGATAGGTTGGATAAAATATTAACCACAAGTTCAAAGAAGGTTCTGACCTATAACGACATGTTTAAAAACCCTTTCCATTAATTAATTTAGTTTTCAAAAGCAGGTCATGCGATCCTGCTCTGTGAAAGGTAGGCAAAAATGATTTCTGAGGTAGACAGAATCTGGAAATGACAGCGATTCCTTCTTCATCTCATATTAACGTGTGTGAAAGACGAGACATTAAGGTAAAAGGGGCCAAATATGAGGCTTTGGCTGTTATCCTAACACTATAAATAGGAGACCTTCTTTCCAATCAAACCTCTGACGACAGCACACTGACTTGCTGCTCTACTCCAACAAAGGCCTTCTTATCCCAGCCCCTGTGGTCATCATCACAGTGCTGAATATCCTTGAAAGCTACAAACTAGGTGCCAACTAAATCAGCTTTCCCTCAACCGCACAGCAGAAAGGCCTGGGATGAATTAAAGTCCCCAGGAGCCAAGAGCTCTGCTAACTTTGAATTCAAAAAGTTATTATAGAACAAAAGCAGCAATATAATCTATATTTTTTGGCACTTTTGGCTTCACTTCATCGTTGACAGAGTATTTACAAACAGAAAACATGCAGATGTTGTATGGTATGACATGAAACAAGAGTAACTGGCTTGAATAAAACTCATTATATTTTACATTTCAATCAACAGGACATTAGCAGGATTTCTGCAGTCCTGTTTTCTTTGAGTGTGATGTGTTTGCAGGAAGTTTATTGCTACAAGATTTATATCCCTTCTTCGGGATCTTCCAAGCTGATTATATGTTATTCTTTCAATACCAATGCAATTATGTTATTCCTTCAGAAATCAAACTCACTAGTGTAAACCTACGTTATCGACCACAATCGTGTTTTTTTGCACATTTTGCACACTCAACATGTAGCTGCTGGTTTTAATCTCTCTGAGGATACAGGTCCTATCTCTTATCGTCAAACAGACTAAGGCTTAAAGATGTTCAACATCAATAGATTCTAATCACTAAAGTCTCTCTTTTCTGCTAACCTCAAAATTGGCGACCTTTTTCTTTAAAAGTTAAGTAGATGGTATAAAACAAATCAAATCAACTAACATACACTCTCATTGGAGCACTGTAACCAAGAAAGCCCCCCCCCAAAAAAAAACCCACAAAAAGAGGGATGATTAATTCCAACTACACAATCATGTATGCAAACAGGTCAAATCCATTTAGTGGGATGTTCTCTGATACAGCCACACACTGATTTGTCAGCCGAGTTTTTACAGAAAAAAAAAAATGTACACATTTATCTTTAATGGTGATTACATGCGATGTGACACACAAAGTCGCTCACATAAACACTTATTTCTGTGCTTATGAGCTTCCATGTGTTTGAACTTTTGTGGATTGTTTTGTGCATCTGTGTCTGTTTTTATGTGTGTATTAGTATTCAGGCAGGCCTGTGCTACAACAAAGGCCTAATTGTGCTTTCGCTCTCCTTTTATCCCATCACCCAGACATGAGGGGAGCTGTCGGGCAGGCGTGCCACACCCAATTCACCGGGATCAAAATGCTGAACCCCAGCCCCCCCAAATCCCACGCTGAGAACCCTAATGCTCTCAAAGAGAATATCATAGTGATCACAGGTGCACTGCTGTGTTAATGAGGAGAAAAGGCTACTCCCTGTGCCCAGGCCAGTCGTACCCTCCAACATTCACAAAAGCATAATCCAAAACCAATGCTGTTTTGGTATTATTAAAAAATAATCTTAATTCTCATAGCACACTCCCATCAAGAAAATATCTGTAGCCAACAGTCCAACAACCATGCCCGATTTCACTGGCGACAGGGCAATTTGAGAATTGGCCACAATCTCTTCAGAAAATCTGGTTTCAGTTTTCACAAATCATCATATTTGCCACTGAACTAACCATTTCCGGGAAGACTCAGAGAACCACTAATCAGATATAGATACAAGCCAAATAATTTGACATAAATAAATGGAAAAGGGAGACAACAAACGAACATTTTGTGGAAGAATGGTGTTCAACACCAATTTAAAACACCAATTTTTTGCAAAAAGACTGAAATGAGTGGTCCAACACTTAATTTAACACAGGGTTGATTGTGGGGAGTTTAATACATGTTTTCATTTAAAGTTCTCAGTAAATACAGTTGTAGTCAGAAGCTTACATACACTCATCATGGGTAACTTTTTTTTAAATGGAATGACTTTACATGATACATCTTTAATGCCTAAAAACAAAAATTGGATGCACACATTTGAATCATTTTGGATTTTCTCTAACCCATATGGGGTCAAGTGTATAAATACTAGCTCGAATATATACATACACACTCACTAATACTTGGGTAAATGTTCCTTAGCAAGTTGCACCTTGATACGTTTGGTAGCCATCAAGAGGTTCTAGCATAATTCAAGCTGAATATTTGACCAGTCTTGGCAAAGTCAAATTTAGGTTGATATAGGCTTGGGGTCAGGCTACGTTCACACTGCAGGCGAAAGCGCATCAAATCCGATTTTTTTGACCCTATGCGACCCATATCTGATCATGGTATGACAGTGTGAACAGCACAAATCGGATATTTTCAAATCCGATCTGGGTCACTTTCGTATGTGGTACTGAATCCTGTCACGGTTCTGGGTCATTTTGACCCAGCTTTTTCAGTTTTTTATATTTTGGTATATTTCTATAGTATTGATTATTATTCTAGATTAAGGTCAGTGTCTGTCTGCCTCCTTGTAAATTGTTTCTTGTTTACTGTTTTACTTTGGAGGTTCGTGTCTGGTGTCAGTGTGTTCGGGTTACGTTTCCCCTGTCTCGTCAGCTGTGACTTCTCCCAGGTGTGTTCCCCTCCTGTCTCTCATCCCTTGATTACTGCCGTGTGTATATTAGCCCTGTGTTTCCTTTGTTCTCTGTCGCGTCGTTAATGTCTACTCACCCTCAGTCTATGCTCTGTGTTTCGGTCCCTGTTTATCTGCCTGTTAGTTTATATTTTCCCAGTGTAGTTAGTCCGCTGTTCATCTGCAACCTGCAAATAAAGCTGTTTACTTTGAGTTCAACTTCGCCTCACTGAATCCTGCATTTTGCATCCTTCCTCCTTGCCTGCCGGTACACAGCCATGACAAATCCAATACATATCTGATGTTTTAGAAAGCGACTGCTGTTTGAACGGTCATGTCGCATTAAATCCGTCTTTTACGTCACTGACACAAGACAGACGCCAATTATCAGCGCCGGAGAAGACATTGCGAACGCTTCCTGGCCATCCAGTGTAGATGTCAGTGAAACTGTTGGGAAGACAACGTTGGAGAAACGTGAAGATTTTATTTATACTGCATAATCTGCAGATTCTGACAGAAATCTGCAACTATCCTTTGAAGCACCGCTCCTCTCTAAAACAGCAATAAGGATAATTTTTAGGTTATTTACATAATAATGTAAATAACATTATTATGTAAATAACAAAATAACTTAAAGCAAAAATTGGGAAACGTAAAGTCCGAAGTCTTTATATTAAGGGCCATCAGTCAAACAATACTGTTTGCTCTGGGTCTAAACAGAGCGCGTTGTGTGTGACGTCTTCTTTTGCGTACTTGGGCCACTTTGAGGGTTCACACAGGAGCGCGTTTCCTGTCGCATTTTATTTGTAGTGTGAACAAGCAGACAAAAAAAATCGGATTTGATCAAAAAAAATTGGAATTGAGCATTAAGACCTGCAGTGTGAACGTAGCCTTAATGTCATCTCTGATGTGTATTTGGGATAATTATCCTCTTTCAAAACCCAACTATATCTAGTTTTCTTAAAGCTGTTGATTTGAATTTGGAGGTAGTCCTCATTCCATTCACGTTGCGCAATGTACCAGTACCACTGACAGTAAAACAATCCCACAGCATGATGCTACCACCACCATGGCTGAGCTGGTACAGCGTTCTTAGGTTTAAAACATCACCTTTATCGTATCGTAGTGAAATATCAATCTTATATATTTAATCTCTGTAATATTCAGGATACTTATAATTGAGCTATTTGTATATACATTAGAGCTATTTCTTTCTTATATTTTGTAACTTTGTAATATATTGTATTATTGAATTTAGTTCACATTGTTACTGCTCTTATTGTCTTGGAGCAACTGCGGCCACATAATTTCCTTAGGGATTAATAAAGTATTCTGATTCTGAAGATCCTCAACACCACTGGTTGAAACGTAGCTCAAACCATGACAGAGCCTCTACCGTGTTTTACAGACGGTTGCTTGCCCTCATGTTTACACCTCTCTCCTGTCCTCCTCCCTATATATTGAAGACGATTTCAACCAAAAATTTCAACTGAAATTCAATTTGTCATGAGCACGAGTAAACCTAAATGTTAAATGGACATACTTAACATTTTAAACCTATTATCTGAATATACATATCACATGTTAAGTAAATACAAAAATCTAGCTGGTTCAAGTAGTTTCTTATCCACATTTCTCTCTTTTTTTCCCTTTAAATTGTAACTAACAGACTTTTAAAATAATCAGATTTCTAACAGTAACTGCCATTTTGCTTTTACACAATGGCCAATAATACAAAGAACAAGAGATGGCTTGCAGAAGCATTGTTTTCTAACATCATTTCAATCCTTACTCACTCAAGGACAGAGCTGAGGTTGTCTGATTGTCAGCGAGATTATGCAAAAACAACCAAACCTCATGGAACCAGCAAATTTTGGGGCCGATCTGGTTCTCTTGCTTTACAAATTTTCAAACAGGACATTAGCTGTGGCTCAGGACTCCCCAAGCACACATCTAGGCCATATATGTTTCACAGAGATCAGTCACGCCTGCTTTTCACATTTGAAGCAACATTTGAGCAAACATGCATTCAGTTCAGAAGAAGAGAAAAGGGGAAGATGAGAATACAATGATAAGAGGGTCTGAGTATATCTGTCTGGTTGTACCAGAATGTTATCAACCACATCTTCCAACCGCTCTTTGTGATCACACACTCACACAAAGTGAAGAACTGTGGCAGGGATCACACCAGATTTGGAGGAAACCCAAAAAAGGGAAGAAAAAAACAAACAAACTTGGATGTCAATTTTTTTGTTATCCAGGTTTACTGACTGATCTCTAGGCCTGTGTGAGACCTTAAGCATACAATTACATCTAAATCTTAAATCTGACTAACTTTATAAATCCTTTTAATTGCACTTTGTAACAAAATGAAACATGTCATCTGTTAATTAATCCAAGTAAATCCAAAAAGACTTTGGAACTGGTTGCCAAAACTTTTTTTTTTTTTTTTTTTTTTTTACAATGGAAACTGAAAATCTGTTAGCAGTAACAACCATTATGCTGTTATGCTATTATGTCACAGTCAATAATATAAAAGAATAAGAGATGACTTGCAGAAACAGTGCTTGCTCAAGTAAATCTGGTTATTCCTCTTCCAAGGAGAGAGCTGCGGTTGTCTGCTTGTCAGCAAGATTACACAAAACTCCCAAGCTGAATTTCATGAAAATTTGTGGACGGAAAAGTGATAAAGAGAGAACATTTAGGTGCAGATACATTGGCTGTGGCTCAGCCAAGCACCCATTTAGGCCAACTATGTGTTGCTGAGATCAATCATGCTTGTTTTTTATATCTGAAGCCAGGTTTGAACAAACACACATTCAGTTCTGCAGTGAGAAAAGATAAAGATGAGAAAGAAGTTATAAGAGGATCTGAATACATGCATCTAAACTCCTGCACTGGAATCTTATCAACCAGCTCCAACTCTTCAGCAGCTAGACTGAAGTAGCGATCACATCAGCTCCAAAAGAAGCCCAAAATAAATATAATTCGTTTATTTTTTGAATGTTAGTGTTTTGTCTAGTTAATCAGTAGATCATTTGTTTGTTGCGCTTTGCAGGTCTTCTGTGGCTGGGTGAACTTGCATTACTTGTTCATAACACTCAGAGACGGGGGAGGGAAACTTGTGGTGGAGGGCAGAGCAAGAAGCAAACGAAGAACATGTGGGTTTTACTGCTACTAGATAACTGCAAGCATTCAGAAATGCTGCACAAGCAATTACAATGCTTCTTTCTTTTCTATAGCTAAAAATATGTTTATGCTTCACAACTTCTAAATAATTGGTGGCGATGAATCACAAATCCCAAGACAGCAACATCTCCCATAAATTAACCGGTTTTAGAATGTCTTACAATCCCCAGGGTATCCTAAGACACTTTATTTCAGTGATTGAAAACATCTTCACCTTCACCTTCCAGCAGACTTACTGACAAATTTCCGAGACCTAAAAGTCATCTATTTTCACAACAAACCTGCCCTGTATTTCACATCAAAACACAGACCTTGCCTCCGGGAAGTAATAAACACTTTCTCCTTTTTCTCTAACAGGAGTCAGATGTGTGCAGTCGGTCAGACACAATGTCAAACACAATGATATATCTGTGTTCAAAACTCATAACCAGCCGCATTGTTTGATATGAAAGTAGTGAGCAGCTCAGCGCCTACTTTATCTTGATCTCCAGACTGGGAGACTCCAGTTCTCAGAGCTCAGCAGACAATATCCACCACTTGTTTTATTCAGTGGGCTGCAGCATGCCAAAACCTTGAGCCAGGGCCATGGTTATGACTGGATTCCCAGTCGTCGGGTGGCAGTGTGTCCTGCTGGGTTGGGGAGGATGGGGGCGGCGGGGTTCACGTTGACACAAGCAGCTGTGAATAATAGGAAAGTCGCCCACATTCCCATGCTGCAGGGGACGGGGCAGTTGGGGGGGGGGGGGGCAGCAACACCTGTGGGCAGCCCATTTGTCAAGTGATTTGTGGGGCAGAGTGTAGAGGCAGTGAGAACAGAGGACGGAGGGCAAATAGGGGTGTGTGTATGTGTGTGTGTGTGTGAATGGAGGATGGGGGGGTAACTTTGTAGAGTATTATTACAGGACCACACACAATGTCATGCCTGTTGATTTCCGCTGTTACACACACCTGTGCAACTTAAAAAAGGCTTCACTCCCTCAAACTACAATTGGAGTGGAAAACAGCAGAATCCAGCTGAACTGGCCTGAAAGCAATGAAACTGTATGCCTGCAAGCTTATCGATTTGTTTTATCAACTAGGGCATGTTTTTCTCACACCTGCAGACTACAAACCACTGATGTCATAGCACCAGAAATTTTCCACACCTGAGCCACATGCGTGTCTTCGTCCTCTGTTTCAATTCTGGGCTCAGACTAAAAAGATAATAAAATAGCTGCACTGATCCTGAAGATCCTGAACCATGGCAGTGGCATCAATAAAATGCTGTGATCTTATTGCACTTTGTCCTACTCCTGTCCAATATTGAGCTGGTTCTACATTTTTACTCAGGTACCACCTAAGCTTAAAAGTCCCCAAAGAAAGATGACTCTGGCACAGTTTATCCATTCAGAGACAAACAGAAAGCTAGTCAGGGCACTATCTACTCTATTCTTACAGCTGGACTTAACACAGTGTAAATATAATGTAAAGCATTCAGCCTGGCTCTAAGGTTCCCAGAGATTTACTCTC
Organism: Perissodus microlepis; assembly: GCF_051167445.1. Classification (NCBI taxonomy): domain Eukaryota; kingdom Metazoa; phylum Chordata; class Actinopteri; order Cichliformes; family Cichlidae; genus Perissodus; species Perissodus microlepis. The sequence goes on along the minus strand of NC_140470.1, from coordinate 25,247,433 downwards.
AAACTAATTTCAACCATTTAGCGAACAGAAAGAAAATTATGACTATTACAAAGTCCAGCTCATCAATAGTAATAAAGTCAGCATGTTGTATTTTATTATCAATGCATTATTTCTTGTCTATGGTATATATTTTGGTTTACTTTAACCGCTCTCATCATAAGTGCTTCCGAAAGCAGCAGCAGTTTGCAACTTTCAGTGGAAAAAGGATCTGATAAATGCGACCAACACAGTGGAGAACTCAAAAATAACATGATGTGACCACCAGGGATTTATATGGTTTCATTGTTAGAGTGCTTTTAATTAATAAACTAAAAGACTGAACATCCATTATTTAATAAGTGTGGAAATAAATAGTGGCTCACAATAGCAGAATAATCCACTCTCACAAGTGCCTGTAAGACAAAAGTTAGATAACCCAATTTTATGCTGAAACATGTATAAATTAAGTTCCACAGATGAGCACACCGGGAAAATCCTCTGCTCAGAACACTGCTCTTTGATTAGGCCGTTGATCTTTTAACAGCGTCCAATATCAGGGCTGAGGGCGTGGGGGAGGATTTGATATTTAAGCATCTCTTTATCCTCTTCCTTTTGAAATGTCAAGTTCAAAGATCCAGACCAGCAGCCTTGATCTGTGAGCTAAGACGACCCAGAGAACTACCCAGCGACTCCTAACCATCATCACACGACGGCTTCACGGCAAGTAGCAAAACAGTACACATGGAGTGTTATTAACTCTGATTACATTAAAACCAGTAAATAAGCTTTTGATGTTTGCGCCTCGTGCTCAGTCAGTCCGTCTAAATCAAACCAAAGCTGTGTTTTCTTTGTAAGGAAATGCTCACTGGATGTCTGAGCCTACTCTAATCAAATAGAACTGATTCAATTAGGAAACTTTCCCAGGCAGACTCTCATAATCCCACAGTGTATCTTCAGTTAGTGGAATTTTTAAAGACAAACAAAAAGAAGATTTTGATGTCTGTAATAAAAAGAAGTGATATGCTGACCTTTAGTTTTAAGCAGGGTGCCAGTGCTAGTTAATGAATTACTGCCAGTTCATCCAAAGCCAAACCAAGCATGATGCACTACTGAACCTGATTTCATGGCTCACGAGAGAAAAAACACAGAAAGGCAGCCCCCCTATAACTAGATAAAATTTAGACCTGCCTTGCATTTAATTTTTTTGCATCTTGCAACCGATGGCAAACAGCTGCTGTTAACTTCTGAGCGACCACTTTTAATCTCAAGTCGACTGTCTCGTGAGGGCACCCTGCCTCCAAAACAATCACGTTCCGACTTGGGCTGACCGCAATCTCTCCCAGACAGACTGGCGAAGGTTTGTAAATAGCTGCTGTCCAATTTATAGACACAGACAGATTGTCAACATGTTGCAATCAATCTGAGTTAGTCTGCATCAATGAACGGAACTCAAACATGACATTTCTCAGATCAGCTGGATGCCAACTGGTTGAACCATGATTTCTGTCACATTGCTTTGTCATTCATTTCTGCAAGTTGTTGGCATGAACTTAAATCTGAACTCAAGAAGAAGCCAATGTTATTTGCACCAGTGTTCACAGTTAATCACTGCATTAAAACAAACTCTTTGTCATGGTTGGCTGTGTGGCAGGCAGGAATTGGACCCAAAATGCAGGACTCACGGAGGCAAAACGTGAACTTGAAAGCAGTTTTAATGCTGACCAAAGGAAAACCAAACAGAAAACCTAAACTGGAAAGCTAGAACTAAAATACACAAGAAAACATCAGGAGAGACACAGCACGAGAGAGAACTGACGTTAACAACGCGACGCAGAACACTAGAGGACACACATTATAAATACCCGGGCAGGAACATGAGGGAACGAGGAACAGGTGGGAACACAGCCGGGAGAAATTAGACTAAACGAGACAGAGGAAGCGAAACTAGAAACACTGACATAAGATATGAACCTTCAAAATAAAACAGAAAATCCACAGACTGAACACAGAAAACTCTGACCAAGAACAGGAGGAACACAGTACAGGGGTCAGAGTGACATCAGGGGCAAAGGAATACACAAGCTAAGAAATATAGAACAGAAACCAAAACACCAAGAACCAAAAGGAAAACACCATTCAGTCACAAACTGACTCCATCTTATTGTTGTTTCATCGGTCTTGAAGCACCAAAGTTGCCTTTGTTTGTGCCAGTATAACATTTTTCACTTACATCACCCTCATAGTTCTTTCAAGTTTAGCATTTACATGTCTCTGAACATTTATAAGCAATTCAAGGTGCTTTAAAAACGTGCAAAAACTATAGAATTTGTCTTCCATTTCCAGAGTTTTTGCAGAGAGTTACTGAGTGCATACAAGACCCTTCTTGAACTTGACAGATTATATTTTATTTATCATACATTTCTATCAGTGTAATAGTGACTGCTTTGTTATCAAGACCTATCTTTGAAGCTCAGCTCTCACCATGTAAAGCATTTAAAAAATGATTCAGCTCAGTTAAGACACGTACAGGTGAGATCAGAAAGACAAGGTGATCAAACGATTAGAGCAAATGCTTCTGGCAGACTGAGTCCATAATTTGTTCATATATGAAAAAGATAAGGGGATTAACATTAGAACACCAAGGTAATATAGCACTGAAAATGTTGAATCGGAGATGAATAAAGTTGCAAAATTAAAGATTCGGTTCATTCAGTGAAGTTTAAAAAGTTTGAAAGTAGGTTAAAGTCAATTCAGTTTCAAAGTATTCAACACCTCAGAGTTTTTTAAGGTAAAGGTACATCTATCGCTATGAACACGTCAGCACTGTGTAAAGCATGACTGCTTCTTATTAAAGGGGCGAACCACTGATTTAACACAAGAGAATCTGTTCACTAGCCATGGAGAGAATTACCAAACCTGCAGAAATGGTTATACACCATCTCTGGCTCTGAAGTAGCTGAAAAGACCCAGATAATGTCATCTCAGCTTGGGCTTGGAGGACTCAGTTTTTTAAGAAACTCTACAATTTAAACTGAGGCATTGGAAGAACCAGTCAGAAAGAATTCATGGGAAGTGTGGGAAATATTTTCAGAGTTTGATCCATGCAAAGAAACTAATGCTCTCTGCTGCTTCAAAGTTAACATTACATTTTTGTTACCAGCCTATCACAAGTGCTCTAACTTTATAGCAGGATTGTCCTGAGTGCAAATTTTTGGGCATTTTCTGGTGCTAGTCAAACAGAAAATATTCAAAGTGTAAATAGTGGCTTTAAAAATAACTCATTTCGCACAGAAAGACCTTTAAAAGCAACAGAATGTCTTGTATTTTTTTCGTGCACAGTGCACAGCCTCCCTGAGGGCCGAGAGTAGTGCCTCACTCTACAAAACAAAAGTCTTGTGGGAGATAAAGACTCTCCACCACTAAACAAAACTGTCAATACATTTCTCACTAGGTACTTTTTAAAAAAGAATCTCGAACAATTATAAAGACACACAATCTTGTAATAAATGTGTTAAGTTAGTAAAAATTAACTAACTAATGAACTAATGAACACTACTGCTGTTATTAGAAAGGACTATTGTATTGTATTGGTCTACTATCCCGCATTAAAATAACCCCAACTCTGAAACTGAAAACAAAATAAGGTCTAAACTGATCCTCATCACATGAATAATTGAATATATTAGTTAAAAAAATACTGATTTTTTTTTCTTATTGTCACCAAAAGAAGTCAACAAATGAAACCGAACAATTTTACAGCTTATTCCAATCTTCCAAAGAGTTCAACTGCTGTCTGAAGCCATTAAAAGAAGTGCATCAGTAAAGCAAATGATTAAGATTCACTGCACTGAAGCGAAACACACATTAGATCACTAAAAATTTTCAAATTCAGAAATTCTCAAAGCAAGAATTAGTGTTGGAAAACTGCTGACTATAGCCTCTGTGTCAAAATGACCTTACAACACATCATGAGATCTTGCGCAGACTGCTAGCAGAAGGGGAAATGGAGATGATGGATGATAATCAGATAACATCTTTGTCACTGGGTAATAGGCCCAGCATGGTCGTGACCAAGTTGTAAAGAACCACCAGTCTTGCAGATAATCTCAATAAGGGATGACACAATAAACTGGCTGTCTGATTTCTGGTTAAAATACCATTAAATCAACCATCATGTACATTTGTCTTGGAACTCTCTAAAGCATTGCTTACTCCTCCATAACAATTGGCTCTGTGTGCTGTACCCTTTAGCAAGCAGCAGTGTTTTTTTCAGGCCTGTCGATATCAGTGTTCCTGGTCTCTGCTGGGCAGCAGATGCCAAGCTGGCTGGAGGTGGCGGAAGCCCATGGTGTTCTGACTCCTCCGGCCCTGCAGGGGGCTTTGCCTAGTCAGAGACTTCTTCAGCAGGTTTTCTGCTTGTTAGCCATACTTGGATACTGTCTGGCATGGTTACCAAAAATCTAGTCGCCATTACCAAGCTTTTTTTTTTCCCTCCTTGTGTCTGTAACTATGCGACAGCGTATATGGAAAAGGAGCTTAAACTGAATCAAGCAGCTAATGACTGTGTAACACTTCAGGAGCCATAATTTATTAAATGGGAGCCTGCATGGGGTCTGTTATATCAATTTGACTGCATATTAGATTAGTATGACATGTTGCAACTTAAACACCTCCAACGGGGTCTTAAAGCTGGACATTTTTTGTGGGGTAATGTGGTGTATGTACTTCCAGGAAGACTGAGCAGAGGAGAAAAAGGTGGGTCTGTTACTTTACCTTACCTATCTTTCATATAAATGCAACAAAATAAAATATAAGTGCACTGAATTAATTAAGAGACTGCATGTTCACTAAGTATAACTGCATAAAAACCTGTTTATTGCATCCATTTTGAGTCACATATTAAGTTCACAGTCACTTTAACAACAGGTCAAGGACAGCAATGACTTCCAGGCTTGTCTGCCTCCATCAGGGCATCTCCATCAGATGCCCAAACCACCCTGAATGACTCCTCTCAAAATGGAGAAACTGTAGTTTGACAGTAAATTCTGCTCCTGCCACCCACTAATGTTAGAGGAACTACAGGGAGACTTTGGCTAAGATGAGAGTCATGTTTTTGTTTTGCCTCGAGGGAAAATGGGCAGTTTTGCTGCTGCTCCATCTCCTCTCAAAGCTGAGAAGTGCATTTACAGAGACAAAACCACTTACCACACACAAAGATTGTTACAGTTTTCTCCGAAGTTTACCGGTTTGTAAAAGCCTGAGAGCCAGAAGTCACCTAGGGACCTCACTTTGTCAACTGCATCGTGTCACTGTTACCTATGTCATGGTTTTTCTGTTATCTGTGGTTTCTATTGTAATCATTAATCTATCTTGCAGTGTGTTTTCAAATGTCCGTTCCTTTTCTCAATGTGTTCTGCGTTCTCTGTGTCTTATTGTCTTGGCTTTATGAGTTTATTCTTTGTACTGCTTCCAGTTGTCTCCCGTTTTATTTTGAAAGTTAGTTCCTCCTGTGACTTTGTGCTTTTACCTCCCTCCCTTGTTCCTTTTCTGACCTTGTTACTGTCATGATTGAATTCACTTGTGCCTTATTACCCATTTTTCTGGTTTGTGTATTTAATCTTTATTTTCTACCTATGTCAGATCACCATATGGTCTCCCCTTTGTTCCCGTATTGCTGTCTCCCCAGTGGGCTCTGGTGAATTTGCTCCATTCTTCATATTTTTGACCTTCTTAGTACTTCAGGGTTTCCTGCCATCACATTACAGCATGTTTTCTTTTTTTTCAGTATTAATTAAAGTACCTTTCTGCAATACCTGTCAGTCTGCCTTCATCTTTTACTTTTTCACTGCTTTATGAAACATCAAATATGGCATCTTTACATAATGTTAAATGAATGTATCTTAAAATGAAAACTGTTTTTTCAATATCAAGATCAAAATTGTTTTTCCCCCCAAGACATTTTGCCAAAGGCCAAAGGAAAAGGAATCTCTAAATCATTATCAGCCATCGCATAATTTACAGAAAACCCTCTGGGTGGTTACCATTTGTCTGTGACAAACATTCACTTTAATATGTTTGGAGCAAATTAATGACTGCTATGAAGCAAGATAATCCAGTGCAGTAAGCATGATGTCTTCATTTGGTATTGATTCAAGTTCTTTATTAAATTGAGTCCTTTCCAGGGACAAAATAAATCACTAACATGATTTTCATTTGTACGAAGAGAAAAGTCTGTTTGTCATAATACATTTTGGAAAACAAGTAAAACCTTTAAAAAAAAAAATAAATACACCACAAGAAATACTAGCAAAAACTGTGTCAAAACTGCATCTTTGGTTGAACAGGACGGTGCCTGCCAACAGCTAACCACAGGTTTTATCTTTATTGTCCTGAACTAAAGCTATTTCAGAGTCTTCAGTCCAGTTTTCACATTGCAAGGGACAGTGTACACCTGGAGTCTTGACATGCCTTTACACTTAAATTGCACTTGTAGAAGAAGACCCCCTGAAGGCAGATTCCAAACGCTGAACTTGAGCTGCAAAGGTAGATCACATTACAGCTCTCATCAGACAGGTCTTTAAAAGCCATTCCCTGTGTCTGGCAGCGACCAAATCGCCCCTAAAGTCAACTCTGCATCATGTCTCTTTAATAAATCCTGTCTGTGATTTAGTTATCACCCTTCAGCATCTGATTCTTATCTGTGAATACAGCCAGTTGTCACAGCCCACAGCAAGATCAGGAAGATGTTCCAACAAAAGCCTAAATACTCTTGTTATATCTACACATCTCATCCGAATAAACTCATATTAATCCATCTTCATATTGTGGGAAGGCATTCTTTTCAGTTCGAATACATATTTTTAGATCCTTTCCAAATCGAATTCAGCTCATCTCACTCACTGCAAGGCATCTGTCTACAAATCCTCCCACACATTTGCCCCATGACTTCTGGTGGCTGTACACATAGTGTGCACACACAGATTGTAAAAAGATACAAGAATCTCATTTCCAGTAATACAAATGAGTCATTTCTGGAAAATCATTAAAGGAAAGATAAAGAGTCTTTTGTTTAGCCAACATTTAACATTTGCAAGTCCGTTTTTTTTGCCATTTAAAATGCAAAAGTTTTTCATTCTTGAAAAAACAACCTCTTTAGTACCAAAATCAGATATATTTTCTCAAGGCTTAAGAAATACAAACTATTAGTTTGGTGAGGCAATCGACCTTTTAAAGAAAATTTTAAATGCAAAAATAAAAAAACACCAAGTATTAATCTGAAGAACTGGTAGTGAAAGCGAATAAATATTTTGGCCCTGATGTTAAAATGATGTAGAGAAACATTTTAGACAAATTCCTCTGTCCGATCAACAGTAGTTGTTGGTTTTCCTTAATTGCTTAATTTTCTGCCTCTCTTGCGCTTCCTGAGGGACACTTAAACAAAGAGATCAGCCCTCTGGGGAATCAATCACACAAATGCAACAAATGCCCCGCAACCACTCACTGAACAACCAAAAAAGACCAAAATAATTAGCCTGCACTACAAGTCAGCTAAAGGGGAGAGACCCACTCAAAGCATGAAATGTGAGTTAAATCAGACACTTTACCTCTGCACTGATGGTTGAGCCTTAGGGGCCAGAATAACATTAAAAGACATGACTGACACAGGACTCTCTAATGTTGTTCATCCCCTATGCATGGAATCATGTGCAGACATGCCTCCACTCCTTCAGACAAACTTTATTTTGCAAAGCATATAATGTTGGGGGTGTTTTATTATGTTAGCTTACACTAATGTGCAAATTTCACGCTAACAATTCAAGAAGAAACCCTGAAATTTTGACAAGTTACAAAAGGCGGTCAAAACCAGCCCCTAAGAAACAGCAACACTGCCAGATGCATGCTATATCCATGGCATGGCACAGCCCATTAGATTGAAGCGAAAACCATGAAAGACTGTCTGGTTAGCCCTGGGGTCCTCATGAATATTCATCTGCACATGCACACACTGAACACAGAGATTTCTTTTCACCATCAAAGTCAGTCTGGATTCAGACTGGTTTCATTTTAATTTAGCAGATGTGAATGCAGGTTTATGTGGCAGGCAACTGACTGGCACAGTGCCAGACATAATGAGCCTCATCATTTTATCTGGAGGGAGATGAATAAGGAAAGAGAGTACAGCTAATAATGTAATGGTAAATGCATTTGGCAGGTTATTTTTTTCATCATGTTTCCTTCCTGATGGTTATGAAACTGTCAAAATCTATGACAAGTCTTTGTTTCCTACAGACAGCAATAATGATATCAGATATGATATTAGAGGAAAAAACAGCCAACAGGACAACCTGCCCTGACATGGCAAGATGTCCCGTTGGCTAAAAGTCATGACATACAAAAAAGCAAATACATAAAAAAAGTAAAGCAGAGGACGGACAAGTAAAGTTAATCAAATTGAAGACAATTTGTTTCTTAGCCGTGAAGCAACAAGGGAGAATGACTGTCTTATTGATTTGTTTCTGAAAAAAGAGTGAAGCAGGAAAACCTCCGTTGACCCCATGACCCGTCCCTACCCTCGCTTTACTAACCCATGAACACCCTGAAGCAGTCAAACTGTCACTTTATTTTTGGTATCTGACACAATAATCAGTAACCCATAAGCCTTTGTCCTCTTTGTGTCTTACAGCAGGTATTGTCAGTAACATGTATTTACTATTTTGTTACTTTCCTCATATATAGTGCCGATATCACTTTGCAACTTAATCCTGGTTATGGGCTAAATGGTACTCTAAATATATTTCCCCACAGACACATCGACTGCATTGACAGTTTGACATAAAGTCAAAGAACAAAAGAAATCAGAGGACATGGCATTCACTAGGACAATGGCATGGTCTGAGGGGAAGCCTTGAGCAAATACTTAAGAAGCTTAATGACATCTGCATTGTTCGAAGAAGAATCATATCTCATATCCATTACAAAAAAAACAGAAAAACCAATGACATAGTGCTGTGGTCACATTTCACAAACACCTGAACCCCGCAGGATGGCAAGGGGAATCTCTGCTTCCCACTTTCCAGGAGTAATAATTTATGGACCCTTTTGTAACAAATCGTAAGCAACAATGTTCGTAATTAATGGGTAAATTCTGGCCCAGAGATGTGGCACTCTATCCTTTTTTTAGTGCCTGCTGCTTGAGGTACTATTATAAAATAATTTAGTACTAACCTAATGGTGCTAACAGTAGAACAGTAGAAAAATAAATATATATAAATATTGCTTCAGTTTCTGCACAATCCAACTTCATTTGGACATGATGGTAAGCTTTAAAGTTGCTGGCTGCAGAAAGACAAAAATCTTAATACCAACATCCAAAATTAAGCATCTTAATTTCTCAACTCTAGGAAATATAAAATATACTAGCTTGCATCAGATTCTACTGCCACGAATTAATGCCAAAGTATAATTTCTTTAAATATCCGACATAAGATTTTACTGATTAACTCAGATAAGAGTAAACTGAAAATTAAACTAAGCTCTATAACCAACATATGCAGCACAGTATGGAATAAATTCTATCCCTTTGTGTGTGCTCCTGTTGATTTCAACAACAGCAAAGCAAATAATCCCAGGCTCTGGCAAATATAAAAAAAACAAAGCAAAGAAGAGGGCATGAGAGAGGTGTGCAGAGCACAGGGTGTGGGGGGGAGATGGCTCAGAAAAAGGCGGGAAGGAGGCAAAGACCATTGTGGTGTAAAATTTCTCTGTAACACAAGCCCCTGCTTGTTGCCCCACGGCAGATTGTGCCTTGTCCGATGTACTGGCGTCAGGTGTGTGCAGCTGCTCTTTAAGCTCTGTTTGTGGACCAAAAAGGGAGAGAAGAGGGAAAATGAGAAATGAAAGACTTCTCAATGAAGGCAATACTGGAGGGTTTTTTTGTCTCTCGCCCTGGCACTCAAGGGACTGCTGCCAGGACTTGGACTGTGGCCCAAGACAGTGCCATGTGTCCCACAGATGGGCCTTCTAAATATGAAGGGACATAATGTACAGATGGCCAATTTTGCCTGGGCACAGCTCAAAGACAAATGGCCAAATCTGCTGAAGACTGAAATACTACAAATTTGTCTTATTTTAAGACAAAGAACCCAGTAGTTGTTATGGTACTCCCTGTAGTGCTTTTTCAATAATACTTAGATATTTTACTTATGAAAAAGATACATTTTAAACTTTTAGTTGTTATTTTATAATTGCAACTAATTCTACTAACAGTATGCAGTATCTATGATTATCAAATCCTGAGGATTCTACATAACATACATAATTATAGAAGACACGGGAGGAGAGTCACAAATAATCACACATTTCTTGGTGAATGGAAATTTTAAGCAAATATTTAGGCTACTGTCAACATTTCAAGCTGCATGTTGTTTCTTTATCATCATTTTCCACTGCAGAAATTCTCAGGCAGTTTAAGACTCCTTTGTGCTCATTCAAACCAAAGAAATTTTCCCCCTGTAGGATGCCTTTCAGCACCGTTTTCAAGGGATAAAAGAAGCAGCTTTTCAGGGCAAGGTGCTTCTGAATGTCTCTGAAAGACTTCTTGCTGGGACTTGACCCTGACTGATTAAACTTGTGACTAGTGTTGTTCTTAATACCATATTTGCAGGGCCCCAGAGAGCCACGAGCAGAAATGTGAACATGTCAAGGTATGGCAAGTTTGTTACTGTGATGTTGTCTCACATTGCCACGGTACACAAATGTTAAAGAAATGGTCTCTGCTATAATTTTTGCTACATTTACAAGTCAGATGCCTACTAAGAGACAAATTTACGAGCAGTAGAAAATGTCGGTATTCTTTTCAGTTCCCCACTGCTGAACAGAAAAGAAGAGAGAGAATGGTGCTTTAAAAAAAAGTCCCCAAAGAGCTATTAAAAATTGCTAAGTTGGCAACAGTGAGGTGAAATGAACATGATAACCAATGCTGTGAGTGATAGGGATGTCACGCACACAAGCTGAGATGGTAAATACTCCTGGATGAATATCCAAATATGCCGGCAGCATCCCACAAGAAGGAAGACTACTCCTCCCAAATATCACCAACAACAAAGCACAGTTTGCCAAAGTTAAAAAAACACCTAGCAAAGCATAAACCACATCATTGCCCTGTGTTATTATTTTTACTCTTGCAATGCAGTCCAAGCCGCTGCACAATTATAATGCTACTTTGTGAGTTCTGTGGGTGCTACGCTGCAGTGGACATGAAGGATATAAGGAAATGATTTACAGTGCAAGGGCACTGTAACTCTTAAGGTGTAACTCTTATGCTCTGACTGTGCTGACATCATCCGCACAGCCAATCCAGCAGGGTAAAATATACCTCTACTTTACTTCACACTGCTCTTACAGTACTGGATAGAAATAATCAATCCTGTGCGAGCAATGCAGCCAAATCCAATATTTGTGAGTCAAAGAAGTGTGATGAAAAAAGCCCCTGAGCACTCTCTCAACAAGACGAAAAAAACCTGAACCTGCAAGATTCCTGAAAAAACTGAATTCTGCAATGCCTTTTAAGGGAACAAGTATTAAAAAATGAACTTAATGTGTTTCTGGGGAGATTTTTCACGTGTCTGACACTGTGTGATAACAGTTTAACGCTCTGAAGCAACCGTATGACAAATTCTTTACCTCCTGAATGGACACATATCTTCTTAAGTCTCATGAGTAATTTCCTGCATCCTTCACCCTGACTGAGTCTGCTTAGACAACCGTCTCTAGCTCTTAAAAGAGGTCCTATCTTTTCTGAGGTGATTGTTCACTTTATGGATTTCTCACTGTGGTGAATGATGTGCTTTGAATAACATACCAGGCGAGGATGTTTTGGGGCAGCTCTGAAGCACCAGAAAGGTAGTCGATACAGGAGAGTCCCTCCCAGAAGGACAGGGATCAAACTACAGAGGCAGCTGTTGGAAATAAAATCCCACTCAAACATCAACCATCCACTACACATGCAAGACAAGGCCCTTGAAAAACCTTTCAATTTAGGCTTAAGGGTGATGTCAGCTCTGTTCCTGCCAGCTAAACAGCTAGGGCTTTGATTTCCCAAAACATGTCTTGGATCTTCAGAGCATGCACTGGCTTCAAACCACAAACTGAAACAACAAACACCAATGAGTGCTCAAGCAAAATGCTTTTTTTTTTTGTTCCAGTCGATTTGCGGCAGAGAAGCAGCCAGGTTGAGCACCTTTTAAAACAAAAGGTATCAAGCCTGCTGTCTTGGTGCTGGCACACATTCAAAATGAAAAAAATAGTTATGTTCTCTGGGAAACTATGATACTTAGATCATCTTTTTCTCCGACAACAAAGGAAAATGCTTGGTTTGCTATCATATACAATATCCCCTCATAACCTCTAAAGCTATATCAAGTCAAATTAAACCACTCAGGTTTAAAGAAAGTGCCAGTCTTTCTGTCAAAAATGTCTTAAAAATCCTAACATTTACTAACATTTAAATAGTCTAAATCAAAACATGCAAACCCCATGTCTTAAAAGTCTGGAATAACACACAAGGTATTCTGCAATCTATTTAGAAGCTTTTAAGTTTGAATGATTAGCTAAAGTAATGAAAAAAGTTAATGCAATTGCTTGTATTTATTTAATTGTCCACTGTGCTGACCTACATGTTAGCCGAATTAGCTTACATATGCCTAATGCTACAGCAAGTCACCATTATAATACTACAGGGATCAAACAGCACACTCTCTTTAATGAAAACAATGAGCCAATACATTAGATTACATGGCTGTCATGCCTAGCTATCACTCAGCAAATGCACTAATCCCACATGGACAACTGCAGCCAACAGCTGCACACTTCCTGCCACATCCAGACAAGCCCAACAGCAAAGCGCAGGCATTCCCAGGCATTCAGCCACGGAGACGGATGAAGAGGAGGTCAGGGAGACCAGCCATTATTTACTAGAGAAGACTGACTCACTGCTTTTTTATTTTTCTACATGCTGCAAAAAATATTTTCTTAGAAGTCGAAAAAAGACCTGCAGGTTTACAGCAAATACATTGCACCCAACTTTTTTTAATAGCATATTTATATCTCTATGAATTTATTTTCATTTTCAAGTATTTTTCAATATGACCTTGGAGTCAACATGAATTTGAATGTCTCAATTACAGGATTGACTGTTTAATAATTCAACAGTCTGATATATTTAGAATATAAATAAATGTATATAAACCACAATGAATTATAAATAACATTGTAGAGGACTGCATGGTCATCACTTATTGACTAAAAATGACATTATTATTTTCATAACTCAACAATTCGAGAAATATTTAAAGGCGACATCTTTAGAAAGCTTGATTGATTGGCTTACTGTCCACGGATATTAAAATATGATATATGATGACAACCAGGAAACGCTTACATTTCAGGGTTTGAAACTAGAGCTGGTCCAGCAGTTGTGCTAGACAAATTGCCACTGCTATCTATTCATTATATTTCACATAAATAACAAATTACAAAGTCCTTCAGATGTGTATTAATTCTATCAAAAATGCTTAAAGCCAAAAGAATTTAAGAAAGTCTGAATGTGGGTAAGCATATGAAAGGGAAATAAAAGGGAACCCTTAATGTCATTTAACACTTCAACACACATAACACCAGCAACATGGTATTGTTTTTGATTAAGCATCATACTTTTAATACTTCAACAGATTTTTTTCCCCAAGTGATGTTAAAACTGATCAAATGATGTCAATACAACCACTTTTTAAACATCAACCCACCCCTATAGTATGCGGCTATCCGATACACCCATACTATAGGGGTATTATCAGGAGTCACTCCCTAACAGGCAGCTGAATTGTTCTCGTGCGTGTTTGGATACTGAATTTTCTTTAGAGCTGGAGTGAGCTGCTATGTAGGAAAACTTTCAAGTTTACTTCCAAGTGAAAAGTGTGTCTAAGGCCAGTAAAACTGGGATTTGGGGCTAACTTTACGACTTTTGCATTTTCTAGAAGGTGCCCTTAATCATTTTCAACAACAATGCGAGTTCACGGTACAGCTGGGCAGTATATCAATGTTTTTCTTTGCTTTCTTGTTATGTTTCCAAACAGAATATAAGTTGAGACATTACCAATTGTATTGATATAGCTTGCTTTTGACACTTGGTTCGACTTCCTTATGGTCCAACAATAAATAATATCTCCAAGGTTGAAGGCATATGTTATAACTGCATGGGTGTTCACAGTAGGTGGTGATTTGTGGAAACACTGTACTTAGAAAGAAATTGCTCTTCTTATTAGGGCTGCAAAAAACACTGATTCTCAGATACTGACCACTGGATTAGGTACTCATTTGCATCAGTATTAATAGCAGCAGTCCTGTTTTTATCTCCTCCAGTTGACACATAACTTCATACAGCCCCTCCCCTCACTAGCATCTGCAGTAGTTGACATTCACAACACTTAACAACACTTTAAGAGGAATTTCGAGAAGCCAATAAAGCTCCAGTTGCAACATTAATTGCTTAACAATGAGTCTTAATTACACTATCCGTGGGTCTGTTCGGATCCCAGTGAGGTAAATTTCAGCTTGCGATGGTCTGTGTGGACATCTGTGTAGCTACCTGTTTTTTGTGACAGTATGGACTTGTAGAAAATTTGAATTACAATGCGATCCAAGTGACAGACTTCAAAGAAGCGTAACGGGAATGACTACTCATCTGTTGAGTCTCCAGCTGTCCCTGTCTGCAGCAGAGTATAATCAAGGCATTAGCAATTTACCCAATAGCTACAAACCCAGACTCAGGGAGTCACAAGGTAGTGTACTCCTAGTGCCCATCCCAAGCCTGAAGGTGCATTTATGTAACAGCCACATTAGCTGACTGTTAATTATCATTAAGGTAACAGCCATGGCTAAACTTTGCAGGTGGGATGTGAACGTTATCAGCCCTGCACGTCTGTAACATTATAATAGACGATGTTAATTCACCAGGATAACAGAACTGTTAGGGTCTAAAAATCATTATGTTTCTCCCAACTGAAGCTAAGAAAAGTCTACCAGCAACCAAACAGAAATTGTGGCAGACTACCTTAACAACTGTGTTTCATCAGCAAACAAAGTATGGAGCCAATTCACCAGAAGCACAGCACCACCTCAGAAAACCTAAAAATATTGACTTTTTCGTTGTTAGCAGTCCCCAAGACAATCTTAAAATATTTGTCATAAATACACCCTGCAATTATGTTAAAACCTTTTTTGCATGATAGTGCCATCGCTGTTCTTTCTTTTTTTTTAACCGACTCTTCACTTTTAACTGATTTTCTGTCATTTTTTACCTCTTGTGGGATCCAAAACAGTGAGGAGGATTGAGGAATTTCCCAGTATCTGTATTATTATGACAACGATACTCCTTAAACACAACAGACTTCTTTGACAAAAATCGCCATTTCACCCTGCAGATCATGAAAGTTGCTGGTCTACCACTGTGTGACCTTTTTTTTTAACAGGTTAATCCAGTTCTGAACTAACCCTTTCAAAGACCAAAGTCAAATAACAACACAAACAAACTAACCAGTTGATGCAACAGTAAACCAGCACCTCCTATCTTTTAGCAGGTACGCTGAATAACTGACTTTGTCAACAAAGCACAGTTAGCGGTACACTACGAAACAGCTGCTCGTTTTAACATCACAAAGAAATATTTATTCAGGTAAGTTGCAGCAGTTTCTTACTACAGTCTGCGGTACTCACATGTAGTTACACTAACATATATTATATAAAAGCATCTGCCAGTTTTCTGAATGCAAGAGGCACTTTACACACACAAACTCAGAGCGGATCCCTCCGAGCCTCCAAATGCACCGATGGATAAAACCTTGTTTGGTTAGAAATATTTCATAACAGCATTAACTAAAAAGGCCTGTCTGCTTTCCCTACTCTCTGTTCTGTAAATGTCATCGTAAAAGCTCAGCCACTGCTCAGATTTACTGCTCCACCGCCATTCCCGGACCACTTGCTCATTCTTTTAACAGAACGTGATGATCATATTGATGAACATTGGACTCTGAAATCAATAGTGGGTTGTATACAGTGCATCAACAAAGCTTCATGTTTGGGTTTCTTCTCATGCTCAGGATGGGTTCATTTCCATGCAGCAGAAATGCTTTTAGCCACAAATTGTATTCGAGTAAGTGCCCTTCAAGGTCCATTAGGGAGTAGTTCAGTTTTGACAGGGGCTGGTTTAGAAGCTCTTTAGAGGTCCGGGGTCTCTACCAAAGGCTAATGACCTAATCCAAAAACAGACAGCTTTACTTGGTCTCCAGAGGAGGTAGAGGGGAGATGAGGATTAAATAGAGATAACCCAATTAAGACAAGGCTGATGGAGTAAAAAAAACGTGGATTTAAGGAAAAAAAGAGGGATAAGGTCAGGACAAAGTGAGTTGCGAGAGGGTGGATGGTTTGGGTGGAGAAACTGACTTAATGAGTTTTGATTAATGTGTTTTGCAAATATGATTCTAATAAAAATTTAAAGACACCCATATCAAATGAATAATTTATCTTTCTTCATTTTTCATGTTCATTTAAAAGGATCAGCCACTGTAATGAAAGCAGTACAGCATTTAACAGTCCAATATAAAGTTGAAAGCACACAGCTGTATCGTCGATATACAACACACTCTGGTTGATCATGTCCTTCAAAATGAGAAGGTGCATGGTGCCATTACCCTACACTGGTTAGATAAACGGTAGAGTTGCAGTTAGCTATCCAAAAACTTCAAGTATTTTCCCAGTTACCCTACTACTTCTACAAAATTCCATAAAAAATTAATCATCATAATTTTCCACAGCTCAAGGGAAAAGCTTAAAATAGCTAAAATTGTCAGACAGTACAAAACCCAACAACCCAAAAAGGTTCAGATTGTTTTGAACCTTTAAAAAAAGTCAAAATATTGAAATTGAAATGTTTCAGTCCACCCACCTTGTTTTTTAATATGTCATGTAACTTAAAGGGGCATAAAAGGAAGAATTTGCAGTTATTACAAAAGCATTCAGTATTGTACTTTTTTGCAGATTGATTATTCAACAAGCTTCAAACCTTAAACTAATGTTTGCTTACCTGTGAATAGGTTTGATGAGCCCCAAGTCCTTAAGGCATACTGCTTTTCTCCGTCTTATTTTGTACTCAGACAGACCAGACAAACAATACACGAGAACCTTTCACTACCGGGAAACTATAGGTATTTTTCTCAATTTGAGCCAATCTGGTCAAGAGAATCAAAGAAAATTGTTCATAGAAGCCCCAACTAAAAAGATCTATAAACAGCTTCTAACCTCCACAGCTCCCTGAGGCAATGAGTCACGCCTTTGCAAAAATATTCACAAAAGGTAAACTCAGACTGGCTCTTAAAATGACACAAGCTGAGGATATACAGACACAGAAGCAAACAAACAAACACATTGCACTGCTCTGTGCTTATCTATCCCATCCTTTAACTAAAGAAAAACAAAATGCCCCTGCCTTGAAAACTCAACCCTCTTCTAAATTTGGTGCTGTGGTCTACATAAAGTGTTGTGGTTCTTTAGATGTTCACAGCAGTCGCATTAAACCTTTACCAACTTTCTTCGCAGACCGAGAAGAGTTTTATAACACACGAGCTCGACGCATGCCCGCGTGCACGCGCTTAGCTCTGCGGGCTACAGCTACGCATTTGGTGCTTAATTAGCATCAATTACGCAGTAATTAAACACACCTTTAAAGGCGACATTTCACGAAGACGACAAGCAACTTAAAAAAATAAAACATGCAAAACGTGTAGAAGTCAACACCAGGAGGTTCATATTTTACTATATTAAAATGAGGATGAAAATTCAACACAGAAGCCAAAAGCTTGTTAACGGAATAAGATAATGAACTCCTCAGAAGCACGCGACACAAAAACACGTCAACGTCTCGAGCAAACAAAACAAACGCTCCGAAAATTGTCGCCGCATCCAAGAAGAGACACGCATCGTATTCTCATTCAAACTCTGCACTCCTCCACGAAACTTTTTTTCTTTGATAAAAACGAGCAAAAAAAGCAAAAACAAAAATAAACCGTGCTCTTTTACTTCTCGATTTTTTTTAAACTCACCGCTCACGTGCAACAGGCAGACCTGAAGAAACAGCAGCAGAAACGCTCTACGAAGGAAAGCCATGTCTTTTGCTGCTTGTCCGTATCCAGTCCAAAACAAACTGAAGCCAAGTGGTGCGTCGACGAGAAGTTAGCAGCCCGCTGGAGACGGAGGAGAGAAGAGGAGGGGAGGGTGGAGGAGAAGAGAGGGGAGGGAGTTCAATTAAAGTCTCAGTGCGGCTGGGATCTCGTATTGTGGGGCCTTAACGTGTGTGGCAGAGGCACAGAGCTTATCGGTGTTTTCTTCTGCTGCAAATTCACGTTGCATAGATTCCTTCTTGGTGGAAAGTCCTCAAGGTCACTGTTTAATATGCCCACCTTATCACGCCTCCGCACCTTTGAGGCCAAATCGCATGGCCTGTTGGCTGCATTCAGTTTAACTTTGCGCTAATGCTAGATCAAGGTTAAAAGTTTATTTATACAGGAGTCTGAAATTTAATTTAGGAGCTACCGGGCTGTAGATTTTTGTAAAATATGCTAATAAGCTGTCCAGATGAGAGTGATGCCACATATCTAGAGCCAGCAGGCAGTTAGCCTCGTTTAGCATAAATTCTGAATGACAGCTTAACAAAAATATGCCTACCAGCATTTATGAAGCTTACCAATTAAGATTATATATCTTGTTTAATAGCCTACATACAGGAAATACGTGTAAAGGGGGAATAAAATGCTCTCATATGAACTAGATTACACTATATCTTAGCCTCTGACTTATCACATTATGTGCAGATTGTAAAATTAAAATAAGCTGACGTGTATTAATTAAAAAGCTTCATAGATGGAGGTTTGTTTGTTTTTTTCTGTTGTGTTTTCTGATGGTTAAGACTGCTGAAATGAGTGTGCCAAACTTAAGACTACTGAGAGGCCAGCAAAGCCTGTTTTTAAGCCAGACAGTGATTTTAAAAAATATTCAGGGTTAGAGGAAAACCTCAGCCCTTGACTTGTGCATCTGAAGAACCAGATGGCTCTATTAAGATGTGGAGGACATTTGGCTGGTATGGTTTGGCTCCCTTTGCCTTTTCAAGGAAGAAGTGCCACTCCAAATAAAAACAAAGCTGTTTTACTCTGCAAGGGGAAATCTTTTTATTATAATTAGAGATACTGATGACAGTGCCCACAGGAAGGATGAGGATTTTCACAGTCACCAGAGTTCAAATTATCAACACACTTATGGGAGATTACAGTTTAGACAGCACTATCCACCTACACGGTTGGCAGCCGACCTTATGAACTGGATGTGCAATCAACTTTGACAAGGACATTTGCCTCTAGTCACCTTGCTTTTCAAAATATAAACAACAACAACAACAACACAAAAAGTGCATATTTACAATAATATATGCATAGGACACTCACAGAGAAATGCCTTCACAGTTAAAAAAAATGTCAAAATATTTGTCTTAGATTGAAGATACAACACAGAATGCAAAGAAGACAAACAGAAGAGAAAATTTCTTTAAGTGCAGAAGTTTTGTGTAATTATATTATGCCTTTCTTTAATTGAAATATTCAGAAGATTCATCAGAATATTGTTCTGTATTCCTCAACTATCTCATCTGAACTTACTTCACCCACTTACTCTTTCCCTTCTTTCAAGCTCCACAACTCCTCAGATATTTCAGACCTGATTCGTAACTCCAGGCCATCTACTTGCAACCTGGACCCTCATCTAGTCCTCTTTAGAAGTTGCCTCCTCTCTCTGGTCCCTCTCATCTCTGTCAAAACTGCTGCAATAAACGGGATTCTGAAAAAAAACAACTGGTGCTGATCCTACCAACTTCCTTTCTAATCAACTTTTCATTTCCAAAATTCTTTTTGCTATTCAACGTCATTCACTTTTATCTCATAACATGTTGTGTGAACAATTTCAGTCTGGTTTTTGCTTTGTTCATAATTCAGTGACTGCACTTACAAAAATTACCAATTACATGGCAGCTGATTTCAGTTTACTTACTATTCTCATCCTTCTTGACTTCAGTGCGGCCTTTGACACTATCAGTCATATCACCCTTCTCAAAAGATTATCTTCCATTGGTATCACTCACACTCTACGTGTCTGGTTTAAATCCTACCTATTTGGGTCGTAACCATTAACCACCACCTTTGGAAATTCAGGGCTTTGTCCTGGGCCCCTTCCTTTTTATCGTTTATCTTCTTCCCCTTGGCAATATCTTCCATAAATACAACATCAATTTCCGTTCCTGTGCAGATGACACCCAGCTCTACCTCAGTACCAGACTTACATCCACTTTGCCTCCACACTCTCTCATCCACAACATATCTGAAGTAAAATCTCGGTCATCTTCAAATTTTTTTCAAATTAAACACTGACAAAACTGAGGTTCTCCTCATTGGTTTCAGCAGTATCCAAAATTGACCATTTTTCCTTAGTCATTAAGAATTCCTCTGTGTTCCTCTCCTCACAGGTTAAGAGTCTGAGTGCCATTGTCGATAGTAATTATATTACCTGGTCGGCATATTTGTATCTATGTAACATCAGCCACCTTCACCCCTCCCTCCCTCCCCATACCACTTCTATCATTGTTACTTTTCGCCTGGATTACTACAGTTCCCTCTTCTTTGGTCTTACTCACAAATCCCTTCATAAGATTCAGCTGGTCCAGAATTCAGCTGCCCGTATTATCACTAGAACCACTCTACACACCACATCACTCCTGTTCCGGCTTCACTGGCTCCCACTGAAATTCCACATCAACTTCAAAATTCTCCTACTGGTATTCAAGGCCATCACCCCTCCATATCTGTCTGACCTTCTCCATGTTGTCACTTCCTCTTGTACTCTAAGATCTTCTTCCTTCCTACACCTGACTGTTCCCTCTGCTTGTCTCACAATCAAGGGGTTCAGAGCTTTTAGTTGCCCTGCTCCCCGGCTCTGGAACTTTTTATTTTCCAATATCAGATATATTGATTAACCACCACCTTTGGAATTTCAACTTTAAAGCCCGTCTGTTTAAAATGGCTTTTTACCTATGGTCACATTTCCACTTATAGTTTTTATTTGTCTTTCTGCACAAAGCCATCCAGTTAGTGTCCTCTTTAGTTATGCTGCCCACCACAATTTTAGAAGAAGCACTGTAAACTACTAAACTGCAATAACTTAGCCCTTAAATTTCAAACTTAACACTCTGAGTGTTTAAGTTTTTCATTGCCAAACTGCATGAATTAGTGTAATTATAGTCAAAGTGTATCGGAAGAATTCATCTGAGGATGACAGTGACTTCACTGGCCTGGACTCCCGAGGCCCATCCATAACCCTGGCATTGTCCACTTCCATCATTAGAACATCCAATGGGGAAATGTATTCTGAAGGAACAATCTTCCAGATTGTTCCAGCACACCACTATTTGTTTTGGCAAATAGTAGCTCAGCACCTTGCAAAGACACTTTATTTTCTCTAACTTGTCATCACTATACACCATTTATAACACGGATGAAAGATACAAATTGTCAGTCTTAGATACAGTAAAAAGGATATGGAGCAAACTATGTTTAGGAAGGTACAAAGCCAACATAGACATAAGCTCTTCTGGGCTCTCACATGTTTTGAATGGCCTCGGTTCATTAATGAACTATGTTATTTTTTCCTCCGTTTGAAATCTTTGACCTAAACTAAATTTGCCTACAGTGGGAGGGACCTCTTCCACAGTACATGGAAACATCTGATTTACATTCTATCAGTAAAGCAAATTTGAAGGTTCAAACCACCTTGTGGTGCAGTTTGAATTCAATGATGTGTTGTTTTCACTTCAGATAGATAAAAGTGTTAACACTAGACTGTGATTTCAGAGACAGCCACTTAGTGTTTGCTTGCTTGTTACTGGTGTCCGAGGCAGCAGCTAGTTGAAAAACCCTATCTTCTTTAATCTCTGAGTTACTCATGCAGCAGCTGCTAATGTAAAACTGCAATTCTGGAACCAGCTTTTACGACTTTACTACTAAAAAACAGTCCCTTTAAATCAAAAGCTTTTCACAGTTATTCCAGTTATCCACTGCTGAGTAGAATATATGCTCATAATTACTCAAAGACACAGTGAATTTACTGATTATTGCATCTATGCATGGTTGTCAGACACCTGTCTAGGTATGTAGTCTTTTCACCTGTTTGTCTTTTGTCTTCAGACTGAGGGACATGTGGGTCTACCTTACTCAAGTCTTAGAACTTTGGAGTTTTGTCCAAAAATCACATAACCCACAAAAGGGGTTTGTACTAAGACACCTGGTAAAAAAGACTTTTCTATCTTTATGTCAAGCAGTTTTGCTCATATGTCTTCCTCACCTTGAATTATTGAATGAATCCTGTATTTAAATATTTTTTGCTTGATGGAGGTTAACAAATTTATCATCACTGTAAGTTTCATCAACATATATTTAGTTTTGCGAGTTTCAGTGTGAAAACTGAGCAAAGTTTAGACACACTGGACTGCTTCCAATACAGCAGCTCCCAGTGTTTTTATCACTGCATGTGGGGTCACCTTGGCTAACAGCTGCAGCAGAAAAGTTTCCTGGAGTTGGTCACCCAGTTGTTCGACCCCCATCATAAGTGAAATTACAGCTATGGGCACGATGCAGGCATTAGGCCTGGAAACAAAAGCCACTTTGCACAAAACACTTAAAAACCCCTATAGGTAAAACAGAAAGAGCTTCCAAGCATGCCAGTGATTGGTGCACAGATTTTGTCCTTTGTTAGAAGCTCACTATCTCTTGCCTCTTTCTACCTCACTCTGACCTAATTAACTATGTTACTGATAAATACAACCTTCCTTTAAGGTATAAAACCTTGCAGCAGCATTGTAGCCAAAAACTTTGAATGAATTCTTTAATAATTTGCCATACTTACATACAAAATTCCTAACACTAAACAATGTTTTGCTTTATTTACATGGATTTGGCTGCTGTATGGAATGCTGTGGGAAGGTGTTTGTCTCTTTAAAACCCACCAGTCACACCATGTCTTTCTGTTATTCCCCTTCAGGCTGTTTCTCTGTATGTTTAGTCAGCAAACTGACTCAACCTACACCTACTTTGCTCACATTTGAGACTTTTATCGTGAAACTGTTACACTATGACTTGTCTGTAGTGATGTTATAGCAATAATTACAAAAAAATGAATGTTTTGTTGCTTTATATTGACCAATCCAGTCATAAATCATCTGACCATTCAAAACAAATGCAAACAGATGTTCTGCTTCATTTAAGCATGAATTTTACATGTTACACACTTAATTGTATGACTGCATTTTTTTTTTTAAATAAACTGGATTAGCTAGAATTAGAAACTTGGAGTATTAGGAATGTGAAAAATAGTGACGTTATTATGTTTGTCCTAATTTGTCTGTCATATGTTATAGTGGTGGCTGTTACCAATGGTCAGACTGACAGATGAAGTTAGGCCGGAGTCTCTGTGGAGTCTATGTTTGCAGATGACACTGTGATTTGTAGTAAACAGGTGGAGGGGAGCCTGGAGCCTGGAGAATGAAAGTTAGTAGAAGCAAAACAGGAAATGACAGATAAAGTTGCAATGGGTAGCGGTAGTGAAGGTGGATGAGGTTAAATACCTGGGGTCAGCCATCCAAATAACAGACAGGGCACTAGAGGAGAAGAGAGTGCAGAAGGACAGCTCAGGTTAAAGTTAGAGAGACAAGACTGGGAAGGTTTGGACAGGTGCAGAGGAACGTTAACGCTCAGTTCATCACTCTAAGATTTCCTGTTGCTGCTGATTTTTGGTGCCTGTTTGAAAATGTACATGGATTAAAAAAAAAATTTATTCAAGAACAAGAAAATGATTTTTTAGTAGATTTACACCAGTCAGTGCTCACAAACTATCCTATTTTTGGAAGCCACACAAAGGGCAGCCAATCAGAAGAAAGTATTTTGGATACTTTTGGATAGTGCAAGAACAGGGGGGCTGCATTAAAGGTCAGTATATTTGAACTCAAAGAATAAACAGTCTAGTCTGACAAACACCTATTTCTTGATTTTGCACTGGGGTTACACTTATATGAGTCATTACTCAGTCAGCGTTGTCAACTCAAAATAAACCTAATGCTTCATGCTGAAAAGGGGATAGCAGCAGCTGCACGCAGTGTAAAAGTGTATATTGCGCCTCACATCAGAAAATATTTGGTTTGAATAGAAGCCAGCTTTTCTGTAGGAAATCTTTCTCACATGTACCTACCCCTTACTCCTGAAATGATTCTCACCAGGCTTCTCTAAAAAGGGAGTTTTTTTTTTCCAACTCTCGGCCCACACATTTTCTCCTTTGTTAATACCAGAGGCTCGGTATCTCTCGTCTTCTTCCACCTCAGTCTGACCTAGTTACCCGCATTACTGATGAATATAAGCTTAGACCTCCCTTTGAGGTAGAAGCCTTGCAACAGTATTTCAGCTGAAAACTTTAAGAGAATTTATTTAATAATTTATCGTACTTTGAGATGCATGAGAGTTGCTTCAAAACACAGTATTCAGATAGAAAGTGAAGTAAATGTTTTGCTTTATATGCATGAATTTGACTGCAAATGGCATGGGGATGTCTTATGTCTTCAAAACCAGCCAGTCACGTCATGTCTTTTCTTTATTTCCCTGCAGGCTGTGTCTCTTTATGTTTAGTCAGCACTTACCCAACCTGCATGTGTTTTTCCATCATTTTTAGCTTTGCACCAAATTGTGCTCATATTCAACCGCTTCACATTGGAGCTGTGATCCAAACTTATGCAAAAGTTTTCACATTTAAAATTTGTGGACTTTTAAATGCTTGTTAATGCATAACAAAGTGAGATGTCTGAAACCATCAATTTAACACTGCAGTGTTGGTAAGGAGTAAAACGCCTTTACAAACATGGTGACACATACCTTCTCAGACACAATCTGGTGCTGTGTAGTGGTCATCTTAAAAGCCCTGTCTTTTATCACTTACTTTGAATACAGAAATAGCCACAATCAGCGACAGCTGTTGCCATTATCTGTGACATTTCTGGCATCTGATGACTCTATGTAGCACTAAATAGTGTTGTGATTATTGGGCTCACTGATTCAGTTGTCTTAGAGTCATTATTTTAAATTTTCGCATTGTCCAACAACAGAAAAAAATGTCTGGAGAACTAAATTGTGATGTTTACATAGTTTGTATTGCTATAGTTGCAGCTTTTCTTTTGCAGAAATAAAGTGATTGGAAGGGGAACAGAGCAGAGGCTAAAGGGGTGCCTGCTCCACTTGGTACCAGATATAAACTATATATAAACTTTTTGCCAGCACATCTGTGTAAATCCAGTGGGAAGAAGGAGGATGTAATGGTTTTCACCATGAATGTTTTGGAGACCTTCAGCTAGATGATCTGATAACTTTAGTGTAGACACAACAAGCATCATGTACCTGACTCATGCTTTAAAGCATGTGCAGTTCCTCATCTTTGCTTTGAAGCAACTATTATTACTCTCTCTTGAAATTACAAATGCAATATTATTATAACTCCTGTTCTGTTACATGTTAGCTCATTTATGACCATGACATGCATACAGAATGACATAGTTCCAAAGTTTGAACAGAGTCAGCTTTTCAAAATTAAAACTGTGTTTTGATGTGTTGGTGCTGTGGTTGACGGTTAGTTAAATGTAGCCTTTAAAAAAGAGATACTGTGGTTGCTGTGTGTAAATAGATCTACTTTGTTAAGATTGGGGAATCTTGTTTATGTGCTTAAAAAGAGAAACTATTTGTTTGAGGTCTAGGAATAATTTAACATGGTTAAAGGAACCAGTGTTGGCAGAAAACAGGAAGTAAATGGTGATTGCCTGTATGTTAGTATATCAACATATAGTATCTTCCCTTTTCAGAGAATGTGGCTTTATATTAAAGCTTGCTATATCTTTCATTTATCAAAAACAGTGTTAAATCCAGTTGAGTCTCAGTTAAATATCTGCAATGTCTGTTCATGAACTTTTTTCTTCTTCTAATTTAGAGCCCAATTCCCTTTGCTCTGCAGTCATTTTACTATCACTTCTGTTGTCCGGGGAAGGGTGTGTACAGGCATGTGCTACATGCATGACAGATGGTATGGACAGCCCACTTCTTTTCACCTGCCATGAGAGGGGAGCTCCATCAGAAGAACATAACATGCCTGAGGTTTTTGCTATCCCCTCTAGTTCACAGCCCCCCCTCTGTGCAGGCGGCCCAACAAAGCATGTGCTCTCATAACTCAACTTTGACTGGAGCTCGTGAACTTTTTGCCAGGAGGCAACAAGGAAAGTTAGGCATCTCTGTAAAAGCTTTTTGAAATAATCGAATGCATCTGACCTGCTTTTCAGTGTTCGTTTAATCATTTCTTTGCCTACTCATGAGACACTTCACTAGTTTTTGAACATAGCTACAACTTAAATCACTGCGAGGAGTAGTAGTAGAAATAGTTTGCATTTTTTTTTTATTAGTAGTATGAGGTGAGATGTGTAGAATCAATCAAAAATATACAGAAAACAGAGCCTCTGTCCAGCCAGACTCCAGTTTGGTGCAGAAAAGCCACACACGAAGGCTGCCACAGAGATTAAACATCCCTCTCCAGTATCAGATTTCTCAGTATCTCTGCCTGAGTTATCAACCAAACGAGGACTGGAGAGCCACGAGGAAAACACCAGCCAGAAAGAAAGAGAGAGATTAAACTGAGAAGTAATTCTGACAAGCTTAAGGCAGTCTAAGGCATCTTAAAAATCAATAAACAACCATGAAATGTATGATTGATCAGTTAACAGTAAGGTAGTGGTGTCATGAATGGTTTATACTTGTATTACTATACTTATAGTGACGAATAGCCAGAGAAACTCTTGATGATTACATGTCTAATAAAGTGCTGATGTTATAAGTGTCTTCTTGGAAAATCAGAAAGTGAAAGGATTTTGAAAAACAACCAGAGAGGGTCAGTGTCTGCTGGTGACTGG
The DNA here is from genome assembly GCF_051167445.1 of Perissodus microlepis. Classification (NCBI taxonomy): domain Eukaryota; kingdom Metazoa; phylum Chordata; class Actinopteri; order Cichliformes; family Cichlidae; genus Perissodus; species Perissodus microlepis. The sequence continues at coordinate 25,220,324 of NC_140470.1, read as the reverse complement.
GAAAAAAAGAATGTATACAAAGGTTTTAGTGAAATTAAACATGGTAACTAATTTGATTATTTACCCATAATGTGTGTCATCACACCATCTATTACCCCACTTGACCTAATAGGTAACTGGGGTAAGCTTATGCAGGATGTTCAGCTACGACTGGCAAAAATGGTTTAGAAACATTCAGACTTTATAAAGTTTACTGCTGCCTTGGGCTTCTGCATCACTTTAAATCAGGATTCTGAATCTATGCAGAGCTCTCAGCCGTGTTACACGGTCAACAATGACTGAGTTTCAACTGATTTTGGATGAAGTCTTCAGCTTTCAGAGAATAGTAGCCTGAGTGGGCTGCTAATGCTACCAATTACTGCATGCATTAAGTAAAGTAAATTACGTTAAAGGTTTTATTAGCATTATTGTATTTGAGTTAAAGGCTTCTTTATGGTACCCGTAACCTCTCTTCACTGACGTAAAGGTGTGTGCCTAAATCAAGCCCATTAGATGAAAGCTGTTGTTGCTTTGTCTAGACTCTGAAAGTAACAATCCCTCACCAGTAAAAGTTCATTTACAGCATAAAACTATTCATCAATTAAGAACTATTACAATTTTTGTCATTAGGCAAAGAGATTTCATAGTTTTCTTGGGGTTGGTCGGTATGGGTGTTGTTGAAAAACTAGCAGTGAATGGTTTGGGAAGTAAGACCACAACTAGACATATGACCTTGACCTCAGGCTTTTAGTAAAAATAATTAGAGTCTTGCTGTGGACAGATCATTAGCCAGGCTAACATATCAGTTTAATGTGATGACTGAACTAGGCTCCTGAGTGGAGTTGCCAAAGTATCAGCGTTGCCAGATTGTAGTCAGTAACTAAAGTGCACATTCCTGAGACAGGATTTTGATTCAACACGCGCGGCACTAAAGTGAGAAAAAAGGACTGGAGTCAGAGAGACCGGGGTGGGTTGATAATACACTAAAAAATCTATATTCGTCTCTTTAGTTCTTGGTTCACAGACATAAGTGGAGGGCCACACAAACATCCCTCACCCATAGAAATGAAGTCTGTTTTATATAACAATGAAAAGACAGCGAGAGACTTGTGAGAAAAGGTCTTTGAAGTGGGCAGAAATCCCAACCCTGATCGAAAATCCTTCATTTCCCTCCAATAATGGAGCTGGGGGGAGTCAGAAAGAAAGATGATTCCCCTCTGCCAAATCTTTCCTCTGCTGTATTTTAAATCAACTCTGCCTCTTTGTCATATTCCTGCCTCTCACCTTTTTCCGTACTTATCTTTATTGCAGTCATCCGTGGCGCCGAGGAGTGGCTGGAAAGCAAGACGGGAGAGGGCGGAGGGAGAAGCCATGTGTCAGCTGTCACCCGTTAGTGTGTGGAACTGAAGATTTAATGTTTGTGTACACATAACCTGGCATGAGACATAAAACTGATATTCCTGTTAACTCGGTAAGGTGAGCTTTTAAATGACAACAAACAAAAAACTGTAAATGTCAAGTTAAATGTTTCATTGTGTTTTTTTTACCAAGCCAACAGAAATCTTTGGATGTTGGAACCCCAAATATTGTTGCTAAAACAAACACATTTTTATCTTGATAGGACTGTCTGACTCAAGGCTCAGGTGAGAACTTATAGACCTCTAACTGTATAAGTGTAAACAAGAATCCTAATTTAACCATTTTGTTTTCTAGCCAAACATGTGCCACATATTTAATTCAACATGTTGAAAAAATCTCTGATGTCTTCCAGTAACTAAAGAAATGTCAACACAGGCCCTGGTTTCTCATTACTATTAAAGCCAGTTATACTCAGATTGCACATCACTGTGCCATTCTTTGTTTTGAGCTTGTATACAGCAGATAAGGGATGCGGTGGAAGATAAATGGGTCATGTGGGGTTTCAGAGCCAACTGTCATAGGGCAAAAGGTGAGATAGCTCTTGGAAACGACTGCAAGTCTAAACAGGGTGATAACAGCTTTGTATTTTCTCTTATTTGGTACTTATATTGATTTAGTTTAATCGATGGTGCAGATTTTTCTGGTTGAACACTATGTGATACAGCAGTGGATGCTGATAAACATCATCAATTAAGATTGCATAAATTTCTCATTTCAGTCTAATCATTAAATAACTGCCTCCCAAACTTACACGATTAAAACTAGTAAACTAACATAGTAGATTTACAAAATTAAAATTACAATTATTAACTACGGAAGGACAACACACCCACATGAGGCTGGTGAATTTCTTTATTTAGAGGTTTTGCTACAACTGAACTGGTTTTCTGCAGATCCAGGGGTCAAACAGGAAGCTGTAAGAGCAGGTAGAGGAAGTACGGTGGATTATTCTGGGTGGGGTTTAGATGCAAGTTTGTTTGGCTGCACTGTAACATGAGTTATTAGCTGTTCTGCTGCAGTGTTTTGGATTAATCAAAAAAAAAGGAAAGAAAAAAAAACAGCTTCTCCAGCTGTGCTTCACTTGTATGAAGAGTCAATGTGGATTTTACTATAATACTAGAAAAGCACTACATAAATGTCAGACCATTTACCAAAACTAACCAACTACCAAAAATAACCAAGCATTCAAAACAGAATAACTAAGCAATTCACTATATCTATATCTATATCGATATATCCATATCGATATAGATATATATCTATATCGATATATCCATATCGATATAGATATATATCTATATCTCTCTATATATGTATATATATATATGGTAAATATTAAACAGCTCCAATCTCTCGAGCTGTTCCCACGAGATGATAACTGTACACTTTCGTGCACCAACATAAAAACGTAATCACCTAATGGCTTAAAAACTCTTTACAGTAAGAAAGGACATGGTACTTAATCATCATCATCATCATCATCTTGATGTCCGGAGCCTGGAGTGAGCCCACACACTGGCTGCTCCGCTCACACAGATTGGGAGCAGAGTGTTTCACCACAGGAGTGCCAGACAAAGTCAAGGGCCGATGGTTTGAGCAGACAGACACTTACAGAGGAAGGGGTGGGAAAGAAAGGACACCATTCACTAAAAAAAAAAAAAAAAATGGCAGGGGGCTTTAAGGGCACGCTTCCCTGTTCAAGCAATGGATTGCAAAACCTTGCCTGTGTTGACCAGGGGAAAAAGATTTATGTCTGTGATGTCTTAAAGAAAATTGCAGCAATCAAACTAACAATCTTCCAAATGGGAACGGGAGGACTGCTTGGCCAGAAACGACATAATTAGACAGAGGATTCTTGTGTGTATTGACTTAACTGCTTAGTATTCAGGCTGGAAATCTTGCACTGCACATTGCAGTTTGAGTTTCAAAGCAAAGCTCATCCTGCAGCATCACCCAGGAAGACAGAACGAAAACATTAGGCTGGAGGAGGCAGAAGAGAAGAGTGATGGAAACTGCCAGGCTGGGCATTAAATTATATAACAGATTGTTTATATTTATTGCTATAATGGTCTTTTTGTTCCAGTGTTTCTTCCTTAAGTCGTGTTTGGTTAAGGGTTAAGCTTCTCTGGTTACCAGGTTATCTGTTTATATAATACGTATTGGTAAGCATGCTAAACAAACTAAATACACAGCATATTTCTTGGTAATAGAGGAAAACACAATTTTGCACAAAAAAGTTGATCCGTGATTGACTTCTTAACTTGAATTCTTGGTATGTAATGTTCATAATACAAATCAAATAAATGAATAACCCATTGTTTACATTTCTTTCTTTCTTTCTTAAAAAAACAAACATTATTTAACATATCTTGTACGGCACTCGTGCACTGGAAACACTGAATAAATTGAGCTTACAGTCAGAGCAGATTCTGGATAACACACAAAAAAGAGATCCATGTGCTTTCACCTCCATTAGCTGCGGTGAATTTTGCCCGACCGGAGGCACACTGGAACTATACAGAGACACTACCCAGAATTTCTGATTAGATCATAGCTGGAGCATTGTGTGTTGAGGCGATCTGTGTGAGTGTGTATACGTAGTTGTTTTTTTTTCTAAAGCTGAGGGCATAAATGGGTTAGGGGACCTCATGATGTTTTGGGGGTGGGGCAACTGATTGTACCTCCTGCCATTGCTCAGATCGTGTGACAGGGTTTGCCCTGAAGGAGACTGTCATGTTACCGGTGACCCCGTTAGAAAGATTGTTGCCATGGCCACAAGACGCCTTAATGAACTAATGAATCACTCTGGCACACCTCAGCTCAGACGCATCAGTGTCTCGTTGAGGGCACGGTGGGAGGGAGCAGAGGGGTGCGGTCAGGCCTCCGCACTGACTCAATAAGAGGGTTTGCTTGAAGCAGACTTGGGGACCCAGGTGGCCAATTGTTCGTAAATGTACTGAATCAGAATTTGGTCAGGGGGAGCTCTTAATCATCTGCAGAAAGCACACTTCTCATTCATTCTTCTCTGATTACATTAACAAGGCGTCTAGGAGCATGCCATCTATTTTTTCTTCACATAATGGAGAGACTGAAACCTCTTTTGTTTGCACTGAATTACATTATGTAAAAAAACAAGACCGTTTAGTTGTTATATCCCATGATGTCAATCCAGTATTAAGGAAGAGTTTAGCATTTTGGGAAGTAATTGTATGTTTTTTACTTACTAAGTACGAGATGACATTGCTGTGGTATGAGGAGATAATCAGTCAAGTTCAGGATAACCTCTTGAATCTGAGGTAGGAAAATCTACCTCACCTTACACCTGGTCTCTATGAATAAAGGGGCAACATCAGGCAGGTGCAGTCACTGTGTATCCTTAAGTTCCGTTATGGCAGTCAGGTTGCCAGGTTTGGCACCAATGGCAACTTTAAACGCTACAACGAATTACTTGGTGGGTGGATAAACTGTTTGTCGGGACACAATTAAATCACACATATCCCTCCCAAACCACAGATTGCCGTAGAAGTAAGCAGAGCTCATACAGCCACATCAAAAGCAGCGGATTAAGGACACATGCTGAGCGCTCGAGTTGGGAAGCCTCTCCTCTGGCTCTGATTACCTTCTTAAAGTATAAGTAATGTTATCCGTCTTAGCAAGACTTCAGAAAAGTTGCCTACAGATGCCGTCGTCATTTGGGTTTTAAATCATGGGGTTTGATGGGAGCTTAGATTGTATATAAACAGTAGATGCAGACACTATGATGTCACTGACTGGCATATGAACTCCACTCTTGAAGATTCAGCATTTTGGTTGTCGCCATGCTTTTTTTCTTAACCCGACATAATGAGTGAGGGGATGGTCTGACTGAGAAACAGAAGATACTCACACAGTAGCTACTTTCCAGTAAAAAATAGCAACACAGTAAAGTATTTCCTGCTAAATATAAAATAAATATGACCATAATTTACTAAATTTGCTTCATGCCATCTTGAAAAAGACCCGAAACTAGTGACTGAGACCAGAAAATCATTTTTAAAGTCTTTACTGAAGTCGAAAATTAGGGGAGAAGTAAAGTGATTATCTCATAGATTTCAATATAAATGGACTTATTTCTGCAGCCAGTGGTGTCGCCACCTGCTGGCTAACAGAAAGACTGCAATTTTAAGATGCTTCTGCATTGGTTCTTTCATGGCAGCACTTTGAGACAGTTATCCACGCCTTTCTTACCCATATGGAAAAGAAATAGTAAAAACTTGCATAAAAAGACTTGCATAAGATGTGGCCAACTTCATATAGTGAATCATGTAAGGCTTATATGATTTACTCATGAAAGTGGCCACTTTCTCATTACTTTCATATATTGTTTTAGGAAGTATCCAAAACATACAAGTTTCATTTATATAATTTTTCAAGGGATCTTATATCTGTTTTCACTCTTGTATGCTTTTCATACAAGTTTCACACAAGACAGATGCAAACTTTACAAGATTTATATATATCTTTTCCATATGGCTAGCACTCAGCTGGATTACTGTAATGCACGTTATATTGGGGTCAGTGCATCATGCATTGCTCATCTACAGAGTGTGCAAAATGCCGCAGCTTGTCTTTTAACCGGCACTCGAAAGTTTGAGCACATTTCCCCTATTTTAGCTTCACTTCACTGGCTGCCCGTTCATTTTAGGATTCATTTTAGGATTCATTTTAAAATTATTTTATTTGCTTTTAAAGCCCTCCATGGCCTAGCCCCATCTTATCTCTCTGAGCTGCTACAGCCTTATACACCCACCCACTCTCTCAGGTCAGCTGATCAGCTGCTCCTGAATGTACCCAGGACTGAGCGTAAACTTAGAGGAGATCGTGCTTTTGCTGTAGCAGCTCCAAAACTGTGGAACGATATTCCTTTAGAGATTAGACAGGCTTCTTCTCTACCTATTTTTCAATCACTCCTGAAAACCCACATCTTTACCCTGACCTTTGACACCACGTGAGATGTTGGCTTTTATTTTTAGTTTTATTTTAATTGTTTTTAGTTGACTCTGTGCTGTTTTATCTTGTTTTTCTTAATATAAGGCTGTTTTAATTTTTATGTATTATGTGTTTTATTTAGTTATTTTTGCTGTTTTCTGCTATTCTACTGTTTTTAACTTATTTTCTGTACAGCACTTTGGTCCTGTGCTGGGTATTTTAAAATGCTTTATAAATAAAACTGGATTGGATTGGATTGGATTGGATTGGTGTCACCTTACAGATCCAGAAGAGATGTCCATCTTTTACTAGAAATACAGTTTACATTGTGTTTTTGCAGCAGAGGAATTGAAAAACAGAGCGGCAACAGAGCTGTCTTCTTCAGCGGATTTAGTGCTGCAGTTCATGTAAACCTAAAGGATTTCTCCCAGATTTATAAATATGTAGTGACTCACACTCACAACAAACTCCTCATCCTGAACACAATAGTTCAAATCCTTCTTAGCATTTCTCCCCCCCTAACATTACACGGAGCAGCTCAAATTATATTTGCTCCTGTTGAGTAATCCTGCTGAATTTAATTTACTAAAAAACAAAACAACAACTAAGAAAACAGGATTTGAATTGATGAGTTTGAGCCTTCGGGCAGCTCTGATAACAAGCTTTAACCCCTCCTTGCTCTGCCCTTTTAGCTGTTTACAGCTTTACACAGAAGAAATGGGAGCTTTAATGCACTTTTCTCGGGTATCTCACTGACTGACGCATGCACTTCTAAACTGAAATGAGAAAATGTAAGCAAAGTCTTGAGGAGACCTGGCGACAGACCTCTTAACACTTCACAGGACTAATGGGAGCTTCTATTCCTTGTTTATGCACTGAAGGGCATGTAGAGGGCCAAGACGGGCCCCTCGAAACTGGCCTCCTGTTACTTGAATGACAACCCCAAGTGTGTTTGCTAACACCATTAACCTTAAAACATTAAATTATCCAATCACATAAAAAGTCAAGTGTTTAGTATTCCCAGTGGTGTTATTCCCAGTGCTCAGAAGGGCAGCAGGTCTGTTTCGGTGCAAAGGGTTAGCAGGTTTTATTCTCATCATCTTTTTAGTAGGCTTGTTTTCTTAGCAGTACTTACATGTAGTTATTTTATGTTCTTTTGATTTGGGTTCCTGTTGCATTTAGATTCTCTTTTTGACCTTTTAATACTGGGTTAGCTGAAAGAGGTCTCCCTGTTATTTTTGACTGGTGTCTTAGTTGCGATCCCATTGTTTTTTGCTGGTTTATTGCAGTGTTGTTAAGTGATGTGGCACTGTTTTCTTGCCCCTCCTGTGCACCACAGGCAGCTGTGACACAGCATTCAACTCTATTGTCCGGGGTGGCTTTTTATAGTGTGACGTGTCTTGCAGCTGCCAGCCATTTAGTGTTTGCTTGATGTTTCATTTGTGGAAAGTGAGTAATGCCTGAATTGCAATGTGTAATTTAACATCATTAAGTTTGCTTGTGTTCTTTAGATTTACTCAATTTTGCATTCCAAGCATTGGATTTTAAAGACAGTGCCAGACAGTATTGGTGGGTATTGCATGTCTATCAAACAGTTGTCTCACAACATTCAACACCAGCGCAGGGAGTGTTGAACAGTTTATATTGCAAAGTGGAAAGTAATAGGCTGGAGGTTGTCTAATTAGTATAGCAGACTCACAAGCTTGCACTTAAAAAGAAAATGCAATTACTGACCTACGTCGTCCTTCCGTAACTATGACTAAATGTTTTTCTTGCTTAAACTTAACCACAGTTTATTTACTGCCTCCGCAATCTTTCTGTTAACTCAGCAACAGTGTATACATAAGACAGAGACAATGTAGAAAGCAGTGCTGACAATGGAAACTCTGAATGTAGCATGTTGCAGAATGATCTAATACTGGTGTTCTTGACTGGTTGTTCTCTCTGTCCAGTACTTAAATCTTATCCAGAACAAGATAAGTCAGCACATTTGCAGCACAAATTTGCTACAGTAATTACATTTTGCCAGAGATTACATTTTCCCTGACCTGTACTCAGGACAAGAAAAACACTTTTGTGAGAAAGTTCAAGTCTTAACAGGCAGATAGACATGAAACTTATGAATGACATTTGCATTTTTAAGTCCTGAACTCTTTCCATTTTGGGCACCGCCATCCGTGAATGTGAGATGTTGTTACTTTCCACTTCAAATACTCATTATCATTAAATGTAATGGCAGCTACTCAGTGTATTTAAGCATGAAGACATTGTCAAGGTTACTCACTGAAGTCAAACCTGAGCATCACAATGAGGAAGAACGGTGATTTAACTGACTTTGAACATTGCATGGTTGTTGGTACCAGACGAGCTGGTGATCTCCTGGGATTATCCCACATAAGCATCTCTAGGGTTAAAAAAAATGGTCCAAAAAAGGGAAAATATCCTTGGGTGAAAATGCCTTATTGATTTTAAAGGTTAAAGGTGACTTGGCAAACTGCTTAAAGCAGATAGAAAGCCGACAGTAATTTATGTAACAACTCGTTACAACCAAAGTATGCAGAAGAGAATCGCTGAACATGTTGAACCTTGACGTGGGCTACAGCGGCAAAGGATCAGACCAGGTGCCACTCCTGTCAACTAAGAACAGAAAACTGAAGCTACAATTCACACATGCTCACCAAAACATTGCCTGTTCTCATGAGCCTGGATAATTGCTGTGACATTCAGATGGTATGGTCAGATCCATGCTTTCATATAAACAACATGAAAGCATGGATCCACTGTTCAGACTGATGATGGTGTAAGGATGTGGGGGATATTTTCTTGGCACACTTCACCAGCTGAGTATCGTTTAAATATCATAGCCTACCTGAGTATTTTTGTTGACCGTATCCATCCCTGTATCACAGTGGACCTATCTTCTGATGGTTGCTTCTAGTAGGTTACTGTGCCATGTTTCTGGAATATGACATTTAGTTCTCTGTACTCAAATGATCTCCACAGTCACCAGATCTCAATTGAATAGAGCGCCTCTGGTATGTAGTGGAACAAGAGCCTTAGATCATAGATGTGCAGCTGACAAATTGCAGCAACTGAGTGATGTCATCATGTCAATAACAACTAAAACCTGCGGAATATATCCATTCCTCTCCGGTTCTCATATAACGCTGTTCTTCTCTAACTGAGCACTTAAAGTGCTTTCTACTACAAGAATATCACTTTATTCTGTGCCTTTAAGTGCTTTCTAACTATCACATAGATGCATTAGGGGAAATTAGTGGTTTAGTATCTTGCAAAAGGACACAATCACTCCTGGTTATATCTGCACAGTGAGTGCAGATATAAGAAAATAAGTGAAGCATCATTTGTATTTATTCAAACCTCTGTTGCTAATATGTGTATTGTCAGGTTTGTTTTATTTGCTTGTTTACACCTCACTTCAGTTTGGGGAGGGTGCTATTGGTTTAAAATGGAAATGGTAACCAGGGGAAACTGAAAATAGCAGTAACAGCACTCACTGACAATGGCCACACTGAGCGTAACAATGACAGCGGAGGGAAATAGGGGCTTTAGATGGCTTTTTACTGAAAATAGATTGAAGTAAAGGGAATAAACTAGAGGTTGTGAAGAAAGCCCTTTCAACAAGCAGTGATGTGATATTCTAAAGCTGTCAGGCTGAGATTTGTGTGTAAGTAATGGGAGCATTTCAGCCTCTTGGTTCCTTAATACCTGCTCTAAGTTATTTCTGTGTACAAGCAGCTTCTCGGGTTCAGTGTATTGCAAAGCAACAAATCAATCAACATCCCACATTTTTTGGAAGTGACAGCAAGGTTACGTCCTTTATTATAGTCCTTTATTTTCTCTGGGAATATGAGGGCTTTAATGACCTCAGGACAGTATTACATTACACAAAAAAAGAATGTGCTGACAGCAATTTTTCTTTCAGACTTGTTATCTTCAAATTTCACAGTCTTTAGGCAAAGACTATTAAATTTAATTAAAATTTAATAAAGTCTGAAACACAATTATATTCCTGGCAGTGAGGAGATGATGATGACTTTAGACCATCACAGGAGAAATGAACTTTAAGAAAACATAATTAACCAATTCAGTGAATAAATATAAAGGAGAACATTTCGCAGGAACACTGCAGCACACCTATGGGAGACATCATCAAAATGCCAAATGTGGAAACTGTTTTGATGTTCCAAGGAGCTCCAAAGTCATTATGGGGCCACAATCATATGCTAACATCTTACAAACCAAACACTTTATGGTTTGTCAGACATTAGTAGGCTGCATGCAAATTGTTTTAATTCGCCGATGTTTGTTTATATTAGAACAACTGGATTTCTTTTCTATTTTATAGTGAATTCGTTAGAAAAATTGTCAGGACCAAAACACAATAACATTAGCTGCAATAATGACCAGAATCAGCCTCGGGTGAAACCTTAATCGCAACATCAAGTTTCAGCAAAAGCCGTTTTTGTAAATAACTGGCTCGTGTAAAGCTTTGTGGGCCATGTTTAGGCAAATAGTACACAAAAACACTAGAACACCAAATTACAAACTAATGAGCGCCACTGATAATACAATACAGGGAGTGCAGAATTCTTAGGCAAATGAGTATTTTGTCCACACCATCCTCTTCATGCATGTTGTCTTACTCCAAGCTGTATAGGCTCGAAAGCCTACTACCAATTAAGCATATTAGGTGATGTGCATCTCTGTAATGAGAAGGGGTGTGGTCTAATGACATCAACACCCTATATCAGGTGTGCATAATTATTAGGCAACGTCCTTTCCTTTGGCAAAATGGGTCAAAAGAAGGACTTGACAGGCTCAGAAAAGTCAAAAATAGTGAGATATCTTGCAGAGGGATGCAGCAGTCTCAAAATTGCAAAGCTTCTGAAGCGTGATCATCGAACAATCAAGCGTTTCATTCAAAATAGTCAACAGGGCCGCAAGAAGCGTGTGGAAAAACCAAGGCGCAAAATAACTGCCCATGAACTGAGAAAAGTCAAGCGTGCAGCTGCCAAGATGCCACTTGCCACCAGTTTGGCCATATTTCAGAGCTGCAACATCACTGGAGTGCCCAAAAGCACAAGGTGTGCAATACTCAGAGACATGGCCAAGGTAAGAAAGGCTGAAAGACGACCACCACTGAACAAGACACACAAGCTGAAACGTCAAGACTGGGCCAAGAAATATCTCAAGACTGGTTTTTCTAAGGTTTTATGGACTGATGAAATGAGAGTGAGTCTTGATGGGCCAGATGGATGGGCCCGTGGCTGGATTGGTAAAGGGCAGAGAGCTCCAGTCCGACTCAGACGCCAGCAAGGTGGAGGTGGAGTACTGGTTTGGGCTGGTATCATCAAAGATGAGCTTGTGGGGCCTTTTCGGGTTGAGGATGGAGTCAAGCTCAACTCCCAGTCCTACTGCCAGTTTCTGGAAGACACCTTCTTCAAGCAGTGGTACAGGAAGAAGTCTGCATCCTTCAAGAAAAACATGATTTTCATGCAGGACAATGCTCCATCACACCCGTCCAAGTACTCCACAGCGTGGCTGGCAAGAAAGGGTATAAAAGAAGAAAAACTAATGACATGGCCTCCTTGTTCACCTGATCTGAACCCCATTGAGAACCTGTGGTCCATCATCAAATGTGAGATTTACAAGGAGGGAAAACAGTACACCTCTCTGAACAGTGTCTGGGAGGCTGTGGTTGCTGCTGCACGCAATGTTGATGGTGAACAGATCAAAACACTGACAGAATCCATGGATGGCAGGCTTTTGAGTGTCCTTGCAAAGAAAGGTGGCTATATTGGTCGCTGATTTGTTTTTGTTTTGTTTTTGAATGTCAGAAATGTATATTTGTGAATGTGGAGATGTTATATTGGTGTCACTGGTAAAAATAAATAATTGAAATGGGTATATATTTGTTTTTTGTTAAGTTGCCTAATAATTATGCACAGTAATAGTCACCTGCACACACAGATATCCCCCTAAAATAGCTAAAACTAAAAACTACTTCCAAAAACATTCAGCTTTGATATTAATGAGTTTTTTGGGTTCATTGTGAACATGGTTGTTGTTCAATAATAAAATTATTCCTCAAAAATACAACTTGCCTAATAATTCTGCACTCCCTGTATATGGTGAACCACGGGTGGAGGGGACTCCACCCGTGGTTCACCATAGACTGCTGTGTATGTAATTGTACAGTGAGTACGTGGCACTCGACTGCTGCGAGCACCGTGGGAGGCTGCAGGGTGTTTATTCTGCAGGGTGTGTGCTGATTGAATTCAATCAGATGGTGGACAAAATGTGTTATGATTAATCTTCTCATGGCTCCAACCAAATTGGCCATCTGGCTTGCAAGAACACACAGAGTGTGTAGGAGTGGACCTATTGACCCACTTCACTGCTTATTCTTTTGACCCTCAGGGCCAATTGTTTTCAATATGTGGGTCAAGGACTCTGTGGGATGCGGTTATGATGGTGTATGTAAACACTCCCATCTTTATGTTGCTGTGTAAAGAACTGCAAATAGCTTTGAATTGTTTCTGTTTAGTTTGAAATATAGATTTGTCTTTGTTCTGTGACTTAAAGGAATTTGTTAACTGTTAAATTTTGAAGAAATGTCACATGATTAGGTTGGAGGAAGTAAAAAAATCCACAATGTTTTCCCTTTCTCACAATAAGGTGTAACAAGGGTAATCAAGAACTAGGACTTATTTGGAACGGTACCTTGAGATTTCTATTCTACTCTGCAGAGACTACTTTGGAAAGCCTGGGCCCGATTCTCTGATATAAAAATGGTTTGATCAGAAACTTATATGAAATTAATGTTGTAGTATCCCTAATCCAGTATGACGCCACAGAAATAGTGTCTGAAATTCTGTGAAAAAGAAAACATAATTTTGCACTAAAGAAACACCTTAGGCTAAAGTCAAAGGGGAAAACAGTGGCTGGTTGGTTGCAATCAACTTGCATGTTCTTGCCTTTGAAATGGCCGCTTCAAAAAGGGGACCTGGTCTAAGACCAGCTGCAGTCAGTTGCTATCAATCTGACATTGGTGCGTCAAGACGGCAACAAAATGGGATAAAACAGCAGCAAGAGGGAGTGATTTGGTTTTCAGTTTAATGGGGTCAAGTTGGCACTTACATGCAATCTCTTCGCAATAACACTGACATTCACTGTGATAAACTGTCTACATCAGACCTGTAGTGCTGTACTTCAGCCAGGAGTGGACTCATCATACACATATGGGGTGCAAAATCAGACCTGTTTTTGTTGTTTAAATGTGCAATTTACAGCAAAGTGTAAACCGCCAACTCTATATGGATATGGTGAAACGGGAGATTTCCATCAAGGACCTGTAGCAGACAATCTACAGCAACCATGTGATGCTATCATGTCAATGTGGACCAAAATCTCTGGGAATTGTTTCCAGCTCCTTGTTGAATTAAGTAGAAAATAATTAAAGCAGAACTGATAGTGGATCCAACTTGCTAATGCAAGCTGTACCCAATAAAGTTTTACAGTGATGGTATATTGTAATCCTGCAGGTAGGAGGCAAAGGGAATACCCAAACACTGGACAGAAAAACAGGCAAAAATAAATAAAAAGTAGGGCTGCAGGGAACCCACATAGAGGTGCATGAAGCCTGAGAAGAAGACTCATGCGTGCAAATAGATGAACTCACAAAAAGAAATATTACATTATACCCTATATACAAAGAGGACTGATTGTAGGGCACTGGTGAAAACAATTAAAGGAAGACACAGGTGGAAACAATCAGTAACCAAAACTCAGCAAACACTAAACGAGAACCCGGAACCGAGACAAATTTAATACAATTTCCTGAGATTACTGGGTACTCCTGGATAATGAAAAGGATTTTATTTATGCAGAATAAAATAATTTACTGTTACACACTCATCAAAACAGGCCTACATCTTGACTCTGTACTAAATATATCATACTTTAAATAAGATATTCTTTTTATCAGCGATGCATTGGCTGGATTTTAAGGTCTGACTTGAGCAGAAGTAGACACTTGGCAGCGCAGAGCCTGTTCCAAAATGCTGTTTGAAGGTTCAAGAGGTAGTAAAGGCGCATGGCAAGGCAGTCTCCTCCTCACTGTCTGCTTTTTGCGGTTGCTATGGAAACATGCAGTCCAAACCCCCAGAAAGGCAGAATGTATGTAATCAGCGCTACAGAGAGGAGGCAGGGGGAGTCCTGCTAGGGTTGCTCCCAAAGAGCCATGCTGAAATAAAGATGAATTCTCTTTTTTCTTTCCAAACTCTGCAGGCCATAAAACTCAGCCTCTTTCTCTCAGTCAGATTTCCTCAGTGCTCATGCTCTCATTTAACAAGTGGATGCAATCCTGTTCCCCTCCTATTAAATATGCATGTTTAATTTGTCTCTCAGTTCATATTTCAAGAGGTGAAGGAGTTGCTGTCATGGGGCTTAATTTACTAATGAAGAGGGGAAAGAGCTGAATCTCATAAGTGTAAGAACATAAGGCTGGAGTTTCTACAAAAGCCTTATTTTGCTGATTTATTTGTTGATCCACTTAAAAGATCTACATGTCTTTCACCTTCTCCTCTGATTGGCTATATAATGCCATCCATATGCAGGTATAATGAAAATCTTTGACAGACTGCTGGCTGTTCTTAGTCTTGATGGTGATTCCCATAGATGTGGAATTAACTAGGGAAAACAATATAAACACCCCTTAAACCTCTAAAAATGTAAATGAACTGAAATTGGTGAGATACCTGTCTTTGTTAACCTGTTATGAATTTGATGGACTTGTTATTTTGGAGTGATAATTAGTGGCCATTATTTAGAAGAGAGGTTGTAGTTTAATTATCAGCTAATGCTAGCATGCTTGGTTACCAAGCTCCATCCATAGGATGTAGGGGTGCAGGGTGAAGAAACAGATACCTGGCATTTAGTACTAACAGACTAATAAATGTTTTTGGTCTTCAGCGGTGTGCAGTTACAGAAAGCCAAGCAGAAACCAAACCTCTACCAGTCCTTTGTTTGCTTTTATTAATGCTGTACTCGGCATGGATAACTTTAATTTTTTGCACTCCTTCATGGCTGAAGAATTGTTAAATGTTATTAGTTCTATATTTATCATTAGAATATTCACTGATAGCTGTACTACTAGCTAAGTACTAGTAAAGTACTTAAAAATGTTACCCATTTTCAGAGTTATATGGATCAATATTACCGGTGCAGATGTTTAAAAAGGAACAAATTTTAAATACTTTACATTCTATTTAATCTCCAGTAATGCATCATATTCTACAAAATCATATGTTTGTGGTGGCTGACATGAGCTATATAGGCTATAACAGGGTTAAGTCATGACTAACAAAATTATATTGAAATAAAATAACTGTTGAATAAACAATCTTGAGCAGTGTATGAAATTGTTAACTGATAAAATTTAAAAAAAAAAAAAAAACAATAAAAAAAATTGAACTATTCAGTCAACCAAGTGATTTCTCACAGATGTTCATTTAAAAGTGCTGGCTGAGCCTGGACCAGTTCAACTTGCATGTATTTTTCTGTCTATTTATTTAACTGGTAAAAGCAGGAGCCTTGTGTTTCCTTCCTATCATCAAAGCTTTCCTTCCTAACATGCTAAAGAAATTATTAAAGTTTCTTACATTACACATGTTGGTCAAACTGATTAGTAACAGAAAACTTATCTTTTGTGATGTTAAAACAGGGGGCATTTTATTTGTTAATTCTAGCTCAGTTTCTGCAAAATGTGTAGATTGTAACTGTTCTCAGAGCAGTAAAAGCAGAGCTGTAACACACTAGTCTTCAAGATCAGACGCTTGTCTATACTGTGCATGCGCAAATAACCAGAACAAACTGTCGACCGTTTAGCTTGTCCAGCTCAAGCCTTTGGTAGGACTTGGACATGCCCATGAATTCCAGCGACTACAGATTTCAGTGGAATCATAGGCAAGCAGAATTAAGTTCTCTTCCAGCTACAATAACTGCTAACTGCTGCCACAAAATGATTGAATGTAATGAGAGAATCTTTTGGAATGGAACAGTGTTTGAAACGTAAAGAGAGAGAGATCACTTTCACTTTGACTTTTATTTCACTTTCAGATTTAACTGGACAAGCACTGCTTGCCTTGCTTGCCCTGACAGAACACTTCTGTTTTATCGATAGTTTCCCCATTCATAGTATCTGTAGAGTATTATTTGTATGTGTCAGAACACCTATCTACCGCATTGGCCTTAACAATTTCCAAATGGATAAGGTATAAAACCCACCTCTGTAAAGTACACAGGGGGAAAATAGACAAGTCCATGAACGTTTCTTGAACCAGGATATAAAAATATATTGCATGGCTAAAGTTGGGCATTTTACCATGAAAGTGAGTAAGTGGGGGCTGGCTCATTTTCACTAGCCTCCAGTGGCCTTTGCAGGAAGTTTGGTTTTAGCCACTTCCATTTTTCAAAACCAGACTTTCTGCTTGGCTGGAAGTGATTATTCTCTAAAGTCTTGGTGATGGTGGCCTGTTGCTAGCTAAACTTAAACTACTTTCTTGGCAGCATCAAACATCTGCAACTATAAATTCTATACAACTAAACTATAACCTGAAATAAGCTTTGTGTGAGAAAATACAACAACAACAAAAAAAAAAAACAAGCTTTAAACACCATAAACCTAAACATGGGAGTATCACTGGAAACGCTCCAGTTAAAGACCCCATGTGGATCAGCCTTTTTCTTCAGAATCAACCCTTCTGTCATGAACTACTTCCTCTCCTCGCCTCTCTTTTAATCAGTCTTTCCCAGATGGAGGCTCATCAGGGCTGCCCTCCTCTTTCATATACAGTCCCTGAGAGAAAGCTTGTGCATTTCGGACCTACTCAACCAGAGACGCCCCCTCGGCCTCTCTGCAGCTGCCAGCCATTCCCAGGCCGGGAGAGAGAAGGTGAGCACAGATAAGAGGTCTTTATCTGGGCCCCAAAGGAAGGCAGGTTAAGTTTAAGGTGAAGGTTTGACATGGCCGCCGTCTGCTTGCGCTGGCTGTTTCCTCCCACCTCCTCCACCTCCTGATGTGAGGCTCAGGCTCAGTCCCCAATCCCCATGTCCCTGGGCTCATTCTTGATGGCCCCTACTGCTTCAGCTTTAATGAGAAAGATGAAAGAAATGCAGGCTGGGAGAATACCCAACCCTCCTCCCCTCATCTCCTTCTACCACCCCATTCACTTTGCTCCTCGTCCCATTTGTTCAGTACAACCTCGCTCTCACTGGCCCTCCAGCATTAACTCATCTAAGACTTTTTACTGGGTGGGGGAAGTTTTACTGTAATAAATCAGGAACAAGGGTAGTTTCTTTTAAAATTTCAGGTATTATTCCCTCTGATCTTACGTGCAAATTTCTTTCCAGCCTTTATTTCTCGTGCCCTGGCTCTTTGGTTCTGCTGTGGACATGTTTTAATCATAAAGCATTGGAAAAGTGGCTCTACTACTTTTTAATTTTTGGTTACAAGATCGTATTTTTGGATTTCAGGGTTTTCTACATTAAAACCCTACATTAAAAATAATCAGTATACTCTGGATTAAAAATATATATATTAATGACAGAACATGTTTTTTTATTAAACCACTCCATTTTTCCATTTTCAAAATCAAGGATAAGATCCAAATCTAGATCAAATCGTCAGAGTTCACCACAGGTGAACTCACAGCATGACCTTTACCTGAAAAGGAGCATTATCAGGGATGATCTTCATGTGACTAGCATTAAAGAAGCCAGACTAATGATGAAAAGAGTCCTCAGTCTACTGTCGACATTACTCTTTATCTCTGAGTCCAGTGTTGCACCTAAAGCAATGATTCTGAACAATGTGCCTGTGTTGACAGCACCTAAACAACAGTTCAGCCCCAGAAGGCACAGAAAGATCACACCTCAAAAGATGGGTGTGTTGTCCAAAATTTAAAAAAAGAAGAAGATAAAAATAAAAAATAAAATAAAATAATGTATGCAGTCTTTTTGCAGCTGGGTCCAGTGTGTTCACCATCAGTTAGTGTAATTCAGTGCTTCCATCTTGTGGCCAGTTTAGGTATTGCAGTACCAAACAAAACTTCTCAAACAACAGCTGTACACTTTAACATTACCATTGCTGTCACCGTATTAAAATGTGCAATCTGTTTCAATTTTCAGGTAAGAGAGCTTCCTTTTGCTTTATAGCATACAGAAATTTGCAACAGTCTTGAACCATCCTTCGTTTTTTGCTTCCAGGAGCCAGACGGTTTTATTCTTTAAGTGTTTGTGAGCAATAGTTCTCCAAGCTTTCTGAAAATTTTGCACTTGATCACTTTAATTCTTTGTTTGTTAAGTGACTTAACACTGTCATATAAATCATTCGAGGAAAAAAAACACACCTAACTTAAGTGATAAAACCTTCAAACTTGTTACAATTAAAATGTTAAATTAAAAACATTAAAATGTTTAAAAGTACATGTCAGAAACAGAACTACAGGATGAAATTGTACCTAAGACACGTTAGAGGCACGTATGTACACAGAGACAATAGTGCAGCATAATA
Organism: Perissodus microlepis; assembly: GCF_051167445.1. Lineage (NCBI taxonomy): Eukaryota > Metazoa > Chordata > Actinopteri > Cichliformes > Cichlidae > Perissodus > Perissodus microlepis. The sequence goes on along the minus strand of NC_140470.1, from coordinate 25,201,360 downwards.
AAGAGTTAATATTTCACTGTGTGTTATGAGCCCTGCATAGTACTAAAACCCAAAACACGTGGAGGATGGTGGAGTGTTTTTTATTCAGCAATGCACTTTCTCTAAGGCTAAGATACAAAGTGGCTCAGGATTGAGAAACTTTAGAGCTTCCTAAATAAATACAATGTAAATAACAAGCTGTTTAACCAAGAGAGACAGATAATTCTGCCCCAACGATCTCACAGTGTAACTTATTAAGACCAACAAAGTATCTGATTACTTCTTTTTAAGTAAGTCATTGTGACAATACTTTAACATGGTGGTCTGACCAACATTTGGAGAAATATGAAATGAAAGGGACTTCAAATCAGATGCAAATTAATAGAAGAAGCAGTATATGTAAACACGTGGACAATAATAGAGACCATGTGCTCCTCCTAAGAAAACATTAAAGTGATTGTAATTATATGAATTTACCGCTCCATATATAGGACGGGGTTTTGGAGAATTGGAGAAGCCATCTCATTAAGGATTACTGTCTTACACGTTTTTAGACTTGTCCTGGTTGTTCATGTATTTCTGGTAAACCACTGCCAGCGTGGTGAAGACGTTTCCCATGAAGAGGACCAAGTAAGAGCAGCCACACATGAAAACCTAGACCGCAGCAAGATAAACAAAAATAATGCACACAAATAATTCTAAATACAGAAAATGTATGCCTTTTATGAGGATGTGTTCACTAAAATATCTGTAATTTTTGCTTAATGACCTCATTTATAAAATAAATAAATTAAAAAAAACAAACTTGTGAAAGCTCTGGTGTACAAACCTGCCACTCTTTACATTCTGGGAGCTGAAACATCCTGAAGAGTGTTATGCTGTTGTAAAGCTGCCAAAACTGTAACAGAACAAATAGTTAACAGTCAAAAATGTCCTAAAACACGTTCCTGCAAGAATTTTCTAATTTAGTATCTAGTGTTTAAAAAAAAGAAAAATCTAGTAAAGAGTTCACAGTATTACAGAAAAGAGCCACTTACATGATAAAAGAACAAAAAGGGCAGGAGGAAGGTCAAGCCTCTCCACATCCAGGACTGGAAACCTTCTGAACACAAAGAGGGGAGAGAAGAGAGGCACTCGTATAAGAGAGACGCTGAGACGATGCATGTGTGTAGGAGGAATATAGACATAGTACACAGCTGACATAAAATAAGATGTTAATATGTAAATGAGACACTGGGATTTAAAAATACATATCATGTACAAACATGGTAGTACAGGGATCATAATGTTGTTTGTGCCAAGTTAAACATTTTACATTTGAACAAGTCTAACTATAAACCAGCTGCCAACATGCCAATCAAATCACCCCTTGGTTTCTGGACTCTACAATGTGAAGTCTTAAAGCTATCGATCATGGCTCAAAAGTTGGGAGTTCGCCTGGTAATCGGAAGGTTGCCGGTTCGAGCCCCGGCTCGGACAGTCTCGGTCGTTGTGTCCTTGGGCAAGACACTCCACCTACCGCCTACTGGTGTTGGCCAGAAGGGCCGATGGCACGATATGGCAGCCTCGCTTCTGTCAGTCTGCCCCAGGGCAGCTGTGGCTACAACTGTAGCTTGCCTCCACCAGTGTGTGAATGTGTGTGTGAATGGGTGGATGACTGGGTGTGTAAAGCGCTTTGGGGGGACTAGTAAAAGCGCTATACAAATACAGGCCATTTAGCGTTTTTAGGATCCAGAGATGACTGTCTTTTTATGTGAGGGTACCCTGATAAGTTATCTGTTAAAGCAAGTAAACTGCATTGATAAAAAGTTAAACACTACAATGCAAAAATAAATGTAAACATAGAGAATTTCACTCGCCTAAACTGAAGCAAAACTCCTTATTTATCAGATAAAAGGCACTAATCCATAAAGAATAAAGGGTTTTTTTTTTTTTGTGAAAACTTGCTTTTGAAGCCTGCCTCAAGTGGCCAGTCCGGGAACTTCAGTTTCTGGCTTAAATTTTTTAGTCAGGCAGCATAACCAACCTGGTGCTAATGCTAAAATGTAATCTCAACTGTTTCCATTGCCTCAGACATACCTTTATCATTCAGTAAATTTATTAGCAAATTACCAAATGTACCACCTGTAACACCCTGAAGTCAGATGCCAAGATCAGCCAAACAAATATCATGCTTTATCTCGTTCTGTACCACCTTCCTCTTCGGCTTGCGTTATTTCAAAGTCATTTATGAATATAAATAACAAGCTGGTGTACTCACCCACTGTAAGGTCCATATTATGTCTCTCTCCCAGTGCTCTGAGTCTGTACAAACAGCCACTTTGGTAGTAGTACTGGAGGAACTGAATGAAACCTAAAAGAAAGAGAAGTGTAGGTATGACTTCATTGTTGGGCAAGATATCAGTGACACAAGTGAGACGAGGACAAACCACAAACAGACTGGCTTACTTTGAATATTATCAACAGTTTACACATTTTAACCATGTGTAAGAATGACATGCATGCAGGAAACACATCAGAATGAGTACATTCATATAGCTTTCCTGATTGAGGCTTGTGCATATAGAACCCTAACTGTACAAAATTCTTTATTAAAGTGCATTCATTTCCACATTCCAGGTGCCTGATCTAATGTTTCGGTCTCTATACTAACACAGAGACAGATACAGCTTTTATGCACTTTTATGATGCTTCCCATGATGAGAATCGAGTCCCCACAAGATATTTAAATGACTATGGGAAAAATATGCTTTCTATGCTTTTCTTTTTTTTTCAGTTTTTGTTTGCATTAGTTGTAAATTATTGGATAATTTAGGCCTGAATGAATCCTTAAATTGAAATATGCAGTTCTGCTAGGTAGGCTCAGCTTCATTTTAAGAGTTTGCAAGCCAAAATCATCACGGGACAACTCATACTGCAAGCATGTCAATGAAACAGGGGCAGTCTCTTACTTTGGTATAAGCAGTAACTTAGAAACTGGTTCCTAAACATCTGGTAGAGTGCACCTTCAGGCCTGTCAACAAGGACATAAAAACAAAGCACACCCACATAATATGTATGTCATTTAAAACGGAAAGGATTTCGATAGCATGGATGCAAACAGTTATCGTATTATTGAATAATTTTAAAACTGTGATAAAAGTGCAAAAACATCACTCACCAAGTGAGCATGACTCCAGACAAGAAGGTTGACACATAGTGATGGAAAACCCACCAGCCTTTGATCCTGAAACAATTTGGAAGATTGAAGGATTACAGACGGGATACCAACAAGAAAATAACATCTCATAAATAAGATAAACCAAAAAAATATATATAATAGTCATTATAACTGGTCACATACAGTAGTTACAGGAAGGCTTAAGAATAAGGCTTTCTGTAGTCCACAGTGCCCTGCTTTATTACAAAGCCTTTGCATATAATCTCCTATTATCATTAAAACAAAAACAAAAATAAAATGGTCACAGACCTAGAGCCGTTGCTGATGAGGATACTCTCCCGGATGGTGAGAGTGCAGTAGTACCACACCAACAGGAAGTTGAACAGGGCGTCTAGGACTCTAAAAACAACAAACATGATGATGATTATCTTCCTTTATACATTAACATGGGACCTGTAGTAGATTTGCAGATAATTCAACATTTACTACTTGCTGCTACAAACATTTGCCAATAATGAGCGAGCTGACAACATCATCCACAAGTTTCATGAAAACCAACTCAAAAGAAACAAAACAATAATAAGGTGTGGGAAATCATACCTGTAGCTTAACAAAAAGCGACACGTAAAAGAGAATACAAAGAGGATGACAGTGAGGACCAGTTTGAACTTCTCATATTCGTCTTTGTAGGCAAATCTGTTTCATGAAAGAATAGAAATGATTATTATTGTGGTGCTCATGTGGCCGCACTTTAAGAGGCATTTTTAGGTTTGAAAGAAGAAAAAAAATGACCCTTGTACGGGACTTACTTTGACTGTTTGTTGAGGAGTGTTACATTGACATTTCCTAAAACAAGATTGAGATATAACCTAAACAGGAAAAGGCATTAGTTATCCAAAATGTCCTCAAATCTTATATAAATATGTTTTATTTTTAAAACGCAAAACTCATCCACTTTAAACTAGAGATGGACCGATCCGATATTACGTATCGGTCCAATACTGACGTAAATTACTGGATCGGATATTGGAGAAAAATAAAAAAAATGTAATCTGATCCATTAAATATCAAAAAAGCACCTCACAAAACTTGTGACACGGTGTAACTCGGCCCATAACCGTAGCACGTCAGAGCAGTATGCTCACGTGATAGAGCGGCTGTGTGTATTTGTAGCCTCGCTGCCAAACCGGCATTTCATCTCCGAGGAAGTTATCCCAGAGAGAAGTAAAGCAAGTGTGTAAGTTCATCTCTGAATGTTTGTAAAGCATTCCCACATTAAGCTTAACAACCGATATAAGGAGCAACTGCCTCTTCTCTCTCCCTCTCCTGTTGCTACTTCAATCATGAAACTGCTTAATGATCAGCTGATGGGCTTTTCTGTCGCGAGTCCGTCTCTCTTCTTTGTTTTTGGCCCACTTTGCGCCAGAAAGAGGAAACCAACGGCTAAACAACAGCAGCACGTTTAAGCTTGATAAGCTGTTGTTAGAATTTATTTAATATTACTTTCTACACCAGGATCTTTTTCTACGTAGCTGATGGCTGGTAACTGTGCAGGGGCGGATCTAGCAAAGTTTAGCCAGGGGGGCCGAAAGGGCATGAACAGGGAAAAGGGGGCACAAAGACATACTTTTCTTTCTTATTCTCATTTAAAATGTCTAGCTTTTAATAAATAATTATCTGAATCTTACACCCAAAGTTTTAATCTCATGTAAAATGTATAGAAGTCCATTACTGTATATAGTAACTGTTAAGTCTAATATACCCTAGTAAGCTATACTACTTTTTCCTTTGGGAAGATACCATCTGTGCAGTCTGCAATTCTGTTGAAGAAAGATGTTGAATCTATTTAATTATTCTTGAAAAATTATTTATTTCTGTGCATTTTTTTTTCCTCACACTGCATCAAATTAAAGTTGATTACGTCGATTAAACATCATGAGGTGGAGGGTGGTTCCCTATTTCTTTTTGCTGGGAGTTTGCAACCCTATTAGTTAGGTTGCTTAATATTTCTGCTAAGTACTCTTTAAAATACCAGAATAGGAAGGATGGAGTAGGTTTAAGTTCATTAGATTGATCAGTATTGCTGAACTATGAAATATTTTGGGTGCAGTGTATTTTTTGCATACAGGAATAACAGAATAGCTTTAGTGTTGTTTATTTAAACTTGAATATGAACTTATACAAAATGCAGCAAGATATTAAAAAAACAGTTTTATTGATTAAAAAACGCACTATATCGGATTCATATCGGTATCGGCAGATATCCAAATTTATGATATCGGTATCGGACATAAACAAGTGGTATCGTGCCATCTCTACTTTAAACATTTTCCTTGTTTACTTCCATTTGGCCAAAAAAAATTGTAGCTATTTATCATTCTCATTTAGAATCATACCCATTCCTCTTGGGGAGAAATGCTTCCATCTCAAAGAAAGTATGTGCTCTGTCTTTGATGGAGTCCTCGATTTCTGCGATGGCATCCTCCTCCTCTGGACTTAATTTGGCTGTTGAAGAATTTGATTTGCATCTAATGGAAAAAAAGATTTGTTAGGACAATTGTTAAGTTTCATGCATGTAAGGAGATGTTCACAGAGTCACTTTTGATTTTAGATCCAGTTTGTGGACGAGGTAGGTTGTGATTCTGTTGTGGCAGTTATAATCCATAATAATGCCTTCCTTCGGAAAATGCCTGCAATTGGTCAGATCCTCCTATTGCAGGCTAGATTTTGAGAACTCAGTGGAGGTGCAGGAGTCAAATTTCCTCCTTAAAACACATGATTTTAATATGCTGAAAGATTATCAATTTTTTGCTCAGTGATGTCAAAAATGACTACCTATCCCAGCTTTAATAGTAACACTCTCCATGTTATGAGAGTGTCAAATCAAACAATGATATATCCATGAACTTAAAAAGTCTGAATTATGAACCCTTAGTATCTGAAGAAAGTATTACGTGAAGTACATTCAAATATAACTCTCACTTGACTTTTAAAGTCCTCACATTTTTTTTGCATTTATACTCCCACTGACCATATCTGTCATACTAAGTTCATGTTTTTTTGTAGAGCACAAAGTCTTCCAACACCCAGCTGAAGTTTTTTAAAAAGAAACAAAGCTTCTTTAAATGTCAATTAATACTGAACTGCAAAACTAAACATAAAAAGCTGCAGTTACTCTTTAAAAAGCATGTCTGGTAATATTGGAGAAAGTGGAAAAAAAGTCCCTGAAAACAACCAGCTACTAAAAAGCCAGAATAAATTCGTACCCAATTCATTTTTTGTCCCAGCAACAATCTGGGCTTCTGTATCCTGAATGAGCTGATGACACAAATGCTTTTAAAAAAAACATCACACACACATATTTCAAGTTATCTTGTCTCATTTCTGATCAATACTTACTCTTCTAGGGACACAGTGAGCTCTTTCAGTTTCTTCCTCTGACGTGCGATAGCGTTTGAGCAGCTGTCTTGCAGTTTGGTCACGTCCTCAAGTTTCTGTTTATATAGACGATGGGTGTCCTGGGGTTAAAAAGAAAAAAAAATCCAGAGGATAATATAAATATGTATGGTGTAATGCAAAAGTTTTAATTATGATGAAATCTGCGAGGTAGGAAGGGCACAAAAAGATAAAAACCAACCAAAGCTTTAACCAATCACAATCAGAATCAGAAAGACTTTATTTATCCCCAAGGGGCAATTAACAATTAACCAAAGACTCTGATGCTGTTGCATGTTTTTCTTTAATGGTTGCAATACAGGCTGCTAAATGGGTTATCATGTAATAATCATGGATTTATTGTTAATGGATTCTTGGCATTTCATAGATATTTTAAATGATTACATGAGAAAATCTGTCTAGCTTCCAAAGCATTTAAATAAGTTATTGTACCTTAATTATTTAACTATATATTTGAGGTAGGTATAATCAGACATAAGTATGTTGCTTTCCAGAAAACATGTGACTGGTTATCACAGTTTGTACAAGTTTGAGACACTTTTAACTGCCAATTTTTTCTGTAAACCGATTCTGTAAAAGTTGGGCACAGGAATAAATTTTTACCCCCTTGGCTTCATATTGTGGCAAATTCCCAGAACTGAGCAATCAGAATTGCACAAGAGACAGAGAAATGGTTGTGCCCTCTTGTATATGACGGAAAGTGATGCAATTTTACACAGAATTTATAACTGCAGACAGCAGTTACTACTTTGCATTTTACTATTCACACACACATATTGATAGAGGGCAATCTGGCATTCAGTATCCCACTCAAGGATACTTTGAAAGGAATTGATCCAACAACTTTCCAGTTAGTAGACAACCCACTGTACCACCCAAGCCACAGCTGCTCTAATATGATGTGTAAATTGACATGGTAAGACAAGTTACCTACAAAAATATTTGTGTATTGTGCTACATTTACTAGCATAAACAGACCTACTCAAAAAACTCAGTCTCAATGTATTAATCTTAGCAAAGACACACTGAATATATAAAATCTATTTTATGTGTTTGCATCATTGTCTTGCTGTTAAAATGCTCGCCTTTTTAAAATGTAAAATTTCCAGTTACACCAAAATTCACATTCAGTATATTGCTCCAACAACTGTGTTTTTAAATGTAGTTTTTCTTACCTTGATGCTGGTTTAGGACCTGAACACTTCCTTTGACAAGTGACATACGCATTTCAGTGCCTGCCATTTAGTTATATATTAACACCACACCTATAAACGACAACTAACCAGGCCTATATCAATATATGTGCACTGTAACGGATCTAAGCTCTCAACGATAACAACAAACCAACACCCATAGCCCCGAGGTTCTTCCTTTAACAGTGTGACAGCTGTCACGGTGGAGGAAAAAAAAGAGGCTGTTGTCCTCGCAGGAATTAAGCTTAAGTTTCAATGACATTTTCTGCATCTCTTGGCTGTCACAAGACAGTTATCTTGAGCTGCTGAAGGCGAACCCCTCATTCTGTAGCCTGTGCGTTTCCCCCACCTACCCCCGGCCGTTAGCTTACCCGGGCAGGGGTAACCAGGGGTGGACACACCATTTACTTAAAATACCTGAATCTGTTGGTAGTCCTTCTCTAAATCCTCCCATTCGCGTAAGCACTCAGATAAACCACCTGGACTGAACAACATTTTTCCCTCTGGCATCAGGAAACCTCGCGGAGTTGGTCAATAATCACACTCGAGTGAGCAACAGTTGTACCACCCAACAGAATTAAAGCTTAACAGATAAACAGGCGCTACTTCCTGCAAGAACCTTCACAATAAAGGTCTCGATGTTTTTTAACTTTCCCTGTTCAAAACGGATGGATAATAAAATACGTAAATTTGCATTAGTTAAACATAATTACAAATGTGATGTAACTAATTGCGGTTTAATATTTTATTAATTTATGTTTTAGTTTCCAATGACTAAGTGATTTATGGGGTACTTTCAATGAGTTTTTGTTACTGACACCGATGGTCCAAAATAAAAAAATAAAATAAAAAAACACCCCCCCCCCCAATAAATAAATAAAAAATAAAAAATAATAAATAAATAAATAAAAACAGAAGGTAGAAGGACACACATTATGTAAACACAGTAATTATAGTGTGTGTGTGTCTGTGCGTTTGTCTGATTTTGGCTTAAACCACCATTATTTGTAAGTCTATTATTTTAACATGAATTTGTTTTAATTTAATTTAACTTCATTTGCAATTTCATTTACTTATTTCATTGCTGCTCTGTTATGAACATAATGTATTCGAATGGTGGCTTACAGAATAATTTCATATATATCTTTTTTTCCAAATAGTATAGATAGCAGTAATCCTATAAAGTCCAAATATATTACTGTGTTCACTCCAAAACCACTTTACACTAACAACAGTACTATTTAATTTCAAGGATTAAAAATGTATGCTTTTATTTTTTATTTTTTTTAATGTCCCATCCGGTTAATCATAGGCTTGTAACTAGTTACCCCAATCAGATGTCAGGCTGGCATTTCGGTTTCCCCTATCAGCCAATCAGCTCTAGCATCTTTAGAGCCGCTTTGTTACATCAGGAAATAGTGCCCTGAGTTAAATCTTTCAGGCAATACAACAGCTTTTTATCCATCCAAACTAACCAAGCTAATAAGCCGGGTTTGCCACATTACCCTAAACTGTCATCTAATCCTAGCCATGCTAGAAACTACAGAAACACAGATAATTAGGATATATGTTACTACTCAGTTGGGATTTTACAGAGAAGGCACTCTCTCACCAGAAAGATAAAATCCAGGGTTATAAATTGCACACCACTTGGCCTGTATTTTTAGAGGTGACGTTGTGCAACTGTGCAAATAGGGGAAAGTGTTACCGTCAATAATGTAAGCGCCTCTGGCAGGGCCATTTAAGAACCTAAATCAACAAAACCTTTGTCAATACAAACCAGGTCCTTTAAATTCTGCAAAATACAAAAAAATAGCAAAAAACAAAACAAAAAAAGATGTTGTTTTTTTATCCTTGTGTATTGTAAAACTATATCAACACTGAAATTGAAATCCTTGCTTTTTAACCTTAAAAATCCATAAAAATGGTGAAAAGGTTATTTGTTTGCATTTAAGGCAGTAATGAATGGAGAAATTCATTATTTAGAAAAGTTTATTTAAATACAGTTTTATTAACCATTTCTGAACTGTTTAAATGAGCAGTTTTAAAAGGAAAGAAATTAATTTACTTGAAATTGATCCATTAAATTACACCCTAAATTTTGTGATGAAAGGGAATGTTTGGAGATTTCATTGCTTTGGATCAAATTTCCACTTAAAGTCACTGGACATTTCAATACTTTCAACATTTCCAATAAATCTCAGTGTATTTATTTAAACAGTTCAATCCAATATTAAATGAACTAATACTGAATGAACCTAATTTGTATCTTAATTAAAATACAATTCCCTTGTCCCCTCCGTGAATTGCTGCCTTATTTTGGTAGAGGGGTTTTTGTGTCCAAGGGATCCCAGGGGCTATGTTGTCAGGGGGCTTTTGCCCCCTGGTAGGGTTTACCATGGCAAATTGGTCCTGGGTGAGTGACCAGACAAAGAGCGATTGAAAAACCCCTGTGACTGTGAAATCTAGGGAAGAGTTCACCCTGCCCAGGATAGAGTTACAGGGTTACTGGGGCCCTGCCCTGGAGCCAGCCCCGGTGGTAATGGTAGTGGTGATAGTGTGGGGGCACAGCCCAAAGAGGGGACACCACCCACAGGAGGCGCTATGGTGGTAGGGTGCAGTGTGTGCAGGGGCGGAGACCCTGACAGAACAATCACCGGGCTACCGAGCAATTGGGATATGGAATGTCACCTCTCCAGTGGTGAAGGAGGCTGAGCTAGTGCGTGAAGTTGAGAGGTACTGGCTAGATATATTCGGGTTGACCTCAACGCACAGCTTGGTCTCTGGAACCAGTCTCCTGGAGAGGGTCTTGACTCTGTTCCAGTCTGGAGTTTGCTTTGATGAGAGGTGGTGGACTGGGATGGGTATCTTAGTATCCCCTCCGCTTGCTGCCTGTGTATTGCAGTTGAGGTGGTTTGGGCATCTGACAAGGATTCCTTCTGAGCCCTGGGGCAGACCCATGACATGCGGGAGAGATTATACCTCTTGGGTGCCCTAGGAACGCTTTTGTGTTCCCCTAGACAAGCTGGCCAGGGAGAGGGAGGTCTGGGCCTCTCTGCTTAGTCTGCTGCACCCACGACCTCCCTGCAGATAAGCGGAAGAGAATGGATGGATGGATTAAAAACCAAGGTCCTGTAAAGTTACAGACTTACATGCAGTCAATGTAGGTATATCAGATATTTTAAATGTTACATGGGCCACATATACAGAATCCAGAGTTCAGATGACTAAAAACATTCTTCTTTTGTTAAAAATGTGATTGAGACAAAATCAGTCGTTGTTGTTCCCAAAGTGTGAAGCTCCCAGTTGGACAACTGCTGCAGAAAACCTGTGTTTGGCCTCATGATGGGTTTACATTTGAGCATATGCGTCCAGGCCTCCTGAAAAAGTTAAACCAACATCATTATGCACTGTATTTACTGTACTTTCTATAACTAGGATCAGTTCTTTCTTGGTGCCATTTTGGAAAATATATTATTTTTCTTGCCATTTGAGGACACAAGAGCCACACTTTGTGCACACACTGCCACTAAACTGAACGAAACAAACTTGCCTTTAGTGTGTATTTGAGGTAATGGATGAGAAATGCAATGGCCACTGCGCTGGCGCGGCTTCTGCCTTGCCTGGAAACTATCAGGACACGAGAGCCCATGTTGATGTGGGAACCTGAAAGCAGGAGATAACAAGAAAGTCCTCTGCAACACCTGTTCTGTGCAACACTTACTACATTTATTGCAACAAAAAACAGAAATTAGAAAAATCTGAAATCACTCATTACAATTTGTGGTGGATGGATTGCATTGCATAATACACATTGCCTCAAATAATAATTTTCTTTTTAAAATACATTCAGTAAGTTAACGTTACACTCTGTGATTTTAAGTTAAAGCTATGACTTCTGGATTCATGATACATGATGCATTTCTTTCAGATGGACAGTCTTGAAGCTGTTGTATTTTTACATATTAATAACAAAATAATTCAGAATTTGAGTAATATGCAATCAGTTTTTTAGTTTGAGATCTTGAAATTTTTACCTGAACTAAGACAGCCAACTGCATTTCATATAATTATTTCTGTTCTCCTTCTAGAGTTTGCCCAACTGAAGAAATTCAGACACCTATAATTCACTGGTTTCTGACTTCTATGAATTAAATTATAAAATTCAGATTTTTAAACATCTTGTTAATGAAAGCAAAGGAACAACTTACTAACAAAATTGCAGATCCTTTCAAAGCTTGAATATAAATCAGACCGCACTGAGTCAACCACAGGGGTGATAAGCAAGGTATGGATCTCCTTCATGAACCTTGATTTGAAGGAATTTAAAAGAGTAAAAAACAACAACAAATAAGATCTATAAAGCAATATGTTAATTATTCTCTCTAATACTCAATATCCAGCCCAGCCTTACTCGAGAGTGTTACTCTCTGAGATGCTGACGATAGCACCGATTTTCAGGTCTTTGAGAAGAGTGGAGTCCATGGATTGCTTCTCATCACCCATGTACAGCAGTCCTGCTAAGATCTCCACTGGGTAAATCTTAAGGCTTTCCAGCTCCTGAGGTAGCCCACAGATATATACAATCAATTACAACAATTCTCCAAACTGCTTAGACTGGAGCCTATCTCAGCTGTTATGGGGCTAACAGAGTGACAGAAATACTCAATGGTACCATCCACACTGAAGGCCAATTTATAATCACCGGATAACATAACATGCATGTCTTTGGACCATGACAGGAAACTGGAGTACTTTGGGAAAAGGGTAAACATCCAGGTTAACCAGTAGGTGTCAAACAGGAAACTTATTGCATGCAAGGTGGCAGTGCAATAATTACCTGACACATTTTATATTTATTAGGCAGAAACTGGAATCAGTTCACTTTAGCTGGATATGTGGGAACACATACGAGTAAGAAACTGCCCTGTAGCCGCTAAACACTGGCCTTATGTTACCTTATATTGCAACATATGTAATTTGGCAATTAATGGAATGTTGATGGAAGATTTGTTTACCTGGCTCCAGATAAGACAGCCCCCCCCCCCCCATAATCTTAAATTGATGAAAAAAAGGGAGAAAAAAATGATGGCAGGAATGTTTGTGTTTTAGGAGAGTTCTACCATGATGGTGTTCAGGATTTTCTCAGTCCTCAAAAAAGGGTATTGAGCTGAGAATCTCTGAAAGCCTCCTCTCAATATCTTGACTGGATTGAGGCTAGCCTTAGCGAACACTTGGGCACATGAAGTTGCTCTGCCTGTAATCACAGGGAGAGAGCAACAATAAGCATTGCTTTTAAGGCTGAAATACAGCTTTTATTTATTTATTTTTGTTTGTTTGCAGGAAACCAGTTGTTTTCTTTTGGCACAACAATGCAAATAAAATGCATAAAAGTGGACTTGCTCTAAAGAAATCTCTCTTATATACCACTCTAACCTTGCTCCTGTAAAGAGCTTGTGTTGTTGTCGTAGACCACCACATGCTGCATACTTTCAACCTCCACCAACTCTGGAAGAAGGAATGTCCCCTCTGAATCCTGGAAAAAGTCCATTTGAAAGTTTTGGTACAGTCGTGTGCAAAAAGTTTAGAGGAAAGGTTAAAGCCTGACTAAATGTACAGGAGAAATTTGTACTTTGAGCTCTGGGTTTTTGCGCACACACACAGACACATGTCAACTGTGGACCCAATGATAGCCATACCATTTTAGCATTTTTAGCAGTTATGATGTGACTCCTGTAGTAATCTTTGGCTTCATTAGCATCTGGAACAGAGACATACAACACTCAACAAAGTTACAACTAACGGAATCAAGTTTATCAATCAATTAATCAATCAATCAATCAATCAATCAATCAATTAAAACAGATTATTATCAATCTCACAATCTTATTTGGTTTTCATATTTTTAGCGATATCAACTTTTGTATTTGTCAATCATTATCAATTCTTTCCATTCTCTCCCTTTTTTTTTAGATATATGTAATTTTGCCTATATTTGACAACAGCATAATGAAACTGGAAATTCAATTTTTTAATGTGCCACCCCAATATTTTTGTTGGCCCCCATATGGCCACCACTATAAAAAGACTGGAGGCGCCCCTGCTAAAGGGAGCAGGCGAAATAAAAAAAAATAAATTATATTGCGAAATATAATATTGTATAAAGTTACAAGTAAATTAAGTGTCATGTTTGTGTTTGAACACTTTTTACGTTTTACTCTAAATCAAGCCTGCGGGTTTGTTTTGTTATTTGCGCTAATGGGCAAGGTTTTGATAAAAGTATAAAAATCATCCAGCACAAAATTGGGTATAATATCTTTTGCACAGGTGAGACTTTGTTACTATTTTCAGATCTGCACAAAAAGTTGTGAGAATGAGTCTCCTAAAGAAACAAAAAGCATGTGCTATAGCACTCATACCCATAGACAAGCACATAGAGTAATTAAGGATAGGACTTATCTAACCAGACAAATGTTGGTACTGGCCGATTTTCTCTTACCAATCAAACACAGGTAGTTGATCTCTGCGAGTCTGGGCACACGTCGGCACTGATTGAGGATATTGTAGAGCTCAAGCGTCTCACACATCACGATTTTAGCCATCACACGGACAGCTGTAACAAGAAAACACTGAACTGGAAAACTAATGTCAGCAAGAGATCCGAAAAGCTTGACCTGCCAGGTAAACGCAGATACAAGTAGCACGTCCGCTTCCGCTTTTTTGTATGGGTTCTGTTGCTAAGCAACTCAGCGTTATCGCTCATTGGGCGTTGGCGATGATGTAGATTCTGCATCGTAGAACGGTAAGTGACTGCACCTGTGGGAGGGAGAGCCTGAAAGTATTTAAAGGAGCTCAGTGAACAGGCATGTATTGTTCTGGAGTGAGGAAGCTGGTGAGTGTAGCTTGTGACTCAGCCAAGCAAGCTGCAGCCTATTTTACTTTTAATTTTGGGAGAAGTGTTCTAGTTGCATCCTGATTCCACTGTTTTGGGAGTCCATTGAAGCTTTAACCCTTGGGGGAATACTGAACCCAGGAAGAGTTAAGTGTTTTTAATGACTCTTGGTTATCTGTCTCTGTATGTTATTTCTAGAAAAAATTAAGGACTTAAACATCTATTGTAATAATAGCTTAACAGTATCTTAGCTTCACAGACTAGCTTTTTTAATGATTTCCCAAAGTACAAATGCAAACAGAGTCCATACAAAGGCATTTAGAAAGAAGAGTTTCTCCCTTTGATCTGAAGTTAAGTGTTAGCTAATCTGTTAGCTAATCTTAAAATGTCTATTTCTTGCTTTCACTTAACATCAGTGTGTTGACAAGTCTTACGAATCCTTCTGCAATATACTTGTTTGGAGTGACGTTTGGAAATCTTTCTAAAACATTTCTGGACTATTAAAATTGAGGGTAAACGTTCATTTACCCTCTAAGCTTGCCAAGTGACAAATATTGGTGCCGTTTCAACTAACACTGCTGTTAAAATTATGAGGGGCAATTAATAAGAATTCTGTTGCTCACTGTCCTTCTATATTTCCTAAAAACAATGCTGATCGTAGAAGGCAAAAAAGCAACCCTACCTAATCTGTCTCTTCCCTTTACTTAAGACTTGGTGATTTTAATACCACAATGATGGCATTGATTGTCTGGTGTGCACAGGCAGGAATTGGAGCTTTCCCTGGTAGGATGAAGGAATGTTTCTCCTTTGGGATTCATTCATAAACTCTTGGTAGTGTTGCAGTGAAAGTGGTCAGAGCAGTTGTCTCGGGGGCACATCCCTAGACTCGAGGGGGTTGCTGTTTATACAGTTGCCTTTCTCACTCTTGTGGTTTTCAGTGCATAAATACCCACTGCAAGTAACTGCATGAAGACTAGGGTTGAGATTAGTAAGTTTCTTGGTAAGCAGTCAGTGGGAGAGCTCTAATTAAATTGCACATCATGGATCACTGCTGTTCTCCAAGGCTAGCTTTGTTTAACCTGCATTTGAACAGAATACTTTATTAATCATGTGGTGATAGTTGCAATAAGAACAGTAACAGACTGAACTAAATTAATGATATTAAATATAAAAATAAATGCATATAAAAAATAAGAAGTTAAAGTGTGAGACAATGGGGACAACTTACCCTGATAAACAAATTCATCAAAATCTTAAGGCTCCTATTTAAAACAAAAACTAGCAAAACATGCTTGCAAGGTAGAAATTTCATAAATTGGTTGACATATTGGCCATTGTTATTACATTCAAATTGACACACTATTGCAGAATTAAACATGGAGATACTGCTTATTTTAGAATATTTTAATAATCCCTACGATTTTTATTTATTTATTTTTTTTTTAAACTAAAGAATCAAATTATAAGCATGCATGCAAATCAAAACACTGATCCAAAGACTTGCCCACTAAGGTGGGTTTTTTTTTAATTATTATTATTTTTATTATTGTTATTATTTATTTTTGTTAAGTTTGAAAATGTGTGAAACCTATGGAAGTCAAACAAGAGCCTCTAGCTCAGCTGGCAGGGATAGGTGAAGGGAAAGGCTTGCATTCAATACAAGTCCACTTGTTCACTTATGACTCTCAAAAGGTTGATTCTGTTCATCTGGACGGGTGTTCTCTGTGAGAGAAATGTTTCTTCACTCATCTAAGTGACTCCTTTAGTCTCAGCTGACTGAAGGCTTCCCCAACCTTATAAACAGTACATTTACACAACTAGCCCACTAAATGAACAATGGGCTGAGAGGTCAACTCCTTGATCATTAACATGCAAACTGTCACGACATTGATCAAATACCATTGATCAGTGGCCATGAGTACCATTCAGAGTTAAAATGGCTGCAATCACAGCATTGTAAGATGTTGACAGATGTACCCTTAGGCACCCTCCTCGATTCAGAGATGGTCTTTCCCTTTTCACATAAGAGGCCTCATTGACTCCCTGCTCAAACTAGCATTCCTCTGGTCCAGGATGTGTACATCCTCATCGAAAGAATTGTCCAGTGGCTGCTGTCTAAATAGACTGCAGAGTCTTGGCCTGACGAGTTCGTTTTTCTGTCTTGTGCCATCTGCTTTGCCAGAGGTTGTTTGGTTTCCCCGATCATGGCAATCCTCCTGGCACTTAACAGCGTACACTACATTACTGTTTGTACCGGGGGACCTGATCCTTGGGGTGGACCAATTTTTGGCGCAGCGTGTTTTGGAGTTTAAAAGGCACAAAGACATTGTGTTTAGAAAAAATGTCTCAACTGTTCTGATACTCCTGACACAACGGATCACAAGGGTTTTTCGCTTGGGCAGCAGTTGTCCTTCTCTCCTGGATTGCCTGGTGCTTGAAGCACCTTCCCAGATTTGATAAATGTCCAGCTGGGATGACCACGTTTACTCAGGGCCTTCTTGATATGATCCCCTGCTTCCCTGAACGCTCTGTCTGTAGGGATGGTGTTCTCTCTGTGTTGTGGTGTCCTGATGACACGGTTTGTAATCAAGCTGATGATGATGATAGTAGAACCTTAAAGTCGATCCTTCATGTGCTATGCCAACTGTGCTCTGTTCTTGAACTTCCAAGATGGAGGAAGGGTTGGGTGCTGGGTTCCTGCAGGGTCTGGTTGATCTTGTTTTGGAGTGAATCTATAGTGAAATGGACTTGTGTTATCCTCCACTCAGGAGCTGGTTCAGTGCTTCCCATAAGATCTGCTCAGGTCTGTCTCTTGACTGTTTGACTGCTTAATACATATGATTAAAGCCTCACGAGCATCTTACCTTAGTCAGGTCCTCCTTTTGGCAAACTCTGATAACTTCAATATACTGAAAGAGGTCCTGTACAGTAATTGGGCTCCAAAATAATGGCCACCTTGCTGGGGCTCCTCACCCTTCTTTTTTTTTTTAAAAGTGTTTTTCTTCAAAGATTGCAGCAAATCTGTGCATATGGTTTAATCCTTCATAATACAACTCATGGCTAGGGTATCAGTACCCTGTAATTTCAGGTTTTGATAGGAAACCCAGAATTTTTTTTTTTTTTTTTTTTTTTAACTGCAAGTACCCTTTTCTTTCAGACTTTGCCTAGCACTTGAGCCAAGTGATGGAGGCAGGATGAGTGTTTTTCAATGACTTTTAATTAAAAACAAACATTTTCAACCGACTGGTTATAAATGGGGTTAAACAAAACTGAGCAAGAATTTTTTTTTTCTTTCTTAATCCTTAATAAAATTAACGTACAGTAAAATACAAATTGATAGTTGGCCTCTGGAGGGGTCTCCCCCCCCCCCTTCCTGAGCAATGGCCAACAGACAAGTTTTCAGCAGTCTTAAACACACTCTTCCTTTATTTCTTGCTCCTGTAACAATGCAGTGGTGTTTTTATGTAGCTTATCTGCATAACTAATTTACACTATGAAATAAGACTCGATCAGAAAGTTTAATCTTCACATGCTTTATCCGAAGCACATTGTTAATTCACCTGCTAATTATAGTATTAATGTGTCTTTAGGGGTTTACTAGCTTAGCTCATAGCAAACTTGTTTTTGTGTCAATGTTTAGTTACTCCTCAGCCTCCTTCAGAAATGCTGATACTTGTTGTGAAGAGAAAATTATTAGAAAGGTAAATGAAGTCACACTCAGATATCTAATTTTTACATGCGCATGTGCGGTCACGGTCCGATCTGCTCTGCTGTCAAAGTGCGCACAACAGATGTGACAGAAAACGCCCAGGGCTCTCAGCGCATTCTTTATTTATACTCCAAGTGAGCTTTCAAGGAAGTAGGAGTGGTATGTTCAGTATACAAAAACATTTCCATAATAGAAGAAAAACTGTTCGCTTATCTGCTGAAACAGGAGGCAGCTTGGTATGTATAGAAACTTAAACATTTCCTTAAAAGGAGAGTGAGAGAGGGGGGAGACCGTTAACTTATCTGTTAACATAGGAGGTAGTATGTATATCACCGCATTCCTCTACACATCTGGTTCCACTTTCCTTTCCTGTGGTGGTTCCAATTCACAAGCTCTCCTTATTTTAAATGAAGCTACAACTAAACAATAATCACAAAATTAAAAATCTTTCATCACTTGTAATACATGTAGCCTATTTGGATCTCTGGAGGCCAGGATCACTTGATTGGAGACCCAGTTTTGCACCCTTGAAAAACTGTAGCTTGCCAGTGCAGCTGAAGGTGGCATAGCACCATTAGCTGTCCCTGGCAGACTGTCCTAAGCATCTGGGAAAACAGGATGGCAGAGTGCCAGTGATGAGGACACGTAGTCCTAAACCAGGGGTGGGGGAACTCCAGGCCTCAAGGGCCAGTGTTCTACAGGTTTTAGATGTGACCTTGATTCAAGACAGTTGATGGCAAAATGACCTGCTCAGCATGTCTTAAAGTTCTCAGAGGTCTGGTAATGAACTAACATTTGACTCAGTTGTGTTGACCCAGGGTGATGTATATGGCCACCTCCACTGAAATACACTTTCCATCCTCAGCCTGTATCACCACCAAATCAAAAGACAGACATGAGCTTTACGCTAACTCATGAATAAACTTCAGTGATGAATCAGAGTAGTAGTAACTGGTGTTGCTCACTTGCCTTGTTTTCCCAGAAAAATCTTGTTTTTTGGAATGTGTTTTATGGCCACCTACAAGAAACAAACAGGATTTTGGTTAGCGCTTCAGGATGATATAGTTTGCATTCTGTTCATGAAAAGCATGTAACGATCCTTACCGGTAAATTGTCTGCTTTACGATAGCCAGCAAACACGGATCCAAATCCTCCTTCACCAAGTTGATGCTCCTGGATGTATCTGGTTTCAGCTGAACGGACACAATCAAGAACCAATTTGGTTTCATAACGTGTGAGAAAGGACAATGGTAATACGGTACCAGTGTTACCTAAACTCTAACATAAGGGAATGTCTAAGATTAAGTATTTAATGAGTGTTAAATTAAGCACAATGTGGTTTGAGGGATTCAAATTTCAAGCATACCTCTGCCAGTGTTCACAGAGGATGAAGTTGGATCATTCTCCTTGTAGTCCAAAGGCCCCTCGCCAACTCCCCTGCTTGTCACAGACTCTGACAGCCTTGTCCTTTTGCTGAAGGCCTGTTCAGACCTGGCCTTCCTTTTGGTTGCCTTGCAGAGGTTGACAGATGTGTTCTGTGGTGCCATTGTGCTGTTTGTTGAAATAAAGACAGACTACAGATGACCCTGAATTTATAGTGACCTGTAGCCATTGTCTGCATTGCAGGCACTGCATGTAGCTGCAGTAATGACACCTGGTTATGTCATTTGGAATTCACCAAATTTAATATTGAATGTAAGTGTGACATTGCCAAACGCTGTTGGACTTTCATGGTGGTTTGTTTTTTTGTTTTTGTTTTTTTTGTTTGTTTGTTTTTTTGGTCCCCTCCCAAATAAGACCAGGAGTGACATGTTTAGTTGAATGTTCTTATATTGCAGTCTGAGTGGTGTCTAAAAAGACATGGCCTTTAGATTGGGGAACCTAGTCTTGTTAGGAGAGATGGCATTCATCCTACTGTGGATGGAGTAGCTCTCATTTCTAGAAATCTGGACAGTTTATTCATGCTGAAATGGTGGTGCAAGAGAGGCATGCTGGGCTGTTTCGAAGGTTGTCAACTCTTCTGTTTTAGCAGGACATCCTGTATAATGAGCAAAATTGGTTTGTCCCTTTACTCTACCTTAAATGTCCCATACTGACAGTTACCTGCAATGTCACTTTCTGACAACAGATGGCACTCTGATAAATTCTAAATCTGATTTGACCAGTTGTATCAGGAGTGCTTGTGTCCAGTCATAGCCGTAAGTGATGGTGTTGTGTCAAAAAGTTGAGACTTTAAACTGTTACAAATGACTTGACCTAAAATCTGACAAATTGGTCAATCGTATCTCTCAAAGAATATCAAGTAATTTGGAACTAGAAGATCTCTTCTATCAAAGTACCTGCTGCACTCAGTTCCACAATGGCTCTACCCATAAGGGCAGCAGAGAGAGAGGGAGTGTGTGTGTGTGTGTGTGTGTGTGTGTGTGTGTGTGTGTGTGTGCCCCCCCCCTTCAGTAGTTTCTCCTTACACAAGCAATTAAGACAAATAGGCCAGTATGAAACCTGTGGAAGGCAAACAAAAACCCCATCTTCACATCAGAAAGCAGAGTCTAATTGGGGTGGAGGTATCAATAGAAATCTACTTAAGTTTACACGACTTAGTCGGATGATTTCTTATTTGTGTCTTTGGGTTAGGCTATGATTGATACTGGAGATGCTCCATCAGGAGACTGTCAAATATCAAGAAGTCTTGCTGCTCCTGAAAGGGAAGAAGGGCAGTTTGTACAGATATCTTTAATCACTACAGCCTTATCAGTTGTATACAATTCATGCAGTACCTCTTCAGATTGAGATGAGTGATTGTGTCAAACCATCAATTTTGTAGAGATTTTCAAACGGGGCCACCTTCAGTTAGAATAAACCTTTATTATCCCACGAATGAGAAATTTGGGTGTTACATAGCTCTTATAGCAAGAGGAACATAGACATAAGCAACTGAAATTCATATGCATAAATAAGTGTTCACATATGTACACAAGTGTGGGGGGCGGGGGGGTGTATGAATACTGGTGAAATATACAGTGTACAAACAAGATGCAATGAGTAGCAGCAATTTAAAAACATGTCAATTAAACCGATGATGAGTAAGCATGTTAAACTGTTAGTCTAACAGCTGCTGGCAAGAATGACCTGCGGTAGCGCTCCTTCCTTCGCTGTGGGTTTACTGCTGAACGAGCTGCTCATACAGTCTCATGCAGGGGATGGGAGGTGTTGTCCATGATGGATATTAGCTTAGTTTCCCCAGTCCCTCTCTGCCATTCCAACAGACCACAGCATTTAATAATAATAATAAAAAAAAAAAGGCAGATGCCACGACAGTGTCGTAAAACGTCCCTAGAAGTCCTGTTCACCTCAAAGGATGTCAGCCGCCGTAGCAGGTGAAGACTACTTAAACCCTTTTTGTAAAGAGCATTTGTATTCATGGAGCAATCTAGTTTGTTATTGAGGTGAGCACCCAGGTATTTGTACTCCCCCACCGTTTCAATGTCCAAACCCTGGATGTTCACTGGTGTAATAGGAGGTGACTTCTTGCTGGAGTCAGTCACCAGCTCTTTTGTCTTGCTGGCTTAATGCAAAGATGGTTCTGTTCACACCAGCTGAGAACGTCATTAATGACTCTCTGTATTCCAGTTAGTTTCCCTTTGACACCCGACCCACAATGGCGGTGTCGTCTGAAAACTTCTGGAGATGGCAAGTGTCTGTGTTATAACCGAAGTCCGCAGTGAAGAGAAAAGGGGCAAGTATGTTCCTTGTGGGACCCCTGTGTAACAGACTACCACCTCAGACACGCAGTCCCACATACTGGGGTCTACTAGTAAGGTAGTTAACAATCCAATCCATGTGGACAACAGGTGGTCCACTTGCACTCCCTGCAGCTTCCCCCTTAGCACTGCGGGCTGGATTGTGTTGAAGGCACTGGAGAAATCAAAAAACATGACTCTTACGTCAGGTGTCTTCATTAGGTATGAAGTCAGGGCAACGGGTCTGAAGTGATTCGGTTCCTTTGTGTACGTTGTCTTTGGAACTGGCACCATGCAGGAGGTTTTCCATAGACTGAGGACCCTCTCCAGACTGAGGTTGCGGAGAGTCGTGAAGAGCTTTGGATGGGGGAGGGAAGGGCTTCTGGTCTGACACAAACCTGGTCTCTAGACTCTGGGCCTTCTCTGCTCGCTGTACTCCATCTGGTGATTGTATTCAGTCCTCTCCACACCGTAGCAGAACCAGTGCCGCAGGTGAATGGAATGTACCACTCTGTACCCATTTTACCTGATGGTCACAGAAACATGGGGAAAGAACATAAGAGACTGTCTAGCTTATATTATGTCACCTTAACAGAAAGACAAAAATTAATAACTCTGTTCAATATTATCGTGTGTGTGCGTTACCATTTCAGTTTGAGAGCCACGGGTGCTGATACAGTTGCTTCAGAGTGGGACGTTGCTCAGGAACTTGATTTAGACAAGTTCTCAAGAAATGACGGCAATCTGAGGAGCAACCAAAAGAAATGTGGTGAGATCTACAGTGATTTTAAGAAGGTGAACTACACCAGACCTGTGCTGACAGTTCATCATGCAAGAGTGTGTTTCTTACTTTTTGAGAGCCTGTTGCTGATCTTTCGTTTGTGCCTGATAAACTCTTGGGTCTCAAACTGTTTTCTGTGGAGGCTTTCATAAAGTAGCACTCCCAGCTGCCACACTGTTGTAGGACCAGCACTGTAGCTGCAACAGCTGTACCACTCAGGAGGAGCGTGAGCAACTGTGCCTGCAAAATACAGGAATGAGACCTCATTAAGAAAAGGATTAAAGCAAATGGGTAAACTGGTAAACAAATAGGTAGGCTGAAGCAGGACAACGTACCACTGAACACTTTGAAGGAGTCTTCCTGCACAAAACAGCTAAGGCCAAGTCAATCAGCCAAACACGTGGAACATCTGAGCCGGTCTCTATTAGAACATTTTCCACCTTAATATCACGGTGAAAGATGTCCTTGTCCTCAAACGCCAATGCTCCAGCGACCAGCTGTTTCAGTATGATCTGAAAGAGGCAAATAAACATGCTGTGTGAGGATTGGGGGTTTTCTATGCATTGCTAGTTCAAAGTGCCATACTGCCATCCCCACAAGGCAGTCCTATTACTGTAATTACTTGTATAAAGATGGCATTTACATGACCAAAATGAAAACTGCAGGACATGTTGCCAATTCCACACTTTGTTTAGGTGCTCAGGAGGTGAATAAATTTTTAATTCTCCTCCTCAGCATAGCTGAATTATAGGTAAATTTTGTCTGAGGCCTTCAAATGTAGAAATGGTGAAAGGTTACAGGCAATTTAGTATCGGCAATAGAAATGTTTAATACACACTTATAAAGACCCCAATCATCTTACCTTGGCCACGCCCTCCTTTACACAACCTCCATTGACCTCAATGAACTGAAAGGGGTCCTGTGCAGGGATTGGTCGCTCAAGCACCAGAATTTGCTCCTCCTGTAGATTGTACCAATCCAGCAAGGACACAGATGTCGAGTTCAGCAGCTGTCCAGTTTTTCCACCCTGGAGTTCCAACATAATGGCCACCTCCACTGAAAGGCACTTTCCATCCTCAGCCTGTATGACCACCAAATCAAAAGATAGGAGCATTACAGAAACTCACTCATAAATAAACATCAGTTATTTCAGTGATGAATCAGAGTAGTAGTAGTAACTGGTGTTGCTCACTTACCTTGTTTTCCCAGAAAAATCTTGTTTTTTGGAATGTGTTTTATGGCCACCTACAAGAAACAAACAGGATTTTGGTTAGCGCTTCAGGATGATATAGTTTGCATTCTGTTCATGAAAAGCATGTAACGATCCTTACCGGTAAATTGTCTGCTTTACGATAGCCAGCAAACACGGATCCAAATCCTCCGTCACCAAGTTGATGCTCCTGGATGTATCTGGCTTCAAATTCAGCTGAACGGACACAATCAAGAACCAATTTGGTTTCATAACGTGTGAGAAAGGACAATGGTAATATGGTACCAGTGTTACCTGAACTCTAACATAAGGGAATGTCTAAGATTAAGTATTTAATGAGTGTTACATTAAGCACAAAATGTGGTTTGAGGGATTCAGAATTTCAAGCATACCTCTGCCAGTGTTCACAGAGGATGAAGTTGGATCATTCTCCTTGTAGTCCAAAGGCCCCTCGCCAACTCCCCTGCTTGTCACAGACTCTGACAGCCTTGTCCTTTTGCTGACGGCCTGTTCAGAACTGGCCTTCCTTTTGGTTGCCTTGCAGAGGTTGACAGATGTGTTCTGTGGTGCCATTGTGCTGTTTGTTGAAATAAAGACAGACTACAGATGACCCTGAATTTATAGTGACCTGTAGCCATTGTCTGCATTGCAGGCACTGCATGTAGCTGCAGTAATGACACCTGGTTATGTCATTTGGAATTCACCAAATTTAATATTGAATGTAAGTGTGACATTGCCAAACGCTGTTGGACTTTCATGGTGGTTTGTTTTTTTGTTTTTGTTTTTTTTGTTTGTTTTTTTTTTGGTCCCCTCCCAAATAAGACCAGGAGTGACATGTTTAGTTGAATGTTCTTATATTGCAGTCTGAGTGGTGTCTAAAAAGACATGGCCTTTAGATTGGGGAACCTAGTCTTGTTAGGAGAGATGGCATTCATCCTACTTTGGATGGAGTCGCTCTCATTTCTAGAAATCTGGACAGTTTATTCATGCTGAAATGGTGGTGCAAGAGAGGCATGCTGGGCTGTTTCGAAGGTTGTCAACTCTTCTGTTTTAGCAGGACATCCTGTATAATGAGCAAAATTGGTTTGTCCCTTTACTCTACCTTAAATGTCCCATACTGACAGTTACCTGCAATGTCACTTTCTGACAACAGATGGCACTCTGATAAATTCTAAATCTGATTTGACCAGTTGTATCAGGAGTGCTTGTGTCCAGTCATAGCCGTAAGTGATGGTGTTGTGTCAAAAAGTTGAGACTTTAAACTGTTACAAATGACTTGACCTAAAATCTGACAAATTGGTCAATCGTATCTCTCAAAGAATATCAAGTAATTTGGAACTAGAAGATCTCTTCTTTCAAAGTACCTGCTGCACTCAGTTCCACAATGGCTCTACCCATAAGGGCAGCAGAGAGGGAAATAAATTGGTAAAATACCAGTTAACGCATCATGCTATGGAAGCTTCACAAAACTGCTCAGACAAAGTCACTCAGCAAGACATGTGGAACAGGTGTAAAAAGCACAGATATGGTTTTTGTTTTTTTTTTGTTTTTTTCCTTCAGTAGTGTCTCCTTACCAGTGTTGGGTAAGTTACTTTAAAATAGTAACTGAGTTACTTTTGAGAGAACTAGTAATGTAACTCAGTTATTTCAAGTTACTCGTTACTTTCAAAGTAACTAGTTACTAGGGAAAGTAACTTTTACTAGTTTTACTCAGAATTCTCTTGTTAATGTGTTGCTTCCATAACTTTGCCAGTCTTCTAGCTTGCTTACTTGCCACAAGTGCACTGTGCCACCTACCAATAGAGAGGAAAAGATAATGTGCATATTTCCACGAGAGAAATCCCACGCCTGGACCGTCATTGACTGCTGCCATGATTCTAGCCTACGTCACAGCGTCATGTGCGCCTTTTACATCCAACACAAACTGCAGTCGTGGTGCTTTCGATTGTACTCAGAACTCGGAAATTCTGCCTTCTGAATAGGAAGATGTAGGTAACACCAGACTGAAGATGAGCTGCATACATGGCTGGACTGGGACAGAAAATTGGCCCGGGCATTTTGACTAGAGACCAGCCCACCATTATAGGAAAAATCATAAAGCCTTTGAATGAAAACAAACGCTGTTGTGACAGTGATGTTCACTGTTTTGATGGTATATATGCATCAATCGTTTGTTGTAAGATTCAGATAATTATTTTTTTAAAAGCTAGTCATTTTAAATGAGAATAAGAAAGAAAAGTATTTCTTTGTGCCCACCTCTCCCTGTTAATGCCCTACCTGGGCCCCCTGGCAAAACTTTTCTAGATCCGCACCTGCACAGTTACCAGCTGTCAACTACATAGAAAAGGATCCTGGGGTTATTTGTCTCTCAGAAACAGTTCATAACTTCCCTTCAACTCATTTATGTCACCTAAAAGGTAAACCTGTTTCTCATCACCTGTTCAGCTCTGATGATTCAGTAAGGACATCTCCTGGTTTCATCTTCATGTTTCCCTCTCACCAGATAACCAAACCGATATCATGACCAGCAGCTTTTTTGCAGCTGTGGCTCCAGCAAACATCAGCTGATACTAGAAATTAATATTAAATAATTTCTAACAACAGCTGATCAAGCTTAAACGTGCTGCTGTTGTTTAGCGCGACATCCGCTGGTTTCCTCTTTCGGCGCAAAGTGGGCAATAAACAAACAAGAGAGCCGATCAACTGATCATTGATCAGTTTTCATGATTGAAGTAGAAACGGGAGAGGGAGGGGGAGAGAATGAGAGGAGAAGAGGCAGCTGTGCAGCAAAGACACAGAATAACTCCAGCTTTGTGCCTTTTTCATTGTAGCTGAATTACGGGACAAACTGTTCCTTTTCACCTCAATAAGAAACGCGTAGTATTTTCTCTGAATACCAGACGGGACGGTTGGCAACTCTAATAACTTATGAACAAAATAAAGTTCAACATCATTAACTTCATAGCACCCACTAGTGATGGGATTTCCGGCTCTTTCGGCTCGACTCACTAAAAAGAGCCGGCTCTTTCGGCTCCGAACCGGCTCTTCAGGTTGTTTTGTTGCTTTAATTAATTTATCATTAACAATAATATAAAATTATGCAGAAAAAGAATTACTAATGTAAAAAAAGTGGTTTTATTTATATATGTTTATATATGGCCCCTAGAGACAAAGCACGTACAAACTCTAAAGCATGTACAAACTCCAAAACACATTTCTAGCGTTAACTGAACTTCCAAAACAGAGCTACCCAGATCACTTAAATTACACAATGGAAAGCATATGTGTATTGTTTGTGTATTTATAGACAAGCACTCATATTTATTCAAATAATTAAAAAAAAAAAAAAAAGTTCATTTACCTGTTACTACCACACACCAAATCTGGTTGTTGATACTTCCTGGCTTGTGTAGCCACTAGGTAACAAAAGCTCAACACTGCGCCCTAGCATCCTGGAGCACTTCTGTTGTCTTTTGTACATGCTTCAGGGTTTGTAAGTGCGTCTGAGTTTTTACGCGTTTTGGAGTTTGTACATGCTTTGTCTCTAAGGGCCACCATAAATATACTTTATTTATTCACTCCACATAAAATGTAATAAATAAATCATATAATACAAAAAACTACTATTTACATTTTTAACTTTTATTTAAATTTTCAGCTTTTTCCTTTTAAACAAATTTAACGTGAAACAACACAAACTGCAAACCACAACACAATTAAATATAAATTAAAATATTGAAACAAAAAGAAGATGCACATTCTCTGTCATATGGGCCTGCATGATTTCTGAATCTACTATACCTTTCTAATGTGACATTGTCCCTCACTCTTTTTCTCTCTGGCTCTGTTCCTGTGCTACTGCGAGTGTAACTAACGCCCCTCTGCCCAGCGCAAAGTACAGGCCGCGCATGCGGAGTTTAGCGGAAAAAAGAGGGTGAGAGAGAGGGGAGGAAAAAAAACAAACAAAAAAAAAACCCTCACGGCTCCCAATAAGGAGCCGGCTCGCGTCGTTCACTTCAAAGAGTCGGCTCTAAGAGCCATTTCGTTCGCGAACGACCCATCACTAGCACCCACCCAGCTGTATAGAAACTCCGTCATGCTAGCTAGTACGCAGTACAGAAAAAGTCAGAATAACGAAAATAAACTCCCCCTAAACTTGATTTATATCTGACCCAGATAGACTGCAGGTCATAACTTCTTACCTGAAGTTCAGTTCACACTTGGACCAGCGGCCGCCTCGGGTCTCTTTTCCTCCTGCCTCCCCTTTCTCTCATCCACCTGCTGGCCTCCACAACTTGCTAATGTTACTGAATCTGTGGAAGCTCCGCGATAGCCACCACACGAAGTAACGACCCTATCTAAATCCCAGTAACGACTAACGCGTTCCTGATTTTGGCATAATAACTAGTTACCGTGCTCGTTACCACAATAATAACGTAGTTACTGTAACGCGTTACTTAATAACGCGTTAGTCCCAACACTGCTCCTTACACAAGCAATTAAGACAAATAGGCCAGTATGAAACCTGTGGAAGGCAAACAAAAACCCCATCTTCACATCAGAAAGCAGAGTCTAATTGGGGTGGAGGTATCAATAGAAATCTACTTAAGTTTACACGACTTAGTCGGATGATTTCTTATTTGTGTCTTTGGGTTAGGCTATGATTGATACTGGAGATGCTCCATCAGGAGACTGTCAAATATCAAGAAGTCTTGCTGCTCCTGAAAGGGAAGAAGGGCAGTTTGTACAGATATCTTTAATCACTACAGCCTTATCAGTTGTATACAATTCATGCAGTACCTCTTCAGATTGAGATGAGTGATTGTGTCAAACCATCAATTTTGTAGAGATTTTCAAACGGGGCCACCTTCAGTTAGAATAAACCTTTATTATCCCACGAATGAGAAATTTGGGTGTTACATAGCTCTTATAGCAAGAGGAACATAGACATAAGCAACTGAAAGTCATATACATAAAAAAAAAAAAGTGTTCAGATATGTACACAAGTTGGGGTGGGTGTAGGAATACTGGTGAATTTTACAGTGTACAAACAAGATGCAATGAGTAGCAGCAATTTAAAAACATGTCAATTAAACCGATGATGAGTAAGCATGTTAAACTGTTAGTCTAACAGCTGCTGGCAAGAATGACCTGCGGTAGCGCTCCTTCCTTCGCTGTGGGTTTACTGCTGAACGAGCTGCTCATACAGTCTCATGCAGGGGATGGGAGGTGTTGTCCATGATGGATATTAGCTTAGTTTCCCCAGTCCCTCTCTGCCATTCCAACAGACCACAGCATTTAATAAAAAAAACAAAAAAAAAAAAACAGGCAGATGCCACGACAGTGTTGTAAAACGTCCCTAGAAGTGTTATGTGACGGCTGTGTGCAGACAGGAATAGGACCCAAGGTGCAGACTCCGGAGACAAACGTGAACTCAAAACAGCTTTAATGTTAAACTCAAATATAACATAACTGGAAAAAATCAAAATAAACTTAAACCGGAGGACTGACAGAACACACAGCTAGGTAAACGGTAGATCGCGACACAGACACAAAGAAACACAGGGCATAGATACACAGAGGGAGCAATCAGGGAATGGGTAACAGGAGGGAAACACAGCTGGGGCAAATCAGAACTGACGAGACAAGGAAGCGTAAACTGAACACACTGAGATGAGACAGAGACCTTCAAAGTAAAACAGGAAACACAAAACACAGACTGAACAAAAGACAAAGACTCACATGCAGGCACTACAGAGGGAACAGAGACGTGGGACCAGGGCAAACACTGACTGGACACGGGGATATAGCAACTAAGGATACACAGAGACGCGAACTAGACAAGGGGATATAACTGACAGGGGAGACAGAGCGACTAAAGACAGAGACATAAACCAAAAGACAGAACTCTAACAAAGAAACCAAAGACTAGAATTTATAAATAATAATAAACTCAAAAACCCTGGGTCAACGACCCAGGCATCCTAACAAGAAGTCCTGTTCACCTCAAAGGATGTCAGCCGCCGTAGCAGGTGAAGACTACTTACACCCTTTTTGTAAAGAGCATTTGTATTCATGGAGCAATCTAGTTTGTTATTGAGGTGAACACCCAGGTATTTGTACTCCCCCACCGTTTCAATGTCCAAACCCTGGATGTTCACTGGTGTAATAGGGGGTGACTTCTTGCTGGAGTCAGTCACCAGCTCTTTTGTCTTGCTGGCTTAATGCAAAGATGGTTCTGTTCACACCAGCTGAGAACGTCATTAATGACTCTCTGTATTCCAGTTAGTTTCCCTTTGACACCCGACCCACAATGGCGGTGTCGTCTGAAAACTTCTGGAGATGGCAAGTGTCTGTGTTATAACCGAAGTCCGCAGTGAAGAGAAAAGGGGCAAGTACTGTTCCTTGTGGGACCCCTGTGTAACAGACTACCACCTCAGACACGCAGTCCCACATACTGGAGTCTACTAGTAAGGTAGTTAACAATCCATGTGGACAACAGATGGTCCACTTGCACTCCCTGCAGCTTCCCCCTTAGCACTGCGGGCTGGATTGTGTTGAAGGCACTGGAGAAATCAAAAAACATGACTCTTACGTCAGGTGTCTTCATTAGGTGTGAAGTCAGGGCAACGGGTCTGAAGTGATTCGGTTCCTTTGTGTACGTTGTCTTTGGAACTGGCACCATGCAGGAGGTTTTCCATAGACTGAGGACCCTCTCCAGACTGAGGTTGCGGAGAGTCGTGAAGAGCTTTGGATGGGGGAGGGAAGGGCTTCTGGTCTGACACAAACCTGGTCTCCAGACTCAGGGCCTTCTCTGCTCGCTGTACTCAATCTGGTGATTGTATTCAGTCCTCTCCACACCGTAGCAGAACCAGTGCCACAGGTGAATGGAATGTACCACTCTGTACCCATTTTACCTGATGGTCACAGAAACATGGGGAAAGAACATAAGAGACTGTCTAGCTTATATTATGTCACCTTAACAGAAAGACAAAAATTAATAACTCTGTTCAATATTATCGTGTGTGTGTGTGTTACCATTTCAGTTTGAGAGCCACGGGTGCTGATACAGTTGCTTCAGAGTGGGACGTTGCTCAGGAACTTGATTTAGACAAGTTCTCAAGAAATGACGGCAATCTGAGGAGCAACCAAAAGAAATGTGGTGAGATCTACAGTGATTTTAAGAAGGTGAACTACACCAGACCTGTGCTGACAGTTCATCATGCAAGAGTGTGTTTCTTACTTTTTGAGAGCCTGTTGCTGATCTTTCGTTTGTGCCTGATAAACTCTTGGGTCTCAAACTGTTTTCTGTGGAGGCTTTCATAAAATAGCACTCCCAGCTGCCACACTGTTGTAGGACCAGCACTGTAGCTGCAACAGCTGTACCACTCAGGAGGAGCGTGAGCAACTGTGCCTGCAAAATACAGGAATGAGACCTCATTAAGAAAAGGATTAAAGCAAATGGGTAAACTGGTAAACAAACAGGTAGGCTGAAGCAGGACAACGTACCACTGAACACTTTGAAGGAGTCTTCCTGCACAAAACAGCTAAGGCCAAGTCAATCAGCCAAACACGTGGAACATCTGAGCCGGTCTCTATTAGAACATTTTCCACCTTAATATCACGGTGAAAGATGTCCTTGTCCTCAAACGCCAATGCTCCAGCGACCAGCTGTTTCAGTATGATCTGAAAGAGGCAAATAAACATGCTGTGTGAGAATTGGGGGTTTTCTATGCATTGCTAGTTCAAAGTGCCATACTGCCATCCCCACAAGGCAGTCCTATTACTGTAATTACTTGTATAAAGATGGCATTTACATGACCAAAATGAAAACTGCAGGACATGTTGCCAATTCCACACTTTGTTTAGGTGCTCAGGAGGTGAATAAATTTTTAATTCTCCTCAGCATAGCTGAATTATAGGTAAATTTTGTCTGAGGCCTTCAAATGTAGAAATGGTGAAAGGTTACAGGCAATTTAGTATCGGCAATAGAAATGTTTAATGCACACTTATAAAGACCCCCAATCATCTTACCTTGGCCACGCCCTCCTTTACACAACCTCCATTGACCTCAATGAACTGAAAGAGGTCCTGTGCAGGGATTGGTCGCTCAAGCACCAGAATTTGCTCCTCCTGTAGATTGTACCAATCCAGCAAGGACACAGATGTCGAGTTCAGCAGCTGTCCAGTTTTTCCACCCTGGAGTTCCAACATAATGGCCACCTCCACTGAAAGGCACTTTCCATCCTCAGCCTGTATGACCACCAAATCAAAAGATAGGAGCATTACAGAAACTCACTCATAAATAAACATCAGTTATTTCAGTGATGAATCAGAGTAGTAGTAGTAACTGGTGTTGCTCACTTACCTTGTTTTCCCAGAAAAATCTTGTTTTTTGGAATGTGTTTTATGGCCACCTACAAGAAACAAACAGGATTTTGGTTAGCGCTTCAGGATGATATAGTTTGCATTCTGTTCATGAAAAGCATGTAACGATCCTTACCGGTAAATTGTCTGCTTTACGATAGCCAGCAAACACGGATCCAAATCCTCCGTCACCAAGTTGATGCTCCTGGATGTATCTGGCTTCAAATTCAGCTGAACGGACACAATCAAGAACCAATTTGGTTTCATAACGTGTGAGAAAGGACAATGGTAATATGGTACCAGTGTTACCTGAACTCTAACATAAGGGAATGTCTAAGATTAAGTATTTAATGAGTGTTACATTAAGCACAAAATGTGGTTTGAGGGATTCAGAATTTCAAGCATACCTCTGCCAGTGTTCACAGAGGATGAAGTTGGATCATTCTCCTTGTAGTCCAAAGGCCCCTCGCCAACTCCCCTGCTTGTCACAGACTCTGACAGCCTTGTCCTTTTTCTGACGGCCTGTTCAGAACTGGCCTTCCTTTTGGTTGCCTTGCAGAGGTTGACAGATGTGTTCTGTGGTGCCATTGTGCTGTTTGTTGAAATAAAGACAGACTACAGATGACCCTGAATTTATAGTGACCTGTAGCCATTGTCTGCATTGCAGGCACTGCATGTAGCTGCAGTAATGACACCTGGTTATGTCATTTGGAATTCACCAAATTTAATATTGAATGTAAGTGTGACATTGCCAAACGCTGTTGGACTTTCATGGTGGTTTGTTTTTTTGTTTTTGTTTTTTTTGTTTGTTTTTTTTTTGGTCCCCTCCCAAATAAGACCAGGAGTGACATGTTTAGTTGAATGTTCTTATATTGCAGTCTGAGTGGTGTCTAAAAAGACATGGCCTTTAGATTGGGGAACCTAGTCTTGTTAGGAGAGATGGCATTCATCCTACTTTGGATGGAGTCGCTCTCATTTCTAGAAATCTGGACAGTTTATTCATGCTGAAATGGTGGTGCAAGAGAGGCATGCTGGGCTGTTTCGAAGGTTGTCAACTCTTCTGTTTTAGCAGGACATCCTGTATAATGAGCAAAATTGGTTTGTCCCTTTACTCTACCTTAAATGTCCCATACTGACAGTTACCTGCAATGTCACTTTCTGACAACAGATGGCACTCTGATAAATTCTAAATCTGATTTGACCAGTTGTATCAGGAGTGCTTGTGTCCAGTCATAGCCGTAAGTGATGGTGTTGTGTCAAAAAGTTGAGACTTTAAACTGTTACAAATGACTTGACCTAAAATCTGACAAATTGGTCAATCGTATCTCTCAAAGAATATCAAGTAATTTGGAACTAGAAGATCTCTTCTTTCAAAGTACCTGCTGCACTCAGTTCCACAATGGCTCTACCCATAAGGGCAGCAGAGAGGGAAATAAATTGGTAAAATACCAGTTAACGCATCATGCTATGGAAGCTTCACAAAACTGCTCAGACAAAGTCACTCAGCAAGACATGTGGAACAGGTGTAAAAAGCACAGATATGGTTTTTGTTTTTTTTTTGTTTTTTTCCTTCAGTAGTGTCTCCTTACCAGTGTTGGGTAAGTTACTTTAAAATAGTAACTGAGTTACTTTTGAGAGAACTAGTAATGTAACTCAGTTATTTCAAGTTACTCGTTACTTTCAAAGTAACTAGTTACTAGGGAAAGTAACTTTTACTAGTTTTACTCAGAATTCTCTTGTTAATGTGTTGCTTCCATAACTTTGCCAGTCTTCTAGCTTGCTTACTTGCCACAAGTGCACTGTGCCACCTACCAATAGAGAGGAAAAGATAATGTGCATATTTCCACGAGAGAAATCCCACGCCTGGACCGTCATTGACTGCTGCCATGATTCTAGCCTACGTCACAGCGTCATGTGCGCCTTTTACATCCAACACAAACTGCAGTCGTGGTGCTTTCGATTGTACTCAGAACTCGGAAATTCTGCCTTCTGAATAGGAAGATGTAGGTAACACCAGACTGAAGATGAGCTGCATACATGGCTGGACTGGGACAGAAAATTGGCCCGGGCATTTTGACTAGAGACCAGCCCACCATTATAGGAAAAATCATAAAGCCTTTGAATGAAAACAAACGCTGTTGTGACAGTGATGTTCACTGTTTTGATGGTATATATGCATCAATCGTTTGTTGTAAGATTCAGATAATTATTTTTTTAAAAGCTAGTCATTTTAAATGAGAATAAGAAAGAAAAGTATTTCTTTGTGCCCACCTCTCCCTGTTAATGCCCTACCTGGGCCCCCTGGCAAAACTTTTCTAGATCCGCACCTGCACAGTTACCAGCTGTCAACTACATAGAAAAGGATCCTGGGGTTATTTGTCTCTCAGAAACAGTTCATAACTTCCCTTCAACTCATTTATGTCACCTAAAAGGTAAACCTGTTTCTCATCACCTGTTCAGCTCTGATGATTCAGTAAGGACATCTCCTGGTTTCATCTTCATGTTTCCCTCTCACCAGATAACCAAACCGATATCATGACCAGCAGCTTTTTTGCAGCTGTGGCTCCAGCAAACATCAGCTGATACTAGAAATTAATATTAAATAATTTCTAACAACAGCTGATCAAGCTTAAACGTGCTGCTGTTGTTTAGCGCGACATCCGCTGGTTTCCTCTTTCGGCGCAAAGTGGGCAATAAACAAACAAGAGAGCCGATCAACTGATC
This sequence comes from Perissodus microlepis, assembly GCF_051167445.1. Classification (NCBI taxonomy): domain Eukaryota; kingdom Metazoa; phylum Chordata; class Actinopteri; order Cichliformes; family Cichlidae; genus Perissodus; species Perissodus microlepis. Next base: position 25,166,149 of record NC_140470.1, on the reverse strand, counting down.
ATTGATCAGTTTTCATGATTGAAGTAGAAACGGGAGAGGGAGGGGGAGAGAATGAGAGGAGAAGAGGCAGCTGTGCAGCAAAGACACAGAATAACTCCAGCTTTGTGCCTTTTTCATTGTAGCTGAATTACGGGACAAACTGTTCCTTTTCACCTCAATAAGAAACGCGTAGTATTTTCTCTGAATACCAGACGGGACGGTTGGCAACTCTAATAACTTATGAACAAAATAAAGTTCAACATCATTAACTTCATAGCACCCACTAGTGATGGGATTTCCGGCTCTTTCGGCTCGACTCACTAAAAAGAGCCGGCTCTTTCGGCTCCGAACCGGCTCTTCAGGTTGTTTTGTTGCTTTAATTAATTTATCATTAACAATAATATAAAATTATGCAGAAAAAGAATTACTAATGTAAAAAAAGTGGTTTTATTTATATATGTTTATATATGGCCCCTAGAGACAAAGCACGTACAAACTCTAAAGCATGTACAAACTCCAAAACACATTTCTAGCGTTAACTGAACTTCCAAAACAGAGCTACCCAGATCACTTAAATTACACAATGGAAAGCATATGTGTATTGTTTGTGTATTTATAGACAAGCACTCATATTTATTCAAATAATTAAAAAAAAAAAAAAGTTCATTTACCTGTTACTACCACACACCAAATCTGGTTGTTGATACTTCCTGGCTTGTGTAGCCACTAGGTAACAAAAGCTCAACACTGCGCCCTAGCATCCTGGAGCACTTCTGTTGTCTTTTGTACATGCTTCAGGGTTTGTAAGTGCGTCTGAGTTTTTACGCGTTTTGGAGTTTGTACATGCTTTGTCTCTAAGGGCCACCATAAATATACTTTATTTATTCACTCCACATAAAATGTAATAAATAAATCATATAATACAAAAAACTACTATTTACATTTTAAACTTTTATTTAAATTTTCAGCTTTTTCCTTTTAAACAAATTTAACGTGAAACAACACAAACTGCAAACCACAACACAATTAAATATAAATTAAAATATTGAAACAAAAAGAAGATGCACATTCTCTGTCATATGGGCCTGCATGATTTCTGAATCTACTATACCTTTCTAATGTGACATTGTCCCTCACTCTTTTTCTCTCTGGCTCTGTTCCTGTGCTACTGCGAGTGTAACTAACGCCCCTCTGCCCAGCGCAAAGTACAGGCCGCGCATGCGGAGTTTAGCGGAAAAAAGAGGGTGAGAGAGAGGGGAGGAAAAAAAACAAACAAAAAAAAAACCCTCACGGCTCCCAATAAGGAGCCGGCTCGCGTCGTTCACTTCAAAGAGTCGGCTCTAAGAGCCATTTCGTTCGCGAACGACCCATCACTAGCACCCACCCAGCTGTATAGAAACTCCGTCATGCTAGCTAGTACGCAGTACAGAAAAAGTCAGAATAACGAAAATAAACTCCCCCTAAACTTGATTTATATCTGACCCAGATAGACTGCAGGTCATAACTTCTTACCTGAAGTTCAGTTCACACTTGGACCAGCGGCCGCCTCGGGTCTCTTTTCCTCCTGCGTCCCCTTTCTCTCATCCACCTGCTGGCCTCCACAACTTGCTAATGTTACTGAATCTGTGGAAGCTCCGCGATAGCCACCACACGAAGTAACGACCCTATCTAAATCCCAGTAACGACTAACGCGTTCCTGATTTTGGCATAATAACTAGTTACCGTGCTCGTTACCACAATAATAACGTAGTTACTGTAACGCGTTACTTAATAACGCGTTAGTCCCAACACTGCTCCTTACACAAGCAATTAAGACAAATAGGCCAGTATGAAACCTGTGGAAGGCAAACAAAAACCCCATCTTCACATCAGAAAGCAGAGTCTAATTGGGGTGGAGGTATCAATAGAAATCTACTGAAGTTTACACGACTTAGTCGGATGATTTCTTATTTGTGTCTTTGGGTTAGGCTATGATTGATACTGGAGATGCTCCATCAGGAGACTGTCAAATATCAAGAAGTCTTGCTGCTCCTGAAAGGGAAGAAGGGCAGTTTGTACAGATATCTTTAATCACTACAGCCTTATCAGTTGTATACAATTCATGCAGTACCTCTTCAGATTGAGATGAGTGATTGTGTCAAACCATCAATTTTGTAGAGATTTTCAAACGGGGCCACCTTCAGTTAGAATAAACCTTTATTATCCCACGAATGAGAAATTTGGGTGTTACATAGCTCTTATAGCAAGAGGAACATAGACATAAGCAACTGAAAGTCATATACATAAAAAAAAAAAAGTGTTCAGATATGTACACAAGTTGGGGTGGGTGTAGGAATACTGGTGAATTTTACAGTGTACAAACAAGATGCAATGAGTAGCAGCAATTTAAAAACATGTCAATTAAACCGATGATGAGTAACCATGTTAAACTGTTATAGTCTAACAGCTGCTGGCAAGAATGACTTGCGGTAGCGCTCCTTCCTTCACTGTGGGTTTACTGCTGAACGAGCTGCTCAGTGCTCATGCAGGGGATGGGAGGTGTTGTCCATGATGGATATTAGCTTAGTTTCCCCAGTCCCTCTCTGCCATTCCAACAGACCACAGCATTTAATAAAAAAAAAAGGAAAAAAAAAAAAAAAAGGGCAGATGCCACGACAGTGTCGTAAAACGTCCCTAGAAGTGTTATGTGACGGCTGTGTGCAGACAGGAATAGGACCCAAGGTGCAGACTCCGGAGACAAACGTGAACTCAAAACAGCTTTAATGTTAAACTCAAATATAACATAACTGGAAAAAATCAAAATAAACTTAAACCGGAGGACTGACAGAACACACAGCTAGGTAAACGGTAGATCGCGACACAGACACAAAGAAACACAGGGCTTAGATACACAGAGGGAGCAATCAGGGAATGGGTAACAGGAGGGAAACACAGCTGGGGCAAATCAGAACTGACGAGACAAGGAAGCGTAAACTGAACACACTGAGATGAGACAGAGACCTTCAAAGTAAAACAGGAAACACAAAACACAGACTGAACAAAAGACAAAGACTCACATGCAGGCACTACAGAGGGAACAGAGACGTGGGACCAGGGCAAACACTGACTGGACACGGGGATATAGCAACTAAGGATACACAGAGACGCGAACTAGACAAGGGGATATAACTGACAGGGGAGACAGAGCGACTAAAGACAGAGACATAAACCAAAAGACAGAACTCTAACAAAGAAACCAAAGACTAGAATTTATAAATAATAATAAACTCAAAAACCCTGGGTCAACGACCCAGGCATCCTAACAAGAAGTCCTGTTCACCTCAAAGGATGTCAGCCGCCGTAGCAGGTGAAGACTACTTACACCCTTTTTGTAAAGAGCATTTGTATTCATGGAGCAATCTAGTTTGTTATTGAGGTGAACACCCAGGTATTTGTACTCCCCACCGTTTCAATGTCCAAACCCTGGATGTTCACTGGTGTAATAGGGGGTGACTTCTTGCTGGAGTCAATCACCAGCTCTTTTGTCTTGCTGGCTTAACGCAAAGATGGTTCTGTTCACACCAGCTGAGAACGTCATTAATGACTCTCTGTATTCCAGTTAGTTTCCCTTTGACACCCGACCCACAATGGCGGTGTCGTCTGAAAACTTCTGGAGATGGCAAGTGTCTGTGTTATAACCGAAGTCCGCAGTGAAGAGAAAAGGGGCAAGTACTGTTCCTTGTGGGACCCCTGTGTAACAGACTACCACCTCAGACACGCAGTCCCACATACTGGGGTCTACTAGTAAGGTAGTTAACAATCCATGTGGACAACAGATGGTCCACTTGCACTCCCTGCAGCTTCCCCCTTAGCACTGCGGGCTGGATTGTGTTGAAGGCACTGGAGAAATCAAAAACATGAACTCGTGCAATCTATTAGCCCAAACCTGGTCTCCAGACTCTGGGCCTTCTCTGCTCGCTGTACTCCATCTGGTGATTGTATTCAGTCCTCTCCACACCGTAGCAGAACCAGTGCCGCAGGTGAATGGAATGTACCACTCTGTACCCATTTTACCTGATGGTCACAGAAACATGGGGAAAGAACATAAGAGACTGTCTAGCTTATATTATGTCACCTTAACAGAAAGACAAAAATTAATAACTCTGTTCAATATTATCGTGTGTGTGTGTGTTACCATTTCAGTTTGAGAGCCACGGGTGCTGATACAGTTGCTTCAGAGTGGGACGTTGCTCAGGAACTTGATTTAGACAAGTTCTCAAGAAATGACGGCAATCTGAGGAGCAACCAAAAGAAATGTGGTGAGATCTACAGTGATTTTAAGAAGGTGAACTACACCAGACCTGTGCTGACAGTTCATCATGCAAGAGTGTGTTTCTTACTTTTTGAGAGCCTGTTGCTGATCTTTCGTTTGTGCCTGATAAACTCTTGGGTCTCAAACTGTTTTCTGTGGAGGCTTTCATAAAGTAGCACTCCCAGCTGCCACACTGTTGTAGGACCAGCACTGTAGCTGCAACAGCTGTACCACTCAGGAGGAGCGTGAGCAACTGTGCCTGCAAAATACAGGAATGAGACCTCATTAAGAAAAGGATTAAAGCAAATGGGTAAACTGGTAAACAAATAGGTAGGCTGAAGCAGGACAACGTACCATTGAACACTTTGAAGGAGTCTTCCTGCACAAAACAGCTAAGGCCAAAGTCAATCAGCCAAACACGTGGAACATCTGAGCCGGTCTCTATTAGAACATTTTCCACCTTAATATCACGGTGAAAGATGTCCTTGTCCTCAAACGCCAATGCTCCAGCGACCAGCTGTTTCAGTATGATCTGAAAGAGGCAAATAAACATGCTGTGTGAGGATTGGGGGTTTTCTATGCATTGCTAGTTCAAAGTGCCATACTGCCATCCCCACAAGGCAGTCCTATTACTGTAATTACTTGTATAAAGATGGCATTTACATGACCAAAATGAAAACTGCAGGACATGTTGCCAATTCCACACTTTGTTTAGGTGCTCAGGAGGTGAATAAATTTTTAATTCTCCTCAGCATAGCTGAATTATAGGTAAATTTTGTCTGAGGCCTTCAAATGTAGAAATGGTGAAAGGTTACAGGCAATTTAGTATCGGCAATAGAAATGTTTAATGCACACTTATAAAGACCCCCAATCATCTTACCTTGGCCACGCCCTCCTTTACACAACCTCCATTGACCTCAATGAACTGAAAGAGGTCCTGTGCAGGGATTGGTCGCTCAAGCACCAGAATTTGCTCCTCCTGTAGATTGTACCAATCCAGCAAGGACACAGATGTCGAGTTCAGCAGCTGTCCAGTTTTTCCACCCTGGAGTTCCAACATAATGGCCACCTCCACTGAAAGGCACTTTCCATCCTCAGCCTGTATGACCACCAAATCAAAAGATAGGAGCATTACAGAAACTCACTCATAAATAAACATCAGTTATTTCAGTGATGAATCAGAGTAGTAGTAGTAACTGGTGTTGCTCACTTACCTTGTTTTCCCAGAAAAAAATCTTGTTTTTTGGAATGTGTTTTATGGCCACCTACAAGAAACAAACAGGATTTTGGTTAGCGCTTCAGGATGATATAGTTTGCATTCTGTTCATGAAAAGCATGTAACGATCCTTACCGGTAAATTGTCTGCTTTACGATAGCCAGCAAACACGGATCCAAATCCTCCGTCACCAAGTTGATGCTCCTGGATGTATCTGGCTTCAAATTCAGCTGAACGGACACAATCAAGAACCAATTTGGTTTCATAACGTGTGAGAAAGGACAATGGTAATATGGTACCAGTGTTACCTGAACTCTAACATAAGGGAATGTCTAAGATTAAGTATTTAATGAGTGTTACATTAAGCACAAAATGTGGTTTGAGGGATTCAGAATTTCAAGCATACCTCTGCCAGTGTTCACCAAGGATGAAGTTGGATCATTCTCCTTGTAGTCCAAAGGCCCCTCGCCAACTCCCCTGCTTGTCACAGACTCTGACAGCCTTGTACTTTTGCTGACGGCCTGTTCAGAACTGGCCTTCCTTTTGGTTGCCTTGCAGAGCTTGACAGATGTGTTCTGTGGTGCCATTGTGCTGTTTGTTGAAATAAAGACAGACTACAGATGACCCTGAATTTATAGTGACCTGTAGCCATTGTCTGCATTGCAGGCACTGCATGTAGCTGCAGTAATGACACCTGGTTATGTCATTTGGAATTCACCAAATTTAATATTGAATCTAAGTGTGACATTGCCAAACACTGTTGGACTTTCGTCGTGGTTTTTTTTTTTTTTTTTTTTTTTTTTTTTTTTGGTCCCCTCCCAAATAAGACCAGGAGTGACATGTTTAGTTGAATGTTCTTATATTGCAGTCTGAGTGGTGTCTAAAAAGACATGGCCTTTATAGGTTGGGGAACCTAGTCTTGTTAGGAGAGATGGCATTCATCCTACTTTGGATGGAGTAGCTCTCATTTCTAGAAATCTGGACAGTTTATTCATGCTGAAATGGTGGTGCAAGAGAGGCATGCTGGGCTGTTTCGAAGGTTGTCAACTCTTCTGTTTTAGCAGGACATCCTGTATAATGAGCAAAATTGGTTTGTCCCTTTACTCTACCTTAAATGTCCCATACTGACAGTTACCTGCAATGTCACTTTCTGACAACAGATGGCACTCTGATAAATTCTAAATCTGATTTGACCAGTTGTATCAGGAGTGCTTGTGTCCAGTCATAGCCGTAAGTGATGGTGTTGTGTCAAAAAGTTGAGACTTTAAACTGTTACAAATGACTTGACCTAAAATCTGACAAATTGGTCAATCGTATCTCTCAAAGAATATCAAGTAATTTGGAACTAGAAGATCTCTTCTATCAAAGTACCTGCTGCACTCAGTTCCACAATGGCTCTACCCATAAGGGCAGCAGAGAGGGAAATTGGTAAAATACCAGTTAACGCATCATGCTATGGAAGCTTCACAAAACTGCTCAGACACAGTCAATCAGCAAGACATGTGGAACAGGTGTAAAAAGCACAGATATGTTTTTTGTTTTTTTTCCTTCAGTAGTGTCTCCTTACCAGTGTTGGGTAAGTTACTTTAAAATAGTAACTTAGTTACATTACTAGTTCTCTCAAAAGTAACTCCGTTACTTCAAGTTACTCGTTACTTTCAAAGTAACTAGTTACTAGGGAAAGTAACTTTTACTAGTTTTACTCAGAATTCTCTTGTTAATGTGTTGCTTCCATAACTTTGCCAGTCTTCTAGCTTGCTTACTTGCCACAAGTGCACTGTGCCACCTACCAATAGAGAGGAAAAGATAATGTGCATATTTCCACGAGAGAAATCCCACGCCTGGACCGTCACTGACTGCTGCCATGATTCTAGCCTACGTCACAGCGTCATGTGCGCCTTTTACATCCAACACAAACTGCAGTCGTGGTGCTTTCGATTGTACTCAGAACTCGGAAATTCTGCCTTCTGAATAGGAAGATGTAGGTAACACCAGACTGAAGATGAGCTGCATACAGGGCTGGACTGGGACAGAAAATTGGCCCGGGCATTTTGACTAGAGACCGGCCCACCATTATAGGAAAAATCATAAAGCCTTTGAATGAAAACAAACGCTGTTGTGACAGTGATGTTCACTGTTTTGATGGTATATATGCATCAATCTATCAATCGTTTGTTGTAAGACTCAGATAATTATTTTTTAAAAGCTAGTCATTTTAAATGAGAATAAGAAAGAAAAGTATTTCTTTGTGCCCACCTCTCCCTGTTAATGCCCTACCTGGGCCCCCTGGCAAAACTTTGCTAGATCCGCACCTGCACAGTTACCAGCTGTCAGCTACTTAGAAAAGGATCCTGGGGTTATTTGTCTCTCAGAAACAGTTCATAACTTCCCTTCAACTCATTTATGTCACCTAAAAGGTAAACCTGTTTCTCCATCACCTGTTCAGCTCTGATGATTCAGTAAGGACATCTCCTGGTTTCATCTTCATGTTTCCCTCTCACCAGATAACCAAACCGACATCATGACCAGCAGCTTTTTTGCAGCTGTGGCTCCAGCAAACATCAGCTGATACTAGAAATTAATATTAAATAATTTCTAACAACAGCTGATCAAGCTTAAACGTGCTGCTGTTGTTTAGCGCGACATCCGCTGGTTTCCTCTTTCGGCGCAAAGTGGGCGATAAACAAACAAGAGAGCCGATCAACTGATCATTGATCAGTTTTCATGATTGAAGTAGAAACGGGAGAGGGAGGGGGAGAGAATGAGAGGAGAAGAGGCAGCTGTGCAGCAAAGACACAGAATAACTCCAGCTTTGTGCCTTTTTCATTGTAGCTGAATTACGGGACAAACTGTTCCTTTTCACCTCAATAAGAAACGCGTAGTATTTTCTCTGAATACCAGACGGGACGGTTGGCAACTCTAATAACTTATGAACAAAATAAAGTTCAACATCATTAACTTCATAGCACCCACTAGTGATGGGATTTCCGGCTCTTTTTAGAGATCCGGCTCTTTCGGCTCGACTCACTAAAAAGAGCCGGCTCTTTCGGCTCCGAACCGGCTCTTCAGGTTGTTTTGTTGCTTTAATTAATTTATCATTAACAATAATATAAAATTATGCAGAAAAAGAATTACTAATGTAAAAAAAGTGGTTTTATTTATATATGTTTATATATGGCCCCTAGAGACAAAGCACGTACAAACTCTAAAGCATGTACAAACTCCAAAACACATTTCTAGCGTTAACTGAACTTCCAAAACAGAGCTACCCAGATCACTTAAATTACACAATGGAAAGCATATGTGTATTGTTTGTGTATTTATAGACAAGCACTCATATTTATTCAAATAATTAAAAAAAAAAAGTTCATTTACCTGTTACTACCACACACCAAATCTGGTTGTTGATACTTCCTGGCTTGTGTAGCCAGTAGGTAACAAAAGCTCAACACTGCGCCCTAGCATCCTGGAGCACTTCTGTTGTCTTTTGTACATGCTTCAGGGTTTGTAAGTGCGTCTGAGTTTTTACGCGTTTTGGAGTTTGTACATGCTTTGTCTCTAAGGGCCACCATAAATATACTTTATTTATTCACTCCACATAAAATGTAATAAATAAATCATATAATACAAAAAACTACTATTTACATTTTAAACTTTTAACTATTTAAATTTTCAGCTTTTTCCTTTTAAACAAATTTAACATGAAACAACACAAACTGCAAACCACAACACAATTAAATATAAATTAAAATATTGAAACAAAAAGATGCAGCACATTCTCTGTCATATGGGCCTGCATGATTTCTGAATCTACTATACCTTTCTAATGTGATGTTGTTGTCCCTCGCTCTTTTTCTCTCTGGCTCTGTTCCTGTGCTACTGCGAGTGTAACTAACGCCCCTCTGCCCAGCGCAAAGTACAGGCAGCGCATGCGGAGTTTAGCGGGAAAAAAAAGAGGGTGAGAGAGGAAAAAAAAAAAAAAAAAAACCCTCACGGCTCCCAATAAGGAGCCGGCTCGCGTCGTTCACTTCAAAGAGTCGGCTCTAAGAGCCATTTCGTTCGCGAACGACCCATCACTAGCACCCACCCAGCTGTATAGAAACTCCGTCATGCTAGCTAGTACGCAGTACAGAAAAAGTCAGAATAACGAAAATAAACTCCCCCTAAACTTGATTTATATCTGACCCAGATAGACTGCAGGTCATAACTTCTTACCTGAAGTTCAGTTCACACTTGGACCAGCGGCCGCCTCGGGTCTCTTTTCCTCCTGCGTCCCCTTTCTCTCATCCACCTGCTGGCCTCCACAACTTGCTAATGTTACTGAATCTGTGGAAGCTCCGCGATAGGGTCGTTACTTCGTGTGGTGGCTATCTAAATCCCAGTAACGACTAACGCGTTCCTGATTTTGGCATAATAACTAGTTACCGTGCTCGTTACCACAATAACGTAGTTACTGTAACGCGTTACTTAATAACGCGTTAGTCTCAACACTGCTCCTTACACAAGCAATTAAGACAAATAGGCCAGTATGAAACCTGTGGAAGGCAAACAAAAACCCCATCTTCACATCAGAAAGCAGAGTCTAATTGGGGTGGAGGTATCAATAGAAATCTACTTAAGTTTACACGACTTAGTCGGATGATTTCTTATTTGTGTCTTTGGGTTAGGCTATGATTGATACTGGAGATGCTCCATCAGGAGACTGTCAAATATCAAGAAGTCTTGCTGCTCCTGAAAGGGAAGAAGGGCAGTTTGTACAGATATCTTTAATCACTACAGCCTTATCAGTTGTATACAATTCATGCAGTACCTCTTCAGATTGAGATGAGTGATTGTGTCAAACCATCAATTTTGTAGAGATTTTCAAACGGGGCCACCTTCAGTTAGAATAAACCTTTATTATCCCACGAATGAGAAATTTGGGTGTTACATAGCTCTTATAGCAAGAGGAACAGACATAAGCAACTGAAAGTCATATGCATAAAAAAAAAAAGTGTTCAGATATGTACACAAGTGGGGGTGGGTGTAGGAATACTGGTGAAATATACAGTGTACAAACAAGATGCAATGAGTAGCAGCAATTTAAAAACATGTCAATTAAACCGATGATGAGTAACCATGTTAAACTGTTATAGTCTAACAGCTGCTGGCAAGAATGACTTGCGGTAGCGCTCCTTCCTTCACTGTGGGTTTACTGAACGAGCTGCTCAGTGCTCATGCAGGGGATGGGAGGTGTTGTCCATGATGGATATTAGCTTAGTTTCCCCAGTCCCTCTCTGCCATTCCAACAGACCACAGCATTTAATAAAAATAAATAAATAAATAAAAAAAAAAAGGCAGATGCCACGACAGTGTTGTAAAACGTCCCTAGAAGTGTTATGTGACGGCTGTGTGCAGACAGGAATAGGACCCAAGGTGCAGACTCCGGAGACAAACATGAACTCAAAACAGCTTTAATGTTAAACTCAAATATAACATAACTGGAAAAAATCAAAATAAACTTAAACCGGAGGACTGACAGAACACACAGCTAGGTAAACGGTAGATCGCGACACAGACACAAAGAAACACAGGGCTTAGATACACAGAGGGAGCAATCAGGGAATGGGTAACAGGAGGGAAACACAGCTGGGGCAAATCAGAACTGACGAGACAAGGAAGCGTAAACTGAACACACTGAGATGAGACAGAGACCTTCAAAGTAAAACAGGAAACACAAAACACAGACTGAACAAAAGACAAAGACTCACATGCAGGCACTACAGAGGGAACAGAGACGTGGGACCAGGGCAAACACTGACTGGACACGGGGATATAGCAACTAAGGATACACAGAGACGCGAACTAGACAAGGGGATATAACTGACAGGGGAGACAGAGCGACTAGAGAAGACAGAGACATAAACCAAAAGACAGAACTCTAACAAAGAAACCAAAGACTAGAATTTATAAATAATAATAAACTCAAAAACCCTGGGTCAACGACCCAGGCATCCTAACAAGAAGTCCTGTTCACCTCAAAGGATGTCAGCCGCCGTAGCAGGTGAAGACTACTTACACCCTTTTTGTAAAGAGCATTTGTATTCATGGAGCAATCTAGTTTGTTATTGAGGTGAACACCCAGGTATTTGTACTCCCCCACCGTTTCAATGTCCAAACCCTGGATGTTCACTGGTGTAATAGGGGGTGACTTCTTGCTGGAGTCAATCACCAGCTCTTTTGTCTTGCTGGCTTAACGCAAAGATGGTTCTGTTCACACCAGCTGAGAACGTCATTAATGACTCTCTGTATTCCAGTTAGTTTCCCTTTGACACCCGACCCACAATGGCGGTGTCGTCTGAAAACTTCTGGAGATGGCAAGTGTCTGTGTTATAACCGAAGTCCGCAGTGAAGAGAAAAGGGGCAAGTACTGTTCCTTGTGGGACCCCTGTGTAACAGACTACCACCTCAGACACGCAGTCCCACATACTGGGGTCTACTAGTAAGGTAGTTAACAATCCATGTGGACAACAGATGGTCCACTTGCACTCCCTGCAGCTTCCCCCTTAGCACTGCGGGCTGGATTGTGTTGAAGGCACTGGAGAAATCAAAAAACATGACTCTTACGTCAGGTGTCTTCATTAGGTGTGAAGTCAGGGCAACGGGTCTGAAGTGATTCGGTTCCTTTGTGTACGTTGTCTTTGGAACTGGCACCATGCAGGAGGTTTTCCATAGACTGAGGACCCTCTCCAGACTGAGGTTGCGGAGAGTCGTGAAGAGCTTTGGATGGGGGAGGGAAGGGCTTCTGGTCTGACACAAACCTGGTCTCCAGACTCAGGGCCTTCTCTGCTCGCTGTACTCCATCTGGTGATTGTATTCAGTCCTCTCCACACCATAGCAGAACCAGTGCCACAGGTGAATGGAATGTACCACTCTGTACCCATTTTACCTGATGGTCACAGAAACATGGGGAAAGAACATAAGAGACTGTCTAGCTTATATTATGTCACCTTAACAGAAAGACAAAAATTAATAACTCTGTTCAATATTATCGTGTGTGTGTGCGTTACCATTTCAGTTTGAGAGCCACGGGTGCTGATACAGTTGCTTCAGAGTGGGACGTTGCTCAGGAACTTGATTTAGACAAGTTCTCAAGAAATGACGGCAATCTGAGGAGCAACCAAAAGAAATGTGGTGAGATCTACAGTGATTTTAAGAAGGTGAACTACACCAGACCTGTGCTGACAGTTCATCATGCAAGAGTGTGTTTCTTACTTTTTGAGAGCCTGTTGCTGATCTTTCGTTTGTGCCTGATAAACTCTTGGGTCTCAAACTGTTTTCTGTGGAGGCTTTCATAAAGTAGCACTCCCAGCTGCCACACTGTTGTAGGACCAGCACTGTAGCTGCAACAGCTGTACCACTCAGGAGGAGCGTGAGCAACTGTGCCTGCAAAATACAGGAATGAGACCTCATTAAGAAAAGGATTAAAGCAAATGGGTAAACTGCTAAACAAATAGGTAGGCTGAAGCAGGACAACGTACCATTGAACACTTTGAAGGAGTCTTCCTGCACAAAACAGCTAAGGCCAAAGTCAATCAGCCAAACACGTGGAACATCTGAGCCAGTCTCTATTAGAACATTTTCCACCTTAATATCACGGTGAAAGATGTCCTTGTCCTCAAACGCCAATGCTCCAGCGACCAGCTGTTTCAGTATGATCTGAAAGAGGCAAATAAACATGCTGTGTGAGGATTGGGGGTTTTCTATGCATTGCTAGTTCAAAGTGCCATACTGCCATCCCCACAAGGCAGTCCTATTACTGTAATTACTTGTATAAAGATGGCATTTACATGACCAAAATGAAAACTGCAGGACATGTTGCCAATTCCACACTTTGTTTAGGTGCTCAGGAGGTGAATAAATTTTTAATTCTCCTCAGCATAGCTGAATTATAGGTAAATTTTGTCTGAGGCCTTCAAATGTAGAAATGGTGAAAGGTTACAGGCAATTTAGTATCGGCAATAGAAATGTTTAATGCACACTTATAAAGACCCCCAATCATCTTACCTTGGCCACGCCCTCCTTTACACAACCTCCATTGACCTCAATGAACTGAAAGAGGTCCTGTGCAGGGATTGGTCGCTCAAGCACCAGAATTTGCTCCTCCTGTAGATTGTACCAATCCAGCAAGGACACAGATGTCGAGTTCAGCAGCTGTCCAGTTTTTCCACCCTGGAGTTCCAACATAATGGCCACCTCCACTGAAAGGCACTTTCCATCCTCAGCCTGTATGACCACCAAATCAAAAGATAGGAGCATTACAGAAACTCACTCATAAATAAACATCAGTTATTTCAGTGATGAATCAGAGTAGTAGTAGTAACTGGTGTTGCTCACTTACCTTGTTTTCCCAGAAAAAATCTTGTTTTTTGGAATGTGTTTTATGGCCACCTACAAGAAACAAACAGGATTTTGGTTAGCGCTTCAGGATGATATAGTTTGCATTCTCTTCATGAAAAGCATGTAACGATCCTTACCGGTAAATTGTCTGCTTTACGATAGCCAGCAACACGGATCCAAATCCTCCGTCACCAAGTTGATGCTCCTGGATGTATCTGGCTTCAAATTCAGCTGAACGGACACAATCAAGAACCAATTTGGTTTCATAACGTGTGAGAAAGGACAATGGTAATATGGTACCAGTGTTACCTGAACTCTAACATAAGGGAATGTCTAAGATTAAGTATTTAATGAGTGTTACATTAAGCACAAAATGTGGTTTGAGGGATTCAGAATTTCAAGCATACCTCTGCCAGTGTTCACCAAGGATGAAGTTGGATCATTCTCCTTGTAGTCCAAAGGCCCCTCGCCAACTCCCCTGCTTGTCACAGACTCTGACAGCCTTGTCCTTTTGCTGACGGCCTGTTCAGAACTGGCCTTCCTTTTGGTTGCCTTGCAGAGCTTGACAGATGTGTTCTGTGGTGCCATTGTGCTGTTTGTTGAAATAAAGACAGACTACAGATGACCCTGAATTTATAGTGACCTGTAGCCATTGTCTGCATTGCAGGCACTGCATGTAGCTGCAGTAATGACACCTGGTTATGTCATTTGGAATTCACCAAATTTAATATTGAATGTAAGTGTGACATTGCCAAACACTGTTGGACTTTCGTGGTGGTTTTTTTTTTTTTTTTTTTTTTTTTCTCCCCTCCCAAATCAGACCAGGAGTGACATGTTTAGTTGAATGTTCTCATATTGCAGTCTGAGTGGTGTCTAAAAAGACATGGCCTTTAGATTGGGGAACCTAGTCTTGTTAGGAGAGATGGCATTCATCCTACTTTGGATGGAGTAGCTCTCATTTCTAGAAATCTGGACAGTTTATTCATGCTGAAATGGTGGTGCAAGAGAGGCATGCTGGGCTGTTTCGAAGGTTGTCAACTCTTCTGTTTTAGCAGGACATCCTGTATAATGAGCAAAATTGGTTTGTCCCTTTACTCTACCTTAAATGTCCCATACTGACAGTTACCTGCAATGTCACTTTCTGACAACAGATGGCACTCTGATAAATTCTAAATCTGATTTGACCAGTTGTATCAGGAGTGCTTGTGTCCAGTCATAGCCGTAAGTGATGGTGTTGTGTCAAAAAGTTGAGACTTTAAACTGTTACAAATGACTTGACCTAAAATCTGATAAATTGGTCAATCGTATCTCTCAAAGAATATCAAGTAATTTGGAACTAGAAGATCTCTTCTATCAAAGTACCTGCTGCACTCAGTTCCACAATGGCTCTACCCATAAGGGCAGCAGAGAGGGAAATTGGTAAAATACCAGTTAACGCATCATGCTATGGAAGCTTCACAAAACTGCTCAGACACAGTCAATCAGCAAGACATGTGGAACAGGTGTAAAAAGCACAGATATGTTTTTTGTTTTTTTTCCTTCAGTAGTGTCTCCTTACCAGTGTTGGGTAAGTTACTTTAAAATAGTAACTTAGTTACATTACTAGTTCTCTCAAAAGTAACTCCGTTACTTCAAGTTACTCGTTACTTTCAAAGTAACTAGTTACTAGGGAAAGTAACTTTTACTAGTTTTACTCAGAATTCTCTTGTTAATGTGTTGCTTCCATAACTTTGCCAGTCTTCTAGCTTGCTTACTTGCCACAAGTGCACTGTGCCACCTACCAATAGAGAGGAAAAGATAATGTGCATATTTCCACGAGAGAAATCCCACGCCTGGACTGTCATTGACTGCTGCCATGATTCTAGCCTACGTCACAGCGTCATGTGCGCCTTTTACATCCAACACAAACTGCAGTCGTGGTGCTTTCGATTGTACTCAGAACTCGGAAATTCTGCCTTCTGAATAGGAAGATGTAGGTAACACCAGACTGAAGATGAGCTGCATACAGGGCTGGACTGGGACAGAAAATTGGCCCGGGCATTTTGACTAGAGACCGGCCCACCATTATAGGAAAAATCATAAAGCCTTTGAATGAAAACAAACGCTGTTGTGACAGTGATGTTCACTGTTTTGATGGTATATATGCATCAATCTATCAATCGTTTGTTGTAAGACTCAGATAATTATTTTTTAAAAGCTAGTCATTTTAAATGAGAATAAGAAAGAAAAGTATTTCTTTGTGCCCACCTCTCCCTGTTAATGCCCTACCTGGGCCCCCTGGCAAAACTTTGCTAGATCCGCACCTGCACAGTTACCAGCTGTCAGCTACTTAGAAAAGGATCCTGGGGTTATTTGTCTCTCAGAAACAGTTCATAACTTCCCTTCAACTCATTTATGTCACCTAAAAGGTAAACCTGTTTCTCCATCACCTGTTCAGCTCTGATGATTCAGTAAGGACATCTCCTGGTTTCATCTTCATGTTTCCCTCTCACCAGATAACCAAACCGACATCATGACCAGCAGCTTTTTTGCAGCTGTGGCTCCAGCAAACATCAGCTGATACTAGAAATTAATATTAAATAATTTCTAACAACAGCTGATCAAGCTTAAACGTGCTGCTGTTGTTTAGCGCGACATCCGCTGGTTTCCTCTTTCGGCGCAAAGTGGGCGATAAACAAACAAGAGAGCCGATCAACTGATCATTGATCAGTTTTCATGATTGAAGTAGAAACGGGAGAGGGAGGGGGAGAGAATGAGAGGAGAAGAGGCAGCTGTGCAGCAAAGACACAGAATAACTCCAGCTTTGTGCCTTTTTCATTGTAGCTGAATTACGGGACAAACTGTTCCTTTTCACCTCAATAAGAAACGCGTAGTATTTTCTCTGAATACCAGACGGGACGGTTGGCAACTCTAATAACTTATGAACAAAATAAAGTTCAACATCATTAACTTCATAGCACCCACTAGTGATGGGATTTCTGGCTCTTTTTAGAGATCCGGCTCTTTCGGCTCGACTCACTAAAAAGAGCCGGCTCTTTCGGCTCCGAACCGGCTCTTCAGGTTGTTTTGTTGCTTTAATTAATTTATCATTAACAATAATATAAAATTATGCAGAAAAAGAATTACTAATGTAAAAAAAGTGGTTTTATTTATATATGTTTATATATGGCCCCTAGAGACAAAGCACGTACAAACTCTAAAGCATGTACAAACTCCAAAACACATTTCTAGCGTTAACTGAACTTCCAAAACAGAGCTACCCAGATCACTTAAATTACACAATGGAAAGCATATGTGTATTGTTTGTGTATTTATAGACAAGCACTCATATTTATTCAAATAATTAAAAAAAAAAAAGTTCATTTACCTGTTACTACCACACACCAAATCTGGTTGTTGATACTTCCTGGCTTGTGTAGCCAGTAGGTAACAAAAGCTCAACACTGCGCCCTAGCATCCTGGAGCACTTCTGTTGTCTTTTGTACATGCTTCAGGGTTTGTAAGTGCGTCTGAGTTTTTACGCGTTTTGGAGTTTGTACATGCTTTGTCTCTAAGGGCCACCATAAATATACTTTATTTATTCACTCCACATAAAATGTAATAAATAAATCATATAATACAAAAAACTACTATTTACATTTTAAACTTTTAACTATTTAAATTTTCAGCTTTTTCCTTTTAAACAAATTTAACATGAAACAACACAAACTGCAAACCACAACACAATTAAATATAAATTAAAATATTGAAACAAAAAGAAGATGCACATTCTGTCATATGGGCCTGCATGATTTCTGAATCTACTATACCTTTCTAATGTGATGTTGTTGTCCCTCGCTCTTTTTCTCTCTGGCTCTGTTCCTGTGCTACTGCGAGTGTAACTAACGCCCCTCTGCCCAGCGCAAAGTACAGGCAGCGCATGCGGAGTTTAGCGGGAAAAAAAAGAGGGTGAGAGAGAGAAAAAAAAAAAAACCTCACGGCTCCCAATAAGGAGCCGGCTCGCGTCGTTCACTTCAAAGAGTCGGCTCTAAGAGCCATTTCGTTCGCGAACGACCCATCACTAGCACCCACCCAGCTGTATAGAAACTCCGTCATGCTAGCTAGTACGCAGTACAGAAAAAGTCAGAATAACGAAAATAAACTCCCCCTAAACTTGATTTATATCTGACCCAGATAGACTGCAGGTCATAACTTCTTACCTGAAGTTCAGTTCACACTTGGACCAGCGGCCGCCTCGGGTCTCTTTTCCTCCTGCGTCCCCTTTCTCTCATCCACCTGCTGGCCTCCACAACTTGCTAATGTTACTGAATCTGTGGAAGCTCCGCGATAGCCACCACACGAAGTAACGACCCTATCTAAATCCCAGTAACGACTAACGCGTTCCTGATTTTGGCATAATAACTAGTTACCGTGCTCGTTACCACAATAACGTAGTTACTGTAACGCGTTACTTAATAACGCGTTAGTCTCAACACTGCTCCTTACACAAGCAATTAAGACAAATAGGCCAGTATGAAACCTGTGGAAGGCAAACAAAAACCCCATCTTCACATCAGAAAGCAGAGTCTAATTGGGGTGGAGGTATCAATAGAAATCTACTTAAGTTTACACGACTTAGTCGGATGATTTCTTATTTGTGTCTTTGGGTTAGGCTATGATTGATACTGGAGATGCTCCATCAGGAGACCGTCAAATATCAAGAAGTCTTGCTGCTCCTGAAAGGGAAGAAGGGCAGTTTGTACAGATATCTTTAATCACTACAGCCTTATCAGTTGTATACAATTCATGCAGTACCTCTTCAGATTGAGATGAGTGATTGTGTCAAACCATCAATTTTGTAGAGATTTTCAAACGGGGCCACCTTCAGTTAGAATAAACCTTTATTATCCCACGAATGAGAAATTTGGGTGTTACATAGCTCTTATAGCAAGAGGAACAGACATAAGCAACTGAAAGTCATATGCATAAAAAAAAAAGTGTTCAGATATGTACACAAGTTGGGGTGGGTGTAGGAATACTGGTGAAATATACAGTGTACAAACAAGATGCAATGAGTAGCAGCAATTTAAAAACATGTCAATTAAACCGATGATGAGTAAGCATGTTAAACTGTTATAGTCTAACAGCTGCTGGCAAGAATGACTTGCGGTAGCGCTCCTTCCTTCACTGTGGGTTTACTGCTGAACGAGCTGCTCAGTGCTCATGCAGGGGATGGGAGGTGTTGTCCATGATGGATATTAGCTTAGTTTCCCCAGTCCCTCTCTGCCATTCCAACAGACCACAGCATTTAAGAAAAAAAAAGAAAAAAAAAAAAAAGGCAGATGCCACGACAGTGTCGTAAAACGTCCCTAGAAGTGTTATGTGACGGCTGTGTGCAGACAGGAATAGGACCCAAGGTGCAGACTCCGGAGACAAACGTGAACTCAAAACAGCTTTAATGTTAAACTCAAATATAACATAACTGGAAAAAATCAAAATAAACTTAAACCGGAGGACTGACAGAACACACAGCTAGGTAAACGGTAGATCGCGACACAGACACAAAGAAACACAGGGCTTAGATACACAGAGGGAGCAATCAGGGAATGGGTAACAGGAGGGAAACACAGCTGGGGCAAATCAGAACTGACGAGACAAGGAAGCGTAAACTGAACACACTGAGATGAGACAGAGACCTTCAAAGTAAAACAGGAAACACAAAACACAGACTGAACAAAAGACAAAGACTCACATGCAGGCACTACAGAGGGAACAGAGACGTGGGACCAGGGCAAACACTGACTGGACACGGGGATATAGCAACTAAGGATACACAGAGACGCGAACTAGACAAGGGGATATAACTGACAGGGGAGACAGAGCGACTAGAGAAGACAGAGACATAAACCAAAAGACAGAACTCTAACAAAGAAACCAAAGACTAGAATTTCTAAATAATAATAAACTCAAAAACCCTGGGTCAACGACCCAGGCATCCTAACAAGAAGTCCTGTTCACCTCAAAGGATGTCAGCCGCCGTAGCAGGTGAAGACTACTTACACCCTTTTTGTAAAGAGCATTTGTATTCATGGAGCAATCTAGTTTGTTATTGAGGTGAACACCCAGATATTTGTACTCCCCCACCGTTTCAATGTCCAAACCCTGGATGTTCACTGGTGTAATAGGGGGTGACTTCTTGCTGGAGTCAATCACCAGCTCTTTTGTCTTGCTGGCTTAACGCAAAGATGGTTCTGTTCACACCAGCTGAGAACGTCATTAATGACTCTCTGTATTCCAGTTAGTTTCCCCTTTGACACCCGACCCACAATGGCGGTGTCGTCTGAGAACTTCTGGAGATGGCAAGTGTCTGTGTTATAACCGAAGTCCGCAGTGAAGGGAAAAGGGGCAAGTACTGTTCCTTGTGGGACCCCTGTGTAACAGACTACCACCTCAGACACGCAGTCCCACATACTGGGGTCTACTAGTAAGGTAGTTAACAATCCATGTGGACAACAGATGGTCCACTTGCACTCCCTGCAGCTTCCCCCTTAGCACTGCGGGCTGGATTGTGTTGAAGGCACTGGAGAAATCAAAAACATGAACTCGTGCAATCTATTAGCCCAAACCTGGTCTCCAGACTCTGGGCCTTCTCTGCTCGCTGTACTCCATCTGGTGATTGTATTCAGTCCTCTCCACACCGTAGCAGAACCAGTGCCACAGGTGAATGGAATGTACCACTCTGTACCCATTTTACCTGATGGTCACAGAAACATGGGGAAAGAACATAAGAGACTGTCTAGCTTATATTATGTCACCTTAACAGAAAGCCAAAAATTAATAACTCTGTTCAATATTATCGTGTGTGTGCGTTACCATTTCAGTTTGAGAGCCACGGGTGCTGATACAGTTGCTTCAGAGTGGGACGTTGCTCAGGAACTTTATTTAGACAAGTTCTCAAGAAATGACGGCAATCTGAGGAGCAACCAAAAGAAATGTGGTGAGATCTACAGTGATTTTAAGAAGGTGAACTACACCAGACCTGTGCTGACAGTTCATCATGCAAGAGTGTGTTTCTTACTTTTTGAGAGCCTGTTGCTGATCTTTCGTTTGTGCCTGATAAACTCTTGGGTCTCAAACTGTTTTCTGTGGAGGCTTTCATAAAGTAGCACTCCCAGCTGCCACACTGTTGTAGGACCAGCACTGTAGCTGCAACAGCTGTACCACTCAGGAGGAGCGTGAGCAACTGTGCCTGCAAAATACAGGAATGAGACCTCATTAAGAAAAGGATTAAAGCAAATGGGTAAACTGGTAAACAAATAGGTAGGCTGAAGCAGGACAACGTACCATTGAACACTTTGAAGGAGTCTTCCTGCACAAAACAGCTAAGGCCAAAGTCAATCAGCCAAACACGTGGAACATCTGAGCCGGTCTCTATTAGAACATTTTCCACCTTAATATCACGGTGAAAGATGTCCTTGTCCTCAAACGCCAATGCTCCAGCGACCAGCTGTTTCAGTATGATCTGAAAGAGGCAAATAAACATGCTGTGTGAGGATTGGGGGTTTTCTATGCATTGCTAGTTCAAAGTGCCATACTGCCATCCCCACAAGGCAGTCCTATTACTGTAATTACTTGTATAAAGATGGCATTTACATGACAATTTAGTATCGGCAATAGAAATGTTTAATGCACACTTATAAAGACCCCCAATCATCTTACCTTGGCCACGCCCTCCTTTACACAACCTCCATTGACCTCAATGAACTGAAAGAGGTCCTGTGCAGGGATTGGTCGCTCAAGCACCAGAATTTGCTCCTCCTGTAGATTGTACCAATCCAGCAAGGACACAGATGTCGAGTTCAGCAGCTGTCCAGTTTTTCCACCCTGGAGTTCCAACATAATGGCCACCTCCACTGAAAGGCACTTTCCATCCTCAGCCTGTATGACCACCAAATCAAAAGATAGGAGCATTACAGAAACTCACACTCATAAATAAACATCAGTTATTTCAGTGATGAATCAGAGTAGTAGTAGTAACTGGTGTTGCTCACTTACCTTGTTTTCCCAAAAAATCTTATTTTTTGGAATGTGTTTTATGGCCACCTACAAGAACCAAACAGGATTTTGGTTAGCGCTTCAGGATGATATAGTTTGCATTCTCTTCATGAAAAACATGTAACGATCCTTACCGGTAAATTGTCTGCTTTACGATAGCCAGCAAACACGGATCCAAATCCTCCTTCACCAAGTTGATGCTCCTGGATGTATCTGGCTTCAAATTCAGCTGAACGGACACAATCAAGAACCAATTTGGTTTCATAACGTGTGAGAAAGGACAATGGTAATATGGTACCAGTGTTACCTGAACTCTAACATAAGGGAATGTCTAAGATTAAGTATTTAATGAGTGTTACATTAAGCACAAAATGTGGTTTGAGGGATTCAGAATTTCAAGCATACCTCTGCCAGTGTTCACCAAGGATGAAGTTGGATCATTCTCCTTGTAGTCCAAAGGCCCCTCGCCAACTCCCCTGCCTGTCACGGACTCTGACAGCCTTGTCCTTTTGCTGACGGCCTGTTCAGAACTGGCCTTCCTTTTGGTTGCCTTGCAGAGCTTGACTGATGATGTGTTCTGTGGTGCCATTGTGCTGTTTGTTGAAATAAAGGCAGACTACAGATACAGACCCTGAATTTATAGTGACCTGTAGCCATTGTCTGCATTGCTAGCGACTACTCAGCCTACCTGATTAGTCAGGTGGCTCATTAGCATGAGTGATTACAGGGTTCTTTTCACACGTACCATAATCCTTTCAGGGAATTGGAGCAGGGTGAGGCTTTTGTGCAATGCCTTTTGATCATGATGATTGAATTTAAAAGTTTCAGGTTAGTTTCTGTTCATCTCTTTTTAGGTTGCCTGACTGACTATTGTAATGTCTTCAGGCTCTATGTAGTGATAACGGTTTTTAATTATCTATTGGTAATTTTTAAATTCCAATGGTTGATTTTAGTTTCCACTATGTATTACATCATTTTATTCCAAATAGATTACAATATATTAAAGAGTGACTTTAAGTGGTTTAAGCCACTGCAAAAGTCTTCTTCGGATGAGAGGTGAAACATCTTCGAGCAACTTAAAGAAGTCCAGATGCTTTTCTTTCCAAGCTCCTTAGACAATATATTAAAGATTTTCCATTTATCACAATCTAATATTTAAGTATTATCTTCATTTTAATGACATTTTTTTAAACTCTCTTGAGTGCAAGACTCAGCTCTGAGTTCCATGTGTTTAACAGTCAGTTGGAGGCTTAACGTACACATGAATAATTGATGTAGATGGCCGTTATACAAATGATTAGAACACAAAGGTGTGAATAGGTGAACTTAAACTGCTCAAAGATAATGACATGGTGACTCTAAGTGGTTTAAGCCACTGCAAAAGTAAAAATATTTTTCTTTTGGCCCACTAATGTAATCAGTATGCTATATTGCAACTGTTAAAGCACAATGAGGGGAAAGAAAACAATACAAGATAATGAAAGAAAAGACAATGCAATGAAACTAATAATGATCATACAATTACCCACCCTTTGTCACAGCTGCAGCAACAGATGTGTGGAGTTATAAGAGAAGGATCCAAGTGCTGGCACTGGCTTTACTGCGAGTGAACTTTTATTTTCAAATAGTGACAATTCAAACAGAAGCAGAAATGGCAAGGACAGAAACTTAGAAAAACCTAAACTGGGAAAGCTAGCTAAACAAACCTGCAGCTAGAACACGATGACACAAAGAATTATACACAGGTGGACCAGCAACAAGCAGAGGGGGGAAAAGGGCTTAAATACACAGGTGGTAACGAGGGAGTGAGAAACAGAAACAACTAATTACACATAACGAGATCAAGGAAGCAAAGCAGAACATGCTGACAAAGGACAGGGATTATCAAAGTAAGACAGGAAACACACAGGCTGAACTCAAGACATGTAAGCGTAACACTTGGGACTGGAGGAATGAAACAGAGACAAGACTCACAAAACACAACACCTGACTAGACACTTAGGGAGGTAAAACATGATCACTAACAGCAAGGAACTAAACAACCTAACATAAACCACTCAGAGAACCTAAACTAAATATTTTTTTAACCCCAAAACACAGTCCAATAGGGACGGAACAGTAACATAAACACAACAACCAACTGATACAAAACCAAGGAATATCAATCATACACACACACACACACAAACACATGGACACTGGGTCACCCTTTATCTAAAACTTAAACACTCAAGCCAGCAGATGGTGCTGCACTGAACTGAACCGAAAAACCAGTTTATTTGTTCAGGATTTTTAATTTTTTTTTTTTTTTTTTTTTGAGTAATAAATGCAACTATGGGTTTTCTCAGTGGTTGACATGGTCAAGAAGTGGTTGCCTTCTTGTGGTCATGTCCTGGCCCCCACACAGGTTGTAACACATGACTAATGTGACTATGACTGGAAAAGGAGTTTCAGGATTTTACACAATGCAGCATTTTCTCATAAAACAGAAAGTACCTCTGTTTATTTATTTACTTCTCTTTTAAACCACTGGTATCTTTCTGTCTAAAAATAGTGTATGTTAGTATGATTGTAGATTATATGTGCATTGTCTTTAAAAGTTTAGATGGAAGCAGATTACAATGGATAAAATTGTCTAGGCTACACATTGGGTGCTTTGTCAATGATAAATGTTTGGTCCAGGATGCCTAATCTCAATGTTTGTATTTTGTTAATTTATGAACACTGAAATCTCACCACAGTGAAGCATTGTTGATATGAAATTAGTTTTTCCCAATAAAAATGTAGACCCATCTATAGTCACACACACACACACACACACACACGCTTTTGTCCTCTTTCTACAGTGGCTTTTGTGAACAACATGTACTCAGTTCCAGCAGAGCCTGAATGAATGACTGTGTCCTCCGTCCAACCCAGAAGCACAAATCATGCTGCTCGTCTGGGAGGAAAACAAAGCTTGAGACCCAAGATGAAGGAAGAGAAGGGTGCTCCATTGAAAAACAAAATAATTTACCAGATTTTTTTGCTTGTGTGTTTTGGTTTCTGCAATTCAGGTATGTTACCTGTTCTTTTATATGGGTGCTTCAAACTTATTCTCCAGATGAGCAAATACTTGCCTAGTACAAGTCTATATATTCTTAATGTACTGGATTATTAGGATTTGTGCATAAAACAGTGTGTAGCAGATACATTTGTCTACATGTACTGCTGAAATTTGCAAATCTTTAGAAAACTGAAATTTGCTTCTTTTTAAATGTCATTTTTCATGTTATTGCATCACCAAGTCATTAAATGAACAGATGCTTCTAGTAGATTTTGCAAATTAACAGAAACATTTTCAGAATAACTGAATTATAGGGGCAGGTGGAGTTTTTATAATTGCTAGCTGTGGGGTGGATGGAAATGGCAACAACAGCTCCAGATACGGTTGCGTACTTTGATCTAATTAGATATAGTATTGAGAAATACGGTATGATCACTAGTTTCTGATCATTTTTGCAACATTTTGCCTATTTTAACGTTTCAATGGTGTTACAAAAAGTACGGCTTCAGAGAATATATATTTAAATTTAAATACATGAGGTTCTGGGGGTGTTTTGTGCCCATTCTTCTAAGTAATAAGGGCTCACAGACTAGAGCCAGTGTTTTCAGCTGTTTTCAGCTGTGGCTGGGTGTCATCACTGTCCTGCCATTGTTGTGGTTAGCAACAGAGTTACTGAGCTGCTCTGTTTCTGCAGAGCTAGCGTGGTGTCTGGATTGCTCCCATTGCTCTTTTCATGAACTGCCAAGAAGGAAATTTCAACAAACAATCCTCACTTTTGTTGGTTCATGCTGGCCCATCCCAAAGTCTAAAAGCCATCACCATGGTAATATAGATCTGTCATGCAAAGGCTTCCAGTATACAACAGTGACGGGGTGCAGTGCCCGCTTTCCCACAATGATAAAGTATTTGGTCTTCATCTAACCACTGTATCACTTCCCAAAGTTAAAATACTGATAAATTATAATATATTTATATAAATTATTTAATTGTGCACAAATTCTTCATTGGCAGTAGATTAGTTGGGCCCTTATTCTATTCAGATAGGTAGAATATTCAAAAACGGATGGGTGTGTAGTTACTTTTAAATCATTGAAGCTTTCCAACTGTAATATTACATTCATTATCAACTTTGTCAAGCTGGAAGGTGTATTAAGGTTTTTTATGTCTTAAAAAAAAGTCACTAGGCTTTCAGGACTGTCCAGTTGCAGCACTTCCTCTTTAAATACTGCTGGTTATATGAATATTACACATTTATAGTTTGCAGAATTTACATTTTTCAGCAACCTGGAGTGTAAAAAGTTAAGATAACTCAGTCTGATTCATAGATATAATATAAACTTATATTTTAAGATTATGCATAGCCTCGCTATTCTTGTGTGTTAATTTTCTACTTACTTTTTCTAGGTTCATGCATTTGCTTCAGAACATTTCTTATCTCAAGAGTATAATTTTTTAGTTAAATTAGGGTCAATGCAATGTTATTTATATAGCGCCAAATCACAACAACAGTCACCTCAAGGCGCTTTATATTGTGAGGTAGACCCTACAATAATACATACAGAGAAAACCCCAGCAATCATATGACCCCCTATGAGCAAGCACTTTGACGAAAGTGGGAAGGAAAAACTCCCTTTTAACAGGAAGAAACCTCCGGCAGAACCAGGCTCAGGGAGGGGCGGGGCCATCTGCTGCGACCGGTTAGGGTGAAAGAAGGAAGACAGGATAAAAGACATGCTGTGGAAGACAGAGCCAGAGATTAATATCAGCAGAGAGGTCTATTAACACATAGTGAGTGAAAAAGGTGACTGAAAAGGAAAAACTCAATGCATCATGGGAATCCCCCAGCAGCCTACACCTATTGCAGCATAACTAAGGGAGAATTCAGGGTCACCTGATCCAGCCCTAACTATATGCTTTAGCAAAAAGGAAAGTTTTAAGCCTAATCTTAAAAGTAGAGATAGTGTCTGTCTCCCGAATCCAAACTGGAAGCTGCTTCCATAGAAGAGTGGCCTGAAAACTGAAGGCTCTGCCTCACATTCTACTTTTAAATACTCTAGGAACAACAAGTAAGCCTGCAGTGTGAGAGCGAAGTGCTCTAATGGGGTGATATGGTACTACAAGGTCATTAAGATAAGATGGGGCCTGATTATTTAAGACCTTGTATGTGAGGAGCAGGATTCTGAATTCAATTCTGGATTTAACAGGAAGCCATTGAAGGGAAGCCAATACAGGAGAAATATGCTCTCTCTTTCTAGTCCCTGTCAGTGCTCTTGCTGCAGCATTTTGGATTAACTGAAGGCTTTTCAGGGAGTTTTTAGGAAATCCTGATAATAAAGAATTGCAGCAGTCCAGCCTAGAAGTAATGCATGAACTAGTTTTTCAGCGTCACTCTGAGACAGGATGTTTCTAATTTTAGAGATGTTGCGCAAATGGAAGAAAGCAGTCCTACATATTTGTTTAATATGTGCATTGAAGGACATATTATGGTCAAATGAATTATGAAGGTTCCTCACAGTGTTACTGGGGGCCAAGGTAATGCCATCCAGAGCAAGAATCTGGTACCATATTTCTAAGATTTTCAACTTAAAGCTTCATTATCTTTATTTTAATCAGTAAAATTCAGGAAACTCACAGCAGCAGAAAAATAACTTCAACTATTTTAAAAAGACATTTTAAGTACAAAAACACTAAAAACAAAATTTTTCTTTTTATGGTACAAATGTAAAGTAGCCACAAAAAAAATCTTAAACTTTAAATAGAATTTTAATCTTATACAACCAAATCACAAAACAGTCTTGTAGTATTTTATGTTGTAAGGTCAACCTTACATTGCTGTAGATATGAATTCAGGGTCATATAAATAACTCTCTGGGAAAAGTTAGGAGGCAACAGTATCTCAACCACCAAGCTAAAGAAGGGCAGCCAAGGGAAGTAAGCAGACAAAAGAATAGCATAAAGAAAGAAGTCTAAAAATTACATGTTGAAGCAAAAACCTTCACTGAAATATTTGAAAAGCATCAAACATTAGAAAGATTCTCACATCTAGTTGTGACTGGAATATCATACCAGTTATGCAACCTCCAGTCTTTATTTGGGGGGAGCCCATTTACAGGTTGCGCTGCTTGCAGTTGCAACAGAGGAAACTACAGGACCAGTTACAGAGGTGTGGCAACAAGCGCAGTCACATAATCTGTTTTGTGATGTTTTACATGATTAGTTGTTGTTCAACTAACTTAAACTGCTGATAATGCTGCCCAGATAAACCTAATCATTCGAAATTTGTTCTCTTAAGCAGATGACCTAAAACTAACAAGAAACTCTTGCAGTCTTTGAAGTGTTTAGAGTATTTAAAGTATTCACTGTTGAGATTGGCTATGAAATAGTGGAGTGGGATGATTTTAAAGTAGCCTACACAACATTTCTGTATTCTGTTACCAGTTTATTAAGTATACTTAGTTGAAAAAAATATTATTATTAAAAAAGATTTTTCAAGATGAAAAAGTTTTACCTTTTTTCAGAGTTGCTGATTGAGTTCTGATCATCTGGGTGTAGGCGCCTGTAATTAATGGTGGAGAGTGTTGGTGTAGAGCAATGACTGTTTTCTACAGTCATTGGTGTAGAGCTGCATGATGCTATTTTTCATGCCAGTGTAGTTGTTGTAAAGTGCATTAGAAATATTTGATGGAAAAACATTGTTCCCCAAAATCTGGCACCCCAAAAAGCCAGTCATCTTAAAACTCTGTAAAAGTTAACTGATACTAGAATTTGTTTAAAATGGAAAAGAAACTTCTCAGGGACCTTTCTTCTTTGTTTCTGTGCAGGTGGAGTGTTGGCAGTGAATATGACTATCCCAAATACTCTCATTAGAGGTAAATTAGGAGGGGAGGCCCTTCTGTCAGTCCGCTATGATAGTTTCAGCTTAGACCTGCCAGTTATCAAGTGGCTACTTAAAAGGGAAAAATCTGTCACGGTTGTCCAGTCGATTGGAACGGACATCATTGGGACACTGAGGCCCGAGTACCGGGATCGTATCCTGGTATTTGGGAATGGGACTCTGCTTCTCCACAACCTCAGATTTGCTGATGATGGAACATATGACGTAGAGATCTCCATCACAGATGATACCTTTCCAGGAGAGGGCAGCATCACACTCACTGTGGATGGTAGGAGGACATGTCCATTTGTACAATTCTGTAATGTTTTCAGGTGTAAAAGCACATTTTATTAACCCTTGTCTGCTGTTGCAGAATGCAACACTATCAGTTTTAATATATAGAGAGATGTGTTTATTGTCTGAACTATAAGTTTAAACCATGATGATTCAAAACACTTACCTAGACTGTAAAAAAGCCATTAGTGATCTGTTCAGCATGAAAATTTGGAGCTAAACCTGCTGAACTATAATTTAACACTCATATTTATCTTTCTTTCCTCCTGGTATGCTGCCTATGAGTCTTTGTGGCTCTTTGTTCATCTTGCACACCATTAGTCTTGCTCTGAGTTCAGGTTTCTAAATCATTGTGTGTTTCAGACGTACTCAAACACTCAGGCGCTTCTGCAAACATTTTATCCCACAATGCAAAAGGATTTTATTAAACTGTACTGCACTGTTCACGCTTTGTAATCAGCTTTCTTTCCGGACAGTTTTAAAGTCCTTACACATTCACATGTTTTTCTCTTTGCCTGATTGGGCTACTGTTCAAGTTGTAGGTGGCTGAAAGAATGCCGGGAATCTCATGAAGTCACTCCATGAATTATTTGGCTGTACTGATATGTCGGCTGTTAGCAGACAGGCACACAGATGTAAATCATCTAATTTTTATTAGCATAATTTTATGGAACAATAATTAACTTTAACTTTATTTTTCCTTTACTTTTTAGGCTCTGTTGAGACACTTTGTTGAGACTTTTTCATCTATATTATTTAAGATGAGCATGCAAATGCACATGCTCATGCCAGCTCAAACCTTTTCCACAATAGTTTGAGCTGGCATGAGCAGCAAGTGCTGTTTTGCTTGTTGAATTTAAATGGAGTGCAAACCACTGGCATAAACAAAATAGATAAATAGTTCCAGAGGCGAGGTCACTGAGGCAGTTAAACAACTTCTTGGTGGCAGAGCTCCTGGTGTTGATGAGGTCCGCCCCGAGTTACTGAAGGCTCTGGACGTTGTAGGGCTGTCCTGGTTGACACGCCTCTACAATGTTGCGTGGAGATCAGGGGCAGTACCCCTGGACTGGCAGACCGGGGTGGTGGTCCCCATCTTTAAGAAGGGGGACCGGAGGGTGTGTTCCAACTACAGGGGGATCACACTCCTCAGCCTCCCTGGGAAAGTCTATGCCAGGGTGCTGGAAAGGAGAGTTCGTCCGCTAGTCGAACCTTGGATACAGGAGGAACAATGCGGTTTTCGTCCTGGTTGCGGAACACTGGACCAGCGCTTTATCCTCTCAAGGATACTTGAGGGTGCATGGGAGTTTGCCCAACCAGTCTACATGTGTTTTGTGGACTTGGAGAAGGCATTCGATTGTGTCCCTCGGGGTGTCCTGTGGGAGGTGCTGCGGGAGTATGGGGTGTCTGGCCCATTGTTATGGGCCATTCGATCCCTATACAACCGTTGCATGAGCTTGGTTCGCATTGCCGGCAATAAGTCGGACTCGTTCCCGGTGGGTGATGGGCTCCGCCAGGGCTGCCCTTTGTCACCGGTTCTGTTCATAATTTCTATGGACAGGATTTCTAGGCGCAGCCAAGTGGCGGAGGGCTTTCACTTCAGAATCTCATCTCTGCTTTTCGCAGATGATGTGGTTCTGTTGGCTTCATTGGGTGAAGGCCACCAGCTCGCACTGGAACGGTTTGCAGCCGAGTATGAAGCAGCGGGAATGAGAATTAGCACCTCCAAATCTGAGGCCATGGTTCTCAGCCGGAAAAGGGTGGAGTGCCCACCCTTTTCGGGGATGAGTTCCTGCCCCAAGTGGAGGAGTTCAAGTATCTCGGGGTTTTGTTCGCGAGTGATGGGAGAAGGGAGCCGGAGATCGACAGACGGATTGGTGCGGCGGCTGCAGTGATGCGGATGCTGCACCGGTCCGTTGTGGTGAAGAGGGAGCTGAGTGTAAAAGCGAAGCTCTCAATTTACCGGTTGATCTACGTCCCTACCCTCACCTATGGCCACGAGCTGTGGGTAGTGACCGAAAGAACGAGATCGCGGATACAAGCGGCGGAAATGAGCTTCCTCCAAAGGGTGGCTGGCCTCTCCCTTAGAGATAGGGTGAGAAGTTTGGCCATCCGGGAGGGGCTCAGAGTAGAGCCGCTGCTCCTCCACATCGAAAGGAGCCAGCTGAGGTGGTTCGGGCATCTGACAAGGATGCCTCCTGGGGTTGGTGTTCCGGGCATGTCCCACCGGGAGGAGGCCCCGGGGCAGACCCAGGACACGCTGGAGAGATTATATCTCTTGGCCGGCTTGGGAATGCCTTGGTGTTCCCCCGGATAAGCTGGAGGAGGTGGCTGGGGAGAGGGAGGTCTGGGCTTCTCTGCTTAGGCTGCTGCCCCTGCGATAAAGCGCATGAAGATGGATGGATGGGATGGATAGTTCTAGTCAGGTTTTGGAAAACACTTATATAAACTGATAAAAGACTTAATTTATCTCACAGTAAAAGGTGAAGATAACAGGAATGGAGAGGTCAACCAAACTAAATGAATGCACACCAAACCTTTTATCTGTGTATGTAAAACAAATATATAATAGTGAGTATAGGTGTGGCCAGCAGAGACATTCACATCAGCTCAGGTTGAGCAGTTTGCAGACAAAGTTGAAGAGGCAAGGCTGAGGTGGTTTGAACATGTGCAAAATGAGGGATAGTGGATATATTACACAAAGGATATTAAAGTTGCCAGGCAGGAGGCAACTTTAGACCACAAAGAAGATTTGTGCCTTTAGTGGAAAAGGGATAGTGTGAGGCTGTGGCGACCCCTAAAGGGACCATGCAAAAGGAGAAGATTAATATATTGTCTGATGTTATGATAGAAGTTATTCCCTGAGAAATTATAAGTAATAGACTTACTTCTTGAAACCAAGCACACCATTGTTTTTCTTGTGACATTACCAATAAGTTTGATGTGTCACATGGCCCTCTTCCTATTGAAAAAAACAAAAGTTGTATCCAAGATGGCCGACTTCTAAATGGCCCCCCTGGTCACCACCCATCTTGAGGAGTTTGCCCCCTCTCATATACTAATGTGCCACAAACAGGACTTTAATATCACCAACCATTCCCATTTTATTATGGTGTATCTATATAAATGTAGAAAAAAAACTAATATTCTTGGCATAATTTATTTCAAAAGTTCCTTCAGTGTTTCTTGCATGTGTAAAGACTACAAGAAAGACACGACTTCAAAAAAGGACAGCAGCATGTTTATTGTTTTTATCTGCTAACATATCCAGAACTATTGTATCTACTGTCTCTTGTATCCAGAACCTATATCCAGGCCTTATATCAACATGGAGTCTTCATCATTACTGGAGCTTAGCGAAAATGTTGTCCTCAACTGCTCTCATGACAATGGAACCAGGACTACATACAGGTGGTTCAAAGGCGGAAAACTCCTGACCAATGAGACAAGGTTCGTGTTTTCTCCTGATCAGAAGCTTTTGACCATCAAGCGGGTGTTGATGGCAGATGATGATGTCTACAGCTGCACAGTGGAGAATCCGGTGGGAAATATGACAAGTCTGCCAATTAGACTGACTGTATACAGTAAGTAACACTGCCTTAGTTAGTTATTGCAATGTCAACAAGGGTTAAAAACATCATGGTAGACACAGAGACATGGGCAGCAGATTTCAGTTGAATTCAGTTTTATTTTTATAGCCTCAGTTCAAAACAAGTTTCATCTCAAGGCCTGTAAATAATTGCATAATTTAATAAAGGTGGTGATTTTGACTACTAAGTATTGCAGTGCACTGCCTAAAATATTAAATTCAGTAGTATAATTTCAGGTGTTTAGTTTTTGTTCCGTTAACAGTTTAATAGCTCATTTGAAAGACTGGTTCAGGCTGTCCTGAGGGTGACATAACTTATATAACCATGCAGCTGAAGAACACGGCAGGTCTACATAAAGTAAAGAAAATAGTTCCTTCAGTTGATCAGAGAGGATGCTTTTCTACATTGGTAAATTTTCCCTAAATCTTTTGACAGATTTCTCTCAGAAATTACAAATGTCTGCCTTCTGGTAGGGTTGGAGGAAAAGTCTGAGGTTTTTGAAAGCCAAAGAAAGGTGTCTTTGAAAGACCTGCATAATGCATTGCGTATCTGCCATTCACAGCAGACACATGAGGCATGGAGCAGGTCGTCAAAGACACAGCTCAGTAAGTAAGTAACATCTCATGACTCAGATCTCTGGAGGAGCAGGAAAGTAATGTAAAAAAACACTACATGAACCACAGTTGGCCACAGTTGACTGTTGTTAAAAGATCAAGTTTAAGCAGGGTTGACAACATACACATTGCTCATCAATGATAATGTGATAGTGATGTGAAAGGCTGGTACAAACTAGTACAAAAATAGTGAAAAGCAGACCCAGAAGGTATATGTGTGTCACATGGGCATAAAGAGAAGGAATACTGTGTGTTATACCATTAGCTCTAGTTGCACATTTTGTTTTGTTAGTGCCTGTGTTGTTCATTAATTGTAATCTTGTACATTCTAAACAGAAAGAAGTTCCCTTTATATCATCCTTTCTACTGGAGGCATCTTTCTTTTGATCACCTTGGTGACTATATGTGCCTGCTGGACACCTTCTAAAAAGTAAGACTGGCTATTAAATAATTGAATTCAATGCCAAGTATCACAAAACTGATCAAATATTTTGTCTACACAGACCAAGACAGCCCCCTAGAAAGCGCCTCTCCAGGTTTTATAACCGCTCTCACCAAACACCAATCAATCACACAGGTAAAGTATAGCTGTGATGATAGTTATGAAATGTGAAAACGAAGTGTGAATTTGTATTCAAATAATAATAAATTTGAATACAATTTTTTTTATTTTTTTTATTTTTTTTTACTTCATCACAGATTGTGTGCTTCCAAAAATGCCACAGCACAATGGGATAAATGCAGTAACTTCACTTTATATCCTCCAGCAAAAGGTAACACTTTTCATTAACGGTCTTATTTTATTACATTCTGTGAGTCATGAATAACACCACAACAAATCTGAAGCAATCTGAAACTATCATCTAACAAATTTTGTCTTCTATTGCATAATCTTTAGGCATAAAACCCACAAGTCATTACAAGGAATACATGCAACATTATGTTCTGGCAAAAAAGTACTAAGGAACGTTTATAAAACTCAAGGCTAGCCAGTTTAATAGCTGCATGGACAGACAGACCAGCTATAAGGTGCTCATTATAAACTGTCTCATTAGCTGCAGATACTTCAAAACCAAGCTATCCAAATCTTTTTGGTCATTTAATAGCAGCTTATCAGTCTCACAGGCTAAGCTCAGTGAGTTTCGCTATTAGGTAATCTGAGAGCCATCTACACAAATAGCCACAATGAAATTTAATAAAAGTAAAATATTACTTTTGGAGAGTGAAGTTGGGCTCATGTCACTGTGTTTTGCAGGATCCTTCCACAGATGACTCCTCCAGCAACAGTATTGGATCTCCATCTGAACTTGACAACCCACCATGCTACACCACTTCCCCCACATATACTGATCCTATTACTCTTACTGCTGGCTCCCCTGCTCGCATCTCCCGTAAGCATACCTGATGGGTCATCGGTTTAAACAGTCCACAGTACAACAAACAGAAGGTTACATGCTCTACATTCTACTGCTCCAAAATGCAAAGTACTCTAGACATCCTGGAGAGTGTCGTAAAATGAAGAAAATGCTGTGAATTAAACACTGTAACTTAAATAACAGTTGTTTTAAAGTTTAGTAGCACAGCCTGGAATGAAATATGAGGACAGTTTGACATTAGAGTCAAAATGTTTCAGTTTTTATGATTTAAAATTTTTATTTGGTTTGTTACTCAACACCATTGCAGTTTGTTACATGTCGATTCCAGACAATTCCAGACATATAACTGACTTGTTATCTCTCTGTTATGTGAAATTTTCTGTATACATAAAAATACAGATTACTTTGTGAAATAATGTAAATTAGTATTTTAGTTCTACTAGATTGCTTAATTTATGTGTATACAGTGACAAAACCATGTTGGGGTAGGATAGGGGGCCATGGTATTTGAATTTTATACATACTTTAATAAAAATGTAGAATTATCAGAAATTTGTCTTTGTGGTATTTTGGAAAGACTGACCTGTGCCAGTTGACTTGAACAAGTAGCGTCCTTGTTTGCTTGTCATTTATCATAGATAGATTAGTAGATTTAATTTTTAACAACAACAAGGTAAACCTTCTACAATAATACAGAGAAAACAGGGAAGATCCCATCAGATGACAGTGACACAACTGTCATTGATGTCCACTACCGCTGATCAAAAAGAAGTTTTCATCATAACCATCTTCCCATTTTAGGACATGGGTGTCTAATTTTTACTTACCAGTCTATACTAATTGGTCTTGAAGAACCTAGGCCTTGTTACAGAGGTAAAATTCAAATGTTCAGCATGGGCAGGAGGAGGAAAAATGTGGTATTTTTAACAGTTTTGCTTTCTTTATACATAAAGAAATGGTGTAATTTATGCCATGTTCCTTCATGCCTAAGGCACTGAACATATTCCATATCAACATGAGTATCCTTCTGTTTTTCAACTCTTGGGCTGTATTCAGACCCAGGGGAGTAAAGCTAACAATTTTGACTTCTCCATTGTTCAGAAATTGATACTAGAGTATAGTACTGTGTTTTTTGTTTTTGTTTTTGTTTTTATGTCACTTACCTTAATACTGGCGGAACTATACCAATACCCCGTCAGACCCAGGGGAGTACAAGAATTCCATGTTGCAAGGACTTGAACATAACAAAACTGTATCTGTCTGACTCTACATGTTCCTTCATGCCTGAGGTACTGAACATATTTCACATCAACATGAGTATCCTTCCCTTTTCCAACTCTTGGGCTGCGTTCAGACGCAGGGGAGTACAGGGAGCAATTTTGAGAAATTGATACTAGAGCATAGGACTGTTTTTTTTCAATGTCACTTACCTTACTGTTGGTAGATCCAACGCTATTGGACCATGGGATTGCACCCAACTTTTTCTCTGAAAATTGTCCTAACCTGTCTGTTACACTGTATGGGAACCTATAGCTACTGACTTAGAACGCTTCACCTTATCAAGTCAAAGGGAGTACAGGAAGCTGTTTTGATATTTCCCATACACCTACAGTGTCCCTCAAATGTATACTTGATTGTAGGACGGTGGGGGTTTAATGTCAGCGACCTTTAATGTAGATGAGTCTTTTTTAACCTAAGGGCTTGGGCCTACTTTCTGACTGAAAACTAGAGTAAAGTGGGAGGAAACATGTCTTCTTCCAACACACAGAGAAGTCTTTGCTTTTCCAACTGATCACTCAAAGGAGTACAGCTATACTATGAAATGGTAGTAAACGCCATTGCAATCAATTTTTTCGTTTTTAGCTGCGTTCAATCAGAACAGACAGAAGGTATTGTAAAAGCGCCTCCGAGCCGGAGTTGAACCAGCGACCTAAGGATTCCTGTTCTCATACACCTACAGTCCTCCGCTCTACCAACTGAGCTATCGAAGGGATGACATGTGCGGTGTCTGGTTTGTTGGACCATCGGATACATGGGACCTAACAGAGTCTGTGTTTTGCAAGAATTCCATGTTGCAAGGACTTGAACATAACAAAACTGTATCTGTCTGACTCTACATGTTCCTTCATGCCTGAGGCACTGACCATATTTCACATCAACATGAGTATCCTTCCTTTTTCCAACTCTTGGGCTGCGTTCAGACGCAGGGGAGTACAGGGAGCAATTTTGAGAAATTGATACTAGAGCATAGGACTGTGTTTTTTTGAATGTCACTTACCTTACTGTTGGTAGATCCAACGCTGTTGGACCATGGGATTGCACCCAACTTTTTCTCTGAAAATTGTCCTAACCTGTCTGGAACATGTCTTATGTTCGCTGTGTGTTACACTGTATGGGCACCTATACAGGGAGTGCAGAATTATTAGGCAAGTTGTATTTTTGAAGAATAATTTTATTATTGAACAACAACCATGTTCTCAATGAACCCAAAAAACTCATTAATATCAAAGCTGAATGTTTTTGGAAGTAGTTTTTAGTTTGTTTTTAGTTTTAGCTATTTTAGGGGGATATCTGTGTGTGCAGGTGACTATTACTGTGCATAATTATTAGGCAACTTAACAAAAAACAAATATGTACCCATTTCAATTATTTATTTTTACCAGTGAAACCAATATAACATCTCCACATTCACAAATATACATTTCTGACATTCAAAAACAAAACAAAAACAAATCAGCGACCAATATAGCCACCTTTCTTTGCAAGGACACTCAAAAGCCTGCCATCCATGGATTCTGTCAGTGTTTTGATCTGTTCACCATCAACATTGCGTGCAGCAGTAACCACATCCTCCCAGACACTGTTCAGAGAGGTGTACTGTTTTCCCTCCTTGTAAATCTCACATTTGATGATGGACCACAGGTTCTCAATGGGGTTCAGATCAGGTGAACAAGGAGGCCATGTCATTAGTTTTTCTTCTTTTATACCCTTTCTTGCCAGCCACGCTGTGGAGTACTTGGACGCGTGTGATGGAGCATTGTCCTGCATGAAAATCATGTTTTTCTTGAAGGATGCAGACTTCTTCCTGTACCATTGCTTGAAGAAGGTGTCTTCCAGAAACTGGCAGTAGGACTGGGAGTTGAGCTTGACTCCATCCTCAACCCGAAAAGGCCCCACAAGCTCATCTTTGATGATACCAGCCCAAACCAGTACTCCACCTCCACCTTGCTGGCGTCTGAGTCGGACCGGAGCTCTCTGCCCTTTACCAATCCAGCCACGGGCCCATCAAGACTCACTTTCATTTCATCAGTCCATAAAACCTTAGAAAAATCAGTCTTGAGATATTTCTTGGCCCAGTCTTGACGTTTCAGCTTGTGTATCTTGTTCAGTGGTGGTCGTCTTTCAGCCTTTCTTACCTTGGCCATGTCTCTGAGTATTGCACACCTTGTGCTTTTGGGCACTCCAGTGATGTTGCAGCTCTGAAATATGGCCAAACTGGTGGCAAGTGGCATCTTGGCAGCTGCACGCTTGACTTTTCTCAGTTCATGGGCAGTTATTTTGCGCCTTGGTTTTTCCACACGCTTCTTGCGACCCTGTTGACTATTTTGAATGAAACGCTTGATTGTTCGATGATCACGCTTCAGAAGCATTGCAATTTTGAGACTGCTGCATCCCTCTGCAAGATATCTCACTATTTTTGACTTTTCTGAGCCTGTCAAGTCCTTCTTTTGACCCATTTTGCCAAAGGAAAGGACGTTGCCTAATAATTATGCACACCTGATATAGGGTGTTGATGTCATTAGACCACACCCCTTCTCATTACAGAGTTGCACATCACCTAATATGCTTAATTGGTAGTAGGCTTTCGAGCCTATACAGCTTGGAGTAAGACAACATGCATGAAGAGGATGATGTGGACAAAATACTCATTTGCCTAATAATTCTGCACTCCCTGTAGCTACTGACTTAGAACCCTTCACCTTATCAAGTCAAAGGGAGTACAGGAAGCTGTTTTGATATTTCCCATACACCTACAGTGTCCCTCAAATGTATACTTGATTGTAGGACGGTGGGGGTTTAATGTCAGCGACCTTTAATGTAGATGAGTCTTTTTTAACCTAAGGGCTTGGGCCTACTTTCTGACTGAAAACTAGAGTAAAGTGGGAGGAAACATGTCTTCTTCCAACACACAGAGAAGTCTTTGCTTTTCCAACTGATCACTCAAAGGAGTACAGCTATACTATGAAATGGTAGTAAACGCCATTGCAATCAATTTTTTTGTTTTTAGCTGCGTTCAATCAGAACAGACAGAAGGTATTGTAAAATCTCCTCCGAGCCGGAGTTGAACCAGCGACCTAAGGATTCCTGTTCTCATACACCTACAGTCCTCCGCTCTACCAACTGAGCTATCGAAGGGATGACATGTGTGGAGTCTGGTTTGTTGGACCATCGGATACATGGGACCTAACAGAGTCTGTGTTTTGCAAGAATTCCATGTTGCAAGGACTTGAACATAACAAAACTGTATCTGTCTGACTCTACATGTTCCTTCATGCCTGAGGCACTGACCATATTTCACATCAACATGAGTATCCTTCCTTTTTCCAACTCTTGGGCTGCGTTCAGACGCAGGGGAGTACAGGGAGCAATTTTGAGAAATTGATACTAGAGCATAGGACTGTGTTTTTTTAAATGTCACTTACCTTACTGTTGGTAGATCCAACGCTGCTGGACCATGGGAGTGCACCCAACTTTTTCTCTGAAAATTGTCCTAACCTGTCTGGAACATGTCTTATGTTCGCTGTGTGTTACACTGTATGGGCACCTATACAGGGAGTGCAGAATTATTAGGCAAGTTGTATTTTTGAAGAATAATTTTATTATTGAACAACAACCATGTTCTCAATGAACCCAAAAAACTCATTAATATCAAAGCTGAATGTTTTTGGAAGTAGTTTTTAGTTTGTTTTTAGTTTTAGCTATTTTAGGGGGATATCTGTGTGTGCAGGTGACTA
The DNA here is from genome assembly GCF_051167445.1 of Perissodus microlepis. Lineage (NCBI taxonomy): Eukaryota > Metazoa > Chordata > Actinopteri > Cichliformes > Cichlidae > Perissodus > Perissodus microlepis. The sequence continues at coordinate 25,126,444 of NC_140470.1, read as the reverse complement.
TTACTGTGCATAATTATTAGGCAACTTAACAAAAAACAAATATGTACCCATTTCAATTATTTATTTTTGCCAGTGAAACCAATATAACATCTCCACATTCACAAATATACATTTCTGACATTCAAAAACAAAACAAAAACAAATCAGCGACCAATATAGCCACCTTTCTTTGCAAGGACACTCAAAAGCCTGCCATCCATGGATTCTGTCAGTGTTTTGATCTGTTCACCATCAACATTGCGTGCAGCAGTAACCACATCCTCCCAGACACTGTTCAGAGAGGTGTACTGTTTTCCCTCCTTGTAAATCTCACATTTGATGATGGACCACAGGTTCTCAATGGGGTTCAGATCAGGTGAACAAGGAGGCCATGTCATTAGTTTTTCTTCTTTTATACCCTTTCTTGCCAGCCACGCTGTGGAGTACTTGGACGCGTGTGATGGAGCATTGTCCTGCATGAAAATCATGTTTTTCTTGAAGGATGCAGACTTCTTCCTGTACCATTGCTTGAAGAAGGTGTCTTCCAGAAACTGGCAGTAGGACTGGGAGTTGAGCTTGACTCCATCCTCAACCCGAAAAGGCCCCACAAGCTCATCTTTGATGATACCAGCCCAAACCAGTACTCCACCTCCACCTTGCTGGCGTCTGAGTCGGACCGGAGCTCTCTGCCCTTTACCAATCCAGCCACGGGCCCATCAAGACTCACTCTCATTTCATCAGTCCATAAAACCTTAGAAAAATCAGTCTTGAGATATTTCTTGGCCCAGTCTTGACGTTTCAGCTTGTGTATCTTGTTCAGTGGTGGTCGTCTTTCAGCCTTTCTTACCTTGGCCATGTCTCTGAGTATTGCACACCTTGTGCTTTTGGGCACTCCAGTGATGTTGCAGCTCTGAAATATGGCCAAACTGGTGGCAAGTGGCATCTTGGCAGCTGCACGCTTGACTTTTCTCAGTTCATGGGCAGTTATTTTGCGCCTTGGTTTTTCCACACGCTTCTTGCGACCCTGTTGACTATTTTGAATGAAACGCTTGATTGTTCGATGATCACGCTTCAGAAGCATTGCAATTTTGAGACTGCTGCATCCCTCTGCAAGATATCTCACTATTTTTGACTTTTCTGAGCCTGTCAAGTCCTTCTTTTGACCCATTTTGCCAAAGGAAAGGACGTTGCCTAATAATTATGCACACCTGATATAGGGTGTTGATGTCATTAGACCACACCCCTTCTCATTACAGAGTTGCACATCACCTAATATGCTTAATTGGTAGTAGGCTTTCGAGCCTATACAGCTTGGAGTAAGACAACATGCATGAAGAGGATGATGTGGACAAAATACTCATTTGCCTAATAATTCTGCACTCCCTGTAGCTACTGACTTAGAACCCTTCACCTTATCAAGTCAAAGGGAGTACAGGAAGCTGTTTTGATATTTCCCATACACCTACAGTGTCCCTCAAATGTATACTTGATTGTAGGACGGTGGGGGTTTAATGTCAGCGACCTTTAATGTAGATGAGTCTTTTTTAACCTAAGGGCTTGGGCCTACTTTCTGACTGAAAACTAGAGTAAAGTGGGAGGAAACATGTCTTCTTCCAACACACAGAGAAGTCTTTGCTTTTCCAACTGATCACTCAAAGGAGTACAGCTATACTATGAAATGGTAGTAAACGCCATTGCAATCAATTTTTTCATTTTTAGCTGCGTTCAATCAGAACAGACAGAAGGTATTGTAAAATCTCCTCCGAGCCGGAGTTGAACCAGCGACCTAAGGATTCCTGTTCTCATACACCTACAGTCCTCCGCTCTACCAACTGAGCTATCGAAGGGATGACATGTGCAGTGTCTGGTTTGTTGGACCATCGGATACATGGGACCTAACAGAGTCTGTGTTTTGCAAGAATTCCATGTTGCAAGGACTTGAACATAACAAAACTGTATCTGTCTGACTCTACATGTTCCTTCATGCCTGAGGCACTGACCATATTTCACATCAACATGAGTATCCTTCCTTTTTCCAACTCTTGGGCTGCGTTCAGACGCAGGGGAGTACAGGGAGCAATTTTGAGAAATTGATACTAGAGCATAGGACTGTGTTTTTTTAAATGTCACTTACCTTACTGTTGGTAGATCCAACGCTGCTGGACCATGGGATTGCACCCAACTTTTTCTCTGAAAATTGTCCTAACCTGTCTGGAACATGTCTTATGTTCGCTGTGTGTTACACTGTATGGGCACCTATAGCTACTGACTTAGAACCCTTCACCTTATCAAGTCAAAGGGAGTACAGGAAGCTGTTTTGATATTTCCCATACACCTACAGTGTCCCTCAAATGTATACTTGATTGTAGGACGGTGGGGGTTTAATGTCAGCGACCTTTAATGTAGATGAGTCTTTTTTAACCTAAGGGCTTGGCCCTACTTTCTGACTGAAAACTAGAGTAAAGTGGGAGGAAACATGTCTTCTTCCAACACACAGAGAAGTCTTTGCTTTTCCAACTGATCACTCAAAGGAGTACAGCTATACTATGAAATGGTAGTAAACGCCATTGCAATCAATTTTTTCGTTTTTAGCTGCGTTCAATCAGAACAGACAGAAGGTATTGTAAACTCTCCTCCGAGACGGAGTTGAACCAGTGACTTAAGGATTCCTGTTCTCATACACCTACAGTCCTCAGCTCTACCAACTGAGCTATCGAAGGGATGACATGTGTGGAGTCTGGTTTGTTGGACCATCGGATACATGGGACCTAACAGAGTCTGTGTTTTGCAAGAATTCCATGTTGCAAGGACTTGAACATAACAAAACTGTATCTGTCTGACTCTACATGTTCCTTCATGCCTGAGGCACTGACCATATTTCACATCAACATGAGTATCCTTCCTTTTTCCAACTCTTGGGCTGCGTTCAGACGCAGGGGAGTACAGGGAGCAATTTTGAGAAATTGATACTAGAGCATAGGACTGTGTTTTTTTAAATGTCACTTACCTTACAGTGATCCAACGCTGCTGGACCATGGGATTGCACCCAACTTTTTCTCTGAAAATTGTCCTAACCTGTCTGGAACATGTCTTATGTTCGCTGTGTGTTACACTGTATGGGCACCTATAGCTACTGACTTAGAACCCTTCACCTTATCAAGTCAAAGGGAGTACAGGAAGCTGTTTTGATATTTCCCATACACCTACAGTGTCCCTCAAATGTATACTTGATTGTAGGACGGTGGGGGTTTAATGTCAGCGACCTTTAATGTAGATGAGTCTTTTTTAACCTAAGGGCTTGGGCCTACTTTCTGACTGAAAACTAGAGTAAAGTGGGAGGAAACATGTCTTCTTCCAACACACAGAGAAGTCTTTGCTTTTCCAACTGATCACTCAAAGGAGTACAGCTATACTATGAAATGGTAGTAAACGCCATTGCAATCAAATTTTTCGTTTTTAGCTGCGTTCAATCAGAACAGACAGAAGGTATTGTAAAATCTCCTCCGAGCCGGAGTTGAACCAGCGACCTAAGGATTCCTGTTCTCATACACCTACAGTCCTCCGCTCTACCAACTGAGCTATCGAAGGGATGACTTGTGCGGTGTCTGGTTTGTTGGACCATCGGATACATGGGACCTAACAGAGTCTGTGTTTTGCAAGAATTCCATGTTGCAAGGACTTGAACATAACAAAACTGTATCTGTCTGACTCTACATGTTCCTTCATGCCTGAGGCACTGACCATATTTCACATCAACATGAGTATCCTTCCTTTTTCCAACTCTTGGGCTGCGTTCAGACGCAGGGGAGTACAGGGAGCAATTTTGAGAAATTGATACTAGAGCATAGGACTGTGTTTTTTTGAATGTCACTTACCTTACTGTTGGATTGCAGCCAACTTTTTCTCTGAAAATTGTCCTAACCTGTCTGGAACATGTCTTATGTTCGCTGTGTGTTACACTGTATGGGCACCTATACAGGGAGTGCAGAATTATTAGGCAAGTTGTATTTTTGAAGAATAATTTTATTATTGAACAACAACCATGTTCTCAATGAACCCAAAAAACTCATTAATATCAAAGCTGAATGTTTTTGGAAGTAGTTTTTAGTTTGTTTTTAGTTTTAGCTATTTTAGGGGGATATCTGTGTGTGCAGGTGACTATTACTGTGCATAATTATTAGGCAACTTAACAAAAAACAAATATGTACCCATTTCAATTATTTATTTTTACCAGTGAAACCAATATAACATCTCCACATTCACAAATATACATTTCTGACATTCAAAAACAAAACAAAAACAAATCAGCGACCAATATAGCCACCTTTCTTTGCAAGGACACTCAAAAGCCTGCCATCCATGGATTCTGTCAGTGTTTTGATCTGTTCACCATCAACATTGCGTGCAGCAGTAACCACATCCTCCCAGACACTGTTCAGAGAGGTGTACTGTTTTCCCTCCTTGTAAATCTCACATTTGATGATGGACCACAGGTTCTCAATGGGGTTCAGATCAGGTGAACAAGGAGGCCATGTCATTAGTTTTTCTTCTTTTATACCCTTTCTTGCCAGCCACGCTGTGGAGTACTTGGACGCGTGTGATGGAGCATTGTCCTGCATGAAAATCATGTTTTTCTTGAAGGATGCAGACTTCTTCCTGTACCATTGCTTGAAGAAGGTGTCTTCCAGAAACTGGCAGTAGGACTGGGAGTTGAGCTTGACTCCATCCTCAACCCGAAAAGGCCCCACAAGCTCATCTTTGATGATACCAGCCCAAACCAGTACTCCACCTCCACCTTGCTGGCGTCTGAGTCGGACCGGAGCTCTCTGCCCTTTACCAATCCAGCCACGGGCCCATCAAGACTCACTCTCATTTCATCAGTCCATAAAACCTTAGAAAAATCAGTCTTGAGATATTTCTTGGCCCAGTCTTGACGTTTCAGCTTGTGTATCTTGTTCAGTGGTGGTCGTCTTTCAGCCTTTCTTACCTTGGCCATGTCTCTGAGTATTGCACACCTTGTGCTTTTGGGCACTCCAGTGATGTTGCAGCTCTGAAATATGGCCAAACTGGTGGCAAGTGGCATCTTGGCAGCTGCACGCTTGACTTTTCTCAGTTCATGGGCAGTTATTTTGCGCCTTGGTTTTTCCACACGCTTCTTGCGACCCTGTTGACTATTTTGAATGAAACGCTTGATTGTTCGATGATCACGCTTCAGAAGCATTGCAATTTTGAGACTGCTGCATCCCTCTGCAAGATATCTCACTATTTTTGACTTTTCTGAGCCTGTCAAGTCCTTCTTTTGACCCATTTTGCCAAAGGAAAGGACGTTGCCTAATAATTATGCACACCTGATATAGGGTGTTGATGTCATTAGACCACACCCCTTCTCATTACAGAGTTGCACATCACCTAATATGCTTAATTGGTAGTAGGCTTTCGAGCCTATACAGCTTGGAGTAAGACAACATGCATGAAGAGGATGATGTGGACAAAATACTCATTTGCCTAATAATTCTGCACTCCCTGTAGCTACTGACTTAGAACCCTTCACCTTATCAAGTCAAAGGGAGTACAGGAAGCTGTTTTGATATTTCCCATACACCTACAGTGTCCCTCAAATGTATACTTGATTGTAGGACGGTGGGGGTTTAATGTCAGCGACCTTTAATGTAGATGAGTCTTTTTTAACCTAAGGGCTTGGCCCTACTTTCTGACTGAAAACTAGAGTAAAGTGGGAGGAAACATGTCTTCTTCCAACACACAGAGAAGTCTTTGCTTTTCCAACTGATCACTCAAAGGAGTACAGCTATACTATGAAATGGTAGTAAACGCCATTGCAATCAATTTTTTCGTTTTTAGCTGCGTTCAATCAGAACAGACAGAAGGTATTGTAAAATCTCCTCCGAGCCGGAGTTGAACCAGCGACCTAAGGATTCCTGTTCTCATACACCTACAGTCCTCCGCTCTACCAACTGAGCTATCGAAGGGATGACATGTGCAGTGTCTGGTTTGTTGGACCATCGGATACATGGGACCTAACAGAGTCTGTGTTTTGCAAGAATTCCATGTTGCAAGGACTTGAACATAACAAAACTGTATCTGTCTGACTCTACATGTTCCTTCATGCCTGAGGCACTGACCATATTTCACATCAACATGAGTATCCTTCCTTTTTCCAACTCTTGGGCTGCGTTCAGACGCAGGGGAGTACAGGGAGCAATTTTGAGAAATTGATACTAGAGCATAGGACTGTGTTTTTTTAAATGTCACTTACCTTACAGTGATCCAACGCTGTTGGACCATGGGATTGCACCCAACTTTTTCTCTGAAAATTGTCCTAACCTGTCTGGAACATGTCTTATGTTTGCTGTATGTTACACTGTATGGGCACCTATAGCTACTGACTTAGAACCCTTCACCTTATCAAGTCAAAGGGAGTACAGGAAGCTGTTTTGATATTTCCCATACACCTACAGTGTCCCTCAAATGTATACTTGATTGTAGGACGGTGGGGGTTTAATGTCAGCGACCTTTAATGTAGATGAGTCTTTTTTAACCTAAGGGCTTGGCCCTACTTTCTGACTGAAAACTAGAGTAAAGTGGGAGGAAACATGTCTTCTTCCAACACACAGAGAAGTCTTTGCTTTTCCAACTGATCACTCAAAGGAGTACAGCTATACTATGAAATGGTAGTAAACGCCATTGCAATCAAATTTTTCGTTTTTAGCTGCGTTCAATCAGAACAGACAGAAGGTATTGTAAAATCTCCTCCGAGCCGGAGTTGAACCAGCGACCTAAGGATTCCTGTTCTCATACACCTACAGTCCTCCGCTCTACCAACTGAGCTATCGAAGGGATGACTTGTGCGGTGTCTGGTTTGTTGGACCATCGGATACATGGGACCTAACAGAGTCTGTGTTTTGCAAGAATTCCATGTTGCAAGGACTTGAACATAACAAAACTGTATCTGTCTGACTCTACATGTTCCTTCATGCCTGAGGCACTGACCATATTTCACATCAACATGAGTATCCTTCCTTTTTCCAACTCTTGGGCTGCGTTCAGACGCAGGGGAGTACAGGGAGCAATTTTGAGAAATTGATACTAGAGCATAGGACTGTGTTTTTTTGAATGTCACTTACCTTACTGTTGGATTGCAGCCAACTTTTTCTCTGAAAATTGTCCTAACCTGTCTGGAACATGTCTTATGTTCGCTGTGTGTTACACTGTATGGGCACCTATACAGGGAGTGCAGAATTATTAGGCAAGTTGTATTTTTGAAGAATAATTTTATTATTGAACAACAACCATGTTCTCAATGAACCCAAAAAACTCATTAATATCAAAGCTGAATGTTTTTGGAAGTAGTTTTTAGTTTGTTTTTAGTTTTAGCTATTTTAGGGGGATATCTGTGTGTGCAGGTGACTATTACTGTGCATAATTATTAGGCAACTTAACAAAAAACAAATATGTACCCATTTCAATTATTTATTTTTACCAGTGAAACCAATATAACATCTCCACATTCACAAATATACATTTCTGACATTCAAAAACAAAACAAAAACAAATCAGCGACCAATATAGCCACCTTTCTTTGCAAGGACACTCAAAAGCCTGCCATCCATGGATTCTGTCAGTGTTTTGATCTGTTCACCATCAACATTGCGTGCAGCAGTAACCACATCCTCCCAGACACTGTTCAGAGAGGTGTACTGTTTTCCCTCCTTGTAAATCTCACATTTGATGATGGACCACAGGTTCTCAATGGGGTTCAGATCAGGTGAACAAGGAGGCCATGTCATTAGTTTTTCTTCTTTTATACCCTTTCTTGCCAGCCACGCTGTGGAGTACTTGGACGCGTGTGATGGAGCATTGTCCTGCATGAAAATCATGTTTTTCTTGAAGGATGCAGACTTCTTCCTGTACCATTGCTTGAAGAAGGTGTCTTCCAGAAACTGGCAGTAGGACTGGGAGTTGAGCTTGACTCCATCCTCAACCCGAAAAGGCCCCACAAGCTCATCTTTGATGATACCAGCCCAAACCAGTACTCCACCTCCACCTTGCTGGCGTCTGAGTCGGACCGGAGCTCTCTGCCCTTTACCAATCCAGCCACGGGCCCATCAAGACTCACTCTCATTTCATCAGTCCATAAAACCTTAGAAAAATCAGTCTTGAGATATTTCTTGGCCCAGTCTTGACGTTTCAGCTTGTGTATCTTGTTCAGTGGTGGTCGTCTTTCAGCCTTTCTTACCTTGGCCATGTCTCTGAGTATTGCACACCTTGTGCTTTTGGGCACTCCAGTGATGTTGCAGCTCTGAAATATGGCCAAACTGGTGGCAAGTGGCATCTTGGCAGCTGCACGCTTGACTTTTCTCAGTTCATGGGCAGTTATTTTGCGCCTTGGTTTTTCCACACGCTTCTTGCGACCCTGTTGACTATTTTGAATGAAACGCTTGATTGTTCGATGATCACGCTTCAGAAGCATTGCAATTTTGAGACTGCTGCATCCCTCTGCAAGATATCTCACTATTTTTGACTTTTCTGAGCCTGTCAAGTCCTTCTTTTGACCCATTTTGCCAAAGGAAAGGACGTTGCCTAATAATTATGCACACCTGATATAGGGTGTTGATGTCATTAGACCACACCCCTTCTCATTACAGAGTTGCACATCACCTAATATGCTTAATTGGTAGTAGGCTTTCGAGCCTATACAGCTTGGAGTAAGACAACATGCATGAAGAGGATGATGTGGACAAAATACTCATTTGCCTAATAATTCTGCACTCCCTGTAGCTACTGACTTAGAACCCTTCACCTTATCAAGTCAAAGGGAGTACAGGAAGCTGTTTTGATATTTCCCATACACCTACAGTGTCCCTCAAATGTATACTTGATTGTAGGACGGTGGGGGTTTAATGTCAGCGACCTTTAATGTAGATGAGTCTTTTTTAACCTAAGGGCTTGGCCCTACTTTCTGACTGAAAACTAGAGTAAAGTGGGAGGAAACATGTCTTCTTCCAACACACAGAGAAGTCTTTGCTTTTCCAACTGATCACTCAAAGGAGTACAGCTATACTATGAAATGGTAGTAAACGCCATTGCAATCAATTTTTTCATTTTTAGCTGCGTTCAATCAGAACAGACAGAAGGTATTGTAAAATCTCCTCCGAGCCGGAGTTGAACCAGCGACCTAAGGATTCCTGTTCTCATACACCTACAGTCCTCCGCTCTACCAACTGAGCTATCGAAGGGATGACATGTGCAGTGTCTGGTTTGTTGGACCATCGGATACATGGGACCTAACAGAGTCTGTGTTTTGCAAGAATTCCATGTTGCAAGGACTTGAACATAACAAAACTGTATCTGTCTGACTCTACATGTTCCTTCATGCCTGAGGCACTGACCATATTTCACATCAACATGAGTATCCTTCCTTTTTCCAACTCTTGGGCTGCGTTCAGACGCAGGGGAGTACAGGGAGCAATTTTGAGAAATTGATACTAGAGCATAGGACTGTGTTTTTTTAAATGTCACTTACCTTACTGTTGGATTGCACCCAACCTGAGAATTGTCCTAACCTGTCTGGAACATGTCTTATGTTCGCTGTATGTTACACTGTATGGGCACCTATAGCTACTGACTTAGAACCCTTCACCTTATCAAGTCAAAGGGAGTACAGGAAGCTGTTTTGATATTTCCCATACACCTACAGTGTCCCTCAAATGTATACTTGATTGTAGGACGGTGGGGGTTTAATGTCAGCGACCTTTAATGTAGATGAGTCTTTTTTAACCTAAGGGCTTGGCCCTACTTTCTGACTGAAAACTAGAGTAAAGTGGGAGGAAACATGTCTTCTTCCAACACACAGAGAAGTCTTTGCTTTTCCAACTGATCACTCAAAGGAGTACAGCTATACTATGAAATGGTAGTAAACGCCATTGCAATCAATTTTTTCATTTTTAGCTGCGTTCAATCAGAACAGACAGAAGGTATTGTAAAATCTCCTCCGAGCCGGAGTTGAACCAGCGACCTAAGGATTCCTGTTCTCATACACCTACAGTCCTCCGCTCTACCAACTGAGCTATCGAAGGGATGACATGTGCGGTGTCTGGTTTGTTGGACCATCGGATACATGGGACCTAACAGAGTCTGTGTTTTGCAAGAATTCCATGTTGCAAGGACTTGAACATAACAAAACTGTATCTGTCTGACTCTACATGTTCCTTCATGCCTGAGGCACTGACCATATTTCACATCAACATGAGTATCCTTCCTTTTTCCAACTCTTGGGCTGCGTTCAGACGCAGGGGAGTACAGGGAGCAATTTTGAGAAATTGATACTAGAGCATAGGACTGTGTTTTTTTAAATGTCACTTACCTTACTGTTGGATTGCACCCAACCTGAGAATTGTCCTAACCTGTCTGGAACATGTCTTATGTTCGCTGTATGTTACACTGTATGGGCACCTATAGCTACTGACTTAGAACCCTTCACCTTATCAAGTCAAAGGGAGTACAGGAAGCTGTTTTGATATTTCCCATACACCTACAGTGTCCCTCAAATGTATACTTGATTGTAGGACGGTGGGGGTTTAATGTCAGCGACCTTTAATGTAGATGAGTCTTTTTTAACCTAAGGGCTTGGCCCTACTTTCTGACTGAAAACTAGAGTAAAGTGGGAGGAAACATGTCTTCTTCCAACACACAGAGAAGTCTTTGCTTTTCCAACTGATCACTCAAAGGAGTACAGCTATACTATGAAATGGTAGTAAACGCCATTGCAATCAATTTTTTCATTTTTAGCTGCGTTCAATCAGAACAGACAGAAGGTATTGTAAAATCTCCTCCGAGCCGGAGTTGAACCAGCGACCTAAGGATTCCTGTTCTCATACACCTACAGTCCTCCGCTCTACCAACTGAGCTATCGAAGGGATGACATGTGCGGTGTCTGGTTTGTTGGACCATCGGATACATGGGACCTAACAGAGTCTGTGTTTTGCAAGAATTCCATGTTGCAAGGACTTGAACATAACAAAACTGTATCTGTCTGACTCTACATGTTCCTTCATGCCTGAGGCACTGACCATATTTCACATCAACATGAGTATCCTTCCTTTTTCCAACTCTTGGGCTGCGTTCAGACGCAGGGGAGTACAGGGAGCAATTTTGAGAAATTGATACTAGAGCATAGGACTGTGTTTTTTTGAATGTCACTTACCTTACTGTTGGATTGCAGCCAACTTTTTCTCTGAAAATTGTCCTAACCTGTCTGGAACATGTCTTATGTTCGCTGTGTGTTACACTGTATGGGCACCTATACAGGGAGTGCAGAATTATTAGGCAAGTTGTATTTTTGAAGAATAATTTTATTATTGAACAACAACCATGTTCTCAATGAACCCAAAAAACTCATTAATATCAAAGCTGAATGTTTTTGGAAGTAGTTTTTAGTTTGTTTTTAGTTTTAGCTATTTTAGGGGGATATCTGTGTGTGCAGGTGACTATTACTGTGCATAATTATTAGGCAACTTAACAAAAAACAAATATGTACCCATTTCAATTATTTATTTTTACCAGTGAAACCAATATAACATCTCCACATTCACAAATATACATTTCTGACATTCAAAAACAAAACAAAAACAAATCAGCGACCAATATAGCCACCTTTCTTTGCAAGGACACTCAAAAGCCTGCCATCCATGGATTCTGTCAGTGTTTTGATCTGTTCACCATCAACATTGCGTGCAGCAGTAACCACATCCTCCCAGACACTGTTCAGAGAGGTGTACTGTTTTCCCTCCTTGTAAATCTCACATTTGATGATGGACCACAGGTTCTCAATGGGGTTCAGATCAGGTGAACAAGGAGGCCATGTCATTAGTTTTTCTTCTTTTATACCCTTTCTTGCCAGCCACGCTGTGGAGTACTTGGACGCGTGTGATGGAGCATTGTCCTGCATGAAAATCATGTTTTTCTTGAAGGATGCAGACTTCTTCCTGTACCATTGCTTGAAGAAGGTGTCTTCCAGAAACTGGCAGTAGGACTGGGAGTTGAGCTTGACTCCATCCTCAACCCGAAAAGGCCCCACAAGCTCATCTTTGATGATACCAGCCCAAACCAGTACTCCACCTCCACCTTGCTGGCGTCTGAGTCGGACCGGAGCTCTCTGCCCTTTACCAATCCAGCCACGGGCCCATCAAGACTCACTCTCATTTCATCAGTCCATAAAACCTTAGAAAAATCAGTCTTGAGATATTTCTTGGCCCAGTCTTGACGTTTCAGCTTGTGTATCTTGTTCAGTGGTGGTCGTCTTTCAGCCTTTCTTACCTTGGCCATGTCTCTGAGTATTGCACACCTTGTGCTTTTGGGCACTCCAGTGATGTTGCAGCTCTGAAATATGGCCAAACTGGTGGCAAGTGGCATCTTGGCAGCTGCACGCTTGACTTTTCTCAGTTCATGGGCAGTTATTTTGCGCCTTGGTTTTTCCACACGCTTCTTGCGACCCTGTTGACTATTTTGAATGAAACGCTTGATTGTTCGATGATCACGCTTCAGAAGCATTGCAATTTTGAGACTGCTGCATCCCTCTGCAAGATATCTCACTATTTTTGACTTTTCTGAGCCTGTCAAGTCCTTCTTTTGACCCATTTTGCCAAAGGAAAGGACGTTGCCTAATAATTATGCACACCTGATATAGGGTGTTGATGTCATTAGACCACACCCCTTCTCATTACAGAGTTGCACATCACCTAATATGCTTAATTGGTAGTAGGCTTTCGAGCCTATACAGCTTGGAGTAAGACAACATGCATGAAGAGGATGATGTGGACAAAATACTCATTTGCCTAATAATTCTGCACTCCCTGTAGCTACTGACTTAGAACCCTTCACCTTATCAAGTCAAAGGGAGTACAGGAAGCTGTTTTGATATTTCCCATACACCTACAGTGTCCCTCAAATGTATACTTGATTGTAGGACGGTGGGGGTTTAATGTCAGCGACCTTTAATGTAGATGAGTCTTTTTTAACCTAAGGGCTTGGCCCTACTTTCTGACTGAAAACTAGAGTAAAGTGGGAGGAAACATGTCTTCTTCCAACACACAGAGAAGTCTTTGCTTTTCCAACTGATCACTCAAAGGAGTACAGCTATACTATGAAATGGTAGTAAACGCCATTGCAATCAATTTTTTCATTTTTAGCTGCGTTCAATCAGAACAGACAGAAGGTATTGTAAAATCTCCTCCGAGCCGGAGTTGAACCAGCGACCTAAGGATTCCTGTTCTCATACACCTACAGTCCTCGGCTCTACCAACTGAGCTATCGAAGGGATGACATGTGCTGTGTCTGGTTTGTTGGACCATCGGATACATGGGACCTAACAGAGTCTGTGTTTTGCAAGAATTCCATGTTGCAAGGACTTGAACATAACAAAACTGTATCTGTCTGACTCTACATGTTCCTTCATGCCTGAGGCACTGACCATATTTCACATCAACATGAGTATCCTTCCTTTTTCCAACTCTTGGGCTGCGTTCAGACGCAGGGGAGTACAGGGAGCAATTTTGAGAAATTGATACTAGAGCATAGGACTGTGTTTTTTTGAATGTCACTTACCTTACTGTTGGTAGATCCAACGCTGCTGGACCATGGGATTGCACCCAACTTTTTCTCTGAAAATTGTCCTAACCTGTCTGGAACATGTCTTATGTTTGCTGTATGTTACACTGTATGGGCACCTATAGCTACTGACTTAGAACCCTTCACCGTATCAAGTCAAAGGGAGTACAGGAAGCTGTTTTGATATTTCCCATACACCTACAGTGTCCCTCAAATGTATACTTGATTGTAGGACGGTGGGGGTTTAATGTCAGCGACCTTTAATGTAGATGAGTCTTTTTTAACCTAAGGGCTTGGCCCTACTTTCTGACTGAAAACTAGAGTAAAGTGGGAGGAAACATGTCTTCTTCCAACACACAGAGAAGTCTTTGCTTTTCCAACTGATCACTCAAAGGAGTACAGCTATACTATGAAATGGTAGTAAACGCCATTGCAATCAATTTTTTCGTTTTTAGCTGCGTTCAATCAGAACAGACAGAAGGTATTGTAAAATCTCCTCCGAGCCAGAGTTGAACCAGCGACCTAAGGATTCCTGTTCTCATACACCTACAGTCCTCCGCTCTACCAACTGAGGTATCGAAGGGATGACATGTGCAGTGTCTGGTTTGTTGGACCATCGGATACATGGGACCTAACAGAGTCTGTGTTTTGCAAGAATTCCATGTTGCAAGGACTTGAACATAACAAAACTGTATCTGTCTGACTCTACATGTTCCTTCATGCCTGAGGCACTGACCATATTTCACATCAACATGAGTATCCTTCCTTTTTCCAACTCTTGGGCTGCGTTCAGACGCAGGGGAGTACAGGGAGCAATTTTGAGCAATTGATACTAGAGCATAGGACTGTGTTTTTTTGAATGTCACTTACCTTACTGTTGGTAGATCCAACGCTGTTGGACCATGGGATTGCACCCAACTTTTTCTCTGAAAATTGTCCTAACCTGTCTGGAACATGTCTTTTGTTCACTGTATGGGCACCTATAGCTACTGACTTAGAACCCTTCACCTTATCAAGTCAAAGGGAGTACAGGAAGCTGTTTTGATATTTCCCATACACCTACAGTGTCCCTCAAATGTATACTTGATTGTAGGACGGTGGGGGTTTAATGTCAGCGACCTTTAATGTAGATGAGTCTTTTTTAACCTAAGGGCTTGGCCCTACTTTCTGACTGAAAACTAGAGTAAAGTGGGAGGAAACATGTCTTCTTCCAACACACAGAGAAGTCTTTGCTTTTCCAACTGATCACTCAAAGGAGTACAGCTATACTATGAAATGGTAGTAAACGCCATTGCAATCAATTTTTTCGTTTTTAGCTGCGTTCAATCAGAACAGACAGAAGGTATTGTAAAATCTCCTCCGAGCCGGAGTTGAACCAGCGACCTAAGGATTCCTGTTCTCATACACCTACAGTCCTCCGCTCTACCAACTGAGCTATCGAAGGGATGACATGTGCGGTGTCTGGTTTGTTGGACCATCGGATACATGGGACCTAACAGAGTCTGTGTTTTGCAAGAATTCCATGTTGCAAGGACTTGAACATAACAAAACTGTATCTGTCTGACTCTACATGTTCCTTCATGCCTGAGGCACTGACCATATTTCACATCAACATGAGTATCCTTCCTTTTTCCAACTCTTGGGCTGCGTTCAGACGCAGGGGAGTACAGGGAGCAATTTTGAGCAATTGATACTAGAGCATAGGACTGTGTTTTTTTGAATGTCACTTACCTTACTGTTGGTAGATCCAACGCTGTTGGACCATGGGATTGCACCCAACTTTTTCTCTGAAAATTGTCCTAACCTGTCTGGAACATGTCTTATGTTCGCTGTGTGTTACACTGTATGGGCACCTATAGCTACTGACTTAGAACCCTTCACTTTATCAAGTCAAAGGGAGTACAGGAAGCTGTTTTGATATTTCCCATACACCTACAGTGTCCCTCAAATGTATACTTGATTGTAGGACGGTGGGGGTTTAATGTCAGCGACCTTTAATGTAGATGAGTCTTTTTTAACCTAAGGGCTTGGCCCTACTTTCTGACTGAAAACTAGAGTAAAGTGGGAGGAAACATGTCTTCTTCCAACACACAGAGAAGTCTTTGCTTTTCCAACTGATCACTCAAAGGAGTACAGCTATACTATGAAATGGTAGTAAACGCCATTGCAATCAATTTTTTCGTTTTTAGCTGCGTTCAATCAGAACAGACAGAAGGTATTGTAAAATCTCCTCCGAGCCAGAGTTGAACCAGCGACCTAAGGATTCCTGTTCTCATACACCTACAGTCCTCCGCTCTACCAACTGAGCTATCGAAGGGATGACATGTGCGGTGTCTGGTTTGTTGGACCATCGGATACATGGGACCTAACAGAGTCTGTGTTTTGCAAGAATTCCATGTTGCAAGGACTTGAACATAACAAAACTGTATCTGTCTGACTCTACATGTTCCTTCATGCCTGAGGCACTGACCATATTTCACATCAACATGAGTATCCTTCCTTTTTCCAACTCTTGGGCTGCGTTCAGACGCAGGGGAGTACAGGGAGCAATTTTGAGAAATTGATACTAGAGCATAGGACTGTGTTTTTTTGATTGTCACTTACCTTACTGTTGGTAGATCCAATGCTGTTGGACCATGGGATTGCACCCAACTTTTTCTCTGAAAATTGTCCTAACCTGTCTGGAACATGTCTTTTGTTCACTGTATGGGCACCTATAGCTACTGACTTAGAACCCTTCACCTTATCAAGTCAAAGGGAGTACAGGAAGCTGTTTTGATATTTCCCATACACCTACAGTGTCCCTCAAATGTATACTTGATTGTAGGACGGTGGGGGTTTAATGTCAGCGACCTTTAATGTAGATGAGTCTTTTTTAACCTAAGGGCTTGGCCCTACTTTCTGACTGAAAACTAGAGTAAAGTGGGAGGAAACATGTCTTCTTCCAACACACAGAGAAGTCTTTGCTTTTCCAACTGATCACTCAAAGGAGTACAGCTATACTATGAAATGGTAGTAAACGCCATTGCAATCAATTTTTTCGTTTTTAGCTGCGTTCAATCAGAACAGACAGAAGGTATTGTAAAATCTCCTCCGAGCCGGAGTTGAACCAGCGACCTAAGGATTCCTGTTCTCATACACCTACAGTCCTCCGCTCTACCAACTGAGCTATCGAAGGGATGACTTGTGCGGCGTCTGGTTTGTTGGACCATCGGATACATGGGACCTAACAGAGTCTGTGTTTTGCAAGAATTCCATGTTGCAAGGACTTGAACATAACAAAACTGTATCTGTCTGACTCTACATGTTCCTTCATGCCTGAGGCACTGACCATATTTCACATCAACATGAGTATCCTTCCTTTTTCCAACTCTTGGGCTGCGTTCAGACGCAGGGGAGTACAGGGAGCAATTTTGAGCAATTGATACTAGAGCATAGGACTGTGTTTTTTTGAATGTCACTTACCTTACTGTTGGTAGATCCAACGCTGTTGGACCATGGGATTGCACCCAACTTTTTCTCTGAAAATTGTCCTAACCTGTCTGGAACATGTCTTATGTTCGCTGTGTGTTACACTGTATGGGCACCTATAGCTACTGACTTAGAACCCTTCACCTTATCAAGTCAAAGGGAGTACAGGAAGCTGTTTTGATATTTCCCATACACCTACAGTGTCCCTCAAATGTATACTTGATTGTAGGACGGTGGGGGTTTAATGTCAGCGACCTTTAATGTAGATGAGTCTTTTTTAACCTAAGGGCTTGGCCCTACTTTCTGACTGAAAACTAGACTAAAGTGGGAGGAAACATGTCTTCTTCCAACACACAGAGAAGTCTTTGCTTTTCCAACTGATCACTCAAAGGAGTACAGCTATACTATTAGTATTAGTAAACGCCATTGCAATCAATTTTTTCGTTTTTAGCTGCGTTCAATCAGAACAGACAGAAGGTATTGTAAAATCTCCTCCGAGCCGGAGTTGAACCAGCGACCTAAGGATTCCTGTGCTCATACACCTACAGTCCTCCGCTCTACCAACTGAGCTATCGAAGGGATGACATGTGCGGTGTCTGGTTTGTTGGACCATCGGATACATGGGACCTAACAGAGTCTGTGTTTTGCAAGAATTCCATGTTGCAAGGACTTGAACATAACAAAACTGTATCTGTCTGACTCTACATGTTCCTTCATGCCTGAGGCACTGACCATATTTCACATCAACATGAGTATCCTTCCTTTTTCCAACTCTTGGGCTGCGTTCAGACGCAGGGGAGTACAGGGAGCAATTTTGAGAAATTGATACTAGAGCATAGGACTGTGTTTTTTTGAATGTCACTTACCTTACTGTTGGTAGATCCAACGCTGTTGGACCATGGGATTGCACCCAACTTTTTCTCTGAAAATTGTCCTAACCTGTCTGGAACATGTCTTATGTTCGCTGTGTGTTACACTGTATGGGCACGTATAGCTACTGAATTTGAACCCTTTACTTTATGAAGTCAAAGGGAGTACAGGAAGCTGTTTTGATATTTCCAACGTGAATTTAATTCAATTCAACTTTACTTAAATAGCCCCAAATCCCAACAACAGCCGCCTGAAGGCATTTTATATTGTACAGCAGATCATACAATAATAGGTAGAGAAAAATCCAATCATATGACCCCATATCAGAAAGCACTTTGGCGACAGTGGGAAGGAAAAACTTCCTTTTAACAGGAAGGCTGAGGGAGGGGCGGCTATCTGTTGCAACCGGTCATGTAGGTAAAGGTTAATAATAGTGTACTTTGGGGGCAACTATTTAATTCTGGGAGACTTTTGAGTGTGATTAAGTCTCTTAGCATTGAGCAAGAATCCACAGCACGGTAGAGCTGCAGCCCTCTTTGCTCTCATGTTTCTGATAAACAGAAAGCCAAAGCAACTTCCTCAACATGGAGATGAAAGGTAACGAAAGGATACCCTTTATCTTCCACCTGCAGTCCTCTGTACCACTCACCCCCTTTCTCAGGTCTGCTCTGCTGCACATGACTTACAAAACACACAAATAAAAATTAAAAAAACAACCATGCACCACCACCAAGGGTTTGACGATTTATTGACACAAGATGTGGTACTGTGACAGTAACAAATCATTTACAACAAGCTTACAGCAATGACACAAACTTTTCCATTTCATAAGATGCCGTGACCGACCTCGGCACACATTCTGTGCTGCTGGAAACATTTCTATTTGCAGGAGTGTGTTTAAGACGATGCTGTGTTTAGAAAAAACAAACAAATAAACAAAAAACTAATGGGATCTACAATGAAACGTAGGTTAGGAGCAGAATTTCAGACTTGAGGAAATCCACAGCTGAAATTAAGAAAGGGTAAAATGACAGCGAGCTCATGCAGGCACATTAATGTTCTCATCTCATGTACGTCACCAACACAACTGACACACTGGGATAGGGAGAAAGCATTTTTGCTTCATTTTTATACATAGTTACTAAACATTTTCTTACTACACCATTACTGGCCTACAGTACAACTCTGGGGGTTTGGGTATATGTACTCTAATGTTCATATAGCTCACACTATGCCAACTTTATAAGGATTCTTTTGAGAGTAATAAAAATAAACTTGGCAATTCATTTTTGTAAATGTGTGGTCCTGTGAGTCTGACTTGGCGGATTTCCCACAGTTTAGCATTACATGAAAATCCCCCCAAGAAAATAAAAAATAAAAACACTGGCATTCAAATGACATGCAAAGCACATCAAGGAAATGAAACTAATGCAACAATAACACCTGTGAAAAGAAAACACACAGAGGTAGATGCACAATAAATAGGAATGAAAATATAGTTGTGAAAAGTGTGGCTGCAGTAAATGAGACCGTTTCAGAAAAGAGGAGGAGAAGAATAAAAAAAAAATCATGTCAAGCAAATAACCGGAAACAGAGTGGCACTGGAGTGTGAACACAAAATTGGCTGCTGTGGCTTGTGTAGTGGTTGTAAAACTTTAAGAATTTAAACCCATCAATGTCCTTTATGCCACCTGCTCATCAGAAGACTCTAAACAGCGTAACTTTTCCTTTGCTTATGGATTTATTTAATTTTTGAAGAGCACTTCATAAAATGTTATATTGAAGTTGTTTAATATCAGAACCAGCACAGCAAACTGCTTCTGAACGCTTTAACAAGAAAAGGATAAGGTGGAGTGTCATTAAAAGGATTTAGAGCTTTGTGAAGACCGGATGGCTGTAAACGCCTCTGCCAGAAAGACCATAAACGGCATAAGGAAACAATGAAATGCCTGGATTTTGCAATTACAGGGTTGCTAACTTATCGCTAAGTTTCTCAATTAGTGTACAATGCTTCACAGTAAGGGGAGAAAAGTTGACATTTGTTTCTAAACAAATTGCACAAATTGTAAGTGATCCCACCAGATGTGGCAGAAGCAGTCAGACAGACGTTTCTGGTCTCAAAACAACAGAATACTGCTGTGACTCTGGAGGTACAACTGAAGCAAAGAAAGCGTCAAAAGTGGATCTAAATTAAAAGAAGTGTGAGCTGAACAAAGCAAGTCCCCAATCAGGACAATTTCATCATTAATCACATCTTCACAACAATAAGACGTAATGTTAAGGATGGAATGGTTTTCACTGAGACGTAAAAATAGGGGGTAGAATTAAGAGGATTTTAATGATGCTTTCAACTGCCAAAATAAAGGAAATGTCAACAGCACGCTTGATAATCACTCCCAATACCCTTTGTCTCATCTCACATTTACCCTGTTGATCACTTCGAGGAAAAACACAATCTCCAAAATTGCTTACTATCCATCTTTTACTGTTTGGATTCTCTTGTTTTGGCAGTCAGCTGCACATACAAAAATAAAATAAAATAAAAAAAACAAAACAAACAAAAAACACTGCGGTTTATTGTCAGGATGAAGCAGAGTTGGCAAGTGGTGAAGTGCGTCAATTCTTCAGCACAGAATCGTACATCTGGTAGACGTACTGAGACACTTCTGGAGCCCGACACTTCAGAGAGAGCTGTGGACAAAAGGAGAGCAGTTATAAATGTACTCACTCACACATTTATAAAGATGCTCAATTACAGCTCTGTTTACACTGCTTATACTGACCAACTGAGGAATAAAGGAGTAAAACTGGAACGAGGGATGTTACTGACAGTGCTTTTCCCATTTTACTTTGAGGATTTGTGCTGTGTACAAGGAAGGCTAACATGTGGGTCAGGATCTTGTACGAATATTGTAGCGTGCTTCCCCTACTAAAGTAGGGTAGTGCTGTATACTTGTATTCCCTTACCATTTTATTACAGCATTCTCACTTTTTGTCCACAACGGAAATGATCAACTCATTAACACAAATAACCGGTAATTATTTGAAAATCATTAGCTGCTTTTCGAGTAGTACAAGTTAAAAAAAAAAATAGATAAATACTGCTGATTTTCTGGATTCACTATCTTCTATACCATGACTTACTGATTTTCACTGTATTTATAGTTACTTTAAACTTTTAACTGGTGGTCAGCTAAAACAAGAATATCTTTGTAAGCAAAGGTGAAACTTTCCTCATTACTTTTTAAAACCCAGAACAGCGCGTCAAAATGTAAATCTTGTGATGCTATACCGTGTAGTTGGGGTTGCCAGGTTGAATGCGGAGCTCAGCCAGGATCCAGATGCCATTGGTTAGCTTCAGGGACTGGTAGAGCATGTCTTGGCCTTCTACATTTCTCTTGGCAATGGTGTAGATATTGTTATTCTGCAGCTTCCCTGAAACTGTGTCTGCAAGACCGGAAGGTTTCTCAGATTATGATTACACCTCACTCACATTTCAGAAGCCACATCAAAACACACACAAGAGGGTGCTATCACTACTGGAACCATAATCACTTAAAGGAACTCACACTAATGTATGCATGAGCTAATACAAAGTCCACTACTGGCAAAGGGTAAACTAAGTTTGTGAGGATTTTAATCAACTTCAACCTTCAGATGTCAGTAAAGCTGGACAGATATTCTGAAAATAGTACTGCTTTGGTCAACTTTTAGCTATCAGAATGCTAGGATTATAGTGGCAAAAATATTGTGAACTTTTTTAAAGGAAAGGAAATGTTCAGCATTGGTTAAAAAGAAAGAGTATCCAAAGATAAGCATGCGGGTGGAGAAAGAAAACAGAGAGAAATAAGGCTTTTTGGATAAGTTGGAGTATTTGATGATGTCTTAAAAATAACAGAGGTTTTTAAACACTGAGCTGAGAATGTGTTAATCAGTCATCTATATATTTAATGCAACCACGCTGATGATACGGTTAGCTTAAATTGTATTCAATCATTGAAACAAAGAACAACTACTTTAAAAATGCATCATTGTGCCATTCGCCATATTTTGCACAAGTAAAAGCATTGTCTAATATTTTGATATGTTAGAGAAACTACCAAATAAAGAAGTATAGAGCCAAGTTATGTGGATGAGAAAGAAAACAATAAACAAGCAGGTAAAAATAATTTAACATGCTCATGAGATTTTTGACAAATTTGTCTACCTGCATTAAGGTGGCAGTCCTTTATCTGATACTGTAGCTCATTCTCATTGGGGATGTCTTTCCAAGTAGCCAGGAACACCTGTCGCTCTGAAGAAGAAAAAACAAAATATCCGACAGCAGTGATGTAGAAAGTGTTGGATGTTTCAAACCACTGACATTGATAATTCAAAGCCCTTTAAATGATTTACTGTTTTGTTTGATTCTATTCAGATCTATTATTAGGGATGAAGGAATTCTTTTCATTCTGTAGAAATTACACTTCACAATAAGGTAGGTTTCAGTTGCCTATAACATACTTTTACAGCCCAAAAGCAGACTGAATATACATTTCCCAAGTAACAGCAATGTTTGTCAAGCTTCAATAGCTGTGAGGAATATAATTAGCCATTTAAGGAATAGTACCACACTGTTGTTGCTGTTTTAAAAGGTTTTAAGAATTTTACCCATTTTTCCATCCTCAACAAAGAATACATTGAGAGGGATGAGTACGCTGAAGTAGAACACATCAATGCTGTTCTTTACAGCCACCTATAGGGAAGACAAGAGAACATGGTGAGTTTGACATCTTGAGTATAACAAGCAATATACCAACATTTGCATTCAATCAGGTTAAAACTGTAAACTAAACATCAGTTTCCAAAATATATTTTATGAGGGCTAGCTGTTTTTCTCAGTTTCCAATTCTTGTACTGAGTGCAAACACCCTGGAATTTTCATGTTTTGCAAGACGCTAAGAAATTATTTCTGAACTAATGGCCATGTCACACTAAATAATAATTAAAAAAAACAAACAAAACAAAACACACATTTCAGAAAGACAGAAAGAGCAAGACACCTGTCCCTGGCCAGGTCTTTAAATGTGTTCCACTGCTGATAAAATGTGTGGCCACTGTGTGCTGCTGTACCTGAAGATTATTGAGAGGGTCCATCTTCATAACTGGCCCAATGGTGTTAAGAGGCAAAGAGATCTCAATACTCTGATTGGGCATCAGTGGAGTATGAACGGGCAGAGGACTGGTGGGGATCACCCCAAAACTGCAGAAACATATATTAATATTAAAGTTAGTTTTAAAACGTTTCTGAAAGAGTACAATAAGCAATGACACGACATTCCTGTTGAGTCAGATCACTGACCTGTTCTTGTTAAACTGGATAGCAAAGTCGGTCATGTGTTGTAGGGCTTTGTTGGTGAAAGTCAT
The DNA here is from genome assembly GCF_051167445.1 of Perissodus microlepis. NCBI lineage: Eukaryota > Metazoa > Chordata > Actinopteri > Cichliformes > Cichlidae > Perissodus > Perissodus microlepis. The sequence goes on along the minus strand of NC_140470.1, from coordinate 25,103,095 downwards.
GTCCATGTACATGTGACCCTGACGGCGAGAGAATGTTCCAGAGATCTCGAGCCCTTTAGCTTTCACTGCAGGAAGCCATACCTGGTAAAAAAGTACAACTGCAGTCAATAACACAGACAGTGTTTTACTTACGTTACACCTTCCAGGAAAAAGTTGCGTGAACTCACTGCTTTGGGGACTGCATAGCCTCCTGTGGTGATGGCCATGCCTGTGGAAAGCTCAAATAAGTCGTTGAGGCCACTGCTGGTGGCAGGAGGTGCAGGTGTAGGTGAAGGAGCAAAAGTGTTGGGGACTGATGACGGGATAAAATTTTGTCCCACCTGCAACAAAAATCACAACAAAAACACACACAAAACACAATCTAATAAAGTATAATTTTATGAAGTATCGCAGAAGACTTGAGAAATTTACTAAAATCTACTAAACGGGTCACACAGAAAATAAAATCTTAGACCAGAACAACGGAAGAAGCAACTGATTTGGTCTTTGTGATTATGAAGAAAAAAAACAAAAACAAGATTTCAATCACATCAAAATCACGATTAGCCAAATCAAAAAAATCAAATGTGAGATTAATTTAAAAGAGTAAAAATTTTGTTTTGCCTGTTTGAGCCCATTTGTTATAAAAATATTATTTGAAAAAATACATTAGAAGTCCAAATTAACATCATATTAACTAAGCCTCTTACAATGTATAAAATCATAAAAGAGTATGGAAAAGAGGGCATAAACAAATATATCAGTTCTGTGTATATTTTTATATGTTCAAATTGATGGAAAAAATTATGATATATTGAAAGTGATATTGATGGAAAATATGAAAATCTACTATTTTCATAAGGTGGTTGTAATTATTGGTTGCCCAAAAAATTACAAAGGATTTAGAAAAGAGGTTTCTAGTCTATGAATGGCTCTGCAACACAGTAAAATCTGTTGTGTCCTCATTACTACACAATTATGACCTCTTCCTTTCTTTAAAGCCTATAAATGGTGTCAGTGGCCATGTCACCACCACCCCGCACCCCCAAAAATGACCATAAATATAATGTCTACTGCATTCCCACACTATGAATATTTAAGGAAGGTCTTAATAGGAAGTGAGAAAGAGAACTAAGTGATGTATTCAGCCTGATGTCTGACAGAAGGAGAAGGCTTTCAGTTTGCCCCTGTATGCCTTTGTGTGTCCCATCAAAGACTTAAATGGGCTAAAACATTCAAAACATCCGTGTGGTCATCTTGTTGAAAAATGCGTGAGTAAGACGAGTGTGGTGGGTTAAATTCAGGAAGCATGCAGCATGCAGACGGCCAAACAGAAGGGCTTGACTTACTGCTGGACTTCCCCCAACACCTCCGCCCAGGTCTCCCCCCAGCTACAGGAGAGAGGAGAGGCCACCAAAGACAGCATCCAAACATTACCGACAGACCAAAGACACAAAGACAGAGACAGAGACTTTCTTAGCAACCATAACGCATCAAGAGGAGCCCTCACTTTCTGGGAAATATTAATCTCTGCATTGTAGGTTAGACATTAAAAAAAAAATCACTCTGCAAGGAGATTATGAAGAAATCCAGATATTCCAGCAGCTCGGAGAAGTGGTAATAGAAGACAAATACCTAGTAACATGTTTATGAGCCAATGTTACGGTATTAAAACATTTTAAATTTGTGTTACAGCAAGATACAGCATATGAGCATAACAGTTACTTTTTATCACAAGCGCACTTGCATGAACACATAAAACCCAGTAGAAAAGAAAATGGTGTCAGCAGGTACAAGATCTGAACAGGTCTTCTTCAACTATAACAATCCTAAGGAGGAACAAAGAAAAACTAACTTTTCATCATATACCCATTTCTTTTGGGAAAATTTCAGCTTTCCAGATGTTTTACAACTGCCTGCACAGCCTCTTTCCTCCTTAATGTGATGGAAGAGTCATTAAAATGAATGATGATAACCACTAGGTAGCATCACGTAACCAGCACTGGTAAACTATAGAAGGATCTAATGGGAGTCAAAGCTTGAATACAGTATAAACGTCTATTATTATTCCATACAATGTGCCAAACACGTAAGACCCATTGCTGCAATGACAATAAAGTGCAATCGCTCAGTGGATCTTTACCTAAATTTAGTAAAGTAAGTGTGCATAAATATGCTCATGCTCACCAAACTGTCAAGGCCTCCTCCCAGAAGGTCCACCGCACCCATCTGCATGGAGGAGACCTGGGGCACATTGACTGGAGGACCCAGGTCCAGGTTCAGCAGATCACCCAACAGGTCACCCTGACTGGGAATGACATGTGGCTGGTCCATGGCTGCTGCTGGCCCACCGCTCACTGGGCTCTCACCTGTGTCGATGCTGTCGTAAGGCAAAACAGTAGACTGGTAAATGAAATGTACATGGAAACTCAAATCCTAAGAGCTCCAAAAGTATCACAGATCACTGGAAAATTATGAAAGAATGCAAAATAGTAGAATCTTTAGTTATGAAGCACGGCAACAACTTTCTTTAACCTCCTAAGACCTGAGCTCTTCCATGGCATACATTTTTAATTTAACTTTGATATTTGGGCATATTGGGACCCAATGAATGTAAAAACAAAGAATTACCAGTTATTGTTGTTTTTGTTTTGTTTTTTACCGGATTTTTGTTTTTAAGAAAAATGAGAGCCACATATGAGGATATTCGTTTAAAATTTTGATAGAACAGTGGCAGTATATTGTCCTCGTAGGTGGATGTCAGTCCCTTGTAGAGCAAAATTAAGTATTTTGGTCGAAATAACCCAAAATGTGATGTCCACATATGTGGACGCCAGGTCTTAGGAGTTTAAACATTATATTTGGGGGAGGTTTTTATTGCATTTAGCAGATTTACTGGAAAGTAGACAAGAAGGCAGGTGGGCAAAGATGAGCAGTAAAGGGCCATTGGGTCCAGGCTGCTGCATGAGATTTCCATCTCACCTTGTGAGCTAAACTGGCAGCAAACAAGCACACTGCTAGAGAGGGCCTTGTGCTACAGCACTGTGTTGGAAGTAGTGAGTTTAAAAGAGGAATAAACAGAAATGTCAATTTTTTTATATCATAAAACTTGTTTCCATTATGTAAATACATTTCCTTATTAAACTGGGATAAATACAGTACATCCACTTCAACGGAAATTCATCTAAAAGTCCTCAAGTCCACAACTTCCTGTTGTAGATTCTTCTTTCACACAAGATTTTGCCTGAATCGTCAACATATGTGGGGCATGAGGCAATATCTTAAGAGTTGGGCAATGTCCTGTTTTCAAAACTAGTGTAAAGCATAAACTGAGCTATGATTAACAAATTGAAGAGTTCTCAGCTCACATATACAATATCACATTAATAAGTATTATCCAACATTTTCTTGATACCAAACCAAATGCTTTGAGACCAGAAGACTGCATTTTAAACTGCTGGAATAAAGAAGCTCTGTCTTTACCTTAATTTTTTTGTGCAAAAAACATCAAACCACTCACACCAATTACTTTTTTAAAGAAGCATTAATGTTAACAGCTTAGACTATAGACTCAGCTGCTTGTTGTCAAACAGATCAACACGGACACATTCCTGGAAAATATGAAGTATGAAGTGGTACAAGTACAACGATAGCCACTATAGTGTTTCTGCTTATAAACACCAGGGATCAAGCAAAATCTACTCCTCAACAATTACAGGTTGTGTGATTTTATCTCACAATTTCGACATATGACACATTTTCATGAACTGACCTTCCTGGCCAATTTGCAAATTTGCCATGCAACATAGCTGAACTACTGAAGGGATAAATACTTCCTCTTATATATGGAAAATGGAAGCAAAGCAAAGCGCGACCAATATGAAATATCTGAATATAATCAGTTTACGCCAGTGTGATTATTAAAGTTAAGCTCCTTTCAAGAATTTCCAAAATACACTGATCTTTCAGGCCATCGTGTCCAAAAAGCCATATATTAAAGTATGAGCTCTATGTATTAATACAAAGGACTAGTAGTGAAAGCAATAAAAGTTTTGCACGACGGCGTCCGGCACCCAGAACAACAGCTGGTAAAAACTGCTGACGTGACATTGTGTAGAACTGGTATGGCACTGAAAACAGTGTCTGACCTGCTGTGCTGAACAGGAAGGTGCTTCCGGTGGATTCCATGGCTTCCCTCCACAAAGGCGCTGGGGGGCTTGTGATACACAGAGGCCAGAGAACCAATGTGGCATATAAGCTCATCCAGTAGGGTGGGCTCTATTAGGTCGGTCTCCTCTGAGATTAGGGGTTTCTCTGACAACACCACCTCTTTAGCGGTTACGGGGTCAGTGGACAACAGGCGCCAATAAATGTAGCCTCTGTCACGCAGGTCAGGGTTGTCAGAGTCCTGCATAGGAGGTCAACACGTTGTGTAAGTTATACTCAACATAGGCAGAAATCACATACTAGAAGATTGTGAGGACCACAGTTTCACAAGTCGTTACGAAAGTGGCAGCTAAGAAAGCTACATATCTGAGAATAATACTTTCATATATGTTAGAGAAAGAAACACTTCTCAGAGAGAGGGAAACAGAACAAGTCATCAAAATCATGCAAAGCTTCTTCAGAATGAAATATACGACTCACCTGAGTGGCCAAGCTGAGGACTTGCTGCACCAGCTCCTGAGTCTCTGATGGCTTCTTAAGGAACAGCTTGACAATGGCGGTCAACAGAGTAAGCTGGACCTGCAAGTCCGAGCACACACACACCATTAGAATATGGCTGTGTTTTATATGCAATGCCTTTAAAAGTCTAACCCCTCATCATAGCTATGGTAGGTCAAAAAATATTTGAAACAGTCGATCCCCGACTACAACACTTAATGATATTTACAGAAACATAAAATTATTGAAACCTTTCTTATTTAAGTCATGACAATACACAATGTAATTACAAATCATAGGAACATTGTTGACATTGTTAAAAAAGTCAAAATGAAAAAATACATGAAAACATTTTATTATTCTAGATAAACTGTTAAAATTCAACTCAATGTTTTTTTGTAAGTAAGACTAGCCTTTCTGAAATATGTAATGCTGCTCTCGTATATTGTATCGTAATCTGTGTATTTTATCTTACATGTGTATTTTTTTTTTTTTTTTTTAAATAAACTTACCTGAGTGCTCTCATCATGGAAGCCCTCAAGGAAGCTCTCCAGCAACTCATCAGCGTTGTCAATCCGCTCAGCATACTCGCCAACAATCCAGATCATGGCAGCTCGAGCGTCAGGCTCATCCAGGGAATCCAGGTTCTCACAGAGTGTGGCAATGATGCTTTCATACCTAAAGAACACCATATCTCTAAGGTCAGAATCGGATGACACACTACACATCACATGAAATGACATGTACACATGTGAGCTACACAGTCCATCAATTTTTAAAAAAGGTTTATATAGAGCACTGGATAGTTACTTGATAAACACTTTTCACGCATTCAATGAGAAACCTACTTGTTGGGGTACTTGCGGAAGATGTCCCTGATGACCACAATAGCCTCCTGAACCACATAGTTGACCTTAGTCTGGATCAGGTCCAGCAGAGTGCTGACACAGCGCTCGGCCGATTGCTGAAGAGAAACAGGACAGAAACATCTGTCACCTTTACTACCAGAAAAGAGTTTTAAATTACTAATGACACATCGTTATTTTAGCTCAGCGGGCCCATAATTCTCACCTCAACTTTGATGGCACAGCGTCCGATGGCTCGTACAGCTTTGCGCACAAAGTCCACATCTACCTCTGTGGCATACTCCTTCAATTCAGCCAAAACCTGCAAATCACAGAACAGAAGTGAATCATTTTAAAACGACTTTCTATAAATAATGTTAAAGATTTTTGAACAATTAATTGCTACAATATACTTTTAGTCTTGTTTTCTGTGAAGTACCTGGGCAATGTTGGCCTGAGAAGCCAAACGGATCATGATGTCCAGTTTCTCCAGTTTCACATAGATGGGATCATTGTATTTGACAAAGAACACCTTGATCTCCTGCTTCAGGATCTCAGGCCTGCACAAAATCAATACATGACACATTATAGTGTGGCACCTAGTCCAAAAGAAAAATCCCACAAAGGGATTTAATGCTTTTTAAGTAGCAGGTAACTAAGCATGTAAGTGTCAGTCATAGAGTAATATAGGCTGCTATAGCCCTTAAGCTGCTAGACAAGAAGGTTTATCCTGTGTGTGCGCTAAGGTTCAGTTCAGTGTGTACACACAAAAAATATACATTAGAAGGTGGTGAGAACAAAAAATAGAAATCTGTCTTTCCCAGCTTCCAATTGCTTGTCATAAGAATGTGTAAACAAACAAACACAGTAAAATATGAAGAAATTACAATAAGAAAATAACCAAATTTCTAAATCTATAGATTAAAAATGTTTTTAGAGTTAATATTAAACCCAGCAGCTCAACTTGAAACCTTTCTCTGTCCTTTCTGACAATATACCTCTTCTGGACGATGAGGTTGATGTTCCTCAGAGCCACATACTGGACCTCTGGCTCCCCGGAGAGCAAGGTGACCAGTGGGGGAGATAACTTCTTCAGCAATGTGTTGTAGTAGTCAGAATCCTTGGGCAGCAGCTCCAAGAACTTCATCAGTACCTTCACAGCTGACAGCACCACCGCTGAGTTGGCATGAGACAGCCGGGGGGTGACACGCTCACAGATGCTTTGAGGAGAAGAAGCAGAAATCCCATCATTTTCAGTGGTGTCATGTAGTGATAATGCTGGGCTTATCTCTGGTCTTAAAAATGATTTTTGTAACTCTGATTAATATCACAAATGGTGTAGTTTTAAGTAAAAGTTGACAGGACTGCTACCTTTGAGCCTCACGCTCATCCTTGGGATTGTAGTTGGACAGGCAGTCCAGGATGAAGGTCTGTCCCCACTCTGTGCACTCATTGAGGGCCGTCAGCAGCTTGTTGATATTCTGTGGATTGAGGTCCAGCAGGTTGCTGTTGGGGTGAGACTCACTGATCTCTGATAACGCAGCAACTGCATTGGCCACAACCTAAAACGCAAGATATGAAACAATAATGATTTCAACAATAATTAACTCTATATTAACTTAATTATTCTTTAATAGTAATCCAAAGGAAACTAACAGCATTTTTAAAGCACTAACACAACTTTGGGAAAGATACAGATAGAGGTGAAAAGTACTGAGACCTACCATGGGATTGGAGTCAGCAATAAGATCTCTCAGGGAGTCCAGGAAGCCCTGGTCCTCCACCATCTGGGCATTGATGTCATGAAGTTTAGCTACACAAACAGCTGCAGTCTTCCTCACATATGGGTCCTCATCCTTCAAGCACTTTCTCAGTGGCTCACACAAGTACTCTGTGATCTTGTCCACCCGAATGCAACCCATGGTGCGGACGGCAAGAGCCCTGATCAGAGGATTGGGGTCCTCACAGTCCTAAGGAATAGGCGAAGAAAGATTTTACATAGGTACAATGGGCGTCAAAGTTAAAAAAACTAACTCACTTTGTAATTTGGAGCAAATCATGAGCTTGTGTGCAAGACACATCTGAAAACTGTACAAAAATCTTAACCCCTATTGGCATGTAAGAAACCCATGGATCGATCCTGTGAAACAGCATGGACAAACTATGGTAGCAGGAAAACAATAAAAAGTCTTTTTAGATTTAACTGCCTTAGTGCAGATTAGTGTAGGATGCCGTTAATCAACAGTTCATTCTCTGTCTTGCCTTGACGAAGCTGTTAACAGCCATTATAGCCATATCAGGCTGGCTCTTGGCGTAGTTCATCAAGTAGAGGTACACCAACTTCTTCAGCTCCAGGTTGTCAGTCTGCATGCAGTTGACTACATCTGGGAACAAAGAACTGAGAGCAAAGAAAATTGACTTCAAAAATGAGTACTAGACAATGTTGCGACAATGTCGTGTTCTCTCACACTAGCTGTGAATTTACTGCATGAGTAACTGTGCTGAACTCACATCAGTACAAATCGGCTTAACGGACATATCATACAACTGTACTATGACTAATTAATGTCTGTAAAGCTTTAGCACACTGTGAAAAAACACTGTGTGCAAAGTGATGATCCCAAAAGTCCAATAATGATGTCTGAATAGCCTGAAAGTAGTAAAAACGTCCTTTCATTCACACTTTTACCCCCTGATTTCTGAGGCTACTAGTCAGATATATAAAAAGAGTGAAAATGGCCAGAGCTCCAAGTACCTTAGCAACTGCTCTCTCCTATTTTTTAATCTCTGCTACTGTGTTCTCTTCATTTACAATGACTGATTTCCTTGACCGATGGCAATCAATAGCAAAGCAGTGAGCCCCCTGAACAATACTGAGACTTTTATTTACTATTACTCTCTTAGCAGCACTGACAGTTCCAGGAACATATCCTGGGAGTTGGCAGAGAACAGCGGAAACAAAAGCAGAGCCGGAAACAATGACCACACATCAGTCTACTGAGGATGAGACTAATCAGCTTTCCAAAAGCAAAACTCAGAGTTAAATATCAGCAGCTGAATTACTTAGGAGAGTGAAGGACTTTAATCCAATTGTCTGTTGGTCAGTGAGCACAACACAATTTTCTTCTTGTTTAAGATATTCGGTGCCAACACATAATGCAACTGAGAAATCACAGAAGCCACGTCACTTTGATTTGCTTATCTTATCACACTGTTATAATTATAGACCTGTGTGGCGCATGTCATAAATACAGTGTACCTGACATCTTTGCCAACAGTCATGGCAGCAATGACCTTCTTCACTGCCTCTTTCCTCTTCTCCTTCTTCTCATTGTTCAGCTCTGCCTTCAGTTCAAAGATCTCCCCTGAAAGATGAATCAGATGAAGAGTTGACAGCAGTACTGTTTATATATACACTGCCATAAATTTCCAATCTCTAACATGCCTACATGAACAAAAACAATTTGTCTATCATACTCACCTTTTTTGTTTGTTGTAAAATATTTGGAGTCCGTCATGACTGTGGTCCTTAGTTCTGTAAAAAATAAATAGATAAATACATTTAAAAAAAATATTACATAATCATTCAGTGAGGCTGCCATATGACTAAGTGGCGTGGTGACAAGCCACAAAGTAGTTCAATGAAATTCAGTCATCAGGTTTGCCTCCAACATAGTACACTGCAACAGCCAGTAACCAATCTAAAAATGTTACAGGTTTCTTCTATGACAGACCAACCTGATGTGTTTAGTTTCTAAATGAATGTATGAATAACTGCCTTACAAATATACAAGGTTACACTACAAGTATGGAGAACACCCCTTTCAATAAATAACTGAGCAAAATCCATACAGCAGTATAGCAAATGCTAATAGAGTGGCTACATGACTAGGGATGGGTACCGGTATCCGGTGCCATGATGGCACCGGTTCTGACATAAACGGTAGTAACCAGACCGAAAAACAGCGCACATTTCGGTGCTTTATTTCGGTGCTTTTTTTTCCTGAGCTGTGATACACTTTGAATTCTAGCCAATCATTTTACGTTTCCGAGGATAGTAGGCGGGTCCAGGTACGTACGTTCTTTTAGAGCAGAGCTACAGATTAAAAATGCCCAAAGCGAAGTGGTCAAAAGTCTGGCTGTACTTCACAGCAAAATATGTAAACTCAGCAGCCTGCAACAAGTGCTTTAAGCTGATACTGTGATACTGTCAAAGGAGGTAACACCTCGAATCCGATGAAACACCTGGCGACGCATAGCGTTTTTTTTAAAAGCCGAAAAATGCGCCGTATTTGATAGCTTGCTGCGAGACCTCACACCGTGCACATCTACTGCGGGTGTGGTGCCTGTTATCGGACCCGGAGTTAGCAACATCCCCCAAAAACCCGAAGAGGAGAGTCCTGGCCCCTAGCACTGCCAGCGTAGCAGAAATGATGACGGATGATGATGGCAGCAGCAGCCGTTCTTCTCTGCGTGAGTAGCTTAATGTTGTTCGTGTGTAATTTACGTTGAGTAGGCTAACCACGTTATTACATTAATGCATGTAAGGTGAACTAGCAAACACAGTCGTAGTTACATGCGGCTGTCTTCTTGTTTGATGGCAGATACTCCCTTCACCCTGACCAAAAAGGCTAAAATGACCAAAGAAAAAGTGGAAAACAGTTAAACATGAGAGGTTTTTGGACAAAGTTTGTGTTTTTTCCATTGTTTAAGCACTGCTTCCAGCCAAGAGTGATACCATATATGCCCTAGAGCTGCAGAAAAGGCTAACATTGTTATCTTTTTACAAAAAAAAACAGCTGAACATGAGAGGTTTTAGGATCAATTTTGTGTTCTCCATTCTTTAGGCACCGGTTTGAGCACCGTTTAAGCACCGGCACCGTTTCAAAAGTACCGGTTTGGCACCGGTATCGGATAAAACCTAAACAATACCCATCCCTATTCATGACACTGGTTTGCATGGTGATGTGGAAATGAAAGCCTATGAGCCCCAAGCAAAATACCAAATATTAGCTGGAGTGGTGTTAAACACAACCAGTGGACTACAGAGCACTGTAATCGCATAGTCTGGATTCATTAATATGGCTTTATTTTCAGGAATTGTAATGGAGGATCCTGGGTTTGGCACAGGTTAGGAGAACCATTTATGTCTGAATTATACACTCCAAACTGTTTTACAGAGTATATGAAGTTCTAGTAAACTGTGAAATAGGCAACTTAATTTTATCATAATGCACCACACTAGGGAAGCACAGAATGCAATTTTATTATGTTTAATTTGTTTTTGTTATTATTCATTCCCCTTTCTTCTTCTTTCAGATGATTCCTTTAGGGGTCACCACAAAGGATCATCTGCCATCCTATCCCTTGCATCCTCCTCTGTCACGCCAACCCTCTGCATGCCCTCCTTCGTTAAATGCATGGATTTTATTTTTTTTTATTTTCTTTGCAGTCTTCCTCTTTTCCTCCTGTCTGGCAGTTTCCTATTCAACATTGTTTGTCTGGTATTTCCACTATCCCTCCTCTGCACATGTCCAAACCATCTCAGCCTTGCCTCTGTAACTTTGTCTCCAAACTACTCAACCTGTGCTGTCCCTCTGTACTTATTTCTAATCCTGTCCAGTGTGGTCCGAGCATATTGTGCTTTGACAGCTCCAGCTCGGCCTTCCATCTTTTTTGTCAGTGCCACTAGAGCATATCTCCGCCTCTCCAGGCTCTCTTTCACCTGCTCCCTTGCTTCAAGCTCAACTGCAATTTGAAACATAGTCAAGCAAAATGCCTTCTGGAGAAAGGTTTTATGGTCAGATGAGACAAAGATTGAGCTATTTGACCACAGTGACAAGAGATATGTTTGGAGGAATAATGGCAGGGCTATCAAATCTAAGAACAGAGTGCCAGCTGTAAAGTACGGTGGTGGTAGATTTATTTACCAATTCTGACGAGAAGAGTGGTCAAGAATTATGGCTGAAGCTTGTTGATCGCTCCCAAAAGCATCTGGGGAAGATGCAACTTACTATGGGACACTTAACCAAATATTAATGGGGGTTTATGTATATATTTGAATCTGTGTGGATGAGAGAAAATCCAACATAATTTCAAACTTTTGCAGAGTTATTAATGATGTAAGCTCTGCAATTATGCCAACCTGGTATAGCATTCGAAGTTCGGAGCAATCATTAAAAGCACAAACATATGATATCGATGTCCATAATGACTGTATGTAAACCTGTGACCACACATTTGTGTATCTGTACAGCCCTAGCTAAAACATGCTATTACATTGAAGAAAACGTACTTAGCGTTACATCTTAAACAATTAAACCTTTACTTTAGCCGGCATTAGCCATTTTCTTCATCTGTATGGTGAAGAAGAACCTACCTACTCTGATCTAACTGTGACATTAACTGCTCTGTGTTTCTGGGTGTGACGACGTTTGACCTCTCAACAAACATCAGGTTAGCTTTAATTAACCGGGAGGCACAGCACTTCCACTTAGCTAGCGTTAGCTAAATGCTAAATACATCCGCTCCCTCCTGCGATACCACAAATATTAACAACAAACTCCAAACGCAGACAACTTCCAACATCAACCTGGGTTTACAGTCCGATATGACAAGATTTCGTTATGTTAAATCTGGAGTCAAAATAGAAACGTGAGCAGCGGCCCAGTTTCCAGGAGCTGCCTTTACGGTAGCTAAACGATGAGCAGCCCTGCAAAAATACAGTCGATACAAAATCACACCACAATGACAGCAAGGTTAAAAGACGGTCCTGTATTGTATAATATCGCCCATACCTTGCTGAGTATACGTGAGAAGAGAAAAATATTCCACTGGGTGTCAGACGCAGGCTGCTCCTTCGTCTGTTTGGAGGAAGATGGAGAACCAGGATAACGATGGTGCGTTCACACTCATCGGAAACTGGATAACTTCCCTCCTGAGGTAAAGAATACCAGGATGCGTTGTTGCAGCGAACACATTTGGTTGATTTTATAATGGCTGTTAGTAGATGTTTGTATAGTTAAGATCTGCGAATATAAATGATGTATTATATAAAATGTATATGCAAATCCAGGAAACCACCAACGGCAATGACACCACACGGTTTCGAGGTCATGTGTACAAATCGGTCGGTAGGGTTTATATATTTTTTTGTAATTGGATTCACAGGCAAATATAAATCAGTGCAAACTTTTGTATTTAAAGGGGAAATTTACATTACATAATAAATGACTCTATATGACGCCACGGTTTCCTATGATCATGAATGCAACACTGGAGGGAACTCTTGGTAGGGATCTCGCCGTGTCCTCACAGCCAGGAAAAGAATTCCATAACATCAGCGTTTCACCTTCACTGTACAGTCCTGGCTTTTTCAAAGCAGTTTCAAATCAGGGGCTGCAAAGTACTCCCCTGGGTCTGAACGCAGCCCAAGAGTTGGAAAAAGGAAGGATACTCATGTTGATGTGAAATACGTTCAGTGCCTCAGGCATGAAGGAACATGTAGAGTCAGACAGATACAGTTTTGTTATGTTCAAGTCCTTGCAACATGGAATTCTTGCAAAACACAGACTCTATTAGGTACCATGTATCCGATGGTCCAACAAACCAGACACTGCACATGTCATCCCTTCGATAGCTCAGTTGGTAGAGCGGAGGACTGTAGGTGTATGAGAACAGGAATCCTTAGGTCGCTGGTTCAACTCCGGCTCGGAGGAGATTTTACAATTCCACTATCTCAAGCGCAGGTGTCGAACTCCAGGCCTCGAGGGCTGCTGTCTTGCTTGTTTCCAACCCCTGATCTAAAGCTTACAGATAACTAAGGTTGAGTAATGAAAGCGTGGAATCCTATTGAATGTAAGTCATCTATTAAGATGCTAAGCAAAACCTGTGCTTCAGTGGAAAAAAAAAAAAGATACTTTTGCATACAATCTAGACTGTGTGAACAGCTTTAAACTACTATATGAATCCCCCTAAATATCATATACCAAATATAAAATATAGTGCACGAAGAAAAACGATTTAGATGTTTTTTTAAGTATTTAAAGATAATTGTAATAGTTGATATAAAATGTTTATATTACAACAAATATGACAACTACATTGATATTTGAAGTAACCAACAGAAAATATAAAACCAAACTTTCAAAACATTACTTTATATTCACAAGTTTTTAAAAGCCTCAGTTAACGGCAACAATCGGACCGTTTATTGAAATCAAATATAAACAGTGACTATAAAAAAAAAAATGCATTGCCAGGTACAACCATACATAGCAGGTATAATGGCTCTGCTCTCTAATAACTACCAGCTTCACTCATATTGTAACTTCATTAGTACACCATCCACTATGTTAGCCATAAATACAAAGATTAAAACATTCAGACATGGTTTTCCTCTTTGTGAGAAAAACTCACTTATATCACAGCCAGTGATAATCTATAATCTAAACTTCAAAAAATAACAGTAACAGCCCTACTCCATTTTTCAGACTTAAGCAGAGGATTCAATTTGTAGCTGGGAAGCGCTGCTGATCAGGTCTTGTGGAAGACTTTTTCGGGCTTCTTGCATCTTTTTCCTGGCTCTCTGAAAGGCCTCTGCGAAAGGAAGAAAGTACCAGTCGAATACTACACACATACAGAGAAGGCTTACATAGCAATTTATAACGAATACAAACAGAAATAACAAAGAAAAAAAAAGGTTAACTGTTTTCTTGATTTTACATATAACTGGTCTGAAATAATACGCTACATTTTGTAGCTCAGAAAACAAACCAAGCTATAACCAATCCATCCATATCTCACATATGTCAGACTGAAGTGCTGAAAGAAACTTGTATCGTAGCAAGTTAATCTCCCACAGGGTTTAGCTTTCAAACTAATAGCCTAAGCTCAGTGGGTCCTGAAAATCCAGACTTCTTACCCAGGATGGTGCAAACAGCTCCTTGCTGACTAAATCCTCCCAGCTGGTCAAAAACTCTCTGTCTCCTCTTCTTCAACATGGCAGTATCAACAAAGGCCCTGCACATGAAATTAAAATATTTCATGTTATCACTGATGATCATCTGAATGCAAACAAACAGAGGTTTATATTTTCAACACCTGCACTAACATAAAAATAAAATTACAGTGTATTGTGGGACTGTGAAATAGGAGACAGTTGTGAAGTTGTAGATTTGCTGCTGTGTTGAAACTAATAAAGTCTAGCCACTGAAGAAATGTGATAATCTATAACAATGCAGATAATGTAGAGCATACCAACCATATAAGTAGTACATATATTTCTATTAAATGTTAGGTACAATACTTAACAAGTTTATTAGACTACTTGATATACCTTTATTAGTCCCACAAGGGGAAATTGTCAATTACTTGTCATAAAAACAAGAAAACAAATATTTTAGAAATCAGTCAAACACTTGTTTAAAACTAAAAATCAAATTCCTTTTTATTAGACTGGAATTCGTGTTTTCATTTCATTCATACTACTACTACTACTACTACTACTACTACTACTACTACTACTACTAATAACAACAATAATAGTGTGCTTTACTATTTTCAAAATATAATTTCAATTAAATAGCTCACGTAAATTGGTGGTTAACCATTACAAAACATTAGAAAAGATCTTGAACATTAGAAAAGAATACTGTTCATTTAGGGCAGCTGTGGCATAAACCTTACATTGGGTGGTGGTGTAATAAATTTGTTAGGCACTCTATGCATGGCTACTTTTTTGAAGCCAGGCTTTACTTACCTGGCTTGCTGAATACAGTTGAGATTAAAAGTGACACTTCCTGTGGTTTCAGTGCAGAAGCCAAAGCGACTCAGCCTCTCCCCCTGCAGCCACACACAGACATACAGACATATTAAAAAATAAAATAAAATAAAAATGATCATATTTAACATAACATAAAACATGTATATAAAACTAGAAGGTTAAAGAATGCCTTCATAATTGTACCAGGAGTTAAATTTATCCACTGCATTTGTAAGGTCTCATGTATGCACACATTGCTTTTGATAAAGAATAAATGTAACCAGAACTTATGTTAAGCTGTTGTACGGTACATTTAAATGTTTAACAGATTGTAGTTTAACAAATAAGTCATTCCCTGTTTAATTAAGTAATGCAGTAAGCCTACTGGGTTTATTAATTGTATTATGTAAATCATTTAATTATTAAATCAAGAATTAGAATATGATTTGAATAGGCAAACATTCTAATCAAAGTTTAAGTATTTTCTTTATAATCCAGTGTGGCATTTTAAGCAGCTGTTAAGTTCTGCACTCTTTTATTCATAAAAAAAATAAAAAAATAAAAAAATATTTAAATCTAATCCTCTTTAAGCAAAACAGAAAAATCATACACTTAAATTATGTGTAAACATTTGTCAGATCCATAGAGCCTCAGCAGAGTTTTGACCCTACCTTGAATGTCCCTGGTATTCTGACGTAGCTGTGGTCCTCAAGCTCTGGAGAACCTCCAATAAAGAAGCGCCTGAGCGCAGAAACCGTCCCCATCTGAAGGGGTCTCCATGTGTGGCATGTCACCGTGTGTTTACCTGGCGTGCACACACGTAAATGCAGACAAAACATATAATGCGGGACAATAAAAAGTTGTGATTTTTATAACTAATCAAAACATTTTTATCTGAAATAAAATTTTTAAAATGTAAAATTTTAATAATTGGAAAAATATATTTTCTAAATGTTAACTTAAGCTCCAACATTTGGCTGATTAAAGTTGATGAACAGGACATCTTAACCAAAGATTATTCATTTTAGTCATTTCTAAGCAAAAATGCTACATACATAGGGCATGCATATTTATAATATAGGGTAAATTAACTGAACTGGGTTTGGGACTGCCATTTATTCTGAATGTGTAATCTTAGGATATGAGAAATTATCAATATATTTTCTTCCCTAATTTCAATCCATCAGTTTTCCAGTACACGTAGCATACCAGGCATGGCAGGAAACAGCAGATAGCCATAGCCTTCAGTTCGATAACGCTGCCAGGAGTCCAGTGAAAGAACTTTGAAGTAGAGCACTGGCCACTGAGGGACTGAGTCTGAAATTAGAAACAAGAAACTTGTGTCAGTTTAACCTTTTAAAACAGTGAATCACCTAAAGACAATTATCTGTTACTGATACTAACGGTCACTCTCTTTTTCGGTCATGTAGAAAGCCTCGAAGTGGAAGGGGTAGCTAAAGAAAGCTATGTTTTCCTGTTAGCCGAAAGAACATACAGAGTTTAACATATCTCATCAAACAGCCATACTGTCAATATATTGAACAAATAGTTCTTTTCAATACACACCTTCCCTAATGTTTTAGTCCGACAGGTCTGGGTAACCCCTGACATAGACTGGAATGGCCGGCTGGACCAATCTTAAATAATAATAATAATAATAATAATAATAATAATAATAATAATAATAATAATTTAGGCTGAATTGGCAAATTAAATGCAATGAATTCATTATAAAGTGCACAGTTCATCTGCATACTGGAAGTATCACATGTGACTCACTGTTGGGCAGTTCCATAAAGAAGTGGATGTACAAGTTATCATATTCAAAGCCTTGAGCTGAGACTGGGCAGAGAGAAGAACAAAAAAAGGACATTTGAATGATGAAGTCTGTTAGTTTCCTAAAGTATCTGTAAAAATGGGCACGGTATTTCTACTCACCTATCTCTCCATTCGTCATGTAACGCAGAATACCTAGAGGAGGCTACAGGAATAAAATCTAGTAAGAACAAAGACAATTTGTGACTATATCCTTTGACCTTAGGTGTCTTACCATTTCAAAGTCCTGTCCCACGAGGCTATTTAAGTACTCCTTGTGCCTTATGTACAGCTACAAAGAGAGAAAGGTTGATGTATTTGTGTGATTAGACCTGTTATTTGACTATACTTTTTCTGAAGCCTGAAAAAATAAGCATGAAGATGAACTCACATCTTTGTACATGTTCTGCTCCCTGACCTTGTCCTCGGGTTTCATACATGCCGATACATTCTCAACAGTGAGACGCCAGACTTCTCTCCTCTCCCCCTCCGTTACAATCCTGCACAACAACACAAACATCACACCAGCTTTGCATTTAATTCATCACCTTCTGACATGATCTTTTGCTGTCTTTTCAGTTAGTATCAAACATAATAATAATTTATCAGTGAGAACTTGAGCTACGCATCTCCACTGATGCTGAAGACTTGCCTGTAGGGCTCTTTGCCTTTGTTAAAATCAGGTTTTACAATCACTGTTCCACAGCCATCGGTTTTTATAGTTGCCAGCAAACATTCATTTTCTTTCTGGCCCAGCCTGAGGAAACAAAAAACACAAACAGAAAAATCACATAAGAAACACTGAATAAATCAACCCTAGTAATAGGAGAACAAGAAGAAAAATGCCTGATAGACTGAAAGTTTTCCTAACTCCTTCACTTTGTGCTGCAAGACAAGCTGCCCCTCGAAAAGCTAAAACAAGCAGGGCCTACACTGCATAATGGATTTCCCTGATCTGAGAAACAGCAAAGTCACCAACACAGAGTACAGACTACATGTTCTAAGAAAGTGAAGCCTAATAAATGAAGACTAACTTTTTCTGCATTTTTTATGAGAGATCAAAAGTGTGAACAAAGCAGACTCCCTTACCTTCCACTGGCTCCCAGGTCCCCCATGATGTGCATGGTCTGCATGACATTATTGACCACATGCCTGTTCCTCACAAACTCCTCTGTTGGCTCCCAGTTGATGATTTTTGACTTTGGGACACTGGAATCCCTGCAAAGCATGCCAGCCAATAATATAGCATTACTTTTTACATGTTTATACCTAGAGTTAGGATTATATCCTATTTTCATGTCTTGACTTTCATTAGGAAAAGAATCATTAGGTGGATTATAATGGATAAATAGAAAATAATACACAGAATGTAATGAGGAAAGACAATGTAGGCTTTTAATCAATCTGAAAACATAGTTTCACCCACATGGTGCGTCTTTCTTGACGTCTGTGTCTCACACTGGCCATCCTCTCAGCCAGGAAGGTTGGGTTGGATTTGGTGGTAAATATGTCAGTAGCATGCTGCTGCGAGGGCCACGGGGTCACAAGAAACACACAAACACAGTTAGAGAAGCTGGAACTGCACAGTTTGGGGTCTTAGATTTATTTCTGCACAAATAATAAAAATTAGAAATCTGCAAAGCTGGTTGCTTTTGGAGAGAAAAGTCTAGACCATGTGTAGCAAATAAGGTGTCAAACTATCAGAGTTATCAAAAAAAAAAAAAAAAAAAAAAACTGTCAGGGAAAGTACTGTGAGCAGAGCCATCATAGACAGCATGCTTACTTTCTCCATCCTGACAGGTACGGTAAAACAGTCAGGACAAACAGCAGCTTGAAAAGTATTATGGAGAGCCTTCAAGAACACTGGTTGCAGTTTGCCCTCCATATCATCACAATATGCCACCAGAATCATGAGGAAGGCTGCCAGCATCATCATCACTAACCTCTCCCACCCTCAACATCACCTGTTCAGTAAGTATGAGCAATTATGCACCATTATGCACTGAAACTATATGGATGTATCATTCATTTGCACTATGAACTGCATTATGAACTGCATGATGTACTCTATACGTCCTTGTACTAAAAATACACCTTAAAGATAGGTACACCTGCACTTTGGCACTACATTTTTATATTTAATGTGTTGCATGTTCCCTGCAAATTTGAAATTATGGCCATTATTGGGCACAAAAAGTTCAAAAACAATCATGATAGGGGCTAATGTGGCCACTAAATGAGTGGTTAAAAGGATTGCTTTTGAACTTTGCTGGCAGGCATGTCTTATGAGACATGATGATCCACAAAACTTTACTTGATAGATCTGTGTAAGGTTTTTAAGGATAGCCAGAGTGCACTATGCCACAAATACCAAGCACAACACACAGAGGACTGCAAAAAGCCTTTACAGTAAACACATCCATTTGGTGATAAATACTGTAACTGCTTCTAAACCTACAACATGTTTTTGGTCCAAATCGAGCCTTTAGTGTGTCCCATTTAAATATATTTATAAAAAAAACAACAACATTACTTTTGGAATACCTCTGCAAATATGCTTGTCGTGTTGGACAAATACAGTGAGAATACAGTGCAACCTACCAGCTGATGTACTGGAAGGCAGCTGGTGTAGCGGTCATGATCGGTGTATGTGAAAATTCTGCGATTGCGTCGACCCTTGCCCCTGTTGAGGGCTTTGACTTCTGTGTGGTACTGACGGTCCAGAGGGGTCTGACATACTGCTTCGTTCTGGAACAGCTCCATTTCATACTGGAATCACAGAGAGTCACAGAAATGTAAAGTAATAATTTCCAGTGTCCAGTTTTAAATAGTAAACATTTCAATTGTTTTCAATATAATTTGCAGTGAGAGTAGGATGTTAAATATTCAAAATTCTACCTGACTGAAGAATTTCTCCTGCCAGCCAACCACTAGCTCCTCTTCATTATCACCTGATGTCAGAGTAGCATAAATGTCAAGATATTAAAATGAGCCTCAAAGGAAAGAGCCATCCTAATATGGGCAAATACAAGTGCCACGCCCCAGTTCAGAACACCATTAATAAATATTAATATTAACTGATTGGGACCCACACCCAGTTTCACACCTTGGCTCAGGCGATTAGAGGATCATCAGGGGGTCCTTTTGTCCCTCTGTGGGGGGATACTCCCACTAGGTTTATATCTGGGACTCTCCACCATTTGACCTTAGAACTGAAGAAGCTTCTCGGATGAGAGGTGAAACGTCTTCAAGTAACTTAAAGAAGTCCAGACGCTTTTCTTTGCAAGCTCCTTTGACCATTAATAAATAATTAATTATAATAGAGGCTTTAATGAAGAAATTGTATCAATTATGTCAATTTTTCAGGTGCTGCAGCCTGAGGTTGCTTCCAGACAACTTATGCTATTAATACATGCAGAATGTGAATTAAGTTATGGTTGGAATACTATTCAGTTATACTTTTTTGCAGGTACAGCCAGTTTCTGAGGAAAAATAAGAGAACTTTGTTCTCAGAATTTATGAACAAGAGGACAGGAAAGAGAAAATGAGGAGAGATGACTGATCATTTTCAACACCAAGGACTGTTCAGCAAGCGACATTGAAACACAAAAAGAATGATAATAATGTTGTGTTGTTATTTATGGGCTAAGCTTGAAGGCTTAACGGGGTAGTTGGAAGTATTGTAGAACAGCTTGGACTGGTGCAGAACAGGCTGTAGTATTAAAGTTTACTCAGGGTGACTAATTGCCAATTTAAATGTAGCACTCTTTTTTATTTCATGCAAAGTCCACCTTTATACCAGCTTTAAACTGGCTAGAGGTTTGAGCTATGTAGCCATAATAACTCGTGCAACATCCTCAGTAAACTTCAAGGCCTGCAAATGATCACAGCTTGAACATAAATTTTAAAACCAAGCTGGAAAGCCGGAAATCACACGTTGACTCAACACTAACCAAGCAAAAAAGAAGTAGTTTCTCACTGTAATTTTACCTGTCTGGCCTTGTGATGACAGTGTTTCCAGTTCAATTGCTCCTCTGTCTTGCCGGGACAGAAACTGCTGCTGGAGATGCTGTGTGAGAGCTGATGTGGAGGTCACTCTCTCTATGCGCACCCTAAAGGACGTGAACAAATGGAAATAAAGCGTGGAAACAACGTGTCTTGACGTTAACACATATGTTTGTAGACGTAGATTTCTAATCTTCACATTCTTTCCTTAAAACAGTGAAAGTAGTGGAATAGTTTGGTGAAAAAAACAGCTCAAAAATTTCTCATCTCGGTCTCAGTAATACTCATTTTCTTTATGAGTTGTCCTTCAATACTCGTATAAAATAAGATCTAATACAACCATAGGCTACTTACTTTATTTTCAAGTTTTTGATAGCATCCCGGGACCGATAGACAGCTTCTCCGGTGTCTGTGTTCCAGCAATCTGTCATGACTATTTAGCGGTGAGATGTTAGCTACTCCCGTAGCACTTTTTATTAGCTGCAGTTAGCACACACATACGCCTTTGTGCAGATACTTTCATTTCGTAAAGAAAGCCATTAGTCAAAGGTGTAAATGTAAGCAGTAAAAAATGTATATATATGTGTATAAAAATATAAATCGAAACACTTGTGGACAAAGCGAGGCAAATTGGTAGTTGTCGTTGCCATAGAGATAAACGATGTTCTTCTTCTTCTTCTTCTTCTTCTAGTTTTTGCGGTTTGAACACCAGATTACAGCAGCATTATCGCCACCTATTGACCAAAGCTCCAAAGCGTTGAGTCTGTTCATCTGGACGTTTTTTTTTTGTTTTTGTTTTTTTTTTAAATAGACTTTATTGACAAAACACAAAGTAAATATATAAATGAACAAAACATAATGTCAGGGGGTTTAGTGTAAAAACAAATAGATACAGTCAAGAAAAAAATCACATAATATTTAACAAGAAGCATTAGTTTATGGTTTTAAAAGCTTTTATATTTTGGGAAAGTTGTATATTTTTAACATATAGTTTGGTTTCATTTAAAAAGCATTGAAAGTATGGTTTTGCGTTAGAAAATTTGGATTTATGTATATGAAATTTAATCATTAAGATAAGTAAGTTAATCAAATAAGATTTGTTTGCCCTGCCCGCAGGGTAATTAAAGAAACAAAACAATTGTTGATCTGGACGTAGCGTTTTCAATAGGAGAAACGTTTCGTCACTCATCCAAGTGACTTTTTCAGTCTCACCTGACTGCAGGATCCCCCAACTTTATAAACAGTACATTTGCACAAAAACTGAAACCAGCTCATTGACCAAAGGTAAATGAAAAAGAAAACAAGACATTGATAAAATAAAGTTAAAATCGAGTCAAAATTTCCACATATAAACCAGACAATTTGAGCTTCAGACAGTATTTTTGTGTGTATTTTATATATGTTTTAAACAATTAAAATTGTTTAAAACAGTTTAAAAAAAGTTTAATAAAATTAAAACGAGAAAAGATTAAAGATTAATTTAAAAATGATGAAAGACTTACAAGATTTTTTTATGACTGTCTTTTTGCGTCAGCTTCTTCTTTTTTTTCCAAAATATTTACATCTACCCCGCGGGAACACCTGGGGGCGGTAGTGGTTTGATCTCACAGCAGTTTGCAGGCGTAATCAAAGACGACAGTGAGGACCAATCAGAGCGGTCGGCGGGTCCTGAGCTGCTGCTGTTGTGCTGACCTGTCACAGTTTTGCTAGGACAATATAACGTTACTAAAAAGCATGGCGTCGTTTGTGACTGAAGTTCTAGCCAGCTCTGGCAAACTGGAGAAGGAGGATCTGTCTGGCAAAATAAGCAAGATGTCGCGAAAAGTGGAGGACACAAAGGTAACCACCGACTAGCGTCATAGCATCAGCTAACGTCGCGCTACGCAAAGTTTGAACCAACTCTTAGCTGTTAGCGGGTTTACTGTTAGTTCCCCGTCATTGCTTTAACTTTACTGCCTGAAGTTACACTCAGTTGCATGTAGAAATTAACCAGAAAATCTGATAATACATGCAGACTGTCAGTAAAGCTCAAAGCGAGTTAACTTCGTTTGTTTAGCAAGATTTGGACTAAGCTATCTGTGGTACAGACTCAGTACTGACACCTAGGTTACGTGGCTTGTAAATATTACTGTACAACGGGAGGAGGTGTGTAAGCTTAAGAAATAAGTTATGCTTTCTCTAGATTTAGAGACGACTTTTGGTCTGATGCAGATCTTATAATGAATGATGTGAGTTGCCGTGCCGTGGTTAAACAGGCTTAATGTTTCTGGCTGGGCATCGTAGCTGATACAAACACCAGGTGACTAGTTATTGCCAGCTGATCTGTTTTTTGTTGTTTTTTTTTTTAGGTCTAATATCTTTGCTTATAGTAATAAATAGGCTGTAGTTAACAGGATTTCAGGACACCTGCTGAAGTTTTAGCCAGCTCTGACAGCCTTCTTCCACGTTTGTCTGCCGCATTAAATTAATTTAACTGCTCTTATTTGGGTTTTGCATGATTTCCACCATAGTGTATTTATATCAACTGTTGTGTGTTTTGATAGTTTA
This sequence comes from Perissodus microlepis, assembly GCF_051167445.1. Classification (NCBI taxonomy): domain Eukaryota; kingdom Metazoa; phylum Chordata; class Actinopteri; order Cichliformes; family Cichlidae; genus Perissodus; species Perissodus microlepis. The sequence goes on along the minus strand of NC_140470.1, from coordinate 25,079,476 downwards.
TTAGGAGTTACACTACACACAAATAATTGTAATCGTTAAGAAACTTCAAAAATGTGCTATCTGAGCTTATTCAGCAGGTTATAGATGAGTAAAAGTTAAATGGTTGTCTCATAATTATTATTATGAAATAAATGACTCGGTTGTCTTTATGTGTTTTCTCCAGGAAGAAGTGTGTGACATGATAAATAAGCGATACAACGATTTCCTGCCCAGTCTCCAGTCATCAGAGGAGCTGATGTTACAGGTTGATGCAGTCTCCAAAGAAATGGACACTCTAAAAAACTGCATTGAGAATGAAGTATGTATGAAATTGTTTAAAGTGAAAGTTGAACCAGGTCTCATTCTGTTTCATGAAGTACGTTTTTCTTGTGGTATAACTTAGTAGCATGCTTTTAAAGTATTTGTTGATGTGGACGTAGGTGCAGAACGTCCATGTGGCCGTGGCTGAATATACAAAGCTGAAGCAACAGCTGGAGAAAAATACCGTCATCATAACAATGCTTGGACACCTAAAAGAGGTACACTATTCTTGAGTTTTTATATTAAAGTCAAATAATTGCATGGATGCTTCCAACCAGTCCTTTCTCCAAACAGCTCCCATAATAAAGGTCTCTATTGCTCTAGGATACTTTACTACTGTTCTTGTTTTGTTTTTTTTAAATATAAAGAGAAAAGCACACCAACTGTTTCAAAATGCAGAAGTTCATATTCTTACTAGTTTTAGCATCACTTAAATGTAATAGGACCCCTTGGCATGGAACAATCCTGCATGACGAGCTGGGACTTGCAAAATCAATTTTTCCTCATGAAACTTCGGAAAACACATTTTTAATTATTTGCTTTGACGTGATAGCGTCTCTTCTCTCGTTTGTGTTCTTTTCGTGATCCTTTAATCATCTCTTATCGGTTTTTAATTGCATGTATGTTCGTTTTTAATTCTCTTGTATGTTTTGTGTTTATATTTTTTGAGAATTTGTCTGTTCTGTTTTTCTATGTAGTGTTTTTGTTTTTAACAGTTCCTGGATTTCATAAATGTATTTTCATATAACAACAACAACAAGAATAATAATGATAAAAATAATAACAATGAGTTATGATTGTAAATTATCCTGAAAAATAGGGTGAACTAGCCAGCTTTTCTGTCACTTGACAAAATGTTTTATTAGCATAGATCCAGTTTTTTGTGTGTGTGGTTTTTGTTTGTTTGTTTGTTTGTTTTTAAGGCGGTATAGATGTTTCTGTGACTGACGTATCTGCCGTGTGACTCAGTTTCACAGTGCAATGGAAGAATTCAACAAGGCTTTACTGGAGAAGATGTATGTGGATGCTGCCAACCGGCTGGAAAGGGTAAGAGCTGCTTCATTCATGTCCACACAGCCTTAGGTTACTTTAAACAATACTCAGCGCTAAACCAGCATTTATCTGCCTCAAAAATTGGTCTTTTTAAGGTGACTGCACACATGAGCCCCAGGTTAGGTGGTAAAGCAGGTTAGAGGTTCAGTCGCGGACTCCTCCAGTTCGCATGCCTAAGTGTCCTTGAGCAAGATCCCAAACCTTGAGTTGTGAATAGCATCCATTGGAGTTTGAATGTGCGTGTGAATGTTAGAAAGTGCTTAGGCATAGATAAATGTGAGCTTCTGAGACTTTTTGAGTGCTCAACTTACTAGAAAGGCAATCATTAACCATCAGTCCAGTACTATTTAATTTATGCTACTTACTGTTAAGGTAATAAGTCTGTGTTACCTTACTTAACAAGTTCTTTCATTTCCTTTCATTTTGATAAACAGAAATTTGTTTTAATGTTTAAAAAACAAGTTAAAATATTTAGTGATACAAAATGTGGAGGTGAAAAAAGCAGAGGGTGACTGAAAACTGGTGTAATGACTTGATCATATTTGCCTGCTTCCTCAGAAAGTTAACTTACAATATATCTGAAATAAATGTGATTATAATAAAAGCTGTTCCAAAAAGAACAAAGCACTGCCAGTCAGTGTTGTATGCTGTTTGTAGTTAATTCAAACAGAGGTAGCTATGTTTGGCCTTTTCACTCAATGGCATTTTTGTGACATAACTAATCCAATGTGCAATTCACCCCAGTGAGCCTATACAGTGGCTTTAAGCTAAGTGAAGTACAGCTGGAAAACTAAAGTTAAAAAAAAAAAAAGAAAAGGCATGACTGTGTCAGTAAAGATGAGGCAGAACAAATACAATCACACAAATACCATGATAAAATGGGCCATTGTTAAAAGATTTTTTTAGTTCCTTTGGGGTCTTTGTGTGTGTCAGTTACTGTGATCGATACACTGCACTAACAATGCTGTTCAGTTATACAAAAAGAGAACCCCAAACAACTGTGTTAAATAGACTGAAAGAGATGGCTGGAATGCCTCCTGCGTACATGTGACTCTTTTAAATGAAGAAGAGGGGAAATGTTGCCCTAAAGTGACCTGGTTACTGTTCCACAGTTGTTGTCTTGTTGCCTGTGTAAGATGCTTTCTCTCGGTAGCTGAGTGGACATAAACAGACTAATTCATGGGTCATATTTTTATTCAAGGCAAGGAAAAGTGTGGGGTCACTGAAGCGCTGGAAGACTTCTGAGCTGCCGCTCATCAGTGCTCTCAGCTCTGAGTTGACAGTGCAGAGAGAGAACCTCATTTACCACCTGGGAGATGAATGGAAGCGCCTCGTCATCTGGAAGTTACCATCCACAAAGGGTAAGACATCCTGAAAGAACAGGGTACCACTCTTTGTGTGAGCTCTTTTCCACATTTCATGTGCTAAATAAATAAGCCAAGCTCTACTGCTAACTAGCTCTCACCTTTTTCCAGGTGAGAAAGTTATCCACGATTGTGCCCAACAGGCTTGAACACATTAGTTAGATTTTATAAGCTAAGTATACTTGAGCTGTAGCTTTTGGGTGTGTGTTCCCAGAGCCTGCAGGGGAGATGTCTTTCTTGAAGGTGGAGCTGAAACTGAGCAGTGCTTGCAGTAAGGATGGCGAACTGAAACCACCTACACTACTGAGCTCTGTCCTGCAAGCTCTGGCCATCCAGGGAGACCTTCAGCACAAGATCAAACTCTTCAGTAAGAAGAAGCAGCACCGCCATAAAGCAGCAGTGCTTTTGTGTCCTTTTAAAATGTGTATAATACCTTGTATGTACTTTATTTCATTTAAAATATTTATGATAAATGTGTGACTGTTCTATACTATATTTGTGGTACAGCGCTGCAATTTTTATAACATAATTTTCCTTGTTAAAGATGTTTCTCAAGTGAGTCAGCCAGGTTAATCTATTTAGCTCTGAAGCACAATGTACCTGAGGTCAGGACCCCGCTCACTTATGCTTTCTGTTGATATTCAGGTCAGGTGCTTTTGAAGAACATGTTGAAGCCGTTGGTGATGTACGCGTCTCTGTCTGTGAGAGTGACTGAGCAGCAGGGTGAGGGAACCACGCTGGCCCTGCAGTGTTTGGAGGAGAGCGACGAGGAGCGATGCGCACCTTCAAAGGTCTACAACAAGCTGCTGCTGGTGCTCAAGACGCTTCATTCACACCTCCTAGGTACAGTATGGCTGCACGTACTGGTTGTAAAATACATACTAGGTTTTACATCTTTTGGGGTCATTACATAGAAAGCAATGATAGACTGAATATGAGGAGAAATTATCCATGCTAACCTGAAATATTGCATCTGAGTCTTGTTGAAGAGGCAAGTCACTTGTTTATTATTTTCCAGACGTGTCGATTGGTGATAAAAAGTTGTCCGCTATCTTGGGGGAGCTGATTTGGGAGGAAATGTCCCACACCATCATACATGAGTGCTTGGTGCACTCCATCCCCACCAACAGCAGCCAGCTGGAGAAATACAACACTGTATGGACCTAACAGCTCTTTGTCTAGTATAATAATATTATAATACACGCAACTACATTTTTACTATGTATTTGTTCTCTTTTTGTGTTGAAGGTGATAAAGGAAACAGAGGAGTTCGAGAAGTCTCTAAAGGAGATGGAGTATCTGCAGGGTGATTCCACAGACCTGCTCAAATATGCCAGAGATGTTAACTGTCATTTTGCCAGCAAGAAGTGCAAGGACGTCATTGTAGCAGCCCGTAAACTCATGACCTCAAAGATGCATAACACAGTCAAAGTATGTGAGGCTGAGTGTCTGAGTGTTCTCTTATCATAATGTGAAAAACATTCCACAGAATGTCAAAAAATGAATTATGTTGTATTTTTAGCTAATATTGTGAAGTTTTCCTTATCCTTTTAAAATCTTTGTGTAAAAATGATTAAATGGTTTTCATCAGGCCACCTCCTAAATATGCTACAAAAACTGTTGTGTGAAGATGTATTTAAATAACTATTCCACTGGAGTTGTACAAAATTACATGCATGTGTGATTACGCTTGTAATTACCCCTGCTGCAAATTATTTCCTTCTTACAAACTTTATCTAATAGATCACACCAGACTCAAAACTTCGCCTCCCCAAGCTGCCAGCTCCAAGTTCAGAGGGCAAGGTCAAGCCAGAGAGCTTAAAGGAGGAGGTGACAATGGAGAACTCAAAGCAGCTGTCTGCGTGGAGTCTGAGGCTGCCAGCCTGTCGCATCAGTGAGTCAGTGCAGCAGCTGATGGAGCTGGCACTCGACACTCTGTGTGAAGCTGTTGGGAGCTCAACACAAAGGTCTGTTACAGTTCTGAGAGAGCTCACTGTGTTTTGTTTTGATGTATGCTTGAGTCCTGATAATAATCCTTCTGTGCTTTTCTACAATGAGAAATCTAAGACTGTCCCTTAGCTGTTGCAGTTTCAAAGTGATTTCAATACCTCTGTCCAAAATAGGTCAAAATATCCTTTTATTTATATATAGACTTTACACTGCACGGGGAAGGTTGATTCTTTACGCACTCAATTTGAAAACTGTTCTGTTCTTCTTTGTAGTGCTTTGCAGCTCTTCTTCACTGTGAGAAACATTTTCCAGCTGTTCTACGATGTTGTGCCAACGTACCACAAGTAAGGCTGTTTCATCACATAACATGTGACGGACAAAAGCAGTACATGTATTGCGAAAATGTAAATGAGTAACTGTTGTTTCTCTGTTACTCAGGGAAAACCTGCTCAAATTTCCTCACCTAGCTGCCATCCAGCACAACAACTGCATGTACCTGGCCCATCATCTACTCACCCTGGGTCACCATTTCAGAAACCACCTGCCGCAGCCTCTCAGCGAGGGCGTCGCAACTTTTGTTGACATGGTGCCAGGATTCAGGAAACTGGGTAAGCATTCTGTCATGAATTGTCGTACTATGAACTGCCCTCTGTTGTTGCCAGATGCAAATTATTAATGATTCAGATACTCAAGATTTGATTTCAAGTTTCTGTCACGCTGGACCAAAGAGAGAAAGGGGTTTTATGGCAAAATCGGGGCAAAAGTTTCCTACCAAGGACCAACATTCAATCTACAGTTTGCTTTGAAATATGAGCACACTTATCTCTCCAAAAACATTTATCCCTTTTTGTTCTTTTTCTTGCAGGTGCCCAATGCTTCTTAGCCCAGCTGAATGTTCAGAGAGCTGAACTGCTGGAGCGACTTTCCACTGCTCACAATTTCTGCAACCTGGATGATGAAGATAACTACACTGCAGCTAGCAAAGCAGTACGGCAGGTGAGTGGGGAGAAATGCTCATTATAGAAAAAGAGTTTGGGCACCAAGCTGGTGTGGTGGTTAGCACTGTTGTTAGAAGAAGGTTTGAATAGAAGTATATCATGATCAGGCCTCTTTTCCACTTGTTCTTACTCGACTAAACTCGGTTTTGTAGTTTAAGAACTATAATTGAGTATAACCTCAGTGTAGCTGGGGTCATTAGAGCAAGGAGGCCCGTGACCTTATTTGTATGTGACACAAATGCAACACAACAATGGAGGACACTGAGGAATGTCTGCTGCTGGGTCTTTGGCTTAAGGAAAAAGAAGCGAGCCATTCGGCACGACTCTTGGGTGCTTGGAACCCCGGCCGAGTGGTACTAAAAAGTACCCGGTGCCAGGTAGTACCACCTGATAGAAAACACTAAGAGTCGAGTTGAGCCAGATAGGTGCTAGTGGAAAAGAGGCGTATAAGGGTTAAGTTACACCTTCCAATAAGGCTTTTCAAAGACTGTGGTAAATGGGGGTGTCTAAATGGGGGGATCAATTCCATCAGAGCCACACGAGGGGCAGCTGAAATGCTTTCTTAATTGATATCCTTATTAAATAGTTAATGAGTATAATGTAAATATCCATTCAAAGTCCTTTGAGTGGTCAGTAAGACTAGGAAAGCACTACATACATGTTAGTCCATTTCTATTTTCACCCTTTAGGCTGTGCAGTGCTTTTTACTCATGCTCCACTCATCTGTTTGTTTGATTGCAGGTTATTCATCAGTTGAAGCAGTTGGGTACAGTCTGGCAGGATGTCCTTCCGGTCAGCATCTATTGTAAAGCCATGGGCAACCTCCTCAACACAGCCATCACAGAAGTTACTGCCAAAGTCATGATGCTAGAGGTTTGTGTTACTGAAATTAAAGTTGACGAATCAAGCAAATAAACATTTGTCATAATAAAGCCCTAATAAGATGCTGTCTTTGGTTGATGAAATATGAAATTCAGGTTCTAATACTAGGATGCTGTGTTACATGCTCGGAGTTGACATATTTAATCTTTAATAAGGATTGTATTTGTCACTATAGGACATTTCCTCTGAGGATGGGAACCATCTCCAGACTTTGTGCCAAACTATAATTGATGAAGGCCCGCTGGTCTTTATCCCTCTGGCTGAGGAAAAGAAGAATAAGAAATATCAGGAGGAAATGCCCCTCTATGTGAAGAAGTGGGGCACCTTCAAGGAGCTCGTCATTGTGCTGCAGGCCAATCTGCAGGAGATCGTTGACAGGTAAGAAAGAAACTTCACAACACAGAAAATAACAGAAAGGTGTGGTGTAACAGTGGCTTGTCATTACTTTTAATCCATTCAGCCTTTAAATTAATGGCTTGTTTGTAAGTGTGATGGTGTCATATTTTTATAGCTATAAAAGAAAAGTTAGTATGTAGGAATTTACAGTGATATTTCTCCATTGTTAAATTTTTATAAGTCTGCTTTTACATGCATGCATATTTATTTATTTATTTATGTATTTATTTATCCAGTACCTGTCATGGGGGGAGGAAAATAATCCACAGAGTGCTTTACATTAAAAACTGGCATTAAAAAAAAAAAAAAAAAAGCACAGAAGATAAAAACATAGGCTACGTTCACACTGCAGGTCTTAATGCTCAATTCCGATTTTTTGATCAAATCCGATTTTTTTTGTCTGCTCGCTCACACTACAAATAAAATGCGACAGCAAACGTGCTCTAGTGTGAACCCTCAAAGCGGCCCGCATGCGCAAAAGAAGTCACACACAACGCGCTCTGTTTAGACCCAGAGCAAACAGTATTGTTTGACTGATGGCCCTTAATATAAAGACTTTATGTTTCCCAATTTTTTGCTTTAAGCTATTTTGTTATTTACATAATAATGTAGATAACCTAATAATTATCGTTATTGCTGTTTTAGAGAGGAGCGGTGTTTCAAAGGATAGTTGCAGATTTTTGTCAGAATCTGCAGATTATACAGTACAAATAAAATGTTCACGTTTCTCCAACGTTGTCTTCCCAGCAGTTTCACCGGATGGCCAGGAAGCGTTCGCGATGTCTTATCGGGCGCTTCTCCGGCGCTGATAATTGGCGTCTGTCTTATGTCAGTGACGTAAAAGACGGATTTAATGCGACTTGACCATTCACACAGCAGTCGCTTTCTGAAACATCGGATATGTATAGGATTCAGTACCACATACGAAAGTGACCCAGATCGGATTTGAAAATATCGGATTTGTGCCGTTCACACTGTCATACCATGATCGGATATGGGTCGCATAGGGTCAAAAAAAATCGGATTTGATGCGCTTTCGCCTGCAGTGTGAACGTAGCCATAATGTGTATAACAGCATACATAAAACATCATACTGCCTAAAACTAGTTAAACCAGTCTGAATAAATGAGTCTTCAGCTGCTTCTTAAAGCTGGAGGGGGCCACAGTTCTAAAGGATTTATCCCCCCTGGTCTTAAAATGACTTTGTGGGACCATTAATAGTCTTTGACTGGAAGATCTAAGTATCTTACTATATCTCTTTTCTTTTGTGTGTGGCTGTCTGACTTGTCTCTGATTCGTCTCCATAGGTGGGCTGACAGTAAAGGTCCGCTGGCTTTGGAGTTCTCCAGTTCGGAGGTGAAGAATCTGATCCGAGCTTTGTTTCAGAATACGGAGAGGAGAGCTGCAGCTTTGGCCAAAATCAAATAGATTCTTGGAAAGAAAAAAAATCCCAACAAGATACTACAGCACTTTTCCACTGTGGAAAATAAGGACTCTTTGCCTTTATTCATTTCTATTTTCTGTTATTTGCATAAAATATAAACATTTACATGTATACAGGCTGAACAGCTCATCACAGAAATGGTTGAGGTGTTGTCACTGGGGATTTATTACTCCCCAGCCCCCTGAGGTTGTGTAACCAGAAACTTGCCCTCCACTGACACATGATGCCGTATTCAGGGTAACTTTGCTGCACTTCATTAATCAAACTTACTGATGTGATTTCAGGAGTTTATTTGTTTGAACCTAAGCGCCTCTAAAGGACCGTTATGTTGTGAAAGACCTGCTCTGGACCTTGGACTTAGTATTGCAAATTTTCTTGTTTGAGCAGTGAAACTGAATTTTTCCATGTGTGTCTGTATGTTCTGATATAACTTATCCAAATAAACCAAAACACTCAATTTTTTCGAGACCTTGTCCAGGCTGTTCTTGATGAATAGAAATGATGAGTGTTCTTGGTGATAGGTCTTGCCATCATACAACTTCATAATGCTCAGTATGCAGAGAATATAGTAGCAGCTTATTTTTGTAAGTTCCATTCGTTAATTTGATCCCTGTATTGTATTCGGCCGGGTCTGTTTCATTTACAGCTGCCACCACTGATAGATGACCTAAAAAACAGCCTTAAGTGTCCATGCTTTTATTGAACTTTTTCCAGCTTCATTTCAACAAATCGCTTTACAAAAGTTAAAGAAAAATGTATCACCCAGGTTTTATTATGTTCAGGGCTGATTAAATTATCTGACTAGGGTGAGAGTATCTGGGCTGAAATGTTCCAAAAACTGTTGCAGGCTTTTGAATGCACCATGAATCTTTGTGAAAGCAGACTGTAAGAATGAAAAAACATTGTCAGTGTTTGTGCTCTGAACGATTGAGGGGGAGGAGACAAACAGCTGCATAGCTCCACAGCAGCAGCTCTTCACTCTAAACTCTCTCCTCCTCCGTTTGATTACCCCGATGAGCTGAAGGAAGTTACATTATACCAGCAGCAGCGTTCATCTTAAGACATGCTTTGCAGAGGTATGTGGGGTTTTCAGTAAATAAATCTGAACATGTGAACTCAATCTATAAGACATTAATACTGTCTTTGCTTTCTTTATCTAAACTTACTCAGTTACTTGTCCTGTATTTTAAGCAATAGAAAACACAGATACACTGTTGTGTGGTATTTATGTAATGCTTGTTTTCACAGGAATCTAAATTAAATTAATTTTTATTCATAATGATACATTTGGATTAATTTGGTTAACTGATTGATTGGATATGGAAAATGTAAAAAAAAAAAATTGAAAATTGAGGGAAACATCAAAGATTACCTGTCAAAACCAACAACAAAAAAACAGTCTAATGTGGGTGAATTATTTTCTGCCAGTACCCTTATTGATTAAACTACGCTACATATTCTACTTTCCAATGAATATCCTGGAAATAACTCATTAAAAATTTAAAAATACATGCATACTGTACTTGTCGACTTACTTCAGGTTTTCGTTGCCTGGAGTAGCAGTCAGTCTGAGTGCACCATGAGGTCAGCTTAGCATAACATGGAATATTTGGCAATGTAATTTTTTTTACTCAAAATATTTTTTGACTAAGTATTAACGTATTGTAAATATAGTTACAAAAAAACATCACAAGGACTGGTTACATTGAAAATGAAACAAAAAAGAATGAAAAAAAATAATAAAACCCATCCACAACAGTTCAACATGTATGGAAATGACTATTGTTTATATAAAACCTCTAAAGTTACAAAGTTGTAGAAGATAATACTAATTGAATATCAATCTGTATTACCACCATATTTGTTTATACTGTTGCACCTTACAAAATGTCTGGACTGAGTTCATAATTAAGCTTCATATTAAATTATATTGATTGTAACTGGCTATTGTAACACAGGATTTTTTTTTTTTATCATTGTTAAACTATATAAACTACTATATTTTATAATAGTTTACTTTTTATTTATAGACTACATCTTATTTGACAATTATCACATATGGCTGATGCTTATTTTTAAAACAAAAATCTTGCTAAGTGTGTTTATATTATCAATACAACACGTGAGATATGCGACACCCTTTATGCTTAAGCAACTCTAAAGCTTAAATGGGCTAAAAAGATTTAAGATTGTAAGTTGTTATTTGTTTTGGAATGTTTTTCCTGTCTCCCTGACTCATGTTGCTTGATAGCTGTAAATGTATTACACAGATGGGGCACACATGTAGTCAAGATGAATTTTGGCCACATCTGGACACTACTTTCTAGATTTAAGCCTTCAGGCAAATACAGTTGGTAATCTTTTCAAATCCTTTGTATTCTTTGGTGTAGTTCAGATTAATTTTAAGGATTAGGACAATCCCTGCATGTGCAACAAGTTGCAGCGGTGACTGATCAGCCCACTTCAGACAGATGAAACCTGCTGTTATGCTGATCTGAATCCGAGGTCACCTCGTGAATCACCTGAATATAAATAGAGGATGACCTGGCAGCATGAATAAGTAAATACATAGTTAAAGAATAAATATATGTTCTTAGTCCTTTTTTTTTTTTTAGATTATATTGTTTTATGTATTTTAATAATAAAGGCCTGTAAAGCAAGGCCAGCTTTGACTCATAAACCAAGTGCTCAGCCAGACTGAAAAACAGGAAGTTTAGTGCAGAGCTGCAGAGGCATATACAGGAAACCAGACAGAACTAAGTAGGAACTAAGTAACACAGAAGGAGTTGTTTTTATCGAAACTATGTGTGACGTGTAAAGGACCAAAATAACACAAACCATTTTTGGTTTCTAACGCTAGAGATCTGCAAAATGGCTTTGGGCTGTGCATGTCTCTCTCTTCCGGAAGATGATTAAATAAAATAATTAGAAATAGTTTGACTAACTGAGTCGTGTTCTCTCTATTCAGTAAAAGAATGACAAGAACCAGATTTATTATTTTGATTGTTGTTTTAAATTAATTTAAATTACTTTAGAATGGAAGTTAGACTTCTAAGAAGTGCACAAGTTCAGTTCAGGGGTGAGAACTTTTCACGACATACACAAAGTGAAAAGTTAATATACTGCACGTGTTGCACTGAATACATTTGTCAGCCAGTCAGAGGTGGATATGTAACCTCACCAATGTAGACATTTGCATCACTGCACGCTTATTAATGCAATTCAAACACTTAATGTTAACAATGGTTTTATTAATTTTGTGTCCCAGTCTCATACTATGACTTGACAGTGTGACAGGGATCCATTAAGTTCAATACCCCTTTTACTTAACCATTTACCCATTACCTTTTCTTACGGTGACATGCCAAAGTGTCTCCTGTGGAAAATGCTGTTAAGGAAGTACTAGAAGAAATGTTGCTGCTACTGAAAACCGATTCCTTTCTTTTTCCAAACAACCTGTTTGTGCCCTGTTTAAAATGTAGCTCCGACACTGAGTCATGTTTTATTTATCTATCGTGCCAGTAAAGAATAATAGTTACTTTCTTGTTGGTTTAAAAAAATACCTACATGAACATTTTCAGTAACCTACTTATCTGTTTGTAAGTATTAAAAGATTGTTGTAACAAATCCTGTGTAAACTTTGACTAAATGCTTTCTGACCTCAGTGCTCTGTCTGTGACACTCGTTCCCGTGGTTTCAGCCAACAACCATGTCATGTCTGAAGTCACATATATTACCTTTCTTTGTCACTATGATGCTTGGTTTGGTTTCTGAACGTCTACACGACTAGAGCCATTGGTTTACTCAACCACTCTGTTCTGTGTACACTAACTCTCCCCGACAATAAAGCATGAACTGTGTGCAATGTTGAATCATTGTTGGCCACATCACATCATCCATATCCACATTTTTCTGCAATATTTTTGGAATATTGTGAATATTATGTAATATTTTCTGCAATTTCAGGTTGCAGATAAATTCACTTTGATCCATGATGATCACTAACTGCTCATCACCCCCACCATCCCAAGAGGGGCCTCAGTGTCCACCTGAGAGTTCCTCTCAGGTGTTCGCTCCGACTGAGCATGAGGTTCATCAACAGGACGTCATCCAAGAAACTCCTCTAGAATCAGTAGAAGACACCTTGAAATCTCTGCACATGCATCGTAACAAACACTTTAAACGTTTGAGCTCTCAATGGCAATCAACCTTCAGGGGCAACATTGCTCTCTCTCCAACAGAGAAGCGGCACAGTGCAAAGAGCTTCAGGAGGCGCTGCAAGCTGCTGGGAGACGAGCAGCCTCTATGTGTCACTACCAACAATCAGCGCCAGCGTTACGTCACCAAGGACGGCAAGTGCAGGGTTAATCTGGGGCACATTAAAGACAAGAGTCGCTTCATTTCAGATATTTTCACCACATTAGTAGATCTTAAATATCTCTGGTTCCTTCTTGTCTTCACTGCCTGTTACATCCTCACATGGATGTCCTTTGGTGCAATCTACTTTTTAGATGCTTGGCTACGTGACGACATTGCACACGTCCACGACTCCCAGTGGCAGGCATGCTTTGAAAATGTGGACAGCTACCTCTCAGCCCTGCTGCTATCTCTGGAGACCCAGAGGACTATTGGGTACGGCACCAGGAGGGTAACAGCTAATTGTCCTGAGGGTGTGGTGCTCCTGATGGTCCAGTCCATCACCGGCTCCATTATCGATGCTGTGATGGTGGGCTGTATGTTCGTTAAAATCTCCCGACCACAGCAGAGGGCCCAGACACTGATCTTCAGCAAACACTGCGTCATCTGCGAGCGTGACGAGAAGCTCTGCTTGCTCTTCCGCATAGGTGACCTTCGAGAGAGCCACATGGTGGACGCCAAGATCCGAGCCAAGCTGATCAAATCCAGGCAGACCAAGGAGGGAGAGTTCATCCCACTGGAGCAGACAGAGATCAATCTGGGCTATGACACTGGAGGAGACAGGCTTCTCCTGGTAGAGCCCCAAACCATTGCCCATATCATCAATGACAGTAGTCCCTTCTGGGAGGTGGGGGCCAAGCGCTTGAAGAGGGAGACACTGGAGATTATCGTTATCCTGGAAGGCATTGTGGAGGCATCAGGTTTGTAGAAATGTTGTGCTTGTGCTGTTTAATACGGATACAGCTACGTTTACAACTTTGCATGTTTGTCATTTTTGAAAAGAGCTAAGTATGTGTGTTATTATTAAACTGGGATTTTATTACTTGTTGTGATGTTTACTGGTTGTTTTTGTAATGTTACAGTAACACGTACAGTAGCATAGATCTTCATAAAGCTGCTTTGTGGTAGTTTTTTGGCGTTGTTTGAGTGGTTGGCAAACTGAAACCAACTAAGAAAAAGGTTACTGTTACTGTTCACTATCTAAAATATTAATAAATTTGTGTTCATAAAAAAAAACTTTATTCTTATGGCTCAGTGGCTGGCTAAAGTGCATAAATGCAGAGAAAAAGATGCGCTTTCATGTAAACTTGCACACAATAAAGTTATGTCCTGATAAAATCTGTTGGATCTTTTTCCAGTAAAGTGACCGGTTCCTAACCCGCTGATGCTTTTCTACAGGTATGACATGCCAGGCAAGGACATCCTACACACAGGATGAGATTTTGTGGGGTCACCGATTTGCTTCGTGCATTTCCCTGGAAAAAGGAGCATTCCTCGTGGACTGCAGTGCGTTTGACAAAACCTTTGAAGTCGAAATGTCTCCACTCAGTGCAAGAAACAGAAGCCATGCAAAGGATGAGGAATCTACATTTTAAAAACTGAAAACAGGTCTTATTTGTGGAAACTAAGAATCTGTAGTTGCAATAATTTTATCTACTTTCTTGATGTGGAAAGTTAATTATTTTGCTATGTAAGTAGGTGAACCGAGTAATTTTCAATGATCTATTAAATTTTAAAGACAAACATGGCTTTCATACCTCTTTTTGTACACCAGCTGTGACATTCTCTGAAGTAATGACAATCATATTCATGATATAAATCTCAGGGAGGCCATAATTTCTGTTGTTTTCCTTGTTGTATGTTTTGACATAATATGGTGTCTGATTTATTTCAAATCAAGTAAAATAAAATTTATCCTCTTTTTTGTTCTTCATCTTTTAGTTGTTCCTTTTAGGGGGCACCATAGTGGATCCTCCATCTCACCCTATCCATAGCATCCTTTTCTGTCACACCAATCCCTATGCATGCATTTTCTCTGTGCGCTTCCTCATTTTCAGCATCCTTTGTCCAATATATCCACTGTTCCTTCTTCTGCATTTGTCCAAACCATCTCAGACTTGCCTCTAACTTTGTCTCCAAACTGCTCAGCCCCCCTGATATTCTCATTTCTAATCCTGTCATTCTGCTCACTCCCAATGAAAATTTTTAACATCTTCAGCTGTCTCACTTCCAGTTCAGCCTCCTATCTTTTTCTCAGTGAGACCAGCTCCAAGCCATATATCATAGCAGGTCTCACTACCTACCTTTACTCCCGCTGCTATCCTTCTGTCACAAATCACCCCTAACACCGGCCTCCACCTATTCTACCTTGCATGCACTCTTTTTTTTTTCACCTTTCTTGTCCCCTCTCCATTGGTTTGGATGGTTGACCCCGGGTATCTGACCTCATCCAGGCATTCTCTGTTAAACAGTCTGGTCAAAAAGTCCATTGCTCGCTCTACTAGACATCTCCATACCTCTACAGGTTGTCATCTGGACCATCCGGCTTTCCACTTTCATCCTCTTCATAGCTGCCCTCAGTTCCTCTTTACTAATGATTCACCAACATTGCTTCATATGTCCTGCTCTCACTCTCATTTTCTCCATCCAGAAGTCCTCACAGTACTCATTCCAAGAAAAAACGTTTAAATAATATCATTAACATTCTGCTAAAAACACTTGTCTGTGGTCTTGTCTAGGTGAATAGAAGAGTAGCATGGCAAATCTAAATTTAAAGGTCCACCGTTGTTTGGTGATTTTTGAACTGTGCGCTGTTGGACTCAGGCCGGATTATTTGCCCAGGAACTTTACCCATGTAATCTTGGTGGCTGTTTATGTTCCTCCCTCTGCTAACCCCACTGCTGCATTTGATATTAGCACTCTGTCATAGCCCAGTTACAGACTCAGCACCTGAGTGAGGGCAGATCCCATGAGTTGAATTTGTTTTCAACAGATTTGACACTGCAGTAAATGCTCACCCCCCCTACTGACCTACCTGTAGTTAGCCTGCAATCCACAGCCAAGCCACTCACTCTCTTTCTCTCTCCACATTGCACCATAAAATCTTGAGAAAATCCTGACACCCCTCCCACACCTATCGTTTTCGCTCGTGACTAGGTTCAAGGAGAACAGAGAAGACTCTACTCAGGCAAGTCTGCTCAACCAGACAGGGTGAGTCCCCTTGTCCTCAAGGCCTGTGCCCCCAGCTTTGTGGAGTCTTTCATTAACTGTTCATGGTGAATCTGAGCCCGCAGAGGGTCCCAGTGTGGAAGACGTCACAGCGGACCCCGGGATTACAGACCTGTGGCACTGACTTCCCACGTCAGACCCTGGAAAGACTCATCCCTGACCATTCCCAGACTATTATCAGGATCCCCTTCACAAACTGCATGCTATGTTTACTCCAGTTATCTTTGTCTTTATGTTTTATGGACAACAGATGGAAATTAGCCCTTGGCTATAATCTGGTATGTTTACATTCATGTAATTTTTTTACATTTATGTTCATTAACATGCACTGTCCTAAATAAATAAAATAAAATTAATATTAAAATTGAATTGATGATCTGAAACTTTTAAGTGTGACCGATATGCAAAAAATAAAAATAATAATCATACATATATTTTACACAAGAGTTTACATTACATTTGTCCAAGGTTCAGCAAAAGGAAGATTAATTTAACGAGCAGTAACACTGGCGGCGTTTAACAGCCCCACCTCGGTAGATGGCGCTAATGCGCGTGAATACAAATATAAATCCAAGAAGTAATGTCGGAAGAACAGCATGATGGGATATGAGAGTCCTCCGGCGGCGCGTTGCCGCCATGTCTCCTAGAGAAAAACATTTATTGCTTCTCTCTGCTCTAGGCCTAGTTACTCTCGCTTTTTATTATATTCCCACTTTTCTTTATGTGACCTTAATTCTTGCAGTTTGTTGTATTGTCTGTTATTATCATAGCGGAGAACCGCTTCCCGCCAGGTTAGGCCCGAATCCTCGGGGTGGGCTAAACGTTCCGGCCGTACTGCGGCGCTGGCTGTGGAGCTGGGAGGCGACCGGCGTACCGGTACCCGCACGGGGGAGAGCGAAGAGCAGCGGCAGCAACAGAGCCGAGCTCCGGGAATCAGAGGGACACTTAAGTCAAAGACTCGCTGAAAGCGGCGTTTATCGAAAGGAATCCTTATCAAGCGAGTCTTTTCTTTTTAGCCCCCGGGATTTTCTCATGGGGAGTTACATCGGGAAACCGGAGAGCCCAACCGCCGACTCGGGGAGGCGGAGAGCCGTGAGAAATCCCCGAGAGCAGCTCCGGGAAAAGCTGGCCAGACCCAACCACGCTGTCTATACTCCAAACAGAAGGCTTTCATTTGCTGGGTATGTTCAGGCTAAAATCAAATCAATCACATCACGGTTTTACCGGCGTAATACAGCCCGGTCTTTTTGAATGGAGGCGGTTAAGTTGTTGGAATTCAAAAGGTTAAAGGTGCAGCTTGGCGGTTTTTAATGACTAACCTTCGAGTCGTCAGAGCGATCTCTGTAGCTCCACACAGCTATCCAAATGTGCTACACGTTACTGCAACCCTATGCGTATATATCTGTACAGGTTATGTCATGTGCAAGAGTTTCTCATTACGGTAATTTACTACTAATATAGTACCGGCATTTCCAATCTGTGAACAGTTATGACAGAAAACTTGAATTGTTGGCCATATAAATTACTTTAGAACTGAAAAGCATATTTAGCAGGTTTGCTGTATTGGCAATGTATCTGTGAAGGTTCTCAGTCATCCAGGTCATCGTAGTCAAAGGAGCTTGCAAAGAAAAGCGTCTGGACTTCTTTAAGTTACTTGAAGACGTTTCACCTCTCATCCGAGAAGCTTCTTCAGTTCTAAGGTCAAATGGTGGAGAGTCCCAGATATAAACCTAGTGGGAGTATCCCCCCACAGAGGGACAAAAGGACCCCCTGATGATCCTCTAATCGCCTGAGCCAAGGTGTGAAACTGGGTGTGGGTCCCAATCAGCCAGAGTTTCGGGTGTGTTCATTGTGAAACCTGGCCCCACCTTATCATGCGAATTCCTGAGGTCAGATGGCCCAGGATGTGAGTGGGCGTTAAGGCGTCTGGGAAGGGATCTCAAAACTGGATTATAGATGGCAGAGAGTTGGTGTCGTAAACCCCCGCCTCTGTTCAAAGATGGTCGCTCACAGTGGACATAGATGGCTTCTTTCACTCCTCTTTCAAACCATCTGTCCTCTCTGTCCAAAATGTGAACATTGGCATCCTCGAAAGAGTGTCCTTTATCCTTAAGATGGCAATGTAGTAATGTATTTAGAAAGCATTAGACTTTTACCTGATTATGGGATTTATTTCCGCTATCGCCCCAACCATTATAGAGACTGACGAATGGTATCTGACATGAAATGTCAGAGACAGGAACAAAAGTTCACGTTTTCTGTAATATTAGTGAGTATTATATGTTTGGGTTTTCCCAGAAAAATCTATTATGGCCATTTGTGGGATTACAAAAACACAGACGAAAAGCAGACTTTCAGACCCTTCATTTTGCCTTGGCCTCTAATTGTTCTGTCCTGCAGGGAGACACCGGGAGCAGCGAGCAGGTTCACCATCACACCCCAGCGCCACTACCCCCTGCAGCAGCCGGGTGTCTCGTCAGTGGGAATCCTTCCTCCCGTCAAATGGGACGGTTTCAGAAAGAAAAACATCCTCAGCCCTCGCAATTCCCCGGCTGCCCTCAGTCCTGTCACAGTGAAGATCGCCAGGCCTGACCACAGCTCCCCCAGGTCTCTGCGTGATCTATGCATTACAGTGTTTCAGTCTAGATCATCAGCTTGAGTCAGATCTCTTTAAACTCTAACATAACCTGTTTTAAGAGATTAATGTCAAAACCCTTTTGATAAAACTTTTGTAATGGCTGTTTACCTTTCTTTTTTTTTCCAGCATGGACCATTTGAGTTATGCCGTTCTCCCCAGAGCGCCTGCCGATCCGTGCTCCAGAGAGAGTGTTCTCAAGGTGCTGAAGGAAAGCCGCAAGAGAGAAGTGGATGACGAGGACAGGAGCTTTACAACTGAGCAGAAAAGCAAAAGAAGGTACGAGGCAGCACATGAATGCTGACAAGCTTTATATTTTTGCCTTTTTATGTAGCTTGGCGACACTTTTTTTTTGTCTGATAGCTGTAAGGTTATTATAGTAAACTAAAAGTAGGTATAAAAACATTTAAACTGAAATAAATGTAAAAAATAGACTGGAGAAAAAATATACTACTCACACAGCAAACCTAAGACATAAAAAGTATCATGTGTTTTGTTTAAACCTTCTTGGTCTGTAGGTAATGCATAGTGTGGTTATTAGCAAGGCTACAGAAAAACAGCCTGTTGATGCTTTTAGTTGTCTCGGTCTCTTAGCTTTACGGACAGCTGCAAACAGAATGGATGAATAGCTTTTTCCTATTAACACCATTTCCCAGTCCATTTGTGGTGCACTTGGAAAGCTCACTCTTCTAATGTAATGTTCCAACAAAATATACACTCCCACATGGGGCCTTGCATTCTTATGAATGCATATAACATCTGCATTATAATGCTATATTCATTTCTTCCCTTTTTCCCCCAATAATTTGAATAGATACAGATCACACATACAAATGTGGCCTTAAAGTCTTCTATAAATACATTACCAAAGCTCAAATGCAGTTTTGAGTTACTGAAGGATGCCAAGAAAATTGGAAATATCACTAAAACTTAACCTATGTAAAATGTGCTGTGTTTTCTCTGTTGTTATATTTCAAAATAATAAATGGTTGTTGGTTTTTTCCATTTTATTTTTTAATTAATTTTTTACTTCCTAAGACGTAATGACAGCGGTGGAAGTGCACACTCTGCTTTTGAACCCCTTTTGCCCAATGGCACGCCGTCACAGCTGGTTCCTAAGTAAGTTAAACTTTTCATGCAGTTAGATCATGACTTATGAAAGCCTGTGGTGCAGGGTGAAGTATAGTGTGGTGCTACCTGTGCATTAAGAGAAATACTTTCCTTTTCCCAGGCCAGGAAGTCTGAAAAGAGGGATGACCTCAGTGACTGAGGAGTCCATTATGAAGAGGTCTCGGACATCCTCAATCAGCTCTGGCAGTGGAGCTCATGCTCCAAGAGGAACCCCGGGCACCAGGAGAAATGCCATCCAGAGTTCCTACAGCTCTTCATTGGGTCTCAACCAGGTAACTCTTCTCTGCTGCATTAAAAGACGCACAGGATTCTAGAGGAAACAGTGGAGCTATGACACTCTAAATCTTGTTTTCCCTTCACAGTGGAAGAAGCCGTCAGCACCCAGCTCCCCTCTGTCCAGCCCTGGATCATCTCGCTGTCAGACTCCAGAGGGCATCTCAAAAAGACCCAGGTGTGTCTCTGCTAGGTTTCTGATCAGTTGTTGACATTTAATCCAGTATTGCGGATTGTAACCTTAAGTTTCATTTCCAGAGAGGACGACACGCAGTCTCCCAGCTCAGCATCCTCTGCAAAGTCAGATCACACGTCTATGGACAACACACTCGTCTCTTGTGAGTGTCATACCTTGAGTGGCTGTGTTGTGTAGGGGTTCATCTGTCCTAGAAATGCAGCTCTGTGCAGCAGATTATTTAGATTTATGCAACACTGACTGAAAAGTTCTACTACTAATTAAAAATCCATAGAGCTAATTTGTTGGGAAGTGATCATAGGTGATGCTAGTTAGACTTTATTTACACAAAGTCATTTCTTATCCCAGAAACTCATTCGCTTGTACCCTAAAGACCCATTTTCCAGCATGGGGTTTATCTTAGTGGCCCTCTACTGTTAAGTTAACTCTTAAGACTGTTGAAGAATATTATCAGAGTTTTCAAATCGGTCTCAAACTCATGCGTTTGAGCATTATCATTTCAATTGTGCTTAATTCAGATTGCTTCTTTACTTTTAGAGAAATTGATTAGCCAGTTTGACCCCTCATTACTCGGTTTAAGAAAATGGTTTCCAGAAACATCCCAAGAAAGGTTTTTTTTTTTTTTTTTTTTGTTTTTTTTGTTTGTTTGTTTTTCTTGTGGCAAATGTTCGTTCATTCAGTGGATCTGAATGAATGAACAACAAGTTGGGATTTGTGCAGTGTTCAATCTGTGTGCCCCAAAACATGAATGCAGTTGACTTAAAAGAAAAAAACCTTCAGAGACATTAAATTGCTTCTTATTTATTGTGCCTTATATGATGATGTTCCAGTCAAACTGGCTCCATTGCCCAAGGTCCAACTCAATACCTCGTCAGACTCTGGTGGTAGTGGGAAAAGAAAAAGGAAGATTCAGCTGGTGTCCAGCAACCGGGATGATCACATTTCTCTGGTAAGGATTACTGCAGTCTCATTAGAAACCTCTGTTCTCGTGCTTAGCCATTACAGTGCTTTTAGTCTCTCCTTGTGCTTCCTTGCAGCCCCCACCTCCTGAACTGGGTTATACAGTTACTGTTAAAGATCTAGATGAGGAGAAGAAGGCTGCTATAAGTAAGATACAGAAGGTCCTGGAGACACCTGGTAAGTTGCATTCAGTTCAATCTGTTAACCCTTCATTCACATGTAAAGATTTAAACACCAGAAAAATTATTTATAGAATAGAAAAGAATAAACCTTTATTATCCCACGGATGAGAAATTTTGTTGTTACACAGCTCTTATAGTAAGGGGAATATAAAATATAAAACAAAGACACAAAGTGGTCCTATATACATAAGCAACTGAAGTCCGTATATACAGGTAACAATGTACAGAAATGTGTATAGAAAAATCGCATGGAGATATGTATAAAATGTACATAAAATATATCTATATTACTATAGAGCCATTGTGAAAGAAGTCAATCTACATAAATGTGTTTCAACCAAAATGGAGGAAAAACATGAGCCCTAGCATGTGTGACCCTCTTCTTTCTTTTAGCTCCAGAGCCTGAGAAGACTGTCTCCCCCTCAGCCACCACTTCCACCCTGCCTGCTCCCTCTGCTGGCTCTACTGCTACCGCTACCACTTCAACCACAACCTTGAGCAGCCTTCTGGCAGCTCCCTTGCCCACATCTAGCTCTGCCACCCCAGTCATTAACCTGGATCCCAATCCAGTGAGCAGTGCTGGTACAGTGCCTGCAGCCCCCAACCCACTGCTGGAGGCTTTGAAGAAAGCTAGCGCTCCTTCTCCCACATCCGCTACCAGTGCAAGTTCAGGTACAACTGCTCTTCACTTGATTTAATTTTGACTACCTTTAATTTCTTTGTTCTGTACACTCATGTTTTTTTCCTCCCAATGTGCCCTTAGTGTCTGTATCAACCACACCCGCACAACCTAGTGTTTCAATCCTGAAGGCATCAACAACAGTGGCTTCCCCACAAATCCCTGCAGTCTCCCAGTCCTCCTCTGCGGGTGTGCAGCAGTCCTCAGCCTTTGCTCAGGTCCTGCTGGGTCAGGTCTCCCAGGCTGCCAGCAGCACCCCACCTATGGCAAGCCTATTTGGGGTGGCTAGCCAGGTCAGCGCCTCCTCTGCTTCCTCAACATCTAACTCAACTGCTGTTACTGCAGCCCCAGCCAGCAGCTCTGCGGCAGTCAGTAACACCAACCCACTAATGGCTTCAGGCTTTAAGCCCATCTTTGCTGTAACTGCCACCACCACCTCAGCTACATCAGCTTCAGAAAGCAAACCACCTGTCCAGAATTTCAAACCCATCTTTGGAGAAGCCACTGCGGCTACTGGCTTTGGACAGCCTCCATCCCTTGCAAGTGCAAAGGCAGCCTCTACAATTTCAAGCACAAGCAGTACAGCCTCAGTATTTGGTGGATCAACAAGCAGCAACACAGCTGGCCCATCTCTGTTTTCTGGCTTAACCACCACAACCACCACGGCTGGCACATCCACAGGCTCCCTTCCCACTTCACAGCCTGCTCCACAGCCAGCTATGAAATCCCTCTTTGGAAACTGGAACACAACATCTACAACAAGTACCACCAACTCAGCTTTGAATCAGGCTCAGAATGCTGTCGGCACAATTCAGTTTGGAACTGCTACCACCACTACTACAGCAGCAGCCACGGCCCCAGCTCCAGGACCTGCTACTGCTTCAACCACAACCTCCAGCCAGGGTACCTTTGCATTTGGTGCCACACAGCCAGATGTTCAGGCTGCCAGCCAGAAAGTATTTACATTTGGCCAGGCAGCACCCAATCAGAATGCAACCACTGCTTCATTTGGAGGCTTTGCCATGAGCAACACAGTTTCCACTGCTGCTCCTGCTACCACACAGTCAACCTGCAACTTTGGAAAGTCATCTTTTGAAGCCCCAGCAGCTCAGACAACCTTTGGCTCCACAGCAGCAGCGCCAAAGCCATTCACTTTTGGAGGCAGCGGAGCGTCATCCACACCTGCTTCTAACCCTGCCCCAGCTCCTTTCAACTTTGGGGCAACTCCTACCACCACAGCAGCCAGTTTTGGGACCCCAGCTAAACCAGCATTTGGAGCCAGCACTGCTGGTTTTGCTTTCGGTGGCACTGCCGCTCCCTCAGCTGCACCCTCAGCTCCACCAAGTTTCGGTGCAGCAACCCAGGCTCAGAGCTCCTCCACACCCACCTTCGGATTTGGCAGTGCAGCTCCTCAGCCGGCTCCCTCTGGACCAGCTCAGCCAGCATCCGGTGGATTTAACTTTGGCTCTGGAATGCCGTGCCCTCAGTTTGGAACACCAGTTTCCAATAATCCTGGACCACAGATGGGAAGCTTCAACTTTGGGGCTGCTGCTACAGACAAACCAGCTTTTGGTAAGGAATTAAGACTGTTGTTGTTTTGCTTGTTTATGTCTTAAGCCCACCTGTAGATCGGTTCAAGCAATGAATGTAATGTTGGCTAGCTATTTCTTTTGGCTGCTCCCTTGCTTGAAAGGGTTTTTATCACACCAGACATTTGATTTGGCACAGATTTTACTCCGGGTGACCTTTTTGTGTCTCCTCCTAGTCTCAAGCCAGGGATCTTTCTCGTGTTAGGCAAAGATGTTAACCACTACACTAATTTTGTCTGTTGCAAATATCTTAAAATAATTTTAGTTTTGATTACCAGTAAATGATAGTAAATTAATTGAAATGATTGGTATGTGAAACATAACCAGTAGTTGAATTAACGGGTCTCAGTGGTGGGGAGGGTGGGCTGCATTTTTGTTTGTTTACATCACTGTATGGTTGCACTTATGTGTGAGTGCTGGTTTCCTACTGTGCCACACACTGACAGAAAGATCTCTGTGGTTAGGTTACTATGTTGGTCTATCAGAGTTTTAGGTGTTGGGTGTTTGAAGTTGCATGCTGTTTTCCCTGCAGGAACGTCAACACCATCTTTTGGCCAGAGTGCTGCTGGAGGTCCAATTCCCTTTGGAAGTCCTGGAACTCCACTCCAAGGCTTCAATGCTGTTCAGTTTGGTAAGGCATCAATTTTCTTTTCTTTTTTTCTTTTTTTCTTTTTTTTTTTTTTTTTTTAGAGGTGATGCCCAGCTGGGGCTTTAGTAGGGATGTGTGGCTAGATGTTTAAAAGGTTGTTGCACTCAAGGAGCTGTAACCCAGTGATTTAAACAAATTAGTCTTCTGATTTTATTTAGTGAAAGTGCAGCACCATCACAAAGTTTTATTGATAAATTTGTTAAATTACTCTATACCTCTTCTGTTGGTAATAGGATGCTACACTGTAGCATTGTGCATTGCAATGTAGTGGGATTTAGCCTGTTTATCTACTGCTGTGAGGCCAAAGTGGAAACACATGGGTTCTGTTATTAAAGGTGGGCTTGAGGCAAGCTTATGGGAATTTTTATTGGAGCCAAATACTTAAAAGCATGTTGCCTCACTATAAGAATTCCTTGTCAGACCTGATATTGATCCTGATTTAGATGAAATTAAGAGGCAGTTTTGAAGTTTGAAAATTTGATGCCACTGTTGAGAACTAGATACTTTGTAGCAGAAATTGTTACATATCCATATTTTTTTATTTTGTTTAGGATCTCCAGCAACTCCTTCCTTCTCAATCGGAGCTGGATCGAAGCCATCCGGAGCACGGCAGAGGCTGCAGGCGAGGCGACAACACAACAGGAAGAAGTAGCCTGCCACGTTGTTCCAAAAACGCATTCGGAGGACTCCAGCTGTTGCTGCTATGGCTAACCCGGCTAACATTGCTCTGTTCTAAGCCCAACATCCCACCCCATCAAGCTACCACCATGCCCTCTGCTTCCTCCCTCTCCTCCTCCAGTGGGTTGTGCTGGCCCGAAGTTTGCATACGAGTTAGAAAGAGCACATTAGCCTACTGAGTCCATGACCCAGTGAGGGAATGCAGCAGTAAGGAGAGAGAAACCACAATGATGTACTATACTTGAAGAAAGAGAAAAGACTATTTGATAGATGCTGAACATAAGCATATCCAAAGTTCTTTTTCCTTTTACCGTACACGGACACTCCCATTGGTTCGTCTTAAGGAGAAAGTTGAGTCGAGCTAAAGGTGGAGCTGCGGCTCAGACATTTATTTTTTTACGTGAAACGCTCGCTGGTTTGTATGTTACCTGAATATTTGAGTACATTCTCTGACTGAGTCTGAATGGGATGAAATGCACAGTCAATTCAGATAAGGTACACAACACTGCAGTGTAAATGTAAAGTTTGCATTTAAATTATTTTTTTAATTGGCTCTCTGACCCTGTAAATGAATAATGTGTTTCTGCACTTAAAAGGGTGACTTAGTAAATGTCTTAACGTAGTTTGTGCAGACCCTCGTGTTCTTGTTTCGTACTCTGTCATTGCAAGCATTCCCAGAGTCCTCCTGTGGATGGCCTTTTTTGATAGTGATTGCCAACTGATTGAATTAGCAGGTCAGTATGTGAGTAGGATGAGTACTCGACTAGCGCTGACAAACCAAAGCCAACTCTTCAGCTTGTTCCCTGTGAAAAGAATCTTGAGATGAGAGTGTGCTTGTGTGTGTGTTTGTTGTGCCAGACTACCTCTCTTTGCGCCCAGGCACTGAATCCTTGTTAATTCACTGAAACGTAACAAATCTGCTAGAATCAGTTACATTTTACCTTCAGCCTACCTGCTGTTAATGCACATGTAACTGTGATATATGGTGAGTTTTTAAATATCTGCACAGCAACACATTATCCCCACTTCAGAAATGTCACTGATACCTTATGTCAGATTTACTAAAAAATTACAGTCTGTTCTATTGGATCTCTCACAGCGATACAGGGATTTTTTTTTGTTTTTATTATTATTATTTTTGTTCTTGAGCGTGCAGCAAACATGGACAGTAAAGCAGTTTATGTCAGCTGTTTTATTCAAATGATCTCTGTTCTCAGAAATAATCACCTCTTATTGTGAAAAGTGAGCCGTTACCAGTTGGGTTTTTTTTTGTTTTGTTTTGTGTTTTGTTTTGGTTTTTTTTGTTTTTTGGGGGGGGTCTTTCTTTGTTTCTTCTTTTTTCTTTTTTCTTTTTTTTTATTTGGATGGTCAAATTTGAATAAATAAAAATGTGAGTTGTGGATGTTCCACATTAAACCTTTAAAGATCGCCAAATTTTCTTCCCAAGACGTGGAGGCTATACTTCATACTGTATATTAGCAGTATGCTCTGTTTTTGTAGTGGATATACAAGTATTGCTTAGTAATGTTGCAGGAAGTTAAAGAGGACCTGTTATGATTGTTCTTATTTTCTGTCATGTATATACTGTTACAATAGTGGATCCTCATATTAAACTTGGCCAGAGTTTCAAGTAATTTGTTCACTCTATGAACAAGTAAACCCTGTCAGGCGTCAAACTTCTCCAAACGCACAGTTTCTGATAGTTGTTGTTTTTTTGTTTTTTGTTTTTTTCTTCTACTTCTGGTTGTATGATGTTCATGAGAGGAGTAACCCTTAACACCTCTCTTTGTGAGGGGCATCCAATCAGAAGAGCCCCTTAAAGAGGGGTTTGCTACACATGGTGGATGAACAGCAGAGCAAGAAGGGAAAGTGATTCTTTATGGAGTCTGGATTTTTTCTCCAAGCTTCTGTGGGTTTCTCTTCTGAATTCTGGTTTCTCCCCTGCCAAAAACATGAAACACATTGGAAAAATGCTTTGTTAATGACATGCTGTTTACAGAACAAGAATGTCAAGAATTGATATCCAACATACTCCGAGAGATCTAAGTAGTGTTTTACTGGGCACTGTGTCTATGAGTTAGTCCCAATAAATTTAAGTGATTTAATTTCAAGAAAGCTGGAGTTGAAATCAGATTGAATATAACGTCAGACTAGATACAAGTCCAAACTTCTTTTTCTTCTCAGAAAATAATCACAATGCATTTTAAAGCATATTTGGAAGTATTACCACTTGCCACGGAACAGTAAATGGCTACTTTCCTGAAGAATACATGCTTTTACTTTAAATATTTCAGGTATACTTGATGCAAATATCTAAATCACATTTATTTAGGCTTGTAGACATGGTCAAAATGAAGTTCAACTGAGCATGGGGATGGGTAATTTAAGAAACTTTGAACTGATCCGAAAACTCATTTAATTACTTATTACAAACACAGGAATGCAGAGGAGCATCTCTGAATGCACAGCATGTTAAACCTTGAAGTAGGTGGGCTAAAGCAGCAGACACCCCACAATCAGTGCCGCTCCTGTCAGCTCAGAAAAGGACACAGAGGATACTCTTCACACGGGATCGCAGAAAATGGACCGTAAAAAAATGGAAAAAATTTGCCTGGTCTGGTGAGTCCTGATTTTTGCAGCAACATTCAGATGGTAGGATATACATTTTGGTGTAAACATCGTGGAAGCATGGCTCCAACTTTTCTCCTGAAAAGTTTTCAAACATTCCACACACGCCAGTCCGCTAGGTGGCATTAGAGACGGTTTGATACCCGGATTGTGCTGCATTCATGACTACACCCAGAACAGGAAATGTGAAAATTGTGGCAGTTACGCTAGATAACGCCGTTATAACTAAGAAAAAAACGAAAACGAATAATCTAAGAGATCAAGTTGTCTTTTAACGTCATGTTAAAATCATGCAAGCCAAACTGAATGGAAACGGAATGTTTATACATTTAAAATAAACTGTATATGTTTCACGGAAATGTTTGGGGGCGGGGGGTTCTCGTATTTACAGTCGTAAACATGAACGCAGCCTTAGATGAAGCGTGCTATTAGGACGCATGCGCGGTGCCCCAGTCGTGCGGGGTTAGTTTAGGAGACGTTAGCGTTGCAAAATACGTGGCAGAAGGGTGTCAACATGGAGATAGCTGCTCTGGCCGCGTTAACTTTGTTACTGGGTGCACTGGTTATTCTGGTTGCGTTAGCGGTGGGCAGACGGAAAGAAGAAATAAGAGAGGAAACGGAGCAGGCAGCGGAGTTTGCCGGTAAGAGCTACTCAGGCTAACGTAACTCTAGCTAGCTGGAGAAGGGGGAGACTGTGGAGAAGGCGGCAAGTCAGTCATACTGCATTCATTCATTCACTTACTCAGTAATTGATTCATTCAACAAAAGAGCTCCGTGCCAACGATATTAACACGAACTCAGCTAGAAGTACAAGCTACGGTAACTTTTGAGTGGCTGTCACTGTCACATTAACAGACCAATGGGTGCACTGCTTTCTGTCGAGTCACTGCCTGTTTTTTAACGCTTCATTGATGACAAAGGTTCAAATCGGTATCTGTAGCACGTGACATTAGTTAATGGCAACACTCTTATACATGTAAATGGTAAATGGCTTGTATTTGTATAGCGCTTTACTTAGTCCCTAAGGACCCCAAAGCGCTTTACAGCGTAACGTAGAATAGCTCACTGTATAAAGATAGTACTTAAAAGTTATAAAACAGAGGAAGGTTAGCACATTCATCTGATGTTGAGTCTGTTTAACTATGTTTGAAGAAGAATTTACATTAAATTAAATTTTGGACTAATAAAGACGTAGTTAGACTATTATTTTTTCTCCAGGTAATAGGATTCAAAGTTTATAATTGACTAATAATACAGTAATAATCCTGGGCATAATTTTTATAACCTTGGAGTTAATCACTTTAATAGTAACTTATTATAGTTTTGTGTTGTCTAAATAGGTTTTGTTTGTGTTTCATTTTGAATTTTGTTTTTCTTTTGAGGTTAGTTTGAGTTATTTTGGATGTTTTAGTTTAGATTTTTATCCATCACATCCATCCATTTTCTTCCACTTATCCCAGACAGGTTGCCACTCTGTTGCTGGGTTAACTTAGAGACCGACAACTGTCCATACTCACATTTACACCTATGGCCAATTAAGAGTCACCAGTTAACCTAATGTGTATGTCTTTATACTAAAGGAGGAAGTTAAGTAATTCGTTTTTAAAAAAAATATATTTTGGTTACTTTTTCATTTTCTTAGTTTCCAGTCGTATTGCTTATTTCCACAATTTTCTTGGCTTTTAATTTAATTGTAGTTCACTATAATAATCATGCTGAGAGTGTTTTTCCACATTCTATTAACATTATTGCATGCAGTGAATAGAAAACCTCCCAGAGCTAATTCCCTGATTTCCAGAGTTTGTGGGGGGGGGGGGGGGGGGGGGTGTCATGATACCAAGGATTGGAAAATTACACATCAATTATCTTTTAGCTGTTTGTTAATGCTTCATAACACCCACATCATGTTCAGAAATAGCATAACCAACAGTTTTGTTCTAAAATGAAATGTGTGGAAATAAAACTTTTTTTCTGTTCTTAGCCTTTTCCTTATGACTGGGCTTTGACATACATGCTAATGTGCAGGCTTGTTGAAGAAGATCCATAAACAAGAGCTATCCATCAATGATTTTTCCCTCAGAGATAACTGATTCATAGCAGCTCACAAGAGTACACTGTTATTGTTAGACTGCTTATAAAAGTTAGATACACTTATATTGTTAGTAAAATTACAGAAGACCAACCACACAAACCACACAATTTAAATAAATAATGATAATAGAAAAACTTATAATAAAAAGTAAAGAAATAAAATGGAAACCTAAAAAACAAAATGAATATATGTATTTTGTTTATATTTATGTTAGAAATTGTGCAAAATTACAACTTCTATATGATATGTTATATGCTATATAATGCTAAACATATAGCATTATAAATGGACTGGTTCTGTTTTGTAAGTGCTTTGTACTACAAGACTTATTAACACAAGTACTTTTTTCCTATGCCTAACTACTTACTACCTAATATTTATGCTCTATGAGCCCATCGGAGAGCAACTTGGGGTTCACTATCTTCCCCAAGGATACTTGCATGCAGACTGGAGCAGCCAGTGATCAAAGCAGCAAAGTTCCAATTAGTAGAACTGCTTATTCTCCTGATATACAGCCATCTGAGTAATAGTTTGTATATATCCTTTTAAAATAGTCTTAGTGGGCATCAATGGTCATGTTTTTCCTGTGTGTCTTCCAGCTGAAGCCAGTGCTGTGAAGGGTTCCCAATCCAAGAAGCAGAAGCAGGAGAAGCAGCGTGGCCGCAAGGATAAACCTACACAACACACTTTCAGCCATCCGCTGCTGGCAGCCTCTCTGAAGGTAAACTGAAACAATCATCAAACACACACATTGTAAAAGCCTCAGAGGACAAGGAAGAGTTTTCATAAGAGACCGGAATTTGGTTTGTTTTAAGTCACTGTAGGTTATGCGAGTTAAAAGCCTTGCTTTTGTTTTGGTCTGGATGCAGCTCAACTCAGTGAGCTGTTCTGAAATAATTTAACAAGGTTTCACTTGCACCCTCTCCATAGCCATTTTTCAGCATGTGTGTATTTGTTTCCATGTGCCTTTTAGGGCCACAGTGGAAATGTGACGTGCCTCGATTTTAGCAGTAACGGGAAGTACCTGGCGTCCTGTGCTGACGACCGCACTGTTCGGATCTGGAGCACCAAGGACTTCCTGGACCGCGAGCACAAGTGTCTGAGAGCCAATGTGGAGCTGGATCACGCTACGTTGGTCCGGTTTAGCCCTGACTCCAGGTCTTTAACTACACTTACTGACATAAAGCATTTCTTCTCTTTCCTAAGGAAAGTGAATTGTACACAAGAGCTAGTGTAAGTTTAACATAAACCAGGTCAAAGAGGTTTAGAAAGTTACTTGTGAAGTAACTTGTTTGATGATCTGAAACATGTAAGCATGTAAAATATGAAGAAAAGTAATCAGTAAGTGGACCAATACCTTTTCAAAGCACTGTACACAACCAGAGTTATGGTGAGGTAATCTTCAGAAACAAGCGCCGCCTCCTTCACTGATTTTCTCCTTTTCTCTACAGGGCGTTTATCACCTGGTTGGCCAACGGAGACTGCATACGAATCTTCAAAATGACAAAGAAGGATGACGGCTCCATGAGCTTCAAAGCTGCTCCCGAGGATTTCCCACAGAAGCACAAGGCCACCATCCTCAACATTGGCATCGCAGAGACAGGTACAGAATGCCGAAATAACTTAAAAGTTTTTACTTATAGTATCGGCTAGTAACGCAGTTAACACAGCTGGGTTTGTTTTTATCACCAGCTGGGTTTTTGAAAGTGTGTGAAACCATTTGTGGTTTAGTATTTAACAATCAGTAAATTCATTTCAATGTTTCTTTTATTCATCTGCTCCATCTCTTTGATTATTTGTGCAGTCTTTGGGTTAGTCAGCCTCTTGACAGCCTAACTGTTTTAAGAAAAAAATCGACCCACCAACAAGCATCAAAAGTTGACTTTAGTTTCACATGAGAAGAAAGCTGTCAAAAAAGGGAATATCTGTTAAAACCCTTTATTGATTTATTTATTTTTCAGTATTTGTCACCAGTTTATGGGGCTGATATTGTGTTTCTCACCCACAGGCAAGTTTATCATGAGTGCCTCCACCGACACCTGTATCAACATCTGGGACCTGAAAGGAGAGGTGCTGGCCTCTATCAACACGAACCAGATAACCAATTCTTATGCTGCCATCTCCCCGTGTGGCAGGTCAGTCACACTCCTTATTTACTGCACAGCTTACACTTGAAAGCTTAGAAATGATATACATCTACTCTGTAAGTTTATTGTTTTACTGTTTCACGACATTAAAACAGAAAAAGTGTCTATAAGCGATGTTTTACAGTAAGAGCTGTAGGTTGACTGTTGTTGAGAAAAGTAAAGGGCTGAAAAGTAATTTTCCCACATGTAAGATGATTTCTTCATATTGTTTTTTACTTTTAAATTCCATTCAGTAAAATAAAAATTGAAATAAAAATAAGTGTTTGAATTGCGTGTCACTCTTTGGGAGCTCTGATCCTGCTTCATCTATTTGCTCAGGTTTGTCGCGTCCTGCGGCTTCACTCCTGATGTGAAGGTGTGGGAGGTTTGCTTCGGCAAAGGAGGAGACTTCAGAGAGGTGGTGCGAGCCTTTGACCTGAAGGGCCACTCTGCTGGAGTCCACGCATTTGCCTTTTCCAACGACTCTCGCAGGTAATACGCTGCAATATTTGAGATGGAAAATAAATGGTTGTTTATAAGCTGAGACAACATAAAATGGCATATAAACGTTAAGCTGAGAGTAAAGAAGCCTGCTGTGTTAAGCAGTAATACTTTCTTTTCATTTTTCAGGATGGTGAGCGTCTCCAAAGACGGCACGTGGAAGCTATGGAACACGGACGTGGAGTACAAAAAGCAGCAGGATCCCTACCTCCTGAAAACCGTTCCCTGCAGCTCGTCTGAAGGCAGCCGGGTGGCCTTGTCTCCAGACGGCCGGGTGGTGGCCGTCAGCGATGGCTGCAACGTGGCCATGTACGATGCTGCCAGCGGAAAGCTGGAGGAGGAGATGCACGGCGTCCACAGCGTGGAGATCACGGACCTTAGGTTTGACATTAACGGACGCTTCTTGGTGTGCAGTGGCGACAAGGCTATCCGAGTGTTTCACAATGCTCCGGGCTACCGGGCTGCCATCAAAGACATGCAGGACATGCTGAAGAAGGCTCAGAACGAGGCCATGAAGCAGAGACTGCAGCAGCAGATCAAAGAGGCTCAGAGTGCCCTGGACGCTGTGCTCGCTGCCCCCTCCAACTAAACAGAAATAACAGGAAATCACACTCTGAATGTGACAGTGTCAGACTCTGCTAATCATTTGTTTGCATAGTCACCTCTGCCTCTTAATGATCTGGACTGTGAAGATGAGATTTGCATGCAGTTTAATAAAAGGTATCTTTTTATGGAAGTGCTTCGTTTGATTTGAGACATTTGGACTTCTGAGTGTGATGTGCTGTGATTGTGTTTGATTTATCATAGTTTGTGAAATTGGTCTCATAGTTCTTCAGAGTCACTATGTGGAAAAAGGAACAGATTAACAGTCCCTTTAACATCTAATGGCCACTGTCGGTTTGGGTGCTTCATTTCCAAGTCCAGGTGTTGTCTGTGCTGACTCACTGTGAAACTTTGAACACAAACTAATGTTAATGTCCACCTTTGCTTTTCCTACTGTGGTAGGTCAAAATTTCTGCTGTGAAAAAAGTTAAAAGTGTAATATTTTCCCAGAGGGTGGCGTTGCAGTAAAA
This sequence comes from Perissodus microlepis, assembly GCF_051167445.1. Taxonomy (NCBI): domain Eukaryota; kingdom Metazoa; phylum Chordata; class Actinopteri; order Cichliformes; family Cichlidae; genus Perissodus; species Perissodus microlepis. The sequence goes on along the minus strand of NC_140470.1, from coordinate 25,046,272 downwards.
TTCCTTTTCTGCTTATTACATCCAAAGTAAATCTTTGGAAATCTCCTCTTTGAAATCCTTAAAGCTTTATCTAATGGCATTGCTATTGAGAGTTAAAAATTAGGCCTCAGTTGACACCTGTGCACTCTCACATGGGTGTACAATTCAGTGCAAATACCATAAGAGGATTTGACTTCAGAGCAGAACGTAAATTGTGAGGTGCCTTTCAAGTACAACTAACTGAAAGAAGTGTGAGCAAGATGTCCAGCATCTTGAAAACACAGGTGAAACCACCTCTTCGGATCTGTCAGAGTGATAAAAATAACCTTCAAAGTCACTGAAACTGGGGAAGAAAAATTAGCTTATTCCTCAGTCCGTCCTAGCAGCCCACTGAAGGTGTATTCGATCCTCACAAACAGATTTTTTTTTTTTTTTCCAGAGTTGTAGCGGGGAAGTCTGGAGCGTCCTGTAATCCCCAGAAAGTCAAAGCATATCAAAATAATCCTCAGGATTTGCAGAATTTGTAACTTGTTTTGAATAAAGGCATATATTTGATTACAGTGTGCTTGTGTATGAGGATTTGGGTATAAAATAAGGCCTTAAGTATCTTAATTCAATTGTGCAGTCTGGATTAATTTTTGTAGCTTTAATAGAAGACATCCTGAATCTCTGTGCCCTTTTTGGTATTTTTTTTTAAGACTGACAGAATGAATATTTTGTAAAACAACACCAAAAAAAAATAAAAAATTCCCTTAAACAACATTAATCAGTTATTTTCCAGTCTTTCAGACCAAGACATGGGCTTGTTATATTAATCAGAAAAACGGGGTGATCCAGTGTAATGTGTGGCTTGAGTTGTTTATATAAAAAATTATAAGTCGTTTATAGGGTGGAGAACAGATTCAGAATACTTTATTGATCCCAGAGGGAAATTGTTTTGTTACTCACACTGAAAATATAAATATCAAAGATTGAAAATATAAAGTGAAAATTTTATATTCAAACAAAGGCACGCAAAGTGCAATGTTAAAATAATTAAAATAAAATGTTCCAATTCTAGTGAAAATGTAATGGATGGACAAATCAAGGCAAATAAAATGAAAAAAGTCACCATTTATTTTAACCATTTGGATGAAAGAAATCTTAAAACAAGGCTCATGGTAACAAAAATATGTTTTATGATATTAATTAAATGTAATTCAATAAATAAATGCATTGATACATTTTTATTATTTATTATTATTATTATTATTCGAATATGTGGCTATATATGCTCATTTTCTAACAACTCTTTTAACAATATTATATTATATTATATTATATTCCCTTCTGTGAATCGCTCAATAAAGTTTTTTTCTTCTTAAAAAAAAAAAACATGGCTGGTGAGTTGACCCGGATGTAGTTTCCGTGAGTGAGGCACGTGTTCCCCCTGCAGCAGCATGAGTAGAGGTGGTGGTGGCATTTGGAACAGATGTCTGTAGAGATGGTGGAGCTCTCAGTGAAGGCGGCGGAACCGCTCCGGCCCGCCGGTAACCTGCAGCAGAACCGGGTCTTCCTCGACTTCTTCTGGGACCTGGCCAAACCGGATCAAGAGGTCCGACTGAAGGCGGTGGAAAACCTGATACAGTACCTAAAAACCAACAACAAGGTGAGGCAGACTGCGATCGTTGTCACTGAGAGACGGAGCGTGGTCCCGCTGCACATGTACTCCTCAGAAGTTTTCCACTACTAGTTTTAGAAGTAGTAGTTGTACACATAGTGTCGTATGGAGAGGTGGGAGATGTTTTCATATGTAACTGATTATATGACTGGATATCATACAGGATATCATTGACACACTTAAGTATTTCAAGTATCAAGAATTTAAATACTCATATAACAGAGTCAGGCCTATATTATTAACATAAGGCACTATTACCGTAACTACCTACTTTATCAAAACTTGTTAAAATACCTTGTATACAGTATAAGAATCAGAACATTAAATAAAATTACTTAATAATATAGTAAACCTTTTCTTACCGTACTGCAAGCAGAAATACTGTAAAGCACAGTAAAGTATTTTACTGTCAAGGGTCAAGGATGGAGGTTTAATGGCATGTTTACAGTGGAACTCCATTACCAGTAATGAAATCCTTGGAATCAGAGTTTTATCTGATTGCTGTTGCTCATTAAACTAAACCCAACACTTTAATAAAAAAATATTTATTAAAGAGTGCACTTATAAAAATGTCTGAGTTTAGTATGTAGTATTTCTTGTATAAGTATATTCCAGCATATATATGATTCCACACAGTGTTAAAGTGTCTGTAGTTTCAAAGTTTTAAATCATCTTTCTTCATGTTTTGCAGGAGGATGAGTTGGAATACACCTTTAAAAGGCTGGTGGATGGACTGGCTCACACACGGGAGACTGCAAGACCTGGGTTCAGCCTCGCTCTGGGGCAGGTGAGTGGAGTTTATCCCCATCTATCTTTGTCTGCAGCCCTGCCTCTGCGCACACATCCACAGCTTCAGCCACATCTCTTTGGTTGGGGTTAATAAACACAGTGCAGGAGTTCAACACTACTTTTAATAACAAAAATCCTCTTTATTTATCTTCATAAGTGATACAATTCCTGGATGTGGCTTTTATGTGCTAAGAGATGGTTGTGAGACCTGCTATGATGTATAGTTTGGAAATTGACAAAATGATAGGAAGCTGAGTTGGAGGTGGCAGAACCAAAGATGTTAAAGAGTTAGAGAGGTGAGGCTGAGATGGTTTAGAGATGTAGAGAGGAAGGATAGCAGATGTTTAATACGGAGCTGCCAGCCAGGAGGAAAAGGGGAAGACCAGAGAGCAGGTTCATGAGTGTAGGTAAGGAAGACATTGCAGAGCGTTGGCACGACAGAGGAAGATGCTGGGGGATGGGGGGGATGTTCAGATGATCTGCCGTGGTGACCTTTAGATGTCAAAGATGAAGATGAGGAGAAAGAGACAAATGACAAAGTCACAGAAGCAGATGAAGAAGACAAAGAAGATAGAGACAAAGAGAGAGAAGCGATGATTTGTGTGTAAAAGACTTATACACACCTTTTTTTTTTTTGGCACATTTTTGTACGTACAAAAGTGTCACTATAAGCTTTGTATAGCAATAGGTTATGACATCAGCATGTACACATATACCTAATAAAGTGGTCAAGATGTGTTGCCGTTACTCTTCATTAAAGAGCAAATTCAAAAGTCTAAGGAGTAGATGTGATCATGTTAAAAGCTAACCAGTCAGCTGTAAAGCCCAGCTTTATATTCATCTTAAATTAGGGTGGTAGCCAGAAGTTTCCAGGGTGTCATTATTTTTATTTATTTATTTTTAGAAAGAGGGGCAATACATATTAATGAACATTTTAACAAATGTAAATATGCCAGATTATAGCCTTGGGCTAATTTCCATCTGCAGACCCTCTGGCAGGTTGGTGTTAAACACAAGTTAGTAAAAACATACAGAGACACTATTTACAGGTCATGTGACAAGGACAAAAACAGTGATCACATTATACTAGAACAAACAATGACAAGGAGAGTGGACACAGAGGACAGTATAGATAACAATAACGGAAACACATCAATTATATTACGTACACTGGAATTTGTTTTTCCCCCTTGTCAAACATGGACATACCTTCTGTCTACCTATGCTTCAAAGTCCTGAATGAATCATCCTTTGCTTTCTGTCTAGCATGGACAGTCTCCCTTTATTTGTGTATCACCTTCTGTACAGCGTCATGCAATTTAAAGTGCTAGTTTTACCTTATTTTAAGATGAGTATTGAACTGAATATATTGGTCATAATGTGGGTTTTGGAGTGTGTACAAATGCTGTTTTGCTGCTAGTGTTAGGAAAGTGCTCTATAATAACTGAGCTAAGCAGTAAAGTTTCCCTTATTTTTAGGTTTTGAGTGCCTTTGAAGATGTCTCCCTGCAGAGTATACTCAACAGAATCAAAGAAAAGCACAACTTGCAAGGAGCTAAAAAGGTGAGTTTTGGGTGTTTGGTCTCTTTTAGCACAAAAATCGATGAATGCAATCTTTGAACTTGTTTCATCTTTTGTCTTTCAGAAATTTTCCAGAAATGCTATGTTTGGAAACTTGTTTGGTGTTCTTGCCCTTCATCAGTCCAACCGCCTCTCTAAGGTAAGTTTTCTCACATTTTTAGCATACTTGGAAAATTTTTTGCTGCATTAAAGAGGAGAATGTGCCTGAGACAATATACTGAAGATGCCTGCAAATATTTAAGGGATACCAATCGTAGGGAAAGCAGGAAAAAAAAAAAAGATCATGGTTGCATCACTTTCAGGTCTTTGTACGGTTGTAAATTTCACAAGAGATTTAAGATCCAGGTGACAGAGGAGATCCAGGACAGCTGATGCTCTGTCAAATACGTTGTGGTCTCTGAGCTCTCTGTCTTGTTTCTGTGCAGGAGCCGCAGGTGGTGTTGGGATGTGTGCAGCTCCTGCAGAGCCTCAGTCAGCACAAACAACACCTGAAGGACCTACCCACCAAGACCATGATGGACATCCTCGCTGAGGTGACAGCTGCAGCCTAGTTACTGCTATAAAAATAGTGTTTTTCAAGTATTTTCAGGGGTTTTCTGACTCTAGTGTATGTCATCCTGTCCATCAGGTCCCCGAGGAGGTATTTGAGGAGGTCCTCATGGGAGCCCTGCAGACTGACCTGGAATCTGCTTTCAGGACCCCGGAGCAGCTGCAGCTGCTGCTGGTAGCTCTGCAGCGCTTCCCACAAACCCTCAAACCCAAGAAACTGAAGAAGTTGCTGGGTTCCTCCACCATCATCAACGCTGACAACATACCCAAGTAAGAAGCTTTCACAAACACACACATCTTCTGCTGCTGATCTGAATGTTCATTTTAACTTACACCGCTCTGTGCTGGCTACACTACTGTAAGTGCATCCTATAATTATGCACCACTTTCCCCTTCTGGGTCTGCTATTCAGCAGCTTCTGACTGAACTGTCTAATCTGATGTCTGGCAGAATAACAGAAGTGTTGAAGACGGCAGCCCACGCTGTGAAGAAGGAGCGCATCCTCCCAGCAGTGGTCCTGGACCTCCTGAAGCTCTCTCTGAAGGAAGACAGCTTTGAGCTCTTCTGGAATAAAGCCATCACCGACGGCATGTTAAAGGAACAGCCGGGGCCAACTCAGTGAGTCCTGTCAGCTTTAGAGGGAGCCTGCAGCCTGTTGAACAGTTAGCCCTTTAAAATGAAGTAATTAAATATTATTATGCTCACTAGAAATGGTTTTATCAGATGTGAACTAACTGTGGTAGACAACTGAGTGCTGCACTAGATGAAACAGCACTTTTTTAATACCACTGACATCGTTATCCTGTATCAGAAGTAAGTGCAGACATCTTCATGTCAGGAATTTAGCATGAAAATTAATAACTCAGCAGTTTGTGTTGATTTTAAAGTCAAACTTGGAGCAGGAGGGTGTAGGATTTAATCTGCAACAGCAAATCTGACACTATGTTGTCGCTGTGTTTAGTGTTCACTTTGCTGCTTTGCTTTAGTAACACTTGACAGAGGTGGAGAGAGCACACCTGTTTCTGCAGGATTTACTCTTCTTTTTTCTTTGATTTGTCCTGTTTATTATGTCATTGTGCTCAGCCCTTCTGCTGCTTTCCCATCTGTGTCCAGTTACATGAGCTTCCGTCTGCTGGGCAGCGCCCTCCCTCTGCTGTCCGCAGCCCAGCTGAAGGACGTCTTGTCTGGAGAGGTGATGATGAACTATGGGGAACACGTAGTGTCTGCTCAGGTCAGTGCCACCGTCTAGACTTGACTATAAAGAACAGCTTCCACTCTTCAATGTCATCTAATGGGACGAGCTAATAAAATCTGCACACTAGAGGAGATTGCTTGCAATGCTTTCTGCTACAAGACCTGATAAAATGAGCCTAGTGTTACTGTACTTGTAGTAATTTGTGTAGTAAAATGTGCCATGGCTATAATTCATAAAGTGAAAATTTCCCAGCAAATGTACAGTCTTTCACCAAACACAGAGGTCATGTGATCATTTTACTTTAGTTGACACCAAGCAGCAATATCACTGGTTTGTAAAGCACTGTAGCACTTCCAGCTTGTTGATGAGGGTTTTTTTTCCTGTAGAATCAGTGCCGAGTCACCATGTTAAAGCTGTGCTCACACATATTAAAGCTAATGTAGGTCCGCTTCCATCTTTTCTCACTCTTAGAAACCGGACCGCTTCAAGCTGGCCCCTGAGATGGACGTCTTTGTGTCGGATTTCTTGGAAGGCTGTCGGGACTCAGACAAACAGCTGGCAGTGATGGTGGGTTTCTCCTCCCTCACCAACAGAGGCTACCCCGTGGTGCCGTCGGTGTGGAAGGTGGTGCAGCACCTTCAGCCTGCGGCTCTGCAGGGCTATGTGGAATGGCTTAAGGACATATTCCTGCAGCCTCAGCTGGACAAGCTGCTGGACATCAGTACTCACAAGAAGAAGGACAGCAAGGGAGGACAAGATCAGTGAGTGCATCTGCTGTTGTTTTTGGTAGATCGTGCAGAGAATGTGTGCTGAACAGGGCAAAAGAGGCACAGAAAGTGGATGAATGCAACTTGTTGATTATCTTTCCTCAGGAAGGAGGAATCTGTATTCCGCCTGAGGAAGTGGATTGTTTCCCGGCTCGCCTCCATCATTGACAACCACCAGGTGAAGAAGCAAGAGGATCTCATCATGGATGTGGCCAGGTAAGACTTGTTTGAGCGCTGTGAAGTTCTTTGTTTGATGAGGAGGAGGTTATTCACTAGTGTTTGTTTGTTTTTTTTCCCAGGTTTGTCTTTTTCCATGCTTTCTTCAGCGCCAAGAAGGCCTCGGCCGACATCTCGGAGACAAAGACGAAGCTTTCTGTCCCAATCGACGATAAAACCAGAGCCGTGCTCGTTAATTCTTTCTTCGGGTGAGAGATGACATTTTCTCTGCAGCTTTTAAATATCACCCGCTGATGGCTGTACTTTATTTCTCTGATCTTTTTCTTCAAGAAAAATTGAGCTGTCATTCAGCTGTCTTCTGTCTTTCCGCTACCCAGACTTCTCCTGTCCATGCACCACATGCCGCTCACTGAGGACGCAACCGAAGGCGCAGCTGTCAGCCAAAAGCGGGTTCTGGGTGTGACGGCTGACGGCACCATGTGGATCTACCACCTGGTTCAGTACGCGCAAGCCCTGCTTAACCAGCCAAAACACGTCCAGAGCAGCCAGCCCTTCAGCCCTGAGCAGAGACAAGCCTGGGACAGGTAGGGAAGCTGGAATATGATGTAATCTTTACATTTAAAAGAGTTTTGCTTATTCACCTGTGCCATTTTTGATTTGTTTTCTTCCAGCATGCTGGAGTCTGTGGCAAACCTGAAGAAGAAGGCAAAGAAAAGCCAAACAGCAGAGAGCAGCGCGTTCCAGCAGCTCTTCCTATTGGTCGGCATGCACCTCTTCAAGGTACAGCATCCATCAGCATGTTTACAGTTGGTTATTTGTACCCATTAAACCTAAATTAGCTGAATAAGAGAAGCGTAGTAACACTTTTCTTCCCAAAGGCCCCTGAGGAGCTGCTGGACATCATGAAAGACCTGCAGAGCTGTATGGAAAAGGCTCAGGAGAAGAAGGCCAAAAAGAAAAAGAAAAAAGAAGGTCAGGCCTTGTGCTTTGTGATGCTGCTGCTTTTTATCACATCTCTTTTCATATATATAAAGAAATGCTTGAGCATTTTTGGCAATGCCAGGAGTTATGAGAAGGTCAATATTGTTTTCATGTCTGTGCTTACCTTCCCACTGCTTCCTACACTCGAAGCAGCAGGACACAGACAACCTCGCTATGCCCAAACTTTTGAAATATGCCTCACAGAAGATGAAAGTGAGCAGAACAACCTAGAAATCCAAACATATTTTAGCGTCATATTTGATGGTCTGTAAGCTGTACCTTTTTTTTTTTTTTAACTAGAGTTAAGACTGAACTTCCGTATTTAAGTATCAGTAATTACTCCCGTTTTTGATCAAATTAACCAACTAAATTCATTCATAGTCACTATAGAAATGTCCATGCAGTTGGTGGAGACCAAAAGCGAAGCTAAAAGCAGATTATTCGACATAATTTTGTTCACCTTCTGCAGAATTTCTTAATAATCGGCTGATTCCAATTAAAATTAAAAGAATTTTGTGTTCTTAGGTTATTGTGCTTTCTCTTAGGAAGCCAGAGAATGAATAAGCGAGTGCTGCTTTTAAGTGTATGAATGTGTTTTGAAATGCAGCCACAGAACAGGAGGAGCCCGAGTGGGTGGAGGTGATGGTGGACATCTTGTTGTCGCTGCTCTCCCAGCAGAGCAGACATATCAGACAGGTGTGCAAGACGGTCTTCTCCTCCATCTGCCCCCACGTTACTGCAGCCGCCCTCACCGCCATCTTAGATGTAAGTAACACATACGGGGTCATTATCGGGATTCCCTGTAGACACTCATGAAATTAACATAAGTCAGGTTATCAGTGTAATGTAACTTTAATCAGAGCTTTGCTTGGCCTTTTATTAGTTTTTTTTCTGTTCATCTTTCATCACATGACCTAAATATGGCCACTTTTTTGTCATGTGAAAAAGATACACCAAGAGTGCTGTGGGGTTTCTGCATTTTTCAGGGTTTCCTGGTGACACTTTTGGTTCATTCCACATTAACTGAGCAAATGCTTCCAATCTGACCATCTCCAATTCCCCTGAAGAAAAAAAATAAAAAATAAAAAATTCCCAGGGTGGTGATACACATCTTAATAGGAAAACTGCCAGATTGTAGCTTTCTACTGTTATTAGTTTGCTCATAAACCCCCCCAAATCAAAACATGTGTTTGCGATGAAGTTAGTGTGTTTTCAAGCCTTTTCTGTGGAACCATTTTTAAACAGCTATTTAACTGTAGCTATTTATTTATGTAATAGCTACATAGAGAACTAGATAAGCAATTTTATTCTAATTTTAGGCCAAATATCTACTTTTGGCTTTGATTACACAGACCTGAAAAAGTAAAGTCATGGAGCAAATTTATTTTATACCTTTATCTATAAACACAACAGATTTCTGGTATTGGATGCTTTTTGTTTACGATTGTTTTGCACCTGTGCTATTGACCCGTGGAGGCTTTGGTTGCAGGTAAACAGTCTGTGTGAAGAGTAATGTGTTGGTTAGCCACGGCAATTTTTTATTTTTATTTTTTGTAAAATCTGCCTAAAAAAAGGAGTTTCCTGCTTAATTTTGCCAAACAGCCAAAAAAGGAATGCATCAGTGATTTCCGCACAAAGTCAGTGTTATTTGTAACAACAACATTTTGTACTATGTGTAGGTTTTAGACCCAGAGAAGGATGACGAAGAGGACGCCGCTGTGGTTGTCGAAGATGACTCAAACGCAACACAAAAGAAGAAAACAAACGAGGAGGATGACGAGGAAGATGATGAGGAGATGGAGGTCAGTTGTTGTCAAACGTATTTTCTGTTATCAACCTTTTTCTGTCTTATGCACTGAATTCTACTCAAACATAAATTATTTATCTTTCACATGCCGGTTGTTTCTATCTTTACGGTTACAGTTTATTCTTTTAGACACAAAACGTTGTTTATTTTAGTTATTCTAAAATGTGCAGTTGTTTTGTTTTTTTGTTTTTTTGTCAGGATGACAAATCTGATGAATCTGATGATGATGATGATGATGACGATGATGGCGACGAGGACGATGATGACGACTCTGAAGAGGAAGCAATGGAGGAGGAGGAGGAAGGGAAAGATGAGAAGATGGACGAGGAACCAGTGGACCAGAACTTCCGCATGGAGCTCATGAAGGTCCTCCAGCAGAAGAATGCTCTGGTGGGTGTTCAGGCTTTTCAGCTTGTCCGCTCTGATTTCAAATGAACTTTTAATACAAAGAGCCCACTAAGGCCGAGCAGAGGCTCATCACAGCAGCAGTGTTCATTAGGATTCACCAAAGTGTTCTGTGTAAAGACACCGTGGTCATTAAGTGCATTAATCTTTGTCATCCTGGGAGCAAATTTTATGTGCGTAAATAGAAAACGTGACCAAAATTAAAATTTCACAGCCGTTAAGTCAGCATCGTCCACAGTGCCGGCATGAAATCTACAAAAAAAAGCAAAATCCTGCAAATTAATATTCATCATACATCTTGTCATTAGTCCACCTCTCTCTTCATTAGAGATTAGGATGACGAGATTGTATTCCTCAGCACCACATTTTGGGCTGTATTTTGTAATGCGACCCTTTAGCCTAAAGCAGGAAGATAAAATTGCAACAGAATGTCACCAGTAACTTGTTTAACAGCTAATTTTTAGAAAGATGCAATAAAAACTGAGCAAGTATTCTGTATTTTGTCTGCTGTTTAAGCTCTTTTAGCCCGACTTCAGTTGCAGCATAACTGCAAGCCTCTTTGCAACCCACCTCCCTCCCAGTTCCATTTATTAATTTTACTACATGTGTTTGAAGCTCAGCTAGAATAATTTAAGTTTAGGTGGAGCCTAACAGAAGATGTTTCACCTCAGAGACCTCAGGCTAGAGCTATAATTCAGTGCTTCAATGTCAAAGTAACACAGTTGTACTTCATATTCAGGCCACAGAGGAGGATGCCAGCAGTGATGAAGATCTGGATGATGAAGCCATGATGGAGCTGGATAAGAGTCTGTCAGCGCTGTTCTCAGAGCAGAAGAAAAAGCTCCAGGCCAAGAAGGATGAGAAGACAAAACTACAAAAGGAGAAGACGCTGGTCAGAGAGTTTAAGATCAAGGTAGCTTAAGCTCAGTCTTGTCAAACACATCTTTAACCCAGCACAGCATGACACTAAGAGGAGAGACAGCGAGAAGTAAATTACAGACCTTTCTCATCCCATTGTTTTGCTCTTGTAGGTGTTGGACCTGATTGAAGTGTTTGTGGCGCGGCAGGCTGGCAGCCCTCTCGTCCTCGGCTTGGTTGAGCCTCTGCTCGCCATTATCGAGCGAGGAATGAGCTCTGGCAGTGACCAGCAGGAGCAGGACTTCCTCCGCCGGACAGCAGACATATTCAGGTAAACACATGTGAGCTGTGGACTGAGCTGACTGTTAGTGTCATAATTAATTTTAAATGTTTGGTGTTGCGATTTATGTCTCATGTTTAATTTGAAATGTTCACGTCAGCGTTTTTATCCACTGGAGATCAACTACAAAACACTTTTGCTTGTATTACTTCATTTTATTTATTGCAATTTGTAAAATTTCAAGTTCAAAGCTGGTGATTTGAGTGTATTTGGAGAAACTGAGAGACAATTTATAAATCCATAGATGGCAGGAATTTCAGAGGATAATATCTTATGTTCTTTCAACAGTGGCTATTGCTGCTTTTGAACGTTTAGTTTCTCTAACTGTATTAGATCTCTGACGTGGGCAGAGCAAATCAGTTTGGAGGAACAATTTTACAATAAGAGACTTTATGAACATCAGTGGGGTAAATTTCAATTTAATCTGCTGAATTAGACAAAACAGATTTTCTCAAATTAATAAAATTTACTTTATTGCTCTGGGGTTTCAGATGGCTTCCAAACCCACCACCACACACAGAATTAATAGGGTGTGCATACATCCATTTCTTAACCCTACCCTGCTAAGTAGTAGGTTGAAGGTTTCAGGTACCCAGCTTGTATCTAAAAGACAAGGTGATACATTTTAACATGGCCCAAGCTCATGTCTTTAAATCTAAGTACTAAGTTCAGGTCAGTCAGGGTTTCAGCCCTCTGTGTGTTTGTTTTTGAACCCTGTTCTGAACTGACATGGCTGCTCGAGCCCTCCTGCAAACCTGCAGTTACAGCACTCATTGGATTGACCAATACTCAGATGGGAAAGTTCAAGGAACTTAGTGATCTAATGAGATATGTGGATTTACAGAAGTTGGGTAGGTCTCTTGGAGCCTTTTTTTAAACAACTGTAGATTTCAAGATCATTAGCTCAAACAACTGTATGTAAGTACAAGTTATTCTTAAGCTTTACCAATTTGCCAACGTATGGAAGAAGATCCAAACTGCGTCATCCTCAGATGAAATTGGTTAGGATGTTCAGGAACGACCCAGGAAATGTTTTATGGTCAGATGAGATAAAGATTGAGCTGTTTGGCCACAATGGCAAGAGATATCTTTGGAGGAGTAAAGGTGAGGCTTTAGAAATCTACCACTGTACCAAGCATGGTGTAGGTAGAGTCATGCTCTGTGGCTGTTTTGCTGCCAGTGATACTGGAATGGTGGAGTAATGAAGGAGGACTAGCGGTACCTTAAAATTCAGTTTCACCTCAAATGAACAGCTGGGTTGAAACTCAAACACATTTGTGTGTTCCAACAAGGCAATGCACCCAAAAACACATTAAAACTGGTTTTGGAATAAATAAAGCAGGCTAACATTAAGTTTCTCGAATAGCCTTCACTGGTTTTCTCAACTCAGCCACAAAGCCAGGCCTGTGCCAGGAAACCGACAAAGGTGCATCTGGTTGATGCGCACCTCTCATCAAAGGGACATTGAACCACATATTTCTGGGTGTATGTATACGTTTGACCAAATTAATCATATTAAATTCAAATTCCCTGTTGTTGTTTTCGAAGTCATTAAAGATGTAGGCTGCACAATCATCTGAATAAAAATAAAAACAGTTCAAAGGGGAAAAAATTGCCATAACGTTCATGCCCATGACGAGTACGTGTAAACTTCTGACCACAATTGTAAGTCAGATAAGCTGTTAAGAAAGGGGATGAATGGATGAGTAATGACAGCTTCCCCTGAGGTCCTCCTGAGTGTTTGATGTCTCTGTTTTTATAGGAACCACCTGTGCAGGTCCAAGGTTTACTGCAGGACTGCCGGTGACAGACAGGGGGAGCTCCATGACCTGCTGGAGAAGCTGGTCACCAAATCCCAGAAGCTGTCTGACTCCTCAGTCTCCCTTTACTACTTCAGGTACAGCAGTAATGTTTTTTCACGGAGCTGAAGAGAAGATGATGTGACACCACCGTATTTCTAAATGTGTGAGAAGAGTTATTTTGCCTTAAGTGTGTTGTTTTCTCCCTGCAGTGCTTCTCTGTATGTGGTGAAAGTGCTGCGAGGAGCCCCTCCTGCTGAGACCACAGAGGAGCAGGCCGACGTATGTTCACACACAAGTACACAGACACACACTAATTTCAACCATCATGTTTACCTGCTCGCAGGGGGTTGCCTGTCTAGATCAGAATGTGTGCGTTTTGTTTTTTTGTGTTTTTTCTTCCAGTTTTACCCAAAACAAGTCACATAAAGGACAGGACAGGCTTTCTTTTTTTTTTTTTGCTTGTAGGTCACACAGTTGGTCAGTAGACAGATGGTAATTAAACATTTACACAACAGGCAGGTACTGTTCTTATGTTTTCTCTCATGTTGTGCTCAGCTGTGCACCAGATTCCAGGTCTTTTTCTGGACTTTACTGGGTTAGAGGAGTGTCCTGGATAACTCGGCCCCCTTTTGACCAGATTATTCTCTCGTCCTTGAACGAACTTTTGTCCTTACTCACTTCTGAGTATTTTCTTTTAAGATAAGAACATAAGAATAAACTTTATTTTCCCACGTGGGAAAATTTGTTTTGGACAAACAGTGCTAAACATGGCAGCATTCCCACAATAAATCCCATAATACGACGCCAGCAAACATTCGATTACACGATGATGTGGCTCCAGAGCTTTTAAATTGGGCTAAGTCCTATTTAAAAGTGCAATAGATGCTGGGAGCACTGAGAGCTTATAGCGGTTTGTTTTATAGCTGCTTGCTTTGTACTGTTTCCCTGAGGGTAATAGCTCGTGCCGTGAAAAAGGATACAGGAGGGATCATTAACAATTTTATGAGCCTGATGAATGACAATTTTTTTTTCCTATGTTGTCTGGAAACATTTATTTCCTGTGATTTTCATGGCAGTTTTTACCAGTTCACTTTTAATTTTACTGCACATAAGCCATACCAGCCATTACTATTTAGGATGTACTAAAGTTAGCATTAATGTAGAAAGTTTTCTTCTACTTGTTTGCCCATCTGTGGTCCGGTTTTGAGTTACTTCCAGTTTCCTCGACTCTCCATTTTTTTACTTCTTTGCTTTCTCGGCCAGTGGGGCACTCTTTCCTCTTGCCGCTTCCACAGTTACTGCTTTTATTCTACCATCCATTATTTCAGCTACCTTGGGGAATCTACTGATAGCTACAGAGAAGACGAAAGCACTTTTCCTCTTCCTGTTTTGGTTGTGCAGTCAAGCCTTCGTTATCCCAAGAGAGCTAATACCGAACGAACATGAGCCCTACAGAAAGCCAATATTAATGCCAGCGCTGTCTGTGCTAACTGTAGCGATGACATCATGAAATCAGTGACTGCTTGACAATAATAAGTTAAATCCAAACAACTTGTCTATATTGATTTTAATTAAGAAAATGATCTGTTAATAATGAAATGAGTCCTGTGAATTCTCAGTTTAATGACAGGCTGATTGGTGGTGGTGTGGTTGTGGGGGGCATTCACCAGATGTTCCATGCACGTCGCCAGCGTTGCGTGATGCTGCTGCTGTCAGATGTTTTCATAAGACTTGTTATTAAAAGTGTATTGACAAAGATTCCTTAAATAAGCTTCTGTTCTAGCAGACAGTTTGGGATTTGTTTGTACCAGTTTTGACATATCTGTCTCTTCACGCCTCCACACCAGTGAGTGGATGTTCTTTTTCCACAAATAGTGTTACCGTTAATCTGTTTGGGGTTTTTTTTTTTTTCCTTTTATTTTAAATGATGGCTCTTCTCTCTTCAAATATTCAAGCAGACATGACAGTAGTCAAGTTTCAATCTAAATGATGTGCAAATATCTGTTAAAACATGCAAATGAAAGTGTGTTTCTGTTTGTTTGTGCCTGTACACTGAAATACTGCTGGTCCTAATTCTAACATCCTCAGCGCTCAGAAGAACTCTTTCTGACATCATTTTATACACCACATTTTTCACCTCACAACTTTTTCCTCACATTTATACCCAAAGTGAAAATTATAGTTGTTCTTGGTAACTAATTAAGAAAAGAAATGAATTACCTACTAACTAACTAACTACTAACTAATCACCTTTTCTAAAGCACTCAGAAAATAGTCTTAATTGAAGCCATTAATCACGTTTTTTATTAAACAAATATTATTTTGCTGAGTGTGGCTAATGTTAGCCGCGGTAGCACCGGCAGATTTCTTTTCTTGCAGATTTCCCTCCACAGACCTGTGCACAATGTAGTTACTCATATTCAAGTAGGCAGCCTACGCACAGCTGCTCATAATCAAGATCAAAGTACTGCAAAGCTGCTTCAGTTAATCGTGCTGTCATCTCTTATTTTAAGTCTTGCTTGCATACAAATTCCTGTCATGGAGAGAGGTGTCTGGCGGCAAGTGGCTACATGAAACAGTTGACTGCTTTTCATTAGATGCACCTGGACAACTGCTAGGATCAGAGTGGGGGGAGAAAGGCAGTTTAAGTGACTTTGAATGTGGCATCATTGTGGGTATGAGTATTCCACAAACTGCTGATCTGCTGGGATTTTCCCACATACCCATCTTATTGATTGCCTTATTTATGTCAATAGATCAGGGGAAAATGGCCAGAGTACTTCAAGCTGATAGTAAGGCAGCTGTAACTCAAATAACCACTCGTTACAACCTAGATATGCAGAAGAGCATCTCTGATACTGCAGCAGAAGACCACAACAGGAGCTTCTCTCTTCAGCTGCTAACTGAGGCTAATATTTGCACTGCCTTACCTAAATTAGGCAATCGAAGATTAGAAAAAAGTTGCCTTGTCTGATGAGTCTGGATTTCTGATGCAGCATTAATTTCAAACTTGTTTCTTGAACTCAGTGAGTTCATTGTACTCGGCTGACAAATATTGAGCAACTGCGTGATGCTCTCATATCAAAACGACTAAAATCTAATGTTTCCAGCACCTTGTTTGATCTACGCCATTAAGAATTAAAGCAGTGCTCAAAGAAAAAGGAGCTCCAACCCTGTACTAGTAAAGTGTTTGTAGTAGCAAGAGTAGCAGCGATCGTCTACTTGAATAATGACATTCTTTACCAGTAAAAACACAAATAGCTAACTGGAATCCAGCCATGACTAATTTTATTATTTAGGCTTGTTCTTTTTGCTATAAATTAGCATCTGAACCCCGATGTCTGCTGTTTGCTATTTGATGTGTGCAGCTGAAGTTCATGGGTAATGTCGACGTGGATCGGGTCTCCACTATCTTCAGAGATGCTCTGTGCTCCTTCATGAGCCGGAGGAAGAGCCCACTCACTGCTCAGATGTTTATCGACTTATTCGTCAGATTCCCCGTGAGTAAAAACGCACACCTCAGTCCGAGTGCAGCCGCTCGCCTCTGAAGCAGTAACTGACACTTGTGTGTTATTTGCAGGTTTTATGCGTGAAACTGTTGGACACAGCAGTGCAGAACATCACATCTGGAGTCAGAGAACATCAGCAGGTAAAAAGTTTTGAAACCCCCCAATTTTGTTTGTTTTGTTTTTGTTTTTTACTATAGGAACAGTTAAGCAGCCTAATCCTGAATGACAAACATGAAAGAGTTCTCTTCTCCCATAATGCCATGGGAATAAAACTGAAAGATGATGTCATTTACTAATTGATTGAGGACTTAAGATCATCTTCACTTTGGGAAAAGTCCCACATGAGCAAGTTAAACAATTAGAACACATATGGCTCATATGGTGCTGTCTGCTAGAGTAAAGTTTCAAATAAAGCTGTGATGCCCAGTCCTCGTTGGTGTGTCGCTCTGAATAAAGTAGACCTGTTCATGAGTTTGGATCCTTGACTTATTGTGCCATATGGTTTCAATATTAAAACATAGCACTGGTGATATTCTGTATTTATTATATTGTCAACAGATTCCATAAAAGCAATAAAGTCAACTGTTTTTAGTAGCTCACTGCCTTTCCTCCTTTAATGAGATATAAAACTAAAAAAATAGCTCACAAATATTTATAATAAATAAAGACTGAAACAGCTGGGAGCAAACTGCACTTTTTTGGCAAGCATTAATTTACATTTATCGCTCTACTAAGTATTTACAGCAGCAGGACAGCATGTCCGTGCACATTAAGAAGCATGTGACATCACAAATCATTTTAATACACCGACAGACTCTATACCATATAGGGTTTACTTGCTTTATAATAAATGTATTGCTGGTTTTGCTCCAAGAGTATCAACAGAGTTATCCTTTAAAGAGTTTCCTTTAAGGATAAGAGAAGTATAGTGACAAAGTAGCTGTAAAACAGTGATTTAACTAGAAAATGACATAAGCGTAACCTTACTTTGATATAGGAATATATCCAGAATACAATCAGCTGGCAACCAGTTGAGTCAGGCCCCTATTGCAAACAGACTCACTGCAGACGAGTTGCACTCATCAGTGGAGACTGCCAACATGCTGCCATCAATCAGTCAATCTGTCTGCATTTATATGACACGCCAGCAGTTATGTGAGAAATTAGCTGCATGTTTTTTTTGTCCCGTGTTCTGTCTTTTACCCCCAACCAATCACGGCAGATGGCTGCCCGTCCCTGAGCCCGCTTCTGACGGAGGTTTCTTCCTGTTAAAAGGGACTTTTTCCTTCCCACTGTCGACAAGTTGTTGCTCCAAGGGGGTCTCTCAGTATGATTTTAGGGTCTCTACCTTGCAATATAAAGCCCCTTGAGGCAACTGTTGATCTGATTTGGCACTATTTAAAAACAGTTGAACTGAATTGAAAGTTATTTTGTTAAACTTCACCAGTCTGTCTGCATCAGACTGCAATTGTTTGGAGACAGATTATCTCCCACCAAGCAACCAGCGCAGTCGCCCTGCAATCCAAATTTGTCCCCCAGAGGTTGACGGTGTTGCACGCTTGACCTTTGATGACCAGTTGGTTGCTGCAAAGTACTTGCAGTCATTTTCCAACAGAAAAAAATTCAAGCAACTGAGCCATCATCCAAATTTATGCATTTTACTTATTTGTCATGTCAAAATGTTTTTTTCCATTAACACATTTTTTTAGAACAACAATAGCAAAGTAACCGAAAGAGAAACACAACAGCGATCTGCTTTTGTTCATCAACTTACTGTCTGCATCCTAAGAGATTTAAAAAAACAAACCAAAAAACAACAACCTCAGACTTAATGTTATTAATTTGCTGGCAATTTTTTCCCATTTACACACATTTGTCCACTCCTGTTTTGCCGTTAAATTTCTCAGAAATGTGTTTCTGTGGCGTCTGACACATTTAAAATAAACTAAAAGACATTTCAGCATGTTTATTCTTATCTCAAAATGAGATGAGGTGAGATTTTTCTGGCAGCATTGTGTCTGAGCTGCCTTTTATTCCATGGAGACATTATAAAAAATCATAAATGATAATTTTTGATTAAAGTGCTCAATTTAACTTTAAATTCTTTGTCTTACTTGCTTCATTGTGTGTTTGTGTTTGGTTGTGTCTGTGTTCAGGGTCAAGCGTGTGTGTTGGTGTTGCGGGCGATGCAGAGCAGGGAGGTTCAGCAGCAGCTGAGCGGCCCTCAGTGGACCGAGCTCTGCGAGAAGGTCGAAGGTCAGCTGGCAGCGGTGAGTCAACACACCTCTGCATTATAGCCGGGGCTCAGGTGGTAGAGCGAGTTAACCACTAATCGCACAGATAGTGATTTGATCTTCTGCCCCTCACATGACAAAGCCTCCCCAGGCAAGACACTGAACCCGATGGCAGGCCTTTTCCCTCATTTAAATTCTGTAAACCTCTGCTTGTGGAACTGATTGAAAGTCATTTTTCCTTGAGTATAGCAGCATGAGGCCATAGCTGCACATCATGTCCTCACTGTAAGTAGAGGCATTCATACACCAGCATGCTTCAGGCTTGTTCGCATTTTTATTATATTATTCCAGAAGGTTTATGAGATTGCATCGTCCTGTGATAAATGATGATTAGAGCCGCTGCTCCTCTCGCTGTCCTCTGTGTGTCCTCCATGGAGCGGAGGGTGAAGACATGCCTAATTGCATGCTTCTGCAGGTCTTCTGCAAATAACCCCACCTCCTGTCTTTTTCCTCCCAGACTAAATGATGCGACCAGCTGTACTACTTTAGAAACTTAGTCGTGAAAAAAAAGTGTTTTCAAAGAAATTGCACATAAATCCTAGCTTTTCTCTTCCATCGAGAATTATTTATCATATAATAACAATATTTCAAAAATGCAGGTGTAGGCTTTCATTTATCCAACTCAGCTGTTCCTCTGTTTTAATATTTATAAGTAATGTTTAAACATTTATGGTAATATGTAATGGAACATGATGCAGTTGTACTCAAATATAAGTGTCTATTAAATTAAAACCTTCTGCAATCCGTTCTTGGAGGCTTTTATTTTGATAGATAGTAAAGTACTGGAGCAAACATTAAAATGTCCTTTTAGCTGTTTACATTTACATTATAATGTGTTTTAAATAGGGGTGGGCGGTATAAACGGTATACGGTAGAAACGATATAAATTTGGCCAACGGTAGAGATTTTGACTATACCGCTCTACCGCGATAGAGCATGTTGATGGTGTCATCATCAAGCTGCGCCTGTTTCGGTCGAAAGCATTGCAGCGGCTACAAACAACATGATCTGCAAATTATGCCGGGCGGCAGTAATAGCAAAGAGGTGAAGCACTTTTGGAATATGGGGAAAGCCGAAACCTGAGCTTCCCCCACTTCCCTACCATTGATTCATTAATGCTGAATTCTCTCGCAGCTGCTCTATTCCTGTGTTGGTGCAGTATATTAATGACTAACCTCGTGTTGTGGATGGATTATCTCAGTTGTTTTCCTAACTGAAGTTTGGTCCGTTTGTAGCATCCTGACATGTGATTGCATTTGTCCCTAACCACCAGAAACTCTCATGTTAACTTTCATCGAGTGGAAAAATATTAGCGCTCATCCTCCAGCTTCACTGTGGTAATGTTATGCTAACATAGCTGTGTCGCTAGCGATCACGTAGCACATCATTATAAACCAGCTAGCCCAACTTCACTAACCTTACAAACGTCACTGCTGTTTAGTTTCCTGTCTTCATTTATGTTGGAAGTGATAGCAGAGCTTTACGTTTGAATTTTTTCAGAAATCTCTCAGTCAGAACATGCTATATCATACTTAGGTAACTAGCGAAATTAGCGAGCTAACTTCCTGCTAGCTTCTAACTCCTTTAAGTGTAATAAATTCTGTTTTTATGGATGCCTGGATGTTAAACTTCATAGTTACACCTGGTAAAGCAGCAATGCTGATCGTTTTATTAAAGATGAAAGAATTTAGACAGTTTTTTAACTGTCAGCGATGCTGCAGTGTTCGTTTGACTTTGGGACCTGAAGAACGGAGTTTAGGACCCAGATTACCAGTGTTGCCAACTCCTCAGTAAGGAAAATCGCTATTGGTTGTCCTAAAAGTCGCTAAATGACGTCATCGCTTAATTTGCATAATTGGTCATGCTAATCTAATTGTAACCTATGTTGTTGGAGAGAGAAATAACATCGTGGAAGAGACATAAAGCGAGTAAAAAACGTCCTAAATGCATTTAGAGTTTATTTAGAACTACAAATTAAATTTCTTTTAGCAATTATTGTTTTTTTTTTAATGTCACAATTCCAACCCTGCTCCTTTACCCGGGCTTGGACCGGCAAAAGTGACCCGAAATAGGCACTCTGGTGGAGTTACTTTGTGTGTGTGTTTATAAGTAGTTTTAAACCTTGTGATCCACAAAACAGCATAAGAGTAAAAGAAGAACTGACTGCGTTACAGCACCCGCTGCTTTTTGAGAGTAAAAGCGATACGCGCTTTCACGTCTTTTTTTAGCGACTTTTTTTTTTTTTTTTTTTTTTTAGAAAAAACGTCGCTAAGGGGTCTGAAAACACGCTAAATATAGCTAAGTTGGCAACACTGCAGATTACTCCGAGATTTATGAGCGCCTTAGTCCGACAAATACGGCAATAATGACGGCCCCCTTGCATGTTCTACAAAAAATGTGTCTGACGGACAAATTCCAGTTTCACTTCACTGAAGTGGCACCATTTTTACAAACTAATTCTGGTTCATCCGTTTCACTCAATGATCCGCTTTCTCCCTTCTCATTCTCCGTTGCCGTCATGCTTTTTCGGCCATGTGCGTATGAAAACAAAGACACTGCACATGCGCGTTTTACCCACATTCTATCGCGATATTCCATTTTCTTATCGTTGCCTAACATTGTACCGGTATTACCATGGTATAATATGGCCCAGCCCTAACTGGTAGCATGAGAAGGTCCCCACACACCTTCCAGTTCCACCTCCATCTGTATGAAGGGATAGGCAGTGACATGTAGCCAGACTGAGTGTAGCAGAAGTGTTCAGTGCCACAGAAAGCAGCTGTCCAGATGAAGTCAGGTCAAAATGTTTTCGAGTTGTTTCATCTAATTCAGATTGATTCCCTTTATGTCCTCAGATGTCAGTTATAGATCTGATTTTTAAAGGCCAGATAGACTCGAAGAAAATCTTGAGCAGAATGTATCGTTTATTCAATGCACAGCTCACCAGTGTAGTATCTTTAAATTAAATAGGAAACTGGGGAAAACATCCCAGATTCAATTTGGCAAAAAAAAAAAAAAGTCATAAAGAGGATATATACGTCTTCAGCATGCCTTTGACACGCGGTAATGGAGTTTAAGGTTGCACACGGTCTTTATTGGTCAGGTTATCAGAAATGCAGATAGACCTGGATCCTACATGTGACGAATGCAGATGGGCCAGAGCTGCACTGTTACATATGTTGGCTATGTACAAAGCTACATAGATCCCATTAGATATCTCTCTTACTGTGAGCGTGTTATGAATGTGATGTCTTCTCTGTTTTCTTTCTAGATGAAAAGGACTCTTTGTCTCTAACATTTGGCCATTAGAGACGTTATGTGTCATATTCATTTAGAAAAGATCAGATTCACCATTAGACGATCTGCTGGGAAATTATATCCTACCATTTATATCCTTTGTTGGAGGTATTGCAGCGGCTATTATTAACACGCAACCACAATGTCGTTATTGTACGTGAGGTTTGCAACAAAATGACCACTTATTTTTATATATTACTCGATGACGTCTGATTAGGTTTATATCCTTCATCTGGTACTCTAAGGGGGAGGTGGGGGAGGTTTGAGATGCGGTTGGTTTCTATAGTCTGTACTGTGTTTTGTTGTGGCAGAAATATAATAAAAAGACAGTTTAGAGTTGAGAAACTAAAGAGAGAACTTAAAGTGGAGCTATTATGTTTTCCCCTCTATTTCTGCCCTATATAATGGTAGATGCTCCTATTAATCATGGCTGGAGTTCAAATACTGAAGCCATGTGCAAGTGAGCCAAATACTCACTTTCAGACTTGTTTTTTTGTCCCCACTATTGGATCCAAGAGAGTGGACCTAATATAAAATGGTCCTCTCAGGTACACCACTCTGATTGTGAGCAGCCCTTTTTTTTTTTTTTTTTTTTTTGCCTTCATTCATCATTATCTGAAAGGTAAAAGGTCCCAGAGTATAGTGTGTATATATGTGATTAGCTCATGTTTTAAATAAACACAGGAGACATGGTTAAGATAATGCTGACTGATGTCTGATTAGGTTCATCTTCACCTACCAAGAGGTTTAAATCAGTGGCCATAAACAGTAGTTACATAATGGGCCAAGCTGTCAAATCAGAAGCAAATGAAAACAGCAGGATCAGGCGTTAAGGCCAATATGGACATGAGTCTAATCCCATTATCATCATCTTTCTAGAGTCTTCGACAAGTTGGTCATGCTGAGAGCAAGGTGGTGAAGGAGAAGGCGGTGAAAACTCTGGAGCTCTGCCAGTTTATAGTCAAGCACGTTCGCCAGCAGGTAGGTTTGCATGGAGTGTTGAGGTGAGAAGAAGCAGGTAACGTGTTTCCAGTTTCTGACTCTGTTGCATGCTATGTGTAGAAGCTGTCTGTGGATTTGGAGCCCCTCCAGCAGGTCCTGCAGTCCCTGACCAGCGTGATTGCTTTCAAGAAGACCGGCAAGCTGGAAGACACCTACTGGGCTGTGATGAAACACTTTGGAGTAACGTAAGTTATTTCGGCATCTCTGAAATGAAGAGCTATAGAGGTGATTCTTGTGCAGAAATCAGATTAAAGGAAGAAATCAGGTTTGTGCAAAGTCCTTGTGTCCGTGCAGCAAGTGAGTAATCAGATTTCCTCGCCCACACACACCAGTTTGGTGCCAGGGGTCGCTTATTTTAACTCGTATTAATGAAGCTCAATGTAAGGGTATGTTCTCGATTCTCGTTTCTTCTGTTAAATGCTATGCATGGGTGCCAGGAGCTCACAAGTATAAATCACACCATGCTTGGGTGCATATTGTAATCCTCAGGCTTTTACTTAATAGCTGCCAACCCCCAAGAAGGACTCAGTGGGAAAGATCGGTGCACTAAGTCTTATTTCTGGAGTTATTTAATGTTTGCAGACTTTCTCAACCTGTAATACTGACACGTATTAAACAGCACAGATTCATTCAGTGGCAGAGATTTTTTTTAATGATGGATATCCTTGCGATGATTTTGCTTCTGCACTGATGGCAGGAGTTCTGATTTATGGGTCGTCTTTGTTGATAAATGGCAAAAATTTTCCCTTGTTTAAGATGAACTGATAACATTTTGGTGTTTGAAGGTCTAGCTGACTGTAACCTCACAAAACCTTTCTGCAAACCATTGTTTCCTTTCATATGCTGATTACTTTAAAGTTTTGGGGATCCAACTTTTTCAATTTGGATCCTCATATTGATAGCTCAGCTTATCTACCGATGACCGAGTACTGATCCGGTATCAAATAAAGGCTCAAATAACAGTTGCTTTCCTGACTTTAAAACAAAAGTTAAAGCGCCTTTCAGCTACTCCATTATTCACAAATGGTCGTCACAGCGGGTAGCTCTGCATGTTTGATTGTTTGATTTGACACTGAATTTGCACCAGATGCTCTTCCTGATGTGACCCCCCCAGCTACTATCTCTGTTGGGAGATAAATGCATGAAAGTGTAAAAATAATGCATGCATGCATGTATGCATTATTATTCACCAAATTTATCTTGACTTCTGAGTATCTCCTGCATTCTGCTCTTAATCATGGTTGCAGTAGTTCTCTTCCTTATTGTGTGGAGTGGAGCAGACATGAAACAAGTCGCTTTACACTTAAGACAGCAGGATAAGGAAAGCAGTGTGGTATGCTTCCTCCAAGCTATGTTAGCTCTCCTTCTATCAGCCAGTGCACTGCTGCTGAATAGTAAGCATAGCATATAACACTGAAATAAATGGATCATGTTGCTACCCATCCACAATCTAAATTTCTGAGTCTGTATAAGATTGATATTCAGTTCAAATGCCCAGATTGGAAAAGATGGTAAAGTAAAAACTCATATTAATTTATTAATGTACCCCAGTATCGTTTGATGTGATTTAAAGCTCTATTTTCAAATGTCTTTAAAGGCATTTGAAGGTACAAACGTTTTATTTAATAGCATAAAAAATGAGAATGACCAGCATTATTGGAAAAAAAGAAGAAGGAAAGAACAAAACACTTTTACACAGAGACGGGGAGAGAGAAATCACTTTTCCACTTTCAGATGATGAGCATACGCATTTCTCTCTGCCATTATGAAACCCTTTGACTGAGTAATAGAAACACTATTTCCTGTCTGAGCGATAAGACACTATTCTTTTCTACACCTTGAGCCAAGTATCCACTTTTTTTCTTTTTTTTCTTTTTGCTCAAAGGGAATATCCAGTATTGATTAAATAAACCTCCATCTGTTCTATATCTCCTCGGGTTATTCTGGATGTAAACCAGCCAGCCTGTGATTGTATTTAATATCCAAAGATCCAATCTAGGACAAAGAAGTTGAGCCTTTCTTTTGTGTGCTGCAGGTATAAATGACTTGCTGTAATTTCTGCTAGAATAAAATGTAAAAATAAATGGGAAGTCATAACTAGGAAGGATTTTGAAGTGTTAGTAGTAGCAGCATTTTATCAAGGACGAATGTTAAGTGTCTTCTCGTTCTTTGGATTAGATTGTTCTGAATTTTGTCCATGTCCATTAGAAGTTCCTGCCTCAGTTCCATAATCCTCACATACTGAGTAAAGGACATTTAAAGGACAAACTGTTCTGAAGTTTTGGGGTAGTTAATCTGTGTTTTAATAGAGTTTCAAATTGATTGATGATTCAGTTTTCGGTGCTTTGATTACGATGCTCAGGAGGTAGAGCAGTTTGACTGCAAATCGGAGGATCAGTGGTTCGATCCCTGGGTACTCCAGCCCACACCTCAAGGTGTCTTAAAGAAAGATGCCGAATGTTGCACTGCATAAATTCATTAGCATACGTAATGTGTGTTTATGTAGTGCTTTTCTAGTCCTGCTGACGACAGTTTAGACAACGAGTCACATTTAACCGTAGATTCATACAGCACTTTATCTACCTCACATACTGTGCAAACATTTGGAATCATCAGCTAACCTAACCTGCCTGCCTTTGGGGGTTGCCGGTGAAGCCTGAATACCCGAAGGAGGACGAGGCAGGCACAGGGAGAACGAAATCCACACACTCCAGCCAGGTCCTTTTTTTTTTTTTGCTGTGAGGTGACTGTGCTGAACACGCCATCACTGTACCTCCCACCATTAGTGTGTATAATTGTTACAAAGTGCTTAAAGGCATAGAAGAAGAGCACAGTTAGAGTAGAAAACAACCATATAAGTAGCAGTACCCTTTTCCCCCCTTGCCCTTTACATAAACAAATTATTTCTTGACCACAGCAGTTGTTTTTTAAAAATAAAGTCTGTCATGTTGACCTTGTGTGTGTTGCAGGAAACCTAAAGCTGAAAAAACGAAGCCTGAGAAGGAGACAGAACAAGAGTCGGGACCCGCAAAGAAGAAGGGTTTTCTGCCAGAAACCAAGAAACGTAAGAAGCGCAATAAGCCTGTTTTGGAGCTGGCAGCGGGCAACACGGCCTCCACAGATAAACCAGGGACGGAGAAAGGACAAGGCAAAAAGAAGCAAGACAAGAAAAATAAACAGAAACGACCCAATGGTGGTGCGACAGCATCACAGCCCAACCCAGCCAAAAAGAGTAAAACGGAGTCTGAGAGCAAAGCAGCCAAGAAGAAGAAGCCCAAACAGAAGAAAGAGGGAGGAGGGCAGATGTAATGTGGAGACTCCTATTTAAATGGACACAGAAACGTTTTTGTAATTTCCTTTAAAGACGCTTTGTTTTTGTCTTTCTCTGGTTCTCACATCTTTCTATGTCAAATTACGAGGCTTTTAATGTGTGGGAAGTGAATTAAGAAAGACTATATTTTTCCCAGTATATGACTGCTGTTATGAGAAAAATAAATGTGATTTTCCTCCTGGAAGTTAATCAACT
The DNA here is from genome assembly GCF_051167445.1 of Perissodus microlepis. Lineage (NCBI taxonomy): Eukaryota > Metazoa > Chordata > Actinopteri > Cichliformes > Cichlidae > Perissodus > Perissodus microlepis. The sequence continues at coordinate 25,019,755 of NC_140470.1, read as the reverse complement.
TGGCCTCCACTTCAGAACAGTTATATAGTTTTGTTATTCAGGTATGTAAAATGTTAAAAAGAAACAGCAAGGACTTGTGTGAAAAACATGAAAGCATGGATCCATCATGCATTGGATCAAAAGTTCAGGTTTGGGGTGTTGGTGTAATGTTTGTGGAGCTCCTGATTACTGGCTGATCTACAAACCAATTGTATACTGGAAAGTCATGGGCTTATGAAATAATCTTAAACCTGTAAATTTTTTATAAAAGTATGTTGAGAATGCAATTTTGACATCTCATTGCCTTTTTTTCATTAATATCATGAGGTTGTTGGCAAATGGTTAACTCATCCTACTCTTATGGACCCCCACTGTCATTACTTTGGACACATTTTTGTGGCCAGCTTGTGTCTCTTTTAGCTCTCTTTTGGGTTTGCTGTTCCACAAAGTTGGGCTCTTTTGCTGCATTTCTGTTTGGTGCAGAGCAGGTAGTGTGCAGCAGATTTTCAGGCTGAAACAAAGAAAAAAAAAAAAAAAGACTTTGAGAACAAAAACTAAATGGCGGGATACTAATAAATCTTGAGGCTTATCTCTACAACTTGGCCCTTTCACAGAGTAATGTAATGTAGAGATAAAGAATCAGCATTATGGTAATGTTCTGATTTTCTTCTGGCATCAAAATATGTTCGTTTCTTTCTTGGTGCACTGAGATTTCCCCCATTATGTCTGTACTCCAGGCTTATTAGGTTCAATAATTTTCCTAAAACAGCTGCGCACTGGAGTTTTGGAAAACATTACTCCAGCAGGACTAAATGGTGCATTTGTTGGGGACTGTTTGTAGCTGGGGGATTAATACAGCAGTGTGATTCAATAAGACCGTATGCTGTTTTTGTATTCATGGCAATATAAGACCTTACTTTAAAAAAAATGGTTAAATCTTTAAAGAATTTACTGCTTTTGTAGTGAAGAAAGTGTGTCGAGGGTTAAAGTGACAGACCAGGAGAAAGGAAAAAGAGGCAGTTAGTTGACCTCATTTTGGGACACATAATGTTGATGAACCCAGAGTTCCAGATAATTTATTTATTCATTTATTTATTTATTTATTTATTGGTCAGGTAGTGTAGTTCCCTGCTGCTGCTTGTACAGCTGGAAAAATGGGTCTTTGTGGCTCAAAATGGGCCTTTGTGGTAGTAGCTTTGCACTTAAGCTTGATTGGGTTGCATAGAGTTAAGTTTGGGACTTAACAGAGATTTGTGAATTTATTGGGGGGGTCAACAAAATATATTTTTAAGCTTAAGTAAATGATATCCATTTATGAAAACCAACCAAACAAAACAACGACAACAACAAAAAACCCCTTACAGTTATAAATCGCAGCCCTGGGGATTTTCTTTCAGGGGAAGACCAAAGCCTCTTTTGTAGGAGCCAAATTATATTTGGGAGAAAAACAAGTAGCTGTAAGCTCATTCTCAGAAGCTAGAACCAGATCCAGATGTGCAGTGTGCCAGTGGAGAAGAGGTATTTGTATCTGACAGCACAGAGTGCGCATATTTATAAATGAACATTTTTAACATTATTTAATGCCCTAATTAAAAAAACAAAACAAAAAACAGCACATCCATTTTGACTTAAGAAAACCATCAAAATGTTTAGCATAACGTTAGCGTTGGAACCAGTTCTGCTGGTTGTAGTCCGGTCATGAAAATCATCAAAGACTCCTGCTGTGAACAATAATCTGTGTTTTCTTTTAGGATAGTTTAATTTCGTCTGTGGAATGGAGAACCTCTGACAATTCACTTCACCGTGTGCAGACTGAAATGTGTATCCATTACATAACAGTCTTATAAGGAAAAATGTCACTGTCCTTTTCACAGGATATGATGTTCCAAGCCTTTGTGCTACAAACTAAGGTGAGCAATCACACAGAACCCTAATTCAGCTGTCAGAAAATGATGCAGTGTCCCACAAATGGATTACTATACAGGACATGAAGCCATGCAGCCATTAATCTCCAGAAGTGTGAACAGGCAGCAGCCCCATCCATCAGTAATCTCATCTTAAAGCCCCTCTCCACCGCGAGAAAATTCAGTGGAGGGTATCAACTGGAGCCGTTTTACATTCGAGAAACATATTTGCTGTTCGGGCCTATACTCACATTCTGGTGTCCTGTGGGGCCTCGATGGTTGTAAAATGCACCAACTGTAATACCCAAGCAGGGTGAACACACAGTAAATCAATACACATCACGAGTTTTATGTAGGTGAAGGTAAGAGGAACACAGCCATACACAACATCAGGAGAAACAAAAAAAAAGCTCACAATGGATCAATAACATGTTGTTATTGAATTATTTACTAACTATAGATCACGTGACTGCCTGTATCAGTCATAGTAACAAATCCCACAGCTCTGCAGAACTTTTGTCTCTTTTAGGCCATTGTTTTGGGGTTTGTTTATTTGTTTTTCCCTACAATCTTTTGATAGAAGCTAACTGGACTGGTTGAGTTTTTCTCAAAAATAAAAAAAAATCGATTCCCACTAAAGAGGCTTTGGTTTTCCACCGAATGTGATTTTTAACTTGAAGTTATTTTTATAAGATGGATATAATTTATTTGAGCGAAAAATATATTTTAATCAAAAAAAATCACAGACCTCTCTTAAGGAAGTTAACTAGATGCAGACCATAAGGATTATTTTTGCCCTTTTCCCTGCATGATATTTTGATAACCACATGAGCGTTCCTGTCATTTTGTGATCAGCAGAGATAATTTGCATGAGACAATGTAGACATTTGGAGTCATCATCTGGTCGCTACAATTGTAGCCGGTAGTTTATATATTTTAGTCTAGATCAAATTATGGACCAAGCATCTTACATACTAACATGGTCAGAAAACACTGTGTTGTAGTTCACACACATACATGCGACTACTCCACTCTTTCAATGACTCTAAGGCTTCCATTTAAAACACCCATTTTCTTAGAGACCACTGCATCTCTGTTAGTAATGTTCTAGTTAAACTGAGGCCTATATGAATTACAGGAGAATGAGGGCAGAACAGTACAGCACATCAAAAATGACACATTTTGAACAAATCTTATTTTCGATTCCTTCTTTATTGCCCACAGAGCCATGAAGGTACTTGCCTGAGTTCTTGGTAATGTACCCTCACAGTCACAGCTTGAACCCGCAGTAATGAAGCATATACACAGACACTGGTGGTGACAAATCATCCTCCTCAAACCCTGACAGCAGGGGTGAGAACGGGAGCAGTGCTTCCCTCTCTTCCTGACAGTGAACTGACACTTGTCATCACTCTGAGCCGAGATATGGAGCCCAGAACCAATCTGCTAATGCAGCTCAGTGGAATAATCGGAGCGAGCTGTAAAGTCGCAGGCAAAGCCTTATCAGCATGAGAAAGCTGTAACCGGACGCGCGTCTAATTCATCCCTTCACCTTGAGAAATGTTTTAATTCCAGTGAATTCCTGCTGCATATCAAAGACTGAGAAATCTTCCAATCTCTGACGCAGTGGACTGTGAAGTGTTTATCACTCAATTTTTTATTTTTTTTTAATCCCCCACTCATGCTGCTTCTGTTAATGTGTAGCCCTTTAAAATCAGATGCTCCACAGCAGGCAGGTTGGCAGAAGCGTTGGTTTTATATTGAGTGCAACCGGAAGCCCATTAATTGGCACGCCCAGTAGTTTACTTGCCAGGCCTTGTAGGAACAACCTGAGCTGAGTTCTTTCACCGCTTGGAGAAGGTCCAAATCTTCACACTGTCTCAATGTAATGTTACACCTGCACTGCAGAAACATTCCTGTTTTTCGCATGATAATTCAGAGGTAATATTCCTTATGTTCTGGGTTTTCTTTTCAAACATCAAGCTACACAGTTTGCAACAATGTCTCGGTGTGGAACAGAGAAACAAGCCAAACCAGCGACTGCATCTTTCTATACCATAAATCCTTGCACACTCACACCCTCGTCTGAATAGAGCTCTTTTTCTTTCTCTCCCCTCTCCCGCCATGCATCTTCGAGTTATGCCGTTAAGTGCTACATCCTACACCACAAAGTTCACTCATCCACAAGCGCACACTCTGTGCAACGATTATACCAACTGCCACGCCCCTTTTGCTGACCTACATAGAGTCACTTTAATGTTTTAAAAGAAGTGAAACTAGCAGCTGTTTTACTGTATTATTTTCACTTCATTTACTTTACAACTGAGAATTGAATTTATAAATCATCATTTGGATGATGTCGCTCTCTATCCACTTAGCCTTAAATTATGTTTAGTTACTAATTATGCTGGGACATCATCCCACAAGACAAAAAAGAAAGAAAAAAAATGCAGTCATTTCCTTTGAGAAGGTGGTGCAAGCTAATATAGATAGTTTTACTTTGATGTGTAGACCTATATGAAGGCATGTTGCCTTAGGTGACATACACAGTACTCACAACCATAATGGCACCATCATTGAGACATTAAACAATATCTAGAGCCCCTATTTCCACTTACTGGCCAACCAGCGCACCTTGCAGAGTCTATTTGGAGCGGTGATGAGCATGCCTCCTGAGACAACAAAACCGTGAAAACTGGCCCCATTAATTTTAAATTAGGTTATACACGATAAGTAGGCTATTCCCAAAGGGAACTTATGTCACAAAAGTCTCTGTCTGCCCTCTGTCGCTGCCTTTCTAATGCAGCTATATGTCTGATAATAGATAATAGCTGTCATAATTCATTACTGAATATTGACCTCTTATCGCCATCCATTCCCAATTACTGACTACTAATCACAATCCATTCCCGGCTACTGGCTTCTGACCTCCATTTCAAAGCTATTGACTTCCAGCTTACATTCGTCAACTGATCTCTATCCATTTCAACCCACTGATTAAATAATTCCTCGAAACAGACCTCATAATTCCTTAAATCTTTCCAGACTGACAACCCTCAGTGACTTGGAGGCACTGACAATGACTTCATTTAATTCACACCTACTGCCCTTTTTCCATTTCCTTTTGTACAGCTGTTGACTTCCATCCTAGCCACCAACCGTTTTCCATCTTTACCTAGTGTCCCCTTCCACTCCTCTGTAAATTCCTAGCCACTGACCTCCATCAATTCTTAGCTGCTGATCCCTCACCATTTGTCTGTCCATTACTATCCAGTAACTTCAACCCATTCCTGTCTATTAACCTCCCACCATTCCTTTGTCCATTACTAGATACTCAACTGATTCTCAGCCACTGACTTCCATCCATTCCTAGCTACTGCCATCCTACCATTGCAGTGTCAACTCCTAGACTCTGACTTTTAATAGATTCTTAACTTCCAACTATTTCTAGCCACAGAACCGTGACAGCTCTATCCAAACCTAGCTGTTGAGCTCTTCCATTACCTTGTACATTTTGAGCCACTTGACACTTCTATTAACTTGTATCCATGGACTTTCACTATTCTTTCACTATAACTGATATCTTTCCATGTATCTGTCCATTTCTATCTAGTAACCTCCATCCATTTATGGTTACTAGCTTCCCACCATTCATTTGTCCATTCCTAGACACTCAAATGATTCCTAGCCATTGATTTCCATCCATCCCCAGCTACCATTCCACTGTCAGTTCCTAGACTCAGATTTTTAAAAGATTCAAAGCTTCCAACCATTTCTAGTCACTGAACTTTGACAACCCTAGCCAAGTCTAGCTGATAAGCTCTTCCAGTACTTCATACAGTTTGAGCCATGCATTTCTAATCATTCTTATTTACATACTTCATCATTTTATAGTAGCTGACCTCCTTCCATTTTCTCTGTCCATTCATAGCCAGAGCCTTCTATCCATTCTTAGATACTGAACTCCCTACCATTAGTCAATCACCTTTATCCACCCTTTGCTACTTCTTTCCACCTGGGTACTTAGCCTAGTCACCCTATTCTTTTTGTAGTAGCACCCCACAAGTAATCTACACCAACTGCAACACACACACTCCCACGAATTGCCCACAACTGACAGCCACAGACTTCCCCTTCTTAGGGACTAATCATCATAAAAGACTTAGCCACAGACCTCCACTAATTTGTAGTCATTAGGCACAATAGAGTCCTGGCTGGTGAACCCACTTCCCTCCCCAGCTACTGTTTTCCACTTCCCTCCACCTCTTCTGAGACACTGACCTTCAATCATTTAAACTATCTAGTTATCATTGATCTCCATCCGCCCATGCCCACTCACATTCATTCTTACACTGCTACTGACACCAGGTCAGTGTACTTCCTCATCCTGCCTTGTTGGCAAGAGATGCCTGCACGTCCAAATAAATAAAATTTAGATCCACATTTAACAGAAGCAAGAGTTGCACAAGGTAATTATGAGTATGATTGCTGCAGGTTGTGGCCTGATCTAGCTACATAGAATTGCAACATTTAATGCACCGTATCCTTCCAATTATTACGTATTTATTTTAAATATCAATAATTTGTTTGACCTTCTGGTTTCAAATCTATAAATTGCTGTGAAGTAAACATATGTTTAAATGTAGGATGCATCAGTCATCTTTCACTGACTTTTTCCAGTTTTCCTGTGAGGATAAATGGCTTCATTTTGTTGCACTTATGCCAATGAGATAAGATAGATGGGCGGGCTGTCAGTGCATGTTCCAGAGGGGGCATCTTGCCAAAGATTGCTTCTTATTCCCAAGCATTTTTGCTGGGGACAATTAGGAACATGGTGTCCTGGTACCCAGCCAACATGCTGTCTGATGCCGACTCACGGCCACCGATGTCCAATAAGATGTGATGGGGCTTGCAGAAAGAAGTTGAGCTCAAGGATGGTGTGTCTGTGGACAAGACTGATAGGGTCTGTATGGACGATATTGCCCTATATGCAGTGAATGTTATTTTGTATTCAGTAGACCCAGCTTTCAGCACCAGTAGTTCACGGCTCATGGGTTCTTAGAGACCCTTGGGAAGGTCATTTGTTCACTCCAAGAGGATTGGGCAATGGTAAGAATGTAATTGTAAACATTTTCATAATGTCACCTATACAGTACTGCAATCATGATGATAAATTGTACCTGTCAATTCAGTTTCCAGTGTAGTTGTACATTTCCTTCAGTAGTAAAAGTAGTCCTGACACATTCAAGGGATTAACATAAAGTATTTATATATATCATGTATTTATTTAGAAACTTTGAATATTACACATTTTCCTTTGATAAGGCAGGTTATATGAACTCCAGAAAGATGGTGTTACTGCAAACATTCCAGCTCTCATAATGGCATACATTTACAGTGAATTCATATAATAAATGACACAGAATTTCTAGTAGGCCCACTATTATACAATATTAAGGATCAGGAGAGACAAAGAGAGAGAGAAAAAAGACTGGCTTCAACTGAAAGCCTCTCTTGGAAGATTTCTCAATTTATTACATCTCAGAGAATACATTATAAATACTCAAAAATTAAAATACTGTATTAGCGCCAAAGAGTTACGTTAAAGACACTTGAAAGGAAAAAAGAAACTATCTTATGTGCATAACTACAGCAAAAAGGTTTTGCATCCTGTCAGGCTAACTAGAGCTACCTACAGATGTCTAACAGACATTGGAGGACAGTACTTTATGCAAATATGCTAAGTCACTTGATTGAAGGAAAAATACTACAGCAAACAAATAAGCCGTTGTCTATAGCCTATGTGCAGCTTTGCACTGCCTAACAGCACCACAACATCCATTATAGACTAACTACATACTGGTAGTGTGTCAGAGGACATGCCAAGGAAGATCAGTGAGCCATTATGGTCTGTGTTATCTCACCAGCTCTCAATAATTTAAGCACAACCATGTGCACATCCCTGGGAGGATTTAAAGTTTCAACATATTTGAGGTTTAAACAACATTTTAGGGCTGGGGGGAAAAGGGGAAAGAGGGAGGCCCAAAAGTCAAAGCAGGCAAATACTTTACATAGTCCCAAAAGGAGTTGGCTAAATAGTGGTGTTTTAGGGAGGAGTGTGGCATCACAGCTAATCTGTGTGTCCGTGAAATGTTACCTCTAGGCCTATTCTGCTCAGTATTCTGCATTTTTTTCCTAATTCATCTACAAGCAGCAGAGAGGGGTGTGGGAGTTCTTTGTGCCTTATTGCTTTTCCTGTTTATTCCACAGTCTCGTTCCCTGAAGTTGCACTAAGTTAACAGTCAAGAGAAACTGTCTCGTGCAGCGCCTGTTTGTCCTCCGCCTCCACGTCCCCGCTCTCCGCGCTCTCCGCGCTCTGACACAAGAGCTTCTCCTCACATCTCACTGGTCGGACGATGACGCACGGCCTCACGGGCTCCCCGCTCGCCCCGGCGCGCGCGGGGTTGCGACTGTCGCGCTCGTACTCCTCCTGCGCGCGTTGGATCTTCCTATTCCGAAGCTTCCTCTTGTGGAAGTGGAAGGTTGCCAGGGAAACGAGGACGATCCCCACGAGCACGGCCACCAGCACGAGAAGCGCGAGGGTGGAGGAGAACGGCGGAAAGAGGCTGAGCTGCTCCGCGCAGGTGCCGTTACTGGCCTGGAACCCCCCGTGACAGCGGTGCAGCGGCACCGACAGCCCCGAGGCCTCGGCGGTTCTGGCTGTCATCCCGGCCACTCCAAGTCTCACTGACCCCTGTACCCTTCGTGCTCTCCGGGCTCAGCGCGGTGACACCGGCCCGCGCATGTGGTTACCTGCACCGAAAAGAAGACACACGAGACCCGCTTGATCAGCTCCAGTGGAGGCAGAACATTAGAAACCCGCCCTCCAGTTTCCCCACTAGCTGATCCATTCTACATTAACAAAACCAAACCGAGACAATTACGATGGCAAGTGGCACTGTGATGGCACTGTGATTCGCACTGAATCACAGTGTTAGATGAAATGTGCCAACTCCTAACAGATAATACGCCCAGGTCAGGTTGAAAATAAATTAATGAATTAAATTCGGACGTTGCTTTGAATATAAGACACAGCAGAAGTCGGGACAATACATCAGCTATTGTAATGTGTAGGCCTTCGAGATTTAGCCCCAACAGAAGCCCTTTTCTGCGCTCCACGCAGCAGCGTTTTAAGATAAGAATGTCATCTTTACGCAGAGTATAATAATCTGCATCAGCTCAGGCAGGTAGGCTATATTTAAACAGGAGGAGGAAAAATGCTGGAGTCTTACCTGATAAAACAGTCAGTGCGGGAAGCGGTCCGTGAGTGGCGAGCCGATGTGTGTAAATGGGAAAACTGGATCGCGGTGACGCATTTCATACAATGTGATGCTGTTGCTGCTGCTGCTGCTGAGCTCCGATCATTCAGGACGCTTTGATTGCCGCAATCCGCTCAGTCTGCATCTAGGACGGCGCTTTCCCCCAGCTAAATATCTCAGGTAGAGAGGGAAACTCCCTCACTATGCATCAAAGTGGGCTTTTCAAAAATGCGATTAGAATAGAGCTGTGTCTGGTTTTCCTGGAAAAGCGTCCCTCCTCCTCCAGCCGTCCGCTGCTCCACTCAGCATCTGAATGAAGAGCTGCAGCTGCATTAAAGGTCTCCTATACCAGTCAGCTGGCAGGGTTGTTTGTTTTTTTCCCCCCTCTTCACCCTGAGATGTAATTTATGTATTAACATGACCCCGGTGCGTGCGCTTCATTCCAATCAGCAAACTAATAAACACTAATCATCCTGGTGACTAAATAAGGAGGAAAATTAGCTATCAGTGGCATTCCTGAGGGTGTGGTCAGTCAAATGCTGCAAACCTACATGCTATGAAGATTTTAAGCTTCATTATAATAACAGAAATTGCATTCATTTGTAGGTCTGTGCATGCTGTGAGGATTTCATTTGCTTCTAAAGTTGCTAGAAAGCTCCACACCTACACTTGTTACCAGAGACTTTATGGGATTTGTGCTCGGAGAACATCGCTATGCATTTATCACAGATCTACAGCTGAAAATCGGTTTAACTCTTCATTAAATCAAGCCGTCGCAGGTGTAACTCTGCTAAGTAAACACTTTGGAAATCAATATCTGCTTCAGTGTGTGGGTTCTGGGGGCAAATACATGATCTTCACACTGCTGAAGTTTTATATCAGCCTAGAACAGCCAGGTACAGTTAGCCCTCTAAATATGGATTGCAGGTTTTGGTGGCGATGGACCAAAATTCCACTGAACTGTTTTTTTGCTTTTGTCCTTCACAGAGAAACTTGTCAACGCCACAGAAATGCAAGAAAAGTTCTAAATGGAGATTTAATTGTTTTGTAAAAATCTGCATAAGCCAACATTTTATCCTCTTTGAAATAGTGTAGATATGTTTCATTTTATTTCATATCTGCAGGTGTAAGTGTGTGGCAGGCAGCGCTGTAGTTGCCAAAACGCAGGACTCAGTAACACAGAACTGAACTAAAAATCACAGCTTTAATGCTGAAAAAAGGGACGACAAAAGGTAAAAGCCCCAAGCCCCAACTAAACAGACACAAAATATAAAATAAACTGACTGACAGGAAGAAAAACAGACAGACAGAACTACTGCTTACAATAAAGGCAAACACAACGGAGAACAGAGGAATGCAGACAATATTTACACATGAATGATAACAAGGGAACAGGCCTGAGGAGGGGGAACACAACTGACATTATCAGATTGACGAGACAGAGGAAGCAAAACTGAACACAAGACGGAGACTATCAAAGTAAAACTGGAACGAACACTGAGACACAGACTAAGACACTTGAACTTGACACTAGGACTGGGAGTAACCCGACGAGGGGAAACAACAGACCGGGAAGACAGAAGGGAACATAAAACATGGGACAAGAGATAAACAAACACGAAGACAAGATCGACTAAATGTGGAACACAGGGGAGACATGGAAACAGAAACCTAAAGACTAGATGACAAAACTAAGACCACAATATAGAAATACCACACAACGCAGAAACACAACAATGAGGACCAAAACCAGGAACATCAAAGGAACTTCAGAATATTAGATAATCCAGAATCAAATTGTCCAAATACATAAACCCTGGCTCTCAAACCCAGGAACATGACAGAGATTCAAATCATGGCTGTCCAGCTGACATATCTGTAGCAACTATGTGACGCTATCATGTCAACATGGAACAAAATCTCAGAGGAAGGTTTCCAGCACCTTTTTAAATCTGTGGCATGAAAAGTAAAGGCAGAAGGGAGTCTGACTGGTCCTAGCAAGGCGTAAGTAATACAATTTTTGTAAGTTTTCTTTGCAAGTTTTTCACCATAAAAGTGACTACAGAGTGTATTTCTTTGTGGATTTTTTTAGTGCAATTAGGATCATAATTATCCTGATGAAAGTTCACTTTCTGGTTCAGCTTTAATTTGATACAGATATAATCTCATTATGCTCAAGCAGAATTTGTAGTTCAATCAGAGACTGACACTTTTCCAGTTCAGGTTTTGTCCAGCTCTCATAATGGGCTTCTTAATGGCTCGCCTCCCACGACAATAAAATCTGTGCAGTCTTTCTGATTGAGATACCTGCACAACCTATGAAGACATTTAGGATTGCTCATCACTTCTGGTAGATTCTTCTTGCCGTTTACGTGCTATTAGACAATCATTTGAAATATACCTCACTTGGTAGAATGATTTATCCACGAAGACACCCACAGCTCATTTTTTCTGGAGGTTATTGATAAAAAACGTTTAGCAGACTCTTGAACCTTTGATTCAGACTTTCTGCATTTGAATTTGTGATAAACGTCAGGCTTTTTTGTTCACTCTTATCTATGTAATAACTCTTTTACATTATGACTAAAAAACAAACAAACATTTTGTTGATTTTTGACACCTTCTACTAGTGTTTCAAAGAAATTCAGGTGTTTATTAGTTCAAATATATTTTTATTTTTTTCACATGACTGTAGAAACAGTTTACAAAAAAAGCCTCTAATTGAAATCAAGACCGAGATAAGCTCAACTCCCTGACTGGAAGATTACTGCAGGCATTGTGACACAAACTCCAAATATAGAAGTGTGGGTGAAGGAGAAGTGAGGAGACGCTTCTACAACGAGGACACCTCGACCTACTGAGACTTTAAAGCATTGTGAGAATATGCCGTATGCCACTAATACTGCTTTCTCATGCAAACAGTGGGCTTCTGTTTTATTTCATGATGAGCGTAGTCCCATTTTTCTTTTGTTTCGTAACGCTGATAATCTGCAGCCTTGTATCTCAGCTTGAGGGTTTGAGTTCATAGTGTGAAAAGTGGTAATTTATGCACAGTAAACATTATGCTGTCTATTTGTGAGGTTTAACAGGCAATAAACTTCACACCCTCCCTGTGTTGCTAGACTGTTGTCATTCAAATGAATAAGAGGGCTTCACTTTTTCGCACTGTTCTCAAATTGGTGTGAACACAGCTTTAAAAGTCACTCAGCCTTTGATACAATATCATTGCCAGGCTGATACATTATTTTGCAATGTAATCACCATATGTCTGCTGTTCAACTCAAAGGCAGGGAGAGGAACAATGAAATGATTGCTGGAATGATTAAAAAAATATTAATAAAGAAGCAGGAGCTGCTGTGCAGCCCTTTGGTGTTCATTAACCTTTGAGATGCTGGATCAGTTACTCAAACTGGATTCGAGGCCTCAGATTACATCTGTGCCATCAGAGTGTTGCAGACTGCTTTATTAAGGATGCTAATAACGTCAACAGGATGCCCCATAGGGGAAATGAAATGTTTTATTATTTATAAAGGCAACCTTTATTAATATTTTCCAGCTCCATATTTATACCTGAATTCTACTGGAGTAGCTGTGCATGATTGCATGATTGACACATTTTTTTTTTATAATCTTTATTTATATAATTCAAGGCCTTCATCCAACTCATCATTGTCCCCTCTGTTAGAGGAGTTGTTGTTACTTCTTTTTAGCCAGCTTTCTTCTGATTGGCTGCTTCTTGCAAAGAGAAGGTTTGAACTGCAGGTGGGTGGGGCTTCTGTGCTCACAGCTGGAGCTTTGAGTGAAGTAACCATATTAGGTATGTTTTTTTAAAAACATTTTTTGCCTTTATTAGTGAAGATTAGACAGGGAAGTGGAGGGTCAAAGCAGAGAAGACGCACAGCAAAGGGCAGCAGGTCAGACTTGAACCTGGGCCACCAGTGAGCTAAAGTGATGCCCCATATTAACTATATTTCTTCTCATTAACATGATACAGAGCCAAGTGTAGCAAATTCTGCCTGAAACTGAGCAATTAGAGTGCAAAGGTTACTTTTACATACGCTGAACTCATTAATTGAATCTTCAGTCATGTTTCACGAGTATCCACCATTTTAGCTGTATATAGGTATATGACAAAAGATAAGGAAAAGTGTAAAAGGAGCTTCTGTGGAGTTCATGTATTCTAGTTTATAGCGCCTACATTCATCGAAGGGTTGAGAGCCATTGTTCGTGATACCTCAAGCAGACTGGAAGATCCAGTGCTGCCTGCCCCTCCCACCGCCTGGACAGAGCCAGCGTTCCTCATGTTGAGTCTTGTTGATTGTGATGGTGTCAGCTGCTGCTGGTTCAGCACGTCGTAGAGCAACACAGTAACCAGGTGATCGATTCTGTCAATAGATAGGATCGGCAATATCTGGCAGGTCTGTAAAACTATGGGTTGCCACAAATTAGTGTTGTTGTAGTTTTGGAATTTCTAATTAGATTTTACTTTTATTCCACTTTGACTATATGTTTTTAATTCAGTTTACTTTCCAGGGTGCATTTTCTTCTTTAAGTTTAGTTTTTATTGTTTGACAACATTTAATTTTTATTATTTTTATTTTTGGTCTTTTTATTGTTAATGTATGGAGGGCATATCTCATAGGAAAGATGAATGTTTTAGCACTGGAATTACAATAACTTACTAATTAGTAATTACTTAATTAGTTTGGTACAGTATGAATGGCCACGGGGGAGGTCTTTATTAACAGAAAAAGCTATAAAACCTATGACAATACACTTAAATGTCTGAAATGTATGTCCTCCTTTAGACTTTACAAAGCTGACCAGTAGGCCAGATTTCAGTGTTTTCAGCCTGCTCAGGCCTTATGTTTGACACCCCAGTTGTAAGTGAATCTAAGCAGCCAGTGAGGCCGCTGGGAAAAGCAAAACATAAGCTAGAAGTCTCTAAAAAGAAACTCCACAAATAAAGGACAGTTTTAATTCTGAGTCCATGTTCACTGGAGACTTGTTTGGTTTCTCTTCGTTTTAAAGCGCTGACCTCATTTGAGAGACATATGATTTAAAATCGCGTATTTAAAATTAAATTGTTCTGAATTGAATAGAGTTCATCTGTTTGGGTTCATTATCGTAGCCACAGGGTTTGCACACTGGAATTAAACTTCAGTACAAGAGATGCTGAATTGCCCAGTATGAATGTAAATCATTGTCATATTACACAGCCTACGAAACAATAAGAGCATCAACAGGAAATTGCTGTGCTTAGAGCCAACAAGTGGGTGGCTGAGACCCATGTGTTCGCTAATCGCAGAGTTGGCTGCATGTGCGTTCCTCTGAAACACTTTGAAGAACCTATTAAAGGTTAAATGATGCTCTACATGTGCAGAATACTTGCTATTTTAGTCCTATACAGCCTTGGGTAGAGGTGAGCTAGAGGTGTGAGTCTTCGCTCTTCTGATGTCCCCCACAAAGTTGGTTATTTTCAGACACTTTAGCCCACATCTCTCTGAAACGCAACCACAGCAGCTGTATTGAAAGCATTGGTCTCTGCATATCATAAGAGCAGAGTAATCTGAGATATTAAGTAGAAATTCATGTGTTATAACTGCACAGCTGTCACTGCTTAATGTGACTTTTAATAATCTCCAAAGTTCTCAGAAACCTCTTGAAAGAAGGGAAAACATGTTAACATCATTTAACATCAATGTGATGGAGCTTCTATATCCACTCACAGGTTGTGGCGGCTACCTGGATTAGAGGTGTGGCTTATTTAGAGTGATGTTTGTCACCTGGGTTAATTGTTCAACTGAGGACCTTTGCAATCAGTCTCCATTGCATTCATTCCAAGTCGTTTGGTTTACTTTATGCTTTGATTTTTTATTTTTATTTTTTGCACTGATCACAGATCAACCCATCCACACACATTACTGATGAGCTGATATTTCACATTTTCCTTTTTAAATAAATGTATTTTTCACAAGTCATAACTCGTTTTCTTTCGAGGGTTCTGACAACATTATACTTTTTTTTTTTTTTTTAGTTTGACAAGCATAAAAGCAAAAGAGCTGGGTATGAATATGAGAACAAATGGGTTTCATATCCATGTCCCGATATTTTTTTTTATCATTAATCACGATGAAGCTTTGGGGTGTTTTTTTTACACTGTAAAGGCTCATCAGCCATTTATTGGGGAGTTAGCACCTCATCAGAAATATAGGATTTGAAATGCTTCTGAAAAGACAAATCTTTTGTTCTGAAATTAAATTAACTTTCTGGATTTAACCCTCTCGAGGCAGGCGTTGCCGATTTGCAACAGTTAAAAACTAACAACCTGATTACCCCACATACGTATTTTATGAGTTTTTTCTACTCAGAAGTACCACTGCAGGACTAATGCACAACGCATTAGCAACAAAAAGTTTAATTTGAGCCTGAGAGGGTTAATAAATAAAGCAGATGTTCCCGATGGTTTGGAAACTTGCTTACAGGCTTTAAGAGTCTTAAACAAGCAGCAGAGATGTGCAAGGAAAATTCAGGATTTAATGGTAGTGGCAGCACGGTGGCACGGGGGTTAGCACTGTTGCTGCATAGGAAGAAGGTTTTGAGTTCAATTCCACCATTAGACTGAGGTCTTTCTGTATGAAGTTTGCATGTTTTCCCTGTGTTTGTGTGGGTTTCCTCTGAGCACTCCCACTGTCCAACCACATGCAGTTTGTGTGGATAGGTTAATTGATTAATCTAAATTGCCCATAGGTGCAAATGGTTGTCTGTCTCTGTGTGTTAGACTGGTAACCTGTCCACGGTGTACCCCGCCTTTGGCCCTATGACACCTGGGATAGGCTCCAGTACTGTCAAAAGGAGAGACGGATGGATAATAGCAGTGTTGTTTCATGATGTTTTGCACCTCAACTCAAGTAGTCCCCATGCAGCTTGGGATATAAAACAGAGATGAGTGGCAACAACAAAAAATAAAAAAGCAGAAAGCAACATTTAGTTAGATTAAGGTCCATGTGATTTTCTTTTAATATGAGTTCGTACCACAAAGTGTTGAAGATTCTCACGGTAATTTCCCAGTTGCACTCGTGGACATGCTCCATCACCGTCGGGGCTCCATGAAAAATGAATGGCCTCGGAGGGAGTGAGGGTCCCTGGATGATGAACTCACAGTAGATGAGTGCATACTGAAAGATTAATGCAGCTATTCAGGCACAGTTTAAAGCATGGCATATGTTTGTGGGCTGGTAAATGGAGAGTGATTACAGCGCTTATTTTAATATTCATGCAGGTCCTCTCCTCTCAGCTGTCTAGATCAAGCTGACCGAATCTAAAAAATGAATCCTGGAGTAGAAGAGTAGAGAGAGGGTTTCTTTTCAAATACAAAGTGTCATGTAGTCACATTCACGGCAGAAACATTTACACCTGCTCACTCGGGGGTGGTGCAAATCACTCGGCATCGCCTTGGCTTTGTCTTTTGTGTGCCTTTGTTATCTCGTGATGAATCATAAGGATGGAGATTACGGTGCACACATTCAGACCATCTCTCTTAGAAGCCTTTGGTTTTCCCTCAGTTGTACACACAAAAAGAGGTTGTGTGATGGATGAAAAGAGAGTTCCAGAGAGAAGTTTAAACCCTGTCCAATTTCACACCTCTGCACACTGTATGCTGTCAGCCCTTATGCCAAACAGCAGTCGGTTTAGCAGGGTTTTTTCACTGCCCGCTGAGGCTGGAAATGAGGCTGATAAGAGAATGAACTACAACAGCGAGCTTGTGAGCCATAAAACCACAACAATGGGATGATGGTGAGATGCTCCGTGCCACCGAGTAGAAGTGCAGAGTTGGTGACGGTTCTTTATGGCAGCTATTCTTTAAGGTAAAAATACTGAGTCACAATTTGAAGTCTGAAAAGGAAAACTCCTCAAACCTTTAATCATGAGGTGAAGTATTTTGTGGTGCTTAAGACATCAGATAGCCACTAGAACATCTTATTTCCAAGTATTAATTTTTACATTTCCTTCAATAAAGGAAGACTAACGCCTAATTTAAACCCTGTGGCTTTGTTTTTTACTCTTTAAAATGGTCAAAATTTAATTACATTTTACGCGGTAACTTGATTATCAAACTACAACAATGAAAAAGGTAGATTAGAAACTTTGGTGATCCACATGGAGCCCACCCAGGGGGCTCAGATTTTAGGAAACAGAGCTACAGATTTGTGATGAGCAACGCTGTTTGTTGCTCAGGGAGAGGCCACCTCCCTGAGCCTGGTTCTGTCTTCCCCCTCTCACGGTTTGGGAGTGAAGGGAGGAAGACAGGAAAAGACACTGTGGAGGAGAGCCAGAGATTAATAATAACTAATTATCCAATACAGAGTGATGTCTAATCATCATTCTGCATTTAGATGGGTACACTGTGGTCATTAAGGCATGGACAGGAAGGTCAGCAGCAATACTCAGGCAGGCTGTGGAGTTTAAATGATGCCATGTTGGTACTAAGGGGCCTAAAAGTGTACCAAGAAAATATCCCCCGCACCATTACACCAGCAGCAGCAGCCTGAACCACTGATACAAGGCAGCATGGATCCATGCTTTCTTTCAAAGGCTTACATAGATACTTACCGTACCACCTGAATGTCACAGCAGAAATCAGGACTCATCAGACCAGGCAATTTTTCCAAACTTCTGTTGTCCAATATTGGTGAGACTGAGCAAATAGTTGCCTCAATTTCCTGTTCTTAGCTGGCTGAAGTGTGGTCTTAAGGAAAATCAAATAACAAGGGGTTATTTGATTTTCTGTTGGTGTCCTATTAACTGAAAGCAGTCTTTCCACTCTTCTCTGACATCATCAAAGCATTTTTACTCAGAGATCTACTGCCCACTGGATATTGTCTCTTTTTCGGGGCATTCTCTGTAGTCCTGGAGTTACACTCAGACGTCAATCATTTTTCTTCCCGATTCTGATGTTCACTTTGAACTTCAGCAGGTCGTCCTGACCTTGTCTAATTGCTCAGTTGCACCCAGTTACAGCTATGTGATTGGCTGATTAGACAGACGTACCTAAAATGTGTCAGGTGAGTGTACATTCACCTTTCTTTCCAGCTACCTGTGTGGCCGCTCTCTTCTGCAGGTATTGGGAAAGGAGATGTGATTTTCCCACAACCAGCACTGGCAACCCTGGACCCAGTGTACTGGTGTTCTATGAAAGCCCTTAGAGTTCAGTTGTGGGTGATTCTAATCCTTGAGACACCCTTTTGGAGTTTTGCTGCTCTCTGGTTTGTTTTCTTATACAACACTGCACTCATACACTCACTCACAGCATTAACCACACCGACCACACACATCATTGTTAGCTTAAATTCCTCATTAACTATTAACTGTCATTTTGTGTGTGCAGCTCGCTTCTTCTCACGGCCATGTCACTTGTTTTGTGACACTCTCTCTATACTTTTATCTCTGGTGTCTATCAATACAAACTTGTGTCCCTGTAGCTGCCAAATGCTCTTAAGTTCAGATGCTTGCTGTGTTTATCTGGGAGTTTATAGCCCTTTTATTTTAAATGCCAGGCTAAGTAACCTGAAACAAAGGTTGACAGGAGAAGAGGCAGTGAATCAAAAGAGAAAAGATGAGGACTGATTGAAACAATTGTCTCATTCTCAGTGGGTTTGATGCAGCAAGCAACAATATATATTGTGACTGACTTTTAATGTAAAAATTATCACAGTTTTAAATATTTAATATTGAGCTCAGTTCTTTAAAAAAAAAATAAAAATACCAGCAATAACTAGAGGACATCATCATCTAAAGACTGAGAAAGATTTGATTCTGCAAATGAAATAAATGAATTTATCTTGGACGTGATAAAAACTCTAGATTCTTGTTTATTTAATTATATGACACTTAGGTTTAAAATTTATTGTAAAACACCTTTTTATTGGTTTTATTTCTTTTATTTTCTTCAACTAGTCTGCATTAACCTTACAGAAGTTCCTCTGTGAATTTACCATGCACCTGTGCAACTCGCAATAAAATGCTTTTACAGCCAGAAAACCCAAATACTGGCTCAAACTACATTTTTCTGTTTCTTAATGACACTGTACCTCATTTTCCTGCCTATTATTCAGCCACATTATTCTCTTTCACTGCAGCCCGTGTTAATCAGAAATACCAACTGTAATGAGAAAAGTTTGTGGGCCCGAATACTAACCACACATCGATGTCCAGTCAGTGTTTGTGCGTTTGTGTGTGTGTGTGTGAGACGTTATAAGTCTTTATATGAGGGAGCTGATATCTTTAAAGCTGCAGGCCATCTCTGGGCAGGAGTGGGCCTCTTGTTATTCCCTTCACGCGCGCACAACTGCTTTCTCTGCAAGTCTCTGTCAGCAGAATTTCTAATGAATTGCACAAAAGCCAGTTTACTATGCCTGCATGCGCGCACACAAACAGACACAGGCCAACTTTCTTTTTGTGCACAACAGAAATGGCTTTGGGAAAGAATGAATGAGGCTCTCATGCACACAGAAGGGAAATATCATGCATAAGTAGTTTTTTTGCCCCTTGGAAAAAAAAAAAAAAGATCCTGTCACTACACATTAGCATGTAGCAAAGAAGAACTTCACATCTTTTTGGAGCTGTCCTGGTTTATTGCATGCAGCCTTTATTGGATAGTATTGGTAGTGGTGGAGACAGGAAGCATCTTCTTTTCCTGGAAAATGAAGATGCATATAGACTTTTTACATGCTTTAGGGCTATGTGAATCATGGCTAGCTAAAACAAAATGAATCATTACTATGGTGGCTGCTTGGGCACAATACCATGAACACTTGCACAATCTGTTTCTTTTTACAGCTGGTGTTTTACAACTTTTTTCTTAAAATAATGAACATATGTGAGGATGTCAAAAATACATCTATGCAGGTGTTGTGCTTCAGAAATCTTTTTACCTATATTTGTCAATCCTAAGTTTCCGTTCTTAACAGTGTGCTCCTATAAGTTTGTACATTTAACTGCCTTCCAGTGTTTCCTAAATGCCATGAATCGGCTTTCATCTCAGGCAAATTCACCTATTGTCTTTGAGTTGGTTCATTTCTTCAGGAAGTGCTCACCAAAATCATCACATCCTCTCACCTGCCAACACACCCTCCTCCAACCTCCATTACTGCTTCAGAGCAAACCAGTGGCACCTCAAAGTAAGCTGCTGCTCGCAGTTAAAAACCTTTTACCTTCAGGAATTGTAGGTAGGGCTTGCTAAAATCTCCATGTACAAACTCACCTGGATTAACCTGCCTGTCCTCTCTCCCAGTGAAGTCTCGCTCAGTCTCCTGGAACCCTCCTCGCTGGCATCCACTCCTGTGAAACTTTTTCCTGTGAAAATAAACCTTTTGAACTGTGAAATTGCTTTTGTTGGGCCTTGTTTAAGAGTCCGCTTTTCATTACTACCATTTTAGCATTTGGCAGTATGATCAGTAACACCTTTTTTTCCCCAACATAATGTATTGTACATATGTATTTTTGAACTTCATAATCCCCAACACCTTGATTCTGTTGCTTTTCATCCATTCTGTTGTAGATTTGCTGTGCTTGGGAGTTATCGTCCTGTCACATGACCCCAAATTGGGGATCCCGTGTCTGGCTATAGCAACCAAGCCCATCATATCAGCAAAGGAACTGCACATTATGGCCAAACATCTTCACTCCACATCTTTCCAGAGGGGATTCATTCAGAAATCTTGTGGTTTGTTCAAATGCAAAAAACTGTCCAAAACTTATGGAGGTGCTCACACCTGCTGATGATCAGTTAATCAGCTGCATTTGATTAGCAGCACCTGGCTGCTGTTTACCCTCTTATTTCCTATGGAAGCAATAAGCGTTTGTTTTTTTTCCTCAGGACTGCATTAAAACTTTCCTTTTACAAGGCTGTAGTTCTACATAAACTTATACTACCAGTGTTGAAATCCAGCTTCCTGCCCAACACTAATACAGCTCCACCTGGACCAGTTGGAGCCCAAAACTGGCCTCAGTCTGATTCTTTGCTGTCAGTGTCAGTTAGTCTGCCTGTATTTGATGCCGACTGCATTTGGGATATGTGATTCAAATAAGTGATTCATTTGTGTATAGTTATTGTTGTTACTTCAAAACAACAATAAATTAGTTCCCTAATTGGATTTGCATATTTGCTGCTTTGATTTAATACTGTAGACTATCTATATTAGATCCACTGCGTTGCTAGTCACCCCACTCTTCATCCTGCCAAAAGCTCTTCTGTCCCCTCTTGCAATTCACCATCTCTGACAGTTCTCTCCAAATATGCCCAGTCATCCAGCGCTCAAATGACAAATCTAGTAATTGTTTTGAGGATCCAAAAGCACGATGCATTTAGGCAGAGCAGGTGAAGTGAGGTCGTCCTGAGGCAAAGACAACTCAGACAGCAAGTGACGCCAAAAAAGAGAGCAGGCAATCAAGCTACAATGATTTCTTATATCAACTTAGTTTATTTTTCTTTGCAAACAAAACCTGGTAAGAAGGAAGTTTTAAGTAAATACCCTACAGAGAACTCCGATAATCAAACGATTCCTGCCAGCAGGACTTGGTGATGGTTGGGAGGAAGAACTCCCTTTTAATAGGAACAAGTCTCCTGCGGAACCAAGCCCAGGATAGGTTGGTTATCTGGCCTGATGGTTTGGGGGATCCTTTCTCAAAAACTTTGAATTATACTTAAGACTAACGTTTTTGTTAAAGGGAGTCTGACTTGCTGATCTTTGTTTTTGGAGACCTTCAGATATGCTGAGTTTAGTTCAGGGCTGGACTAGTGAGCACTATTACTGTGTTATTACCGACAAACACAGATAAGAATTAGAATTAGAATAGATCTTTACTGTTACTGTTGCAAGATCAATGAAACACATTTTAGCAAATCTCCGTTAGCAGCATGTAGATTTTTACATTGAAATTCCTTTAGAATAAAAGAAAAAAAGAAAAGAAAAAAGAGTTAACTTGACTTAAAGTTAAAGAGGCACCTACATAGGGAATGTATCTAATAACGTAACTATCTACACAGATATGTACAAGTTATATATGCCATATAAAGGAGCAGGTGCAATATGGGGAGCGATGTGATCAATGGTAGCGCACACTGAGTAAGAGGTAGGACTAGAGGTAGGTTGCATTATAATAAATACGGTTTATAAATAGAGGGAAGAATGTTGGTTGCATTATACTACAATAAATATGGTTTATGTCACAGTCTGGCTGAGGCAGACTATACGGAGTGAAGAAGGTGGACCCAAGTGTGGACACGCAGAATAACAAGACTTTATATTAACTGAAAACGAACCGTTTATTGAAGGCTGATCTTAGCAATAAAAAAACAAAACAAAAGCAAAGACTAAATCATAACCTAAACTGGGTGAGCTAAACATAACAAAACTGTGGAACATGGACATAGACATAGACACCTGGCATGAATGCATAATCTTGGAGACGTGGCATGGAGACAAGGTAGGATAACAGACGCTCAGACAAGGAATGAATGAACACACACAGACTAAAAGCACACAGGAGGTGATCAGGGGAAGTGGAAACACATGGGGAAACAGCTGACACAAATGAACATAACAACATCACAGTGGAAGAGTAAAACTAAACACAATGAACACAGCAACACAATACTCTTCAAAATAAAACAGGAAACATAATGAAACGCAGACCTGACAACATGAACTTAACAAAAGACATGCAGACATGAAACACATGAGGGACATAGGAGACTTAACACAGGGGTTGAAAACACAAGGGGAAACTAATAAACAAAGAACTATAATAATAACCTAGGCATGATAGAAATGAACTTAGAAAACCTAAAGGACTTAAACATAAAAACAAACTAAAACTCAAAACGCTGGGTCAAAATGGCCCAGGATCGTGACAGTTTATAAATGCAATAGAAATGTTAACAGTGAAGTTAACCTTCAATCAGGGTGGAGGTAGGATATGTTTGACAGTTTGTGGGTAGAAACGTTTATTGAGTCTGTTTGTCTTTGACCTGATTGACCTGTAGCATTTATCAGAGGGAAGGGGTGGAAAAGTGAGTGTACAGGGTGCGAGGGGTCCTTGATGATGATACTGGCTTTCTGCTGAAGTCTGCCAGTATAAATGTCTCTGAGGGGGGTTAGTGAAGTTGTGAAGTTGCCCGCTCTGCTGCCCTCACCACCCGCTGCAGTTTTCTCCAGTTTTACAAAAACTTTAAAGAGTCTTTAAGTGGAATTCAAACCTTTTTTTTTTATCTTTTCATACTTGAGAAACAAAGGATATGAGAAATGATCTTATCTTCCTCTGTGTTATTGTATTACCATAGAAAGTGCCTTGAGGTGACTGTTGTTGTAAATTGGCACTATATAAATACAATTGAATTGAAAAAAATAGAAAATTATTTTCTCAAATAGCAAACGTCTTAACAGTTTTAAAACAAAAGTCAAGAAAGTTAAGCAAAATCTGCACAGCTCAGCAGTTACATCCCAGCACGGCAGGGCGCACCATTAAGGATGCAGGTGGAGAAGCTTTATTCACAGCTAAAAGGTTTAAATGGATATATTTTTTTTTACAAGAGAAAACAGAACATAAAAAAAAATACTGAGCTCAAAACAAAAACAAAAGAACAAACAAACAAACCAAAAGATGACTTTTTAACCACGAGCAACAGAAATTTAACTGAAATAATCTTTTCTAAAAGACCAAAATTAAACCTAGTGACTGTAGTTAAACTTAAATTTAAACCCAGTGCAGTCTCCAGGTTTAGGTAGTTGTGTCAAACTGAAAGAAAACAGGTTATAGAAGCAAAACTGAGCAAGCACTTTAATAAGAAGAGATCATATTAAGGAAATGAACAGACTTTATGGAAGCACAAAGTTTGAGTAATGAACTAACTGGTAATTAGAGTGCAATGATGGCAGGAAGTAGAACATGACCGCCTGCAGTGTAAATGCTGGTGGGGGTGGCGATGGAGCAGCTGGAGAGGTTCTCTGAGTGACCAGGAAGAGGCGGGTCACACAAATGAGATTCTGAAAGGCAGAATGACAGACGAGCAGGGATTTAAAGTGAACAGAGGCTGATCGGCGTGCAGATGGCGCCTGAGGAAACTGTTGGACTAGAGTGATAATGACGAAATTGAGTTTGACAGAGTGGTAAAGTGTCATGTCCTGAAGACAGACAGAAGAGTGAATGCACATTTCTTACTGAACTTGAGATTCAGATGCGCGTTATGTAGAACACGAAGCACCTCAATGTGGATTCAGTTTTAAAACAGCTGAAATGTATTAAAAAAATTGCACCTAAGGACGTCTCAATCATCAATCCAACTGTATTTATGTATATATATATTGTCTGAGTCTCTCCTTGCCCAATGTTGTGTCATCAGTCACTGCTGTGTGTTCCCCATGGTATTCCTTAATATGTGCTTTCCCTTGTTTGAGCTTAACTTTTGGTTTATCTTGAACTTTCTATTATTTTAGCACAATATTAAAGGCTCACTTTATTACCTCACCCTTTATCCTGAGTTCTGGGTGCTGCTTCCCACACAGCTATACCTGCCTGATCCTTGATAATGTTTTATGTTAACAAAATAAATACATTGGATTTAAATTAAGCACATTTTTGTGTAAAGAAAATCAAACAGTTAGACAAAGATTTACTGAAAGAAAAAAATAATGCCATACTTGACAACTGGATATAGTACCGGTAAAGTGTGAATACAACATAATACATAAAATTAAATTCAAACATTGATTTATGATATATAATAGTCTAATCACATAAAGTCCATGGACAGAAAATGGGACAGACGAGGGGGTCACACATGACAAGAGCAGGGCTACACTAGGACACCCACATTTTCTATGCCCATCTCCTCTCCAACCTATGCCCCTTTAGGAGCTGCACAGCTGATCACCACCTGCCTCCATCTCACCCGATCCGTAGCGTCTTCTTCACACCAACCCTCTGCATGTTCTCCGGCACTACAGATGCAAAGTTAGACCGATCACCTTAAAACACAGATGCAACAAATGGAAAGTTGGCAGCCCTGCTTTAATGTAAATCAGCTGGAAATTGATTGGACTGGTAGTCCAATGGTGGAAGGCAGGAAGTGTGGGCACAAATCTGAAGCAGGGACCTACATTATTTTAATGGGAAGGAGCATAGCTGAAGGTATTTTTGAACTTTATTCATTGTCAGTGAACATTGTCAGATAAATTCAATATACATCATCAAAAAAGAAAAAGAAAGGAATGCATCTGAACAAATGTAGATACAATTCCTTTACAAAATGTAGCAATTTTACACCTCATGATAATACCTTTAGAGTTAAACTTCTCAACCTACAATATACAGGGAGATATTTCTGGAATACTGGAATACCACTAAAAATACCACTTAAAGTTTTTGAGTAATGCCAAAACGAATCATTTAAACTACATAAGTCAGCAAGTAATCTACACTGTAAACACAATCATCCTGTATTTTATCAATTTAAATCAATATATTTATCCTTGTACATCACAGTTTGCAGAATCTTTATTTAACTTATTTAGCTTCTTCAAAATATAACATGCCAGCATGGTAGGAGACCTATAAAGGAAGCAAGGTTTGGGCTTATCCAGGTAACATCAGGGTTAAGCCTGGGCTTTCACTGATATTAAGGTGGTTCATGTCCTGCTGCAGACCAAACCTGCTCCTGTGCAGGGTTTGTGTGAGATGTGACAGTTAAATCACCAATCCTCTGTGCAGAAAAAAAAGTCACCATTCCTGGATGGTAACCTTCTGTGCACAGATACTAACAGACTCTAACATTTTTTTAACAGCATCTAAACTTTTGACTGTTTTCTGCAACCCTGGATTACTTTATTCAGCTGGTAGCCATGCACGTGTGTGCTCTTTGAATTGCCTGCCATTCAAATTACAATGCAGAGACGACAACACTTTGCAGAAACATAACTTCAACTCAATCAGGACATAATGACAAATAATCAGTACGAATAAGGGTAAGTGGTCAAAGGCAATGTTTTAAAACCTTTATGTCAGTTCAGCTGGTTCAGTTTGTACCTATTTTGGGCACAAACTGAACCACATAACGCTGGAGGAGTGAGCTGGAGGGGGCTGAAGCAGGTTTAGTTTAGTGAAACTAATTTTTTAGCAAGATATGACAGTGGGGAGCACCAGTGAAGGGTGAATCACACAGTAAAAGTGTTTATATAAATATTTCATACAGCTTTGAATTTCTAAAACAATCCTTTTCTCCACTTTGCACCAGCATTGTTATAGCAACCGGTTGTTCAGCTGGCGGATAGCGCATAAGCAGCAGCTCACCTTTTCCACCCACCTCCAGGCATTATGAGCGTTATGAAACCCCTGCTTCACGCACGTTTGCATGAATAAAACCCACACCCCACGTAAAAGTGATCACACCCACATCAGATGACCAATTCTGTTCCTAAGCAACTGATGCTCTCTGCGTGGGGCTTGCATGTTCTCCGTGTGTCTGTGTAGGAGTCCTCCAGGCGCTCCACTTTCCTCCCACAGCACACAGACATGCAGCTCAGCTGGAGTGAGCACTTTAAAACACTCCTACGTGTGAATAAGTGTTCGTAGGTGGTCTGACGGAACGGGAGTTTGAGGTTTCCCTGTGAGGGCAACAGTGCGCAGATAGGGCTCCAAACCCCCCACGGCAGCTATAAAGACTCCAAGTTCTGTGTTGCATTTTCTTCCTTAATAAAATTGTCCTTATGTGCATTTCAGTGGTGAATACAGCAGACCACAGCCCTGTTAACTGACCCAGGAGGCTGCAGTGTTCATTATACTTCACAATAATTAAATAATCCCTGGAATAATTTCTCTGATGACATCAGGAGGGCTCCCCTTTAGAGTGAAACTTAAAACTTATCTTTTGGCCTCAGCTTTTGATTAGCTGATTATTCTCTGATTAGTTTGGCCCATGTCGCGTTTAGCCTCACCGCTGTGGCTCTCACTCACATGTTTGAATTATTGCAAGTATTCATAATTATACTGATGTGCTTTACAAAAGGTTATTACTTTATTTTGAGCTGATACCAACATTACAGACTCGCCTGCTGGTTCCTTTCTATATTGGTTTTTAAAAACAGTGAGAATCACTCGTTAATCAGTCATTAACTAATCAGGTATGAGTCTGATCTGTGCCTGTGTTTAGTATTTGTACAGTCTTTAGAGGATCTGTGATGCTCTTCTCTATATTGTTATGTTTTTAGCCGAAACTAGAAGATGTAAAGGCAGGTACTGAGACAGAGTAACAACAAACACACTTTTAGGGTTTTTATTATAAGACCAGAATGCACAATATTGAAGAGGGGTTGGTGAAGAGTGGGCAGGCTGCTGAGGTCCTTCACAGGTGAATAATTTTTCCAGAGTGAGTGTTTGATTATGAGCCCGAGGGGAAGCAGGCACTAAAGGTGATGTAGGGTGGATGAAGGGGAAACAGTTAAATACGTGAATACATAACAGAGCCTATAGCAGTTCTAAAAGACGGAACGATCTGGAAATATGTGCTAGTAATGAGTTGGTGGGAAATGGGTGCACTAGCATGAGATTTGTCAGGAACAGGTGACACTACTCCAGCCAGACTTTCAGTCCATCTAAACTTTTAATCCATCAATGAGCAGCTAAAAAGAAGGATTCACAGAATTATTGGACTCCATCCATCCATCCATCCATCCATCCATCCATCCATCCATCCATTCTCTTCTGCTTCTCCAGTTCAGGGCTACAGGGGGCTGGAGCCTATCCCAGCTCCTACATGGTGAGAGATAGAGTACATCATGAACAGGCTGCCAACCCATCGCAGGGCCAATAAGACACATAAACAAATGTTCACATTCAAGCAGTTTAAAATCTCCACTTAACCTAACTCCATACATGTCTTTGGACTGTGGAAGGAAGCAGGAATACTGGTAGAGAATCCACGCAAACATGGGAAGAACATGCAAATTCAGCAGAGAAAGACAAGGAGTCCATCCTTGTCTTAATATTAATAAACATTAAACATGCCCACCGGTGTTAATATCTACCACAGTAATGCTGTTTTTGTATCATTAGCTCAGCTCAAATCCAATATGTAAAACCAGAGGGTCACTAATGTTATACAACTCATCCCAAGGGGACCATGAGTATCTGGAGCACATTAATCATAATCCATCCAATAACTAGGATATCTCTGTCACCACACTCACAAAGACGACACTAGATGTAGCACAAACCATCTTCACTGTGTTAGATGTGTTAGTGTTATATCAGAGCAAATGGCAGTTATATACAGGGTGGGCCATTTATATGGATACACCGTAATAAAATGGGAATGGTTGGTGATATTAAAGTCCTGTTTGTGGCACATTAGTATATGTGAGGGGGCAAACTCCTCAAGATGGGTGGTGACCATGGTGGCCATTTAGAAGTCGGCCATCTTGGATACAACTTTTGTTTTTTCAATAGGAAGAGGGCCATGTGACACATCAAACTTATTGGTAATGTCACAAGAAAAACAATGGTGTGCTTGGTTTCAACGTAACTTTATTCTTTCATGAGTTATTTACAAGTTTCTGACCACTTATAAAATGTGTTCAATGTGCTGCCCATTGTGTTGGATTGTCAATGCAACCCTCTTCTCCCACTCTTCACACACTGATAGCAACACCAGGAGAAATGCCAGCACAGGCATCCAGTATCCGTAGTTTCAGGTGCTGCACATCTCGTATCTTCACACCATAGACAATTGCCTTCAGATGACCCCAAAGATAAAAGTCTAAGGGGATCAGATCGGGAGACCTTGGGGGCCATTCAACTGGCCCACGACGACCAATCCACTTTCCAGGAAACTGTTTATCTAGGAATGCTCGGACCTGGCACCCATAATGTGGTGGTGCACCATCTTGCTGGAAAAACTCAGGGAACGTGCCAGCTTCAGTGCACAAAGAGGGAAACACATCATCATGTAGCAATTTCAAATATCCAGTGGCCTTGAGGTTTCCATTTATGAAGAATGGACCCACTATCGTTGTACCCCATATACCAAACCATCACTTTTGTTGTTCCAACAGTCTTGGAGGGATCCATCCAATGTGGGTTAGTGTCAGACCAATAGCGGTGGTTTTGTTTGTTAACTTCACCATTCACATAAAAGTTTGCCTCATCACTGAACAAAATCTTCTGCGTGAACTGAGGGTCCTGTTCCAATTTTGTTTTGCCCATTCTGCAAATTCTGTGCGCTGATCTGGGTCATCCTCGTTGAGATGCTGCAGTAGCTGGAGTTTGCAAAGGCGCCATTTGTGAGTAGCTAATATCCGCCGAAGGGATGTTCGACTAATGCCACTCTCCAGTGACATGCGGCGAGCGCTACGCTGTGGGCTCTTGCTGAATGAAGCTAGGACAGCCACTGATGTTTCTTCATTAGTGACAGTTTTCTTGCGTCCACATTTTGGCAAATCCAACACTGAACCAGTTTCACGAAACTTAGCAAGCAGTTTGCTGACTGTAGCATGGGAGATGGGTGGTCTCGTAGGGTGTCTTGCATTGAAATCTGCTGCAATGACCTGGTTACTGCGTTCAACAGATATCAACACAATTTCGATCCGCTCCTCACGTGTTAACCTCTTCGACATGTCAATGGCTGTGAACAAAGAGAAACTTGTAAATAACTCATGAAAGAATACAGTTACGTTGAAACCAAGCACACCATTGTTTTTCTTGTGACATTACCAATAAGTTTGATGTGTCACATGGCCCTCTTCCTATTGAAAAAACAAAAGTTGTATCCAAGATGGCCGACTTCTAAATGGCCACCATGGTCACCACCCATCTTGAGGAGTTTGCCCCCTCACATATACTAATGTGCCACAAACAGGACTTTAATATCATCAACCATTCCCATTTTATTACGGTGTATCCATATAAATGGCCCACCCTGTATATTTAACCCATATTTTCTTTGAAAAAATGAATTGCTGTCCATGAAGCCCAACAAAGATTAGGCATTTATTTGATATTTTTGTGCCCGTCCTAAAACTCAAGTTAATTATTATCTGATATAGAGCTACTTAACTTAAGAACATTTTCATTAACAATTCAGCTCACTGATAACTGTGATGGTTGAGTTCCTTTTATCCTTGCACTGATCCCTAGTTTTGCTATACCTCTATGTAGAAAAGAAATATCGATTCCCCACTTGTCTGTCACTCTTCATTTGTCCTTAAGGGTGACAGTCAATTAGACGAGAGCATTTCCAGGACTTGATTTCACTCAGCTAGCTCTGCAAGGCCTCAAGGAGCAGCTGTTCAGTGAGGTGAGAGGCTGGTGGCTGAGTTTCCAGACCAAAATGGAATTGTGTCCCTATTTTCATCCTGATGCACTAAAAGTGCAGCTTGCCTGAAATTGAAATGAGAGTCTTGCAGTTCTGGGTATCCGCACCTGCCTGGTATGCACCTCAATCATTCAGCAGGTTTGACAGCGAGAGCCAAGTTTAAAGAGAGGGAAATGCAATAAACCTGAATATGTAAACATTGCATCTTACTAATATGAAAACCTGGAAAACAACACAATAAAAAAGATCTGTTCATGAGTCAAAATCTCTCTCTCTTGTGTAAGCAAAATACATTTTTTGACTCAATAAAAAATAACAAGTGCTTTCAAATTGCTGTATTTATGAATAGCTCCATTGTCTTGCCTGCTTCTGTTTGAACTACGCTCTCTTTTGCGCATAATTAATGCTCTTAAATGTGTGGAAGGTAACCTTGTCTCGTATGCCTCTGTGTGAAAAGTACCCTCTTCTGTGTATAATTAATACTGTCAAATTGTTCTCGGTGTGAGCAGTGCGCTTTTCTCCCTTCCCCCTCTTTACCTTTGTGTTAACGGCATAGTCATTCCTTTTGTGTGTCAGCTCTGTTTATTTCACGTTTTCTAAGTAGAGATTGTTTTGGTTGATTTGGAATTCATTCTACTTATATAATGAGATTTTCTTTAAAAGCCTAATTCATGCAGCTTAATCAGCAGGCAAGATGGGTATGTTGAGATAAATCTTTTAAGGGGAGACGAGCACGCCCCTGCCAACCACCGCAAGACGAATGTGGTGCTCTTGATCAAAGTGTAGGACAAACAGACAAACCCTCGTCCCCGCTGGACGGACTCCTTGTCTGTCCCCTCTGACTGTCTGTCCTATTTTTAATGGACAGTAAAGTTGTGACATGCCCTGTTTGTCCCATTGTTGACATTCCTCTATTCTCTTAAGCCCTGGAGGCTTTGTGTTTGTTAAGCTGTAGAGCATCCCTCCTCCTCTTCCTCCCTCTCTCCCCTCTCTCTATCAATTACATTAACAGCATCCTGAAGCTTCCCCCTAGCATGTTGCTCCATTTTGTGACAGGAAGCCTCACTGCTGTTAGTTTATGGCCTCCTGCTACATTATTGCACTACACTGGTAATAGAGCATACTCTCTATTCTAGTCCAGACTTTGTCCTCTAATCCGAGCCCTCTTTCCAACGCCAGACGTTTTCTGGTGACAATGAAGTATTTTTATGGCTGTGCTGATATCATCACATTTCTGTTTGTCCCTCATCTCCCAGGGCACCGCTTACGGGAAAATGAATTATACAATACAATAGATGGGGTGGATGCTCTGCAGTCAACTTGAGGCCAATTTGCCCTAACATGACTTGGCTTGTGTTTCCAGCTAGCTATACAGCTGAAGGTAATTTGAAAGCTTCTGAAATTTTGTATTCCTGCTTTCTTCCTCTCGTGTTAATTATGCATTACCAGTAAGACGCTGGTGGAGCCATGTGGCATGTCAAGTTTACCTCTGATCGTTACCAAGGCCAGAAATAGCACATCAGGCATCCCGACTCTAATTGCTTGTCGTATTCAAGCCAGTATGCATTGTAAAACCACACACCATGTAAATTCAATGGAGAGCCACAGGCTTAAATCATTCATTGATTTGAGTGAACTGCAATGGCAGAAAAACGCTGGAAAGTCATGCTGCCTCGGGCTTTGAGCTTCCCACAAGGACTGTGTGGAGTGATGGTTTTGCACTTCTCCGTGTGCACGCACAGCATGTTTGAGCCACTCAATTTAAGGTATTTCTGCACATGAGATGGTAATATTACGCTTCACTTGCTTCAAGCTTGATCGTAAAGCTGCTCATTTGAACATTGAAATACCTTTTCTTGTTTTAATCATTTGTCCTGTTCATTCACAACCCAGAAACGATAAAAAAAATTAACAGGAATCCTCCTGTAAGCAACAACAAAAAAAAAAAAGAAAGAAAGAAAAAAGAAAAAAAAATATCTCTGAACAGTCTCATTTTTTGTCTTAAATAAATTGCTCATAAATTCCCAAAATTGAAACTCATATATGGACATTGAGATTTAAGTTCTTTCTCTTTAAAAAAATAAATAAAATAAAAATAGAGAGAAGTTCAATAAACACTCCAGTTAAAAAAAAATCTGCCAATTATTTCATGGTTCAGACTTACACCGTTAAAAGACACTCTGGAGAAAAATGAAAAACTATCATATAAGATAATTGAATGCAAAAATAGTTTTCATCTATTTATTTAGCTCTAACACACTGACATAGTTTATCTCAAGGAGTTAAGAGATTCAACTATTTAGATAACTTTATGAGAGTCAAACTCCATACTTCACTGGCCACAAACAGCAAATTTGATCTTAAATGTATTATTATTATTATTATTATTATTATTATTGTTATTATTATTTATAAAGAAATGTTAAAAGTAAGATCCTCTTAATGAAGGATCTGTTTACAAAACACATGATTAGCAGTTCCATATTTTTACACTCACAAGCCACTTCCTTGGCTACACCTTTCCAGCACTGGTTCAGACTCCCATTGACCTTCCGAACTGCCTTAATTCTTCATATCATGGATTTAACAAGCAACTGGAAACATTCCTCAAAGATTTTGGTCCTGACTTGATAGCATCACGGGATTGATGCAGATTTGTCAGCTGCACACCCATGATTTGATTCTCCCATTCCACCACATCCCAAAGATTTCTGTTGGATTGACATCTGGAGACTTTGGAGGGGATTTGAGAACAGTGAACTCACTGTTTTGTCGAAGAAATCAGTTCAATCAGTTCAGTTCATATGTTGTGCCTTTATAAATGCTCTTCTGCATACCTTGGTCAGATCGAGTGGTTATTTCACGAAACTGCTACTTTTAAATATCCAAGTATTTTCATTATTGTGAAATATTGCTATTCCCACAGGAGGAGCTAAACAGCAATTTACTGATATAATTTGAAGTATTAAAGATGATTTCTTTGCAATTTTGGCCAATTCTGTCGCTGTCCACTGGACCTCATGTTTGGTCATCTGGGGCAGCGGTCTCCAACCTTTTTTGCGCCACGGACCGGTTTATGCCCGACAACATTTTCATGGACCGGCCTTTAAGGTGTCGCGGATAAATACAACAAAATAAAACTAGTACCGGTACTGAAAAAAGAAAATTTATTCATAACACACGTGAAAAGACCAAGGAAAACCGAGTAAACGATAAAAACGATAACAAAATAACGCTGAAAACCGATTAAAAACCCTGAAAACCATACATTTCACACCTGAGCCTCAACTCTCGCGGCCCGGTACCAAACGACTCACGGACCGGTACCGCTCCGAGGCCCGGGGGTTGGGGACTGCTGATCTGGGGTTTGTAGGCTCAACTCATTTATTCTGAAATTTCAGTGTTTAAAATTAGGCTTTTATTCTGAAGAGATCCTGCTGCCGGCGGAAGTCGTGGCATGCACGTCATGGCTACCTGTCTAAAAAATCTGTAGCTAAACTTTCACTTTGTTCTGAAAGCACAACGATTATGGCGACGTTTTTCGGGGAAGTGCTGTCGGTTTACTCTCGGGCTGTGGAGGAAGACGACGATGAGCTTGATGAAAACGAGGAAGATGAGCAAATCCGCAGAGAGCTAGAGGAAAAAAGGTAAATAACTAGCTGTAGCATCGGGGAGTGAACGCAGGAAAAAGCATGCAGAGGGGAATCTGCTTTAGTTAATCTAGCTAGTTAGCTCGCTGAAATTCAGAGATTATTGCCAGTGAAATACTAAGACGTACAAAGCTATGCAGACCATATCATCCCAGTTTAAGCATTTTCTTACTCGGTCAGCTGGATGGATATCTGCCGCTGAAGCTAACTGAGCTAACATGACACATGAGTTTTCAGTTCACCCATTCAAACAGCATTTACACACTTAATGCAGGAACCAGTTTTTAACACTTTCATCAAGTGTACAAAAAGATATGGCAACATTGTCATTGCTATTATGCCCTTAAATACGGAAATGGTTAGTAATAATAATGATAATACAGAAACTTAGTAGTCAAACAAAACGTTAGGGTAGTGTCAGGAAGGGCATCCTCAAGAGTGAGATTTCCATAAAAATCAGTCGAAGCCCGGTTTATCAGTGCTGCTGATTGAAGACAGAAGAAGAGAAGATGTGTGTTTGGAAGCTGCCAGAGAGAAGGAAAGGTAGGAGGTGAGGGCAAGGACTTTAAATGCAAAGGATTTTAAATGTGAAGCTTTCATGGTGACGGAAAGAGGAAGACAACAGAGAAAAATAATGGATGCAATGAAGGAGGAGATACAGAGGGTTGGTCTGACAGAGGAAGATGTTAGGTTGGAAGGGTGAGATGGAGGCATTATCCATTACAAAATCATGAAAGTATTTGTATGTGCAGTTTTTCCAGAATTCGTTCTAGAGAATAGCACATTTTAGGAATGATTTCATGATTCTTTTATGTAAGACAAAAAAATATATTAAAATTAAGTTTTTCAAAGCCAAACCAACACATTGTGTGATGACAGGCAAAAAGTAGACACATAGATTTTTATTTTGTTTTTTGTCTTTCTTTTCATTCATTATATAGACAAAAGTTCATGTTACACCTCCAGGAGCTGCTCATCTATGTAAACCTGTAAGCACACAGTTTTTGTGCTGATGTTAATGCCAGGGGAAGTTTGGAGCTCTGCTTTCAAGGAGCAAGCAAGAGCGTAGGCGACGTTTACGCTCTGTATGCCTCAGCACTCAGCAATCCTGCCCTGTACATGATTTCTGAATGCTTCCCAATTCCCATAATATCACTTAAAGTTGTTCATGGAATATGGGAGGGAAGAAATATCACAAACTGTTGCAACAGTGGCGTCCTATTACAGCAATACACTTGATTTTAGTGATCTTCGTAGAACGACGTGTCTAAACTTGAGTTTAAATATTTTGTCCACTAAGCCCAGAACCCAGGATTGGCAGATCTCATTAGGAGGAGCAGTTTTATAAATGTATAAAAATGTTGATTGGGGGAAAAATCTTTAAACTCTTTCTTCTCCATAAAACCAAACAGAGAGGTTCGTCTGCACTGGAGCCCTGAAGTCTCTGAGTCGCTGAAGTCTGGAAACAAGTTGCAGTGTTCAGACTTCATCCTTGCTGTGGGACAAAATGCTTCCAGTAAGTTGCTGCTGTCTCTGTCCTGTCTGCTGACTCACCTGTGATTGGTTTAACTGGATGCCCAATGTTATTACACATTAAATGAATATTTAATATCCCCGTCGGGACACTGGAACACGGTGGACCAAAATGTCAGCTCAGAGGCAGTAACAGAATATTTCCAAGAATCTTTTGTACTTTTAAAAATGATGACATGGGGAGCGAGTAGGATATGGTGCTAAAACACTGCAGGAAATATAATGCAGACAGTCGGGGATTTGTGTTTTGATCATCACTTAATCTGCATCTTATTTTCTCAATTATTCAATGAGTCTTGAACCTTTGAATATGTAGTTTTTAATTTTTTTTAACTAACTGTTTTCACTGAGTTGGTGACTGTTTTATTTCTTTGAAGTGAGGTTTTGATCCACAGCTGTAGGTGGCAGTAGGCCACGCCCCTCGGCAACACTAACGCCGTATACTACTGTGGACTGGGATAGCAACAACATGCATTTTGGTGATCTGGAAAAATTCAGTTGACATCAGATCTTTTTCAATTCAGTTTTATTTATATAGC
This sequence comes from Perissodus microlepis, assembly GCF_051167445.1. Taxonomy (NCBI): domain Eukaryota; kingdom Metazoa; phylum Chordata; class Actinopteri; order Cichliformes; family Cichlidae; genus Perissodus; species Perissodus microlepis. The sequence goes on along the minus strand of NC_140470.1, from coordinate 24,983,464 downwards.
ACCAAATGACAACAATAGTTGCCTTAAGGCACTTTATATTGTAATCCCAGTTAAATAAACTTATTAGTTTTTCAAGCCTACCTTCAATATCTTAAGTCTGGACTTTTATTTTTGCTCATAATCTTTCCTTTTGCTATTGTTCCCTTCCGTAAGGGGCACCAGTAGCGCTCTTGTTATTTCATGTTTCCTATTTGGAAATAAACACTTGACTAACTTGTGAGCTTTCTTTTAAAACTGAGAGACTCTGTCTGCACAGGTTTTCTGTCAGTGCACATCCTGTCCACGGCAAACTGGGATACAATCGGACATGCGTCGGCGTGGAACGAGAGGAGCCGAGCTGTAACGGGGCAAAGCTGCGAGGAATCAGTGTGTGTTTTCTACAGACACAAGGACAACCCAACAGTGAGTGACGCACCGAGCGGGGCAGCACTTCAAAATATATCTGAAAGCTCCTGACGGTCGAGAACTCGATGATCATTCGGTTTAATGGGTTTGCTCCTGAACTTCTGTTTAATATTTTTCAAGTGCTGTTTGAGATGTTCGCTCATTTATATCAAGGGCACTTTATAATGGCTGTGGCCTGTTCGCTGTCGAGCTGCAAACAGATGAGATATCATAAAAGAAAAATCTGAATAAATTACGTGCAGTGCAAGAGTAAAGAATGAAATGCTGGTTCTGTTACAAAACTTGGAAGAGAGGCCATTACACAGAGGATTAATGAACCCTGGTAATCTAGTGTCTATTGTCAGAGTTATAACCGACCGGTTGATTGTGTGCAGAACCGCCTGCCCTCAGCCACACGTGATTCAGTCGAGATAAATGTAGTGAACGGTTGCTCCTGTGCTGCCGAGGAAGCTTCAGATTTATCACACGTGTCCTGCTGCCTTCAGGTGGCTGCTGGGATTTAATGTACTGGGGGACCACAGGAGCAGCTGTGGACAGCAGATACCGCGACAGTTGGCCATTAATTTAAAGATCACTGATTTACTAAAAGTCCTGCTAGCACAACCTTCATTTTTAATGCTGATTTAAAGGGTGGGGAGTGTGTTTTAGACAGTAGTTGGTGTGTGTGGTGGAAAATAATGCAGCAAAAGCAGGGATATTAAGTCTAAATAAAGCTCTCAGTTCAGTGTAGGATCAAAAAACGTGATTTTTCTTTGAAGAGTCGAGAAGCCTGAAGAAGTTTGTAATGCGTCCACTTTAATCAGTCATCGGTGGAAAGAAAATTTTAATGTGAGTTAGAAGATAAATCATTGGTTTATGTTTTTTGATAAAGGCAAAATACCCAGTGTTTGCTGACCTCATGTTCCTGATTGAAATCTCTGACAATTAACTGACTAAATAGTAAAGTAATGCTCTAACGTAACCAACAAAATCAGTTGTAGAGTGTTGAATCAAACTAATTTAGCTACGTATTTAGTGGAAGGGGTGGCTACAGCCTGTCCCCTGTCCTAGAGTGAGAGGCGGGTTACACCCCGGAAAAGGTCACAGTTCATCCCAGTGAAAAACAACCATTCTCTTTCACATTCACACCCAGTTTAGCCAGTTTAGAACCACCTAAACTCATCTTTGTCTTTCTGTGGGGCCCCAAATTTACCGGTCCCATGTCTTTCAGTGTCAAGTACATTCTTCTTTAATGTTTTGGGGGGCAAACACCTTGTAGGTGGGTTTGCAGTAGTATTAAAAAACAAAAAACAAAACGAGAGACACTATATTCAAGACAAAAAATGGCCACACAAACTTCTGGATTATTTGAATATTTAAGAATCCATACTTGTGGGTCCTCTGGGTGTTTAGTTTGACTTTAATTCAACAACTTTAACTAATTATTGCAGAGCTTAAAATGTTGATTTACTCTTCTCTGATTTAAACTAATTTAATCAGTTAGAATATGGGGAAATCCTATTGCATTTGAATATTAAAGGTCTGAAAATGTTTAGTTTTTTTAAATTACGAAAGTATACTTGTTGCATAAAAAGTTTTATTTTTCTTTCCTTGAAGGTTTTGATATGCCAGGTGTCGTGCTATGTTGCAGAAGACCAGCTTTTTCAGTGGACAGAAAAGGTATGTTTAATGAACTAAGCGAAGAACTGCAGGGAGATTGTGTTATGTTGTTATTCTAGACTTTTTTTATGATGTGAAATGTGAGCCAGTGGTTGTTGGCGACCCATTCTGAGGACTTGAGCTGAGCATTTTTGACACTGAATGCTCATAAGCTAAGCCCGATTTAAAGAAAGCCCTGCTTCATGCAAGAAACTACTGGCTGAGCCTATAAACTCAGATTAGAGAGGTCAAATAAAACTTCTGGGTTGAGATTAGGGCCATGATTTTACAACAGCAGTTGTCCCCTGAAGTTTAATGCATTTAAACTTCAAACGTCCATCATTTATATACAGTTTGTTTTTTCTTTGTGCAGAGCTGTTCAGGCCAGCATCTGCTTCTCAGTCTCTAAACCGATTTTTTTTTTTCTTTCTTTTAGTTCAGCACAATTTTATTTGTTTTTTGTTTCACTCGTGAAGCACAACAGCATCATAAAGCATAAGGTTTGCTATAATATACATTTACCAGTATCTCATCCAGGCATGATCAAGAAGCTCAGATTTTTCAGATCAAACAGGAGAACTGGGATAAAGTGTGATCTTGTGATGGTTGTTGGTGCCACACAGGCTGGTTATAGAGATCAGAAACTGCTGATCTCCTGGGATTTGTTATAGTGCAAAAGCAGGGTAGCATCTCACACACTAAACCTTCAAATTGGCTACAGCAGCAGGAGACCAAAGCAAATTTCACTCCATTTGGCTGAGAACAATAAACTAGGCTATACTAGACACCGGCACACCAAAACAGAAGCAAATTGGAAAAATATCAACCGGTCTCACGAGTCTCCAGTCCTGCTGCCAGAATTTAGTGTAAACAACATTGATCTATCCTGCTTCGTGCCAAATGTTCAGGCTGGTGGTAGTGTGGAACATTTTCTTGGTACATATTAGGTCCCTTATGTGTTCAGTAATAAATCAACCACTGAGTGTACAGTAATTATTTATTTACTGGCTTTTTTTTAACCACACACTGAGATTACAGTGAGACATGGAGGTGGTTTTTCAGCGTGACCAGCATGGTTAAAGTGTTGTTTGCCTGACTGTGTGTTTCTTTTGTGTCCTGTAGGTGTTTGACTGTCTGCAGCACAGAGAGCTGAATGTGACGGTGCTGTCAGACACCTCTGTGGCTGATTATAAGACGGCAGACTATCTGGGCGGCAGCTCCGCTCCCTTCCTGCGCTCTCTCCACACCAGTGCTTTTGGTGATCAGCCTGTCTGCCAGTCACTGGAGCAACCCAACATAGTTACTGGACTTGCAGCTGCAGGTATTACTGTTGCACGACTGCGTGACTCGGATGTCTCAGACTTAAACTGTTCGTACTTCTTTTTCTCTCTCATTTTGCAAACGCACAAGGAAAACCTATAGACGCTGCATAAAAAAAATGCAACTCTGCTTCCCCAGTCGTGGTATTGCTGTGCAAATTTAGCAGAAAAAAAACCCCTTTGATGTTTGATTGAATGGCAGCTTTATTCTTACAGATGGGTTAGGGAGGCATTTTCCTTTAACCCAGATTTCCTGCCTTCTAGGCAACCTTTGCTAAGCTATTTTGGTGTCATGTGCACCTCTTGTTTCCTTTCCATATTTGAAATCAACACCTGCCAAGCACCAGATTCTCCTACTGAACAACATATACACGAATAAGTCTCTGATAGGCCAAAATCTGCCAGAAATATAAGCCAAGTGATTTACTGGTCAGGCTCTAGTTCTGCAGACCGTATTCCCATTCTTTATAAATGAATGGAAAAACCCTCTACAGAGTTTCTATAGAGTCTTATGTGTTAACTCAGGAGTTTTATCTTACTTCTGTAAGACATTTATCTGAAACAGTGTAGATGACCAGGACAATTACTGTGAAAAGAAGAAACCGGAAGAAGTAATTTTCTCACAGACCTACAACAAGTCATGTTTCTGGTATAAATTAGGCCTTAACAAAGGAATTACCTCAAACGTTTTTCATGACCACCAGAGGGTGACACCTGTGCTTGCACAAACACCCCAGTACTGTAGAAGTCTGTGTAAAAGCAGCGTTTGGCCCCAACCTCTGTTTGCTTATGAGTTTAAGGGCTTGGTCATGTGATTTGAGTCATGCTGACTAAACCATGAAGCCCATTTTGTGAATTTTGTTCTGTTTAAATTTCCAAATGATTTATCTGGCGTATGCTCATGCTAATGTCTTGTTATTGACGTGTCACTGGCTAGTGAGCATGCGGTTTCAATCACATCCACACCTTGCCCATTGCAAAAGGTTTCAAGACACCAAAGCTCAGTTTGACGTCACAGTAGCTATGTCCATCTTTTGTGCCGTGATTTGGATGATGTTCTTAAACTGAACCAGATACTTTGGTTTTTACCTTAAAACCAAAGTATCTGGGCTCTGTGGTGTAGTGGTTAACACATACATGCCAAAAATCCCTGGATGGAGACACAAGTCCAGCCTAAAGAGGTCACAAGTTAATGCACTCCAAGTGCTGGTCAAAGACCAGATTAATGGGATTATTGCATCAGGAAAGCCGCCTCTCTCCACTGCGGTGACCCCTTGGGAAATAAGCGAGCTGCTGAAAATATCTTACTGTTCATTGTGAACTGAGATCAGTGTTATAACTTAAAAATATTTTCACTTTCTGTGTATGTCATTTCCAATTTGGTCTTGAATTCCGTTTAAAGTGGCTTTAAGAAGGTGCTTTATAAAGACACATATTTAACACCTAGTTCTGCTGCACAGCACCAGTCTTTCTCTTCAGTAATGGGACAAAGTGAAATAGGCTGTAAAAGTGTTGTAAATAAAGCTTTAGCTGGGTTTGTTTCCCAGCTTTTCTTGTTGAAGTGTCCTTGAGTAAGATACTGAACCCCAGTTTGCTCCTGATGTGTGTCTGTGTGTGTTTGAGAAGTCACTTTGGACAACAGTTTCTGCCAACTGAATGAAATGTGGTGCCATTAGGCTCCTCTCCACTCACTGAGAACACAAAGTCCTGCATCCTGATTTTTGGTGCGAGTGCTCTTAAAGACGCAGGTTCCAAACAAACAGATGTATCATCAGGAGATCACTGGACGGTCACGCACACCTCATATCAATAACCTTGGTGTCTTCTTCTTCTTTGTGCTGTTTCATCAGTACTGAACCACTGCCAGGTCCACCACATCGCCGCTGTTGTTTACCAGTGTTACAGTGATGTCATTGGCCCTGACTCTGTCACCATGGAGACCTACAAGCCTGTGTTAACCAAACTTGGCAGATCTATACAGGTGAGCAGTTTTTCCTTTTTATATCTGAAGAGGCTTTTAAAAAGGTCACAAAGGAAGGATGCACACGAATGTCCTACATCTGCTGAGCCGCTCTCTTGGCTGAACCCCAGTCGATGACGCCACTGCAGGTTTTAATGATGATGGAAATAGAGCTGTAAAGTTTGAGGAGCAAACTTTCAAAAGTTTATTTCAATCTTAAGGTCTGTCTTTCGAACAATAGCCACAGTCAGAGCTCCCGCAGGTCATTTAAAAGTCACAGATAGTGAGTGAAACTGAAAGAAAGTGTCTCCTGAAAAGGTGTGCGATTAAGAGAAGTCATAAACACTTTCATTTTGTAAATAGGTTGCTCAGCATTTGTTATTCTGTTGTCAACCTCTATTTATTTTAAGATTCACCTACATTTTATTTATAGAGCAACACAATAAGGGTCATCTCAAGGCATGGTACATGGTAAGGTAAAGACCCTGCAATATTACAAGGGGAAACCCAAATGATCAGAAGCTTACCTATGAGCAAACACACGGCGACAGTGGGAAGAGATCCCCAGCAGAACCAGGCTCAGGGAGGTGATGGGAAAGAGAAGAGAGACAAAGGGAGAGCAGAGAGAGATGAAGACAAAGCAAACTATAGGAGTGAGCAGACAGAATTTAATGCTATGCAGTAGCAGTGTATAGATGCATTGTGAATGAGAAGAGCAGAGTTGAGATTGGTCGGTGCATCATGGGAAGTCTCCCAGGAGTCTGAGCCTGCAGCAGCATTAACTACGGGATAGCTCAGGGTCACCTCTTCCAGCCTAACTATACCCTAACTGGGAAACAGCCCTAACTGGGAGCTTGTTCCACAAAAGAGGGGCCTGGTATCAAGTTAACCAGAAGCCAGAAAAGCAACATTATAACAGAGACTCATACAGAGTATTTAAAACAATAGGAAGCATCTACTGCATTTTCTGTGTTTCTCCTGTTGTCTCCTGTTCCAACCCACTTTAGGACATCTGCGTAGATCACACACTGATAATCCTTCACAAAAGATGCAAATGCAGCAGCACTAGTTTTCAGCATGAAAAGGATATTTCTAATTTTAGCTATATTGTTCTGATAAATAAAGGTAGTCCTAGATGGGTTTAATCGATGTTAAAGAACTCCTTCTGGTCAAAAATGACTCCCGGGCCACCAGAGTGAGTGTCTGGTTAGACGTCTGTGAAGGTTCTCAGTCATCCAGGTCATCGTGGTGGAGAGAATCTGGGACTTTCCACCATTTGACCCTTAGAACTGAAGAAGCTTCTCGGATGAGAGGTGAAACGTCTTCAAGCAACATAAACAAATCCAGACGCTTTTCTTAAGCTCCTTAGACTGTCTGGTTAGACCTTTGAGATTTCTTGTAGACACAGTTCACAATCTAAACTCATGTCAAACTTCGGTAGGTTTACTTTATTACGAGGATCATTAACGGCTTAATCTTGTCAGTAATCACATTTTTGTTCATCAGGCCGGCATGGTGGATAGCTCTAATCCATACAACACTCATGAGCCTTGACGGCTTGTTGCAGTGCAGGAGAGGCAGAATCAGAATGGAAGCCAAATGAAAGCGCTTCACTGTTGAATTTATCTGAAATATGGTTCCCAAATGAAACCAAACCCAGAAGCAGCGATTCCAGCAGCAGCTTGTGTTATAATTTTTCTCTTTCAACCTTTAAGATTTTTGATTTGATAAAACTTTGCGAAAAAGTGCCCTTGGAGACACAGATTAAAATCTCCCAAGAAAGTTTTAGGTTTGCATGTTTGACTTATTATCAAAGATGCTTTCCGATGCAGCTGCTCTTTCCCTGCTGATGAATTATCCAAGAGTGATTCATGCTCCAGCTCTGACTCAGGCAACATTGTCTCTGGTTACTTCACAAGTCAGGTGTCTAAGATCAGAGAAGATGAGGTTTTTTTCCAGCAAATTTGTCAGTGCCTACCGTAACGATGGAAATGCGCTTTATTTATACCCGAGATCTCTTTTATATACTTTGAAACCCTTGCAAGTTTTTAGAGAACATAAGTCATCAAATCCATGAGGGTTTATAAAACAAAAAGCTGTATTTAAATGAAACAAAACTGTTTCTCATTTTAATTTCCTGCATTTCTCTTTCTCCTCAGCTCGATCCGTCTCCAAGCACAGATGCCCTCCGCAAGTTTGTCAGGACCACCGACCTTCAGAGCAATCTTTATATCTGAATCCGTGCTGCACACTCTGTAATTCTATTTTTCTGTCGTAAAATGCTGTCATTTTTTAAAATAAAGACATTTTAAGGAAAAACATATTAGAAATCTTTTAAGTTTAATTATTTACTTCAGTCTGTCCATAAATAATAGGTCCTAAAAGTTTCCAAAGAAATGCAGATGCATAACAAGAAAGCTGTTGCAGCTTTATGGAGAACATATATAAACTTTTAACTTGCATGTAACTATTTTCTTAAGAATTACAGGCTAAATCGTTGCACAAGGTGATACAGACAGTTCACGTAAAAACATTTCCATCGGGGATAAAAACAGCTGAGGTTACTTGAAACTACAGATTTGTAAACTGCTCAAAAGTTTCCTCCGTTTTCCTTCCTCTCTGATTCCTGAATAAAGTCAATTTTATAAATATTTTTATTGGGGTTTTTTTTCTTCTAGAGAGTCAGATAAGTATTTTTTGAATGCATATAAAATTTGGTACAAATATTCTTGGATGAAATCTGTCAACCTTTGGTTCCTTCGGAGTTTTTGTGCCTGCAAAACTAATAACACTCCCAGATTAGTGAGCCTTGAAAAAGCATGTTTGATAGACGTGTCCTCTGAGCTATAATCTCTTGAATTAATCTCTTACATGAAGTTATTAAGTGCTATACATATCCTTTTGGGCGAGCATGTGTCCTTATTCCCACTGATCTCCTGTCAGCTGTGCATGCTATGGCAACAGCAAAAATAAGCCCAACAGTAGCTGAGAAGGGCCTATATTTCCATTTTATGGCAAGCACAGTTTCATTTTGGTGCAGAAAAAAGACAAAACTGAAAGCAACATGTCACAAAGGCTACCAAAATGCTTCATTATAAAGTCTTCTTACACATTTCCAAGTTATATGTATGCATGTAATCATTGTTTATGAAATTATTACTATAATTTATGATATGGACAGATTGATAGAGTCGTTTCATTTCCCAGTGTGTGGGGATGACAGCCCTGCCAGTGTTTCCTCCAGGCCAGATGGGGGCAGCAATGCGCCGGTGAACCCCAAAACGCTCAAAGAAGTTGAAGTGAGCGAAACTCAAACAAACCAGTTGGTCTAGATTGTGCACAGGTCCTCGTAACAGGTGCTTTAAAAATTTTTATTTTTTGCCATTTAAACAGTGGAAATCGTGCATAATAGAGTCGATGTATGTGCTGTGTCTGTCTGTAGTAAGCCCGCGTAAAAATATTACTATCTGTGGGTTAGCCCTGCTTAAAACGTTAGCCTGGTTACCAGGCTACCAATGAATGCTAACCGGGTTATAGCTCCTAAAAACGGCAGGAACAAAGCTCCAGTCGGGCGGATGAAGGAACACCGAGCCTTCAGAGCCAGCAGAGTGCTGGCTGAGAGGAACCAGGCGGTGGTGGCGGTGGGAGCCTGGGTCGAGGGCGGACAAGACTTCGTGGAGCATCCGGCTGTAAGTTTGGATGTGGAGAAGCTAACTGCTGACAGTTAATGTTTGTTGACATAAGCTCTCCTTCCCATTTAAATTTACTTCATACTAAAGAACTATCGATATATAAGCAAATATTTACACCGGAGGAGTTTAGACATTTATTATAACTGTTATTAATGTTGAATAGATCCAGTGTGTCCACACACATTGGTTGGTCTTAATCTAAAATCACTCTTCACTTTAAAATTATGTTTCTAAGAAATTTCACATTTCACTGTCATAAATCACCCCGATGTTCATCTCCACCTGCTCCACCCTGCTTGCACGCTCTTTTTTACCTCTCATGTGCACTGTCTGCTGGTGTGAGTGGTCATCCACCTTCGCTATTACACCTGTCTCCTTCTCATTAACACACATGTATTCTGTCTCTCTTCTACTGACTATGAATGAATGGGTGCACTTGTGATTTGGTAAGAAAAACCTGGAAAATTTCTATTTAAATTCCAACTGTGCAAGATCATAGACTTATCAATATTGAGACACAGGAGGATTTTACATTAATTAAAGAATAGAAGGACATTTAACTGGCAAGTAGACTTGCCCTAGATGCAAATTTTATATAAGGTTAGCTGGTGCAAGTCTTAGTTGCCCTTGGTTTTCTTCACTACAGTTTTCTAAACTAGTTTTCCTGTGTCTTGGTTTAGGCTCTTGCTTTGCTGACTGATGAGCTACAGGCAGAGAAGAGGAGGGAGAACGAAGAGAGCCTTCAGCGTTTTCAGGATGAAGTGCGCCACCGTGTGGCACAGAAAGCACATTTGTTCAAGAAGAGACAGCAGCTGCAGACAGATCCAGTGGTAAAAATAAACTTGACTCAAATGAAGTGTTAATTATGTTCCTTTCACCACAGATTCCCACCTGAAATTAACACTGCAGCTAACAGGATTTATAGCTAACATTATTGAGTTATTTTGACTATCATTTAGAAAAGGTAAAACAAATTGTAATGTACTATCATTGTCATTGTTAAATGTATCAAATATATTCCAGGTGTTTTATTACGTTTACTATCTAATTAAATGGCATGTTTATGATAACATAAAACCCTTAGAAGAAGCAGCTCCTCATATCTGAGAAAACTTTGTGAAACCACATTTTAAACGCACGCATAGCTGAGCCCTCTGATTGCCTTTCCTGCTGCTGCTGATGTTGTTGTCTGCTTGTCCTGTATTATTGCATATGGTGTATTTTTTGTCCAGGTGACACCTGACACGCGAGTCATCTGGACCCATCATGAAGGTGAGACAGTGAGAACTGCTGCACAGCAAAGGGTGATGGAGAGGAGACCTCAGGAGGTGAGATATTAGTAAATAATTACAGGTACAATGTGTGCACCCTCCAGAGAACTAAACTTTAGTGAGATGTGAGTTTTAGATGTGCTTTCAGCTTAGTTGCTTCAAGTAGGCGAAGCTGAGGCCTAGCAGACACTGATTGGCCACGGCTGCCTATTTAGGACCTACTGTCAGTCACAGGACGACACCCTAACTTTAAGGCTTAACAAAATCCAAGCGGATGAATTATAAAATGTTCACCCACCATACAGGTGTCATTAAAGGGGGCAAGTATCCATAGAGACCAAAACTGTAAATGTGCTCATATAACATGTGAGTCTATTGAGACTGACGATCTTTCGCATCAAGCCTCAAATGGCCTTTAGAAGAAGTGCAGTTTGTGGCTTCATTTGTAGGCCCCAGAGGTTGCTTTCCGGAGTCTTTCCTGATTATAAGAAGCTCTTAAACCTGTATATTTCTTTTGTCTTTAATGACATGTTGATCAGTGACTTATGTGTGTGTGGGTAAGGTGTGGCTGAGAAATTTAATGTAATGTAGATATTTACAAAGAGTGTCTGCATTGTTTATTGTCCACCAGGGGTGCATCGAGTTTTCATTCCACTTGTAAACTGATAGTCATCTTCTTTATAGGATTCATTAACCAGCCTTGAAATCCTTTTTTAAAAGTTTTTAAAATATGTTTTAAAAGTATTATCATTGAATTTAAAAGAAATTTATTTGAAGTTTGCAGTATCTGCCTCAAACGTCCATCTATTTGTTGAGACCTTGTTATCTGTATATGTTCTTTTTCTTTATTTTTTATTGTGTCTGATTGTTTATATTTTGCAGTGTGTAAAGTGTGCTGTTCTTGGATTGCAGAATGATTCCACTGTTCCTTGTGTGACTTCACGCAATGTGACACTGATTAATCTGGATTTGTATTTATTTCCACAATTTTCCAGTCTGCTGAAGGCATGAGGCAGGTCAGACTCAGACTGGCTGCCTGTCAGGTGATGCAGCAAGAGGAAACAACGTCAGAACTTCCTGGAGGCAGCTGGAATATCTCTCAAACGAGACATGTGAGTGCCTGTGTCTCATGCTTGTTCCTCTTTTCAAACCCATAATTCCATATTCGGGTTATAATTAAACATTTCCCCTTTCACCTCACAGAAAGCAGAATCTCATGCTCTGGGAGCAGAGGAGGATGCTCTAAGAGAGGAAGATGATGTTGTCTTCACCAGTCGACATGAATGTCCACTTGTTCAACAGAAGGTGACTGAATATTCAAACTGTGTCCCATGTTTATTCCTTTCAGTTTTTAATGGTTTTTCTTAACGTGAAATTCATTATATCCACACATTTACCGACCAACTCGGCCACCACATAGTTACAGATAAGATTAAATTATTTGGAGCATTCTGAGCAGGTGCATTTGCACTGTAAGATGCTTTTTTAGTCAAAAACCAACATTGAAATTCAGTGAATTTGGAACTTGCTGTACACCTCCATTAAAAATTACCTTCACTTTCATGTCATATAGTATTTAAAAGATGGATGTAAAGCTTCTGGATCTTAAAAGTGAAGCCTGCATGGAAGTACCCTAATACTCCATTCTTTCTAATAGTCAGCAGGGGGTGACTCCTGGTTGTAAAAAGAAACAAGTCTATGGAAAATGACCCTATGCTTCCTCCACAGTCACTCAGAAATGGGAAGTTGAATTAATAGGTGGCTACACGGTAGCTACGCCATATTGAAACAGGCTAAAAACAGCAAGATGTAGATAGTAAATTTGATGATCAGGCAGTTTACGATTGCAGTAAAGGTCAGAACTTGGCTCTTTGCGATGTGATGGTAAACAGGAAATCTGATGCTTTAACTGTTGGTGGATGTCAGGCTGAAAGCTCAGTGCTAGGAAGAGTAGTAGGCTTTTCTCCTCTTCTCTATTGCTGCATTTTTAAATGCCTTACACAGTGTTTATTGAGTGTAAATCGTTACCTTTAATGTTAAAGTCCAATGTGGATTCTTAAGAATTATTTTGCCTACATGGGATGGCTAGAGCATGATGATAAACTCAACTCTTTCAACCCACAAAGATTAGATTTGATTACTTCTGTTGTACCCTTAATGATGAGTTTTGACACTTTGGTGTATGCCAATAAAGACGTGGTTTGACGGCCATTAGAAAAGTTCCTGGGTTGCTGCACTGGCAGAGTCCACCCTCACCAACGTCCAGTTATTCTGTTCTATAAGCAGGTCTGAAAGCACTCAGTTCAGCAAAGAGCTTCAAGGGCTATAGATTTAAGAGTGAGCCTCTGTTTCACTCTTGCCAAAAACACGTATAGTTCAAAGTTTATGAGCATGATATAACGCCTCAAAGAGCAGAATTATAAGCCTGAAACCAGGTCAGGTTTCATTATTTCAGTACAGGCTGTAATGTTTAATTTTACCACATCAACATCATCATCATCATGATAATGACGTGGATGTGTGTGAGGTTAATGGAAAAAATATATATAAATATAATGTCCAGTTCCCTCTCACATCTTGTGAATCATTATAAGCTCCAAACAAGGACAGTAACATAAAGTAAGGCTTATGTCAGGTTTCCTCTGTCTGTACAGATTTTTGCTTTTGTTTTTGTGTTGACTTGTTTTCACAGGAAATTGAGTGAGCTGTCAGCTAACCACACAGATGTGAGTTTAGCCTCAGGGTTGTGTGTATCTTAAAAACAGTGTTGCGAGATTGTGAGTTTGCTGGATGAGTAAACCTGTGTAAAAAAACTAGAGTGTTGTTAAAATTGTCACTTGTTTTAAATATTTCTCACTTTGCACGCACCTTAACTGTGGCATAACTTTAATCTTTACCAGCTGCAGCCTGTACATATGGAGTTATGCATATGAATGTTATACATTTTCAGTGCACTACACTACCTTGTAATGCTTTTAGTTGCTACTGTTGATCCATCCATTCGCTTCCGCTTATCCTTTTCAGGTTTGCAGGGGGCACTAATGGGATCAATGGGATTAATGGGATGAATTGGAGATAAATATTGGCCAATAGAAAAGGGATAAGATGCCAGCAAAAAAGTAGAAAGTTCTTTATATTTATTAATTAATTAATTTATTAATGGCAGAAATGTTTCAGCAATAAATCATAATCTGGGTAGCCTAATACAGACAACAGTCACAATAATGAAAGTCAGGTTAGATTCCTGTAACATTCAGAAATCAGAGCTCTAATTTTAAAATAAAACCAGCACAACATACAAAAATACAGTTTTTGAAAAATAGTATCAAGACAATATCAATATACACACATAATCTATGATGTTAAAATCACTAGACATAGGAAAAATAAATGTGTAAAAATATAAATATAATATATGTAGGTAGAAAGTTAACACTAAAGTTAACAGATGTTGAAAAAATCCATAAATATTCTGCAGCTAAATGACAAAAACATATATTCAATATCAAATATCAGTGCACAAAAGGTATCCGCTTACATCATAGCTTCCCAGTTTAGACATTGGGGGATTATCTCCTGTTACAGCAGAAAAGCAGAAGGATAAAGAATTATGGCAATGAGCCCTGACTAGTATTTCTCTCAGGTTTTTAGCACAAATTGATTTATTATTGAACAAATGACCTGTGTAAGGGTCACCAGATAAAATATGCCAATATTTACTGATACTTCTTTGTAACTGTTAAGATAAAGGAGAAAATGTGGTGGCAAACACCACATTTTTGAGCCCCTCCTTGAGATACATTTAGGTGTCAATAAATTACTGCTCTCTATGTTTTTGACTCTATCTTTCAGATAGAGTCAGGTCTCTTAAAGCTGTAACCTCTAATGGTTACAAATATCTCAGGCTTGTTCTTCAAAGGCTTTTTTGTATATTATGCTTGTGTCTTTTTCTTTTTTTATGTTATGATTGGCACAGTTTTGCTTTTTTGGAGGCGTTTTTCTTTACAGATGTTATTCATTAAGTAATTATTACTTATTATTAACTAATAGCATTATTACTTAATGCTAAGTTATAGCATTAACTAATAAGGCACTACTTTTTGATTGGTCAAAGAGTCTAACCTGGCTTTTAAGGGAAGTATTATCCAATAAATACTGTACAAACTACAGTATCTAATTAATAAAGGGAAATATAACAAAGTAGCTCTGTAGCAGAGAATAGGATAAATCAGAGATTGGATGTGCAGGAAACTCTTATTAAAATGAGTTCTTATAGGATGTGTCAACATTAACCAATAATTGCAAAGCAAAGCGTCTGGACTTCTTTAAGTTGCTTGAAGACGTTTCACCTCTCATCCGAGAAGCTTCTTCAGTTCTAAGGTCAAATGGTGGGGAGTCCCAGATTTAAACCTAGTGGGAGTATCCCCCCACAGAGGGACAAAAGGACCCCCTGATGATCCTCTAATCGCCTGAGCCAAGGTGTGAAAATGGGTGTGGGTCCCAATCAGCCAGGGTTTCAGGTGAGCTCATTGTGAAACCTGGCCCCACCTTATCATGCGAATTCCTGAGGTCAGATGGCCCAGGATGTGAGTGGGCATTAAGGCGTCTGGGGAGGGAACTCAAAACTGGATTATAGATGGCAGACAGTTGGTGTCGTAAACCACCAGCTCTGTTCAAAGATGGTCGCTCACAGTGGACATAGATGGCTTCTTTCACTCCTCTTTCAAACCATCTGTCCTCTCTGTCCAAAATGTGAACATTGGCATCCTCGAAAGAGTGTCCTTTATCCTTAAGTTCTTAAGCTTAAGCTTCTCGGATGAGAGGTGAAACGTCTTCAAGCAACTTAAAGAAGTCCAGACGCTTTTCTTTGCAAGCTCATTTGACTGCGATGACCTGGATGACTGAGAACCTTCACAGACATTAACCAATAATATAAAGTCAATTTTTTAATATTTGAATATCTATTTATGCTTATAAACTGATATTTTGGAGGAATACATTTTTATTTTTATTTAAAAAAATGTTTGTTTGAATGTCAACTTTTTGATAATAATGTGCTTTTAACACCTTCATACATACATTACTTTGGCTGAGGGTCAGTAGATCAGTCTTCACTCGTCTTTATTTTATTTGTATGCTTTTCAGGGAAGTGAACGTCCACTGTGGAATCCTGAACAATCACAACCTGATTCGGGATTCACATCCAGCTTCAGAATCTGGCCTCTGACTGACCAAGAAGAACTGAAAAGACAGGTAGGAATCAGAAGCATGCACAAACCTTTGGCTTTACTGGTTTGATGTCAGACGTCACAGACAGCGTGTTTGTCTCTGCAGCGCCAGTCTCAGTTCCTGATGCACCGCCGCCTGGCCATGAACACTGAGAGAGAGCAAGTGAAGGAGAACAAGCAGCACAGGAAGCACCTGAAACAGACAGCAAGGTGAAGAGAGGACAGGCGTACCATGCTGTATCGCTTCCTCTTGTGGTTTGGGGCGTTCCATTAAAGTGAATCTAAATCTCTATAGTGTGTCAAACAGCAGATCTCTCTAACATGACACATTTTCACAGCAGAGGAAATAAAAACATTTGTTTTCTTAGCTGAACAGTGAGCTTGCTTGGAATACAATAGATATCCAAAGTAATTAAAAAAAACCCTCCTTTAAACTTAAATTACATGTTATTGTCAGTGAAAATCTCCTTTCGTGTGTTCCTGTCTTCACCGAAGGATCAAAGCGGAGAAAGAACAGATCCGTCTGGAGGAGGAGAGGAAGCTGGAGAGAGTTCAACAGCTCGCAGAGGCCAGGCAGAAGCTGGAGGAGAGGGAGCTGCTGATTCTGGAGCGACTAAAGCTTGAGGAGGATGAGAGAGCTGTGGAGTTACAGAGGAGGAAAAGAGAGGAAAAAGGCAAAGTAGCTGCTAGGTAATTAAGCAAGAGAGACTCAACTGAATATACCTAATGCAATTAAAACAGGAAAATCCACTGATGTTTAAATGTGGAAGTCTGTTTGCAGTCATTGGAGAGTGCTACTTGATTTTTATTTAAGGCTAGATTTTGAAGGCTTTTGTAGCCTCCAATAGGATAACAGATGTAAACCTGCTGCAAACCTATTTGAGAGACGGGGCATATGTGGGTCTGTAGGGTTAATTTTCATTTTCTGCCACTCATCTGGAGTCGCATAATATTTCTCCCCATTAGTGTTTTCTGCCTCTTCCTGGCTAGAGTCTGGTCCATTTCCAGGTCCAGTGAGATGTGGTGTATAATCAATCAAGACATTTTTGTATATTGACAAGTGATCAGTAGGGGAAGGGGAGAATGTGAAGTCATCTTTATGGGGCGAAGAGTTAAAATTTTACTTTCTAATTGTTTTTGTGTCGTTAGAAATAAAATGAGCTTGACTGTAGCTGTGACTTCAGTAATAAATATATAATAAAATTGATCAAATTTTAAGTCCCAGTTACACAAATGGGAAAAGTGATACCCCCTGTTTGTAAGTATGACCCTCACAAACCACTGTTTAAAAAAAAATGTATGCATGGCTTTGTGAAGCTGAACCTCTCCTTATTATTTCTGCAGGTTCATTGAAGCTCTGAGAGCTCAAATGAAGGAGCGAATGTCTCAGGTGAAACTGGAGCTCCCTCCTCTCTGCTGCTGTGCGTCCTCGTTCTGGGACTCCCACCCCGACACCTGCGCTAACAACTGTGTTTTCTACAATAATCCCAAAGGTGAGGAATTCACACTCAACCATCTGCTTGCTTACTGAGCTTCAATCCAACTACATGAAAACATTTTTTTGTTCTGCAGTTTATGCCCAGGCCCTACATTCAGCGTTGGCGAGTTTGGATTTGCAGTAAAAGGAAGCTGATGTCTGCCTGAAGGTCCGGTCTCAGATTTTGGGAAATCTTGTGTACGTTTTCTAACCTACGTTCAGATCAGTGCTCTCGCTTAGCACTGAGGAGTCCAGGACATGTTGAGCCTCCACAATAGAAGAGATTTATATGTTTCAGTTTATTGTTGTCTTCCAGAAATAAAATCATACGTTTCTCTAAGCTCTAAGGAGGGAATCCAGAATGATGCTTTTACTCTGAAATGTTTTAAAGATGATTTGGTGCACAGATTGTTTTCTAAATGAGCAATAACAAACATGATGTTTCTCATTGCCTTTGACTCCTGTCGTTGCCTGTAGCATTATTATCGGATCATCTTCACTTTCCCCAGATCTTTGATTTTAATACTTGGAAAACTGATCATGTTGTCACTGAACAGTCAGATTCCTATATTTATTCTGCTGGTTGTGAAGAATAACACGGAGTATAAAATTTCCTTTTGAACTCTTTGGCTTTGTTTAATTATTTCTTATTAAAGCTGACAGAAATTTGCTTTGATTTATTTATTTGTAATGAAGGAATTTGTGCAGTGTCTTACTCTGTGTATGTAGTTTTAATGGCGGTAGTTAATGTGCTGAGTAAGCAACTAAACTTGAAAATGTCCTTGTGAGGATTTGCTGTTTGTTGTGTGGGTTTTAGGACTCCATTTAACAAATAACACTTCTGTTATGTTGTTGTTTTTTTTAAATGTCACTTTCTGTGGTAAATACAAATTGTGAAATGGTGTGGTCTTATAAACATCTGCTTTTAAAAATTGTATTCCTTTTTATGATTTTGTGACCGATGCACATTTATATGTTTTAAAATGGTGATAGTTATTTACACTTTTATTATTTTAACATCAGCTCCAGTTATTTTTGTTACATTGTGGTTACATAGTTGTGTAGCTCATTCACTGGCAAAATATCAGACTCACTGGCCCTTTTGTTAGGTCACCCATTCAGTTGCTTGTTACGTCCTTTAATTTTCCAATCACATGGCAGCAGCTCAATGTATTTGGGCTTGTAGACATGGTCAAAACAACCTGCTTAAGTTCAAATTGAGGATCAGAATGGGGAAGAAAGGTGATTTAAGTGACTTAACATGGCATGGTTGCTGATGCCTGACTGGCTGAACTTTATATTTTAGAAACTGCTGATCTGCTAGGATATTCCCTCACAATCTCAGGAAATTACAACAACACAGGCTAACCAAAAATGATCGATAGAAGATTGGAAAAGTGTTGCCCATAAGGTCCCGTTAGGCTTTAACATCTTTTTCATTAGTACGGACTCGGATCACCTTGCCACGACTGGACTGATTTTCCTTATTACAATGGAGTAACTTCCAATGTGTTGGGTAGTTGTCATAGCAACGCGTCCGAGCGTCCCGCGACGTAATTAATATGCGACACGAACGCTGGACGTCCAGGGAAGAATATACCAGCGCTCGGTCTGTGTCATCAGACTCGGAGGACCACGGCAATTTTTTTGTAACCATTTCCCTCTGCTCGCCCGGAAGGACTTTGATCTGAAGTGTAACATTTTAAAGACCCTAACACGTGCTTGTCAGGTACTTTTAACTCTGTTGCATTTTAACTTAAATTGAAATACCTCCACTTTGAGCAGTCCCACCCACCGTCCAACCCCGTTTAGAAAAAACAAGGGTCTTTGAAACGCCTGCGTGACGTCACGCATACGCGCATACATACGGGCTGGTGGACAGGCTGTCGCCGGGAGGCTGGAAAATCTTATGGAAAACCAAACCAACATTGGAGTATTAATAGCAGCGGTGTCTTACACTTGTATCACAGCGTTTAAGAGGCAGGTCGGCTCTTCTGACTGCGTACTTGAAGTATAAAAGCCGGTCATTATGGAGCATTGCTGGAGATTCACGGAGGGTACCTCCCAACAGGAGCTGCTTTACAGCTCCCGTAGCTAACCCATGTGAGCCTCTATTTTAGCAGGCACACAGGTCTGTTTTTATTTTGCGGTACTGCATAAGTTAGCCTCTGTTTTCATCCAGGGTTAGTCAGCTCTCTGCGTTTATTCATCTGTACCTGCTCAGCATCCGTCTGCTTCCAAGGGGACATGCCCGGGACCCACTGCTGAGAGTCTGTTTTCTCACAATATTTAAAATAATTCAATGAAAATGAAGTCGTCTCTGGCTCCTGGGATAAGACTTATCACCAACTTTTCTCGGGATAGTTGGTAAGTTTCCATTCTTATGGTCCTCTTGGCGCACACGCAGCCCTGTAATGGAGATTGCTGCTAAATGATTGATATCTCTGCTAAATGATTGACTCAAACTAGTCGATAAACCGTCAGAATGTGAACTGTTCTGGGACCAGTAAATCCACAGACATTATCATGTAACCAGCTATTGTTTTATATGTCTCAGTTCCTGTTATAAATGTATTACTACTTCTTGTTTTCATCGGGTTTTATATACCCGGCACGTCTGGTTTCCCCTGTGCGAATCTAGAATCCCACCAAACTCCATTAAAAAAAATTGACATTTTAAGAGGTGGCCGGCCACAGTTTCCAGTGTCGACCACTGGGTTATTTTGCAATAACCGAAAACTGTCGAAAGGGATTTATACCTCCAGATTTATCAGCAAATAAAGTGTCAGTAAAGTGCCATTCCATTATATTTCCTGCTTTTCTAAATCTGACTGAATATAGAAAATACAAATTTTTCTTAAGACAACTCAGGCTCCTCAGGTATGTTTTGTAAATGCAGTGTGTTTGCTGGTTACCAAGCTGGAAAACTGCAAGCCACCAAAAAGTTACAAATTGCACAGATTTTATGGAATACAATGAAAAAAATAAAAAAGGAACTGCGGCTGCAGTAAAGACTGAAACTAACTGGGTGAATCTTGAAGAGAGTTTTCATCAGTGAGTCTCATGAGGATTGTGTAGCTCAGAATGAGTCGGACCAGTCTGATAGATGGATCCCCACCAAAAGAAAAGCCAGCAACTGGAAAAAAAAGCATCTTTAAAGTCTTAAAATGTTTGAGGAAAGGAGAATACACGAGAGTAGGAAGAGTATCATGTGACTCAACTTCAGTTTCATATACTTTGAGAAGGTCACATTGAAATTATTAAAGAAAATGATTGAATTATTGACCCACATTGTGCCGCACAAACAAAATGTTTGTCTCACACACAGTTTGTTATTAACAAAGGATGTGCCCTTAACTCCTCCCCCCATATCTGCTCGGAACACTCCTGCAGTCCATTGTGGTTTGCCATGATAATAACAGCCAGAATATGAAAACCATTCAATAACCATATGTACAGCATAGTATAAATTTCTCCAAAAACAAAGATCAAACTAAATAATCAAATGATGATAATAAGACAAAACTGAATGTTTCATAAACAATGATGATGATATGTTAGGGTTTATGTTTGTTTACCACCTTCTGAAAGCATTTTTTATGCACAGTCTTCACCACAAAGTTTATCAATTCAGACAAATGTGCGTCTTATTTGTGTTTGTCCTGATTCCTGCTTCTTTAAACACACCTTCGTACTGTATCTCTCAAATTCCAAACAATTTAGGTGAAATCACCTGGACTAAAAGAA
Source organism: Perissodus microlepis (assembly GCF_051167445.1). NCBI lineage: Eukaryota > Metazoa > Chordata > Actinopteri > Cichliformes > Cichlidae > Perissodus > Perissodus microlepis. The sequence continues at coordinate 24,962,727 of NC_140470.1, read as the reverse complement.
CTTTAGGTTCAAATTCCCTTTGAAGAGTCACAGACAAACTTTCAAAGGTCATAAACTAATTAAAAGTATACTTTGAATTATTTAACACTCTTGCATCTCAAATTAACACATTACACTCCAAGTATAATGTGAGCACTGCGAATACTTTTTCCACTTATTAACTTGTGTTGTTTAGCCAGCATGAAAACAGCTGATCTGTGAGTTTGTTACCCAAACAAATATTTCTACGTCAGTGGAAAGTTTTACTGTTTCGTGTCATGTGTTTGTGCTGGAGGCATTTTAATTGATGTCACTGCATGATTAATAAGCATACCTTAGTTATTCTCTTTGTAGGTTTATTTTTATTATTCTGTTTTGATATTTTGAATAATAAAGATAATTTGATTGTCATTTTTTAATGATTTTGGTTGTAATGTGTCTGTTTTTGCAGGTATCGTGGTTTTATTCTCATCCTCACCTTCCTGTTCTACACAGCCTATCACTTGTCACGGAAACCTATCAGCATCGTTAAGGTGACTGGAACAGTTGAATTTCTTTTTACGAACACTATTAACACTGTTTTTGCAGGATCAAATGCTCTCTAGAAGGACAGAACATGTCTTTCTTGTCTTGTACTTTTTACCCTCAAAAATGGATAAAATCTTTACCTTAACACTGCTCACTCAGGCCATTTGTTATCTCCTTACAGATATATTAATTAAATCTATTTCTAACATTCAATCTTTAGCTTGTCACATGATCAGGGAGACAACAGAAGATAAGCTCTTTTAAGAAAATAACTTTATCTACATATAACTCAGACACAGCCACAATTAAAGGTATTCGTGTCTTTACAAATTCATAGAAATTAACAGCCGAAGCACAAAAGCTGGTAGAAAAGCAAACGGCTCTAAAGGACGTCTGCTGAATATGCTAAAGGGATTTTCTTAAACATCTATCATGTGATACTCAGGTGAAAGGATTACCATTGTCTGTAAGTCCTGTTGAACTGGGACGTAAAGCTAACGGCTAATTTCCTGTACCATATATGTCTTCTTTCATGAGCTGTTGTTTCAATCAAAGATAGTCAAGCAACAATAGAAAGTGTTTGCATGACACAGCAATGGTCTGCAAATGAAGGCTTTTAAAGTCAAATGCTGTAAAAGCCCCTCATTGTTTAAATTACAAAGTATTCATGAAGTGGTCATAAAACAATCATAGGCTGTGATCCTTTCACCCTGAGAGCTGCAGTGTGTTGTTTGTGGTAATAGTGGTATCCTGGCATATTCTTATACTGTATCTTTATACATTTATACACCTATAGAAGATATTTTTTTTTATCTTTGGCTCTTCATTTGCTTGTGTCAACTACTGTTTTAGTCATTTCAATTGGTTTCTTTCCACGTTCTTCTCTCGCACTCAGAGTGAACTGCACAGAAACTGCTCCAACGTCATTCAGCCAAAAGACATTAATATAACCAATAATGTTACCTGGTGTGATTGGCCACCCTTTGGTAAGTCCTTTAATTGCTGTCATTAATGCTCACTTTGGAAACACAACTTCTAGTAGATGAGATTTTGGACAATTGCAGCTCTCAGAAAGTTTCAGTGTACCAAATTATTACTACACATGATTTATCAGTTGGTTAGGTGTTTGCAGTGGAAAAAGTGGCGTATCCATGCATAGGAGGAGCTGCTGTGGTGAAGCAGCTTCTTGAAGCTCTGAAACTCAAAAGAACAAGGAAAAGGGAGACTTTGTTTGTCGTCTGTAGTACCCTAGAAATTCCAAGTATGTTGATGCATGATTACCTACTGCGAAGGACATGCTGATAACTAAATAGTTTGTAGTGTGGGTGTAGATTTTCTCTGAGACTGGAGGCCACATTATAGAGGTGTTCAAGTAAATTTTACACCTTTTCTAGATCATTTTATGACGAAAACTTTAAAATCAGCCACTATGAGATACTACAAAATGAACTGGTGGTTTTGCTCTGGTTTTATATTTGTGTTTTTATATTTTTTTTATATTAGAGTTTTTGGTTAAAGTCCATCAGCTGCTGTTGACTCACGTATAGTTGTCTTTACTTGTTGGCATTAGTATTATAGGTTATTTAAACCACATACACAGCTACACTGTGGCCAGAAGTTGAGGTTAATAGATGAAATCTGCAGTACCTGGAACTTTTTTTGGGAAAAGTCTGGTGGAGAGTTAAGCTTAGTGCTCTAAATCCACATAGAGGCTGCACTGTCGTGGCCAAGGTTGTTGTTTGTGTTTGTGCTTGTGAGCTGCTGTGAAACTGAGCTGATCATGTGGGACCTGCAGCTGATAAATATTTAACTTTTAGTTAATGTTACAGAAACACAGAAAAGAGATAAGTGTTCAAAGCTGCACTGGAAGAATACTGGCTATAAGATAGATACAATTACATCTTCTACAACAGAGAGAATTACCACCAGTTGCACTTGTCATAGTTCCTGTGCTCTGTGGTTACTTTTCTGGGAAGTTTGAAAGCAGCTAAATTACAGGGATTATATTAAAAAGGGTCCTACTATCGTTCCTTCCTCTTTCTCAAGCAACTTTAAGTCTGGGGTTAAGTTTGCAGCTTGAATCTAGTCCAGCTGTGATCGTGTGAGAGCCTGTAATAGGTTAATAGTCCATCATATGGTCAGACCAGAGAGCCAGACAACTCTGTGTTCACAGATCTGCCTGTGAACACAGACGTCCCACCCACCGGTTCATTTAAAACATGTTTTTTGCGAATAAACCAATCAGAAGAAAGTTGACATAAAGGGGACCGTTAAAGATAGAAGAGCTATTAATAATATTAATTAGACATATATTATGATGTTGTTTAGCAACAACCTAGCAACAGACTAAGTTCACTGACCAAACAACATTATAGCATAGGCATGTGGTAGTAAGATAAACAAGAATTATTTTATTAATGACAGGAATAAAATGAGGAGCTGGGAATGAGATTAACAGGTCCAGATCTCTGCTGCAGTTTTGTGTGTGTGAGCCATACTAATTGACAAAGACCTTACAAAATGATACGTGCTGATGCGGAGAAAAGTAACAGTTTTATCTGTTTTCTCGTTAAAGACCAGGACAACTATCAGACACTGTTTGGGGTCTTGGATAACTGCTTTCTGGTTGCTTATGCCATCGGGATGTTTTTCAGGTTTGTATTTGCTGTTTTTGGCTGACCTTGTTGTGTTTTTGTCTGAGAGGGCATGTGCTGCACTGACTAATAATCATCTCTCATGTTCTCAGTGGGATATTTGGTGAGCGTCTCCCTCTGCGGTACTACCTGAGTATTGGGATGTTGATGAGTGGGTTGTTCACATGTCTGTTTGGCCTCGGCTTCTACTGGAACATCCACTCACTGGGGTACTACGCCTTCATCCAGGTAAAGAAACAAATCCACAAACCTGACCTTTAATTTACTTTCTGATTCATGTATCCTGTTCTGTTTTATTATTTCAATTGTGGGGCATCTGACTGTGATATCATTTGTAAATAAGAGCTGAAATGTGTGCTCATCAGCCAGACATTAGCTGATTTAGGTTGCTAGCATGAAAGTGGTGGTTTTGTTAGCCACACAGTTGAGAAAGTAAATCGGTAAATGTCCTGTAAAAATCCACTATTAGACAAAAACAGGGGAAGAGAGTGTAGAAACATCTTGACACTTTCTTGATTTAAAAAATTAAAGGAGTGAGTTTGACTTTTTGTTCTCACCTGACTGAGCAGTTAAAACACTGAGCCCGCCCTGACTGAACTAAACTGAAATTACAGACTCTTTGAAGTTGATTAATCTAACACTTGGACACAAATGAAAAGCAAACTGCGGTTTTACACGATTTAACTTCATCTTTACTGAACAGCAGCCAGCTGCAGTGACCGTGGAGAGCTTCCCTGGAACTATCAGCTATCAGTGCTCCTTCAGAGACACAAACCCAGATGGAGATGCTGCATAAATACACTGTGTTTACAGTTCAATTTGTGACATAAAGTAAAGTTTAGCTGTTGTATTAGTCTAAGAGAGAAAGTAGATTTGCATCCTTTTATCTTATATTGCACAAGCCTTTTGTTTACATTTCTAAACGGATTGTCTTTAAATCTCTTTCTCTGCTGAGAATGAGGAAACTTTGATTTGCTATAAACACAATTGTGTCCATTTCGGAAACAACTGCAGCATACAAAAAAACTGCATTAGGTGGAAAAAATAAGGGAAGTGCAGTGATCAGATGAGCTGTCTCTTGCTGACCTCAGGTTTTACTGATCGCTGAGCTCTGTAGAAATGTTTTCTCTCACTCAGTGCCTCGTCTTAAACAAAGGCGCTGTCAGAAAAGTGTTATTTCACTTCAGGGCTTTTTTCACGCCTTTTGACCACTAATGATCACACACCAATGGGTTGGATTAGCTCAGAAACAAGTGAAAAAATTAGCTTCAGCCACAGCTTAGGCTAGTTGCCTTCCCATAAATTAGGGATGCCAGTAATGAGACTATTTATTCTGTTTTTTAAGTCTTTAAATCGAAACCTCAGCTTAAAAAAACCTGGAGATATTTGATTTATATATATATAAAAAGCAGAAAAGCTGCACACCCTTATCTTTGACATGAGTTTGTCCACCTATAAATGCAGGAAAATATTTATTTATTGAATTTTTCTGACCTTTGTGCAGTTGCCAGATTGCAGTATTGTTTTACACCTCTGAAGTATCACATGAGCTTCACACGCGTCACATGACCAGCAGTCAAATTCCGTCAGCACTTCTCAGGAAAGCATGGAAAGTTAATCAATTAATAAATAAAGTTAAAATTAATAAAGTTAATTTTTAATAAAAATAGGATCCATTCAATAAATGGACAATGAGTTTATTCTAAGGTCTTTACCTCAAAATTGAATTGAATTGAGTTTGTAAGGAAAAAAAAGCCGTCTATGGCAATAGAGAAATTGAAATCTGTGACCGGAAGTATTTAAAAAACTGGGTCAACAGTATTTATTTCATTTATGATCCTGTTTATTTTAACCTGTTAACATGTGCACTTTAGGTATGGATATTGAGCATCTCTTACAGGCGTGACCACTGAGAGCTCTGCAGGTCAGTGCAGACCTCTCTTAGCAGCTTTTCCACTTGAACGTGCACAGATCACATGGTGGCTTAGTCACTCTTAGATCACACTTATCACATGACTCACAGCTGCATCACATGACTGCACATGCAGAGCTTTGCTTATATCAGTTTGGTGTAGGAATGTTGAGAATCAGTGTTTGTTGATCTCTTCTTCTTTTCCTCTTTATGCGGAGTTTACAGGGTTTCATGAAGAACGTTAACACAGTCCAGGTTCTCTTTCTGTTTCATTCTGCAGGTCATGAACGGGCTGGTGCAGACCACCGGTTGGCCAGCAGTGGTGGCTTGTGTTGGCAACTGGTTTGGAAAGGGGAAGTAAGTAGTGGGGGAGAATTCATGCTGAATGTGCATTATAAATTGCTTTTTTTCCTTCTTTTTTCTTTCTTTTTTTGATGGCAGCAGAATGAAACACAAGCACATTGTCAAACCAGGCTTGGTTGTAGGTCAGACGACACTCACATCATAAATTAAAGTTATGAGCCTGAACAACTGGTTCTCACTGAAGTAGAACTACAAGCACAGCAAGCAGACAGACATCATATTAAGAATATATAATTGGCTCTAAAAATACACTAAAGAAAGGGGCAGGGAACAGAAAAAAGAACAATATTTATAGTAACAGTCACATGTCTGTCAGTGTTTGCACTGCTGCTATTGATTATTTCTACCTCAGCCAGTCAAAGAAGTTAGGTTACACTAAAAAGAAGATTGCATGTGTACATAGGTGATGAGTATTGACAAGATCTAATTGACTGCCATTATCAGTTCCGCTTATAGGTCGGATTCTCGATCAGTTCCCTTATTAACTCCTCATCAATTCTGAGTGCAAAACTATTGATATCTTTGAGTCTGAACACGGTGTCCAGTTCAAAATAAGCTTTTATGTGACTTAGGTGTGCAAAAGCTGTCATAAGTTTGAAATCGTAGTTTTGCAAGCATTGATCAAAGAAATCGATTAGCTGCGTGAAAGTGATTCTCAGCTAGAAGCAGTTATGTGATGTCAGTGGTTCACATGTACTCTCGCCGCTCAGTGCAAAGTCCATGTTTTGTGCTCTGAAGTGTCTTATTGTTAAGCTTTAAATAGGTAATCAATCATCAATGCAACGTTTTAGAAAATCTGCTGGAGTCTTTGTGTTAGGGGAATTGCTGTAAACCTGCCTTTACCTGACATATGTAATCATATGTCAGGTGCAACATATTTATATGATAAAGAAAAGCATCAGGAGTAAATATGAGGCACTTACATATGAAATTTTAACTTCAACAGATAACAGGACTGTTCTCTTTTTCATTCATCTCCATAATTTTGCTTGTCACTGCTCTGATTTTTGCTCATACTGAGGCTCCCGGCTGTGGATAACTTTAGCTTGAGACACTTTTCCCATGTAACGTGGCTACATGCTACAGGTTGACTACAAACTATTTAACAATATAAACCTGGATATTTATGGACATAAAAAACCCCCAAAACATCTGTTATCAGTTTCTGGCAGATGACTGCTTTTTAACACAAAACTGATCCCTCACCTGTCACTCAACTCAAATATCATTTTGTAAACCCAGACAAGTAACAAACACGAGGATTTTGACAGAGTAAACCTGTCGAACAATCTCCATATTTGAGAATTGAAACTCATCATTTTACTGTCATTCTATTAATTTCTCAATGACTCGAGTAGAGGCACCTCTGCAGCTTTGTATCAACCATAATGATTTTTTTACTCAATATCTCAATACTTAATCTCAATATGAAGTTTCAGGCAGACATGTCAGTTGGAACTAATTTAGCAGACTGACAGATCTGGAGTGGAGAGATAACCTGTGTGAACCGCTGCATCTGGAAGTCCTGCACAGGCGGTGCATGAGAATGACATACATCATGTTTCAGAACTGGATATTGAATATTCTAGCACCTGCACAAAAATCCTGCAAAGTTCACCAAATGTCAATTTGACCAGGTTTTTTCTGGCCATATCAACAAACATTTTAAGTTTTTTTTTACCTTAATCAAAACGTGGGAGAAAATGGACATCATGCTTATTAGTCAGTTAAAGAATCGGCTTGTTCTTATGTACATTTGTAATCTGGCTAAGCCTGTTTTCCTGCCTCCCAGTGGTCATGCTAAGATATGTTAACCATTGTCTGGGTCCTGCAAATCTCTTGTGCTCCCGGATTCAGAGTATCAGAGAGCACAAGAAATGATTGTGAATCATCACAGCACACACGCTCTCTCAGATAAAAAGGTCAGCCAAAAAAAAGCACACACAAACCTGGAAAACACCCTGATGGCTTTATCCAAGACCCTGCACAGTGTCTGATAGTTCTAGAGAAACAGGAAACAGATAAAACTCTTTCTTTTCTCCATTTTTAAATTCATAACGTTTATAAATGTGTGTTTTCCAGCTTTATCAGCCAGAAGGAGTTTACTGGCCTTCCACTCACAAAAGCGGTGACAGCTGACACGCACATGACAGTTTTAGGCCTTAATTTGTGGCTCACAGACATTACTTATACATTTGCCACATTGTTTACATGTATAACAGAAGCAAAGCATAGTAGGCCCCATTTAAACCCCAGTAGTGATCTCTGTTTTAATGCACCAGAGCCCTAATTAAGTTCTTGCCTACTTTTTACTTCTCCAAATGTCTTCAGTGCATAAAACAGCATAAAGGCATGCTGACAAGCTTCAAGACTCCAGCTCAGCATTCATGAATCCATTTTGTAAAACTGACTTTCAGCAGGAGAACTTCTCGTGACCTTCTCTGTTTTGATTGCCAGGCGTGGCTTCATCATGGGTGTGTGGAACTCCCACACCTCAGTGGGAAACATCCTGGGCTCCCTCATTGCGGGAGTCTTCGTCTCCACGGCCTGGGGATTATCCTTCATCGTCCCCGGAATCATCATCGCCTGCACTGGGGTCCTGTGCTTCTTCTTCCTGGTTGAGAGTGAGTTTCCGTTTGTCAGACAAAATCCAAAATACTTCCCCAAAGTGAGCTTTAAGATTTAATGTCTCCCGTCCCATTTCGTCCTTTCTCTTTTCAGAACCTGAAGACGTGAACTGCTCATCTCCTCAGCATCATGTAAGTTACAAAAGCAACGCATCCTTTCCCCTCTTTCCATGAAAAAGTCTGCTTGAGCTGTTCATTTGTGTGTCAGAGTGGTCAGGAGAGGAGTCAGGAGGTTGGTGAGACGGCGCCTCTCTTGCGGGACTCATCCATTGTTGATCCATCCATCAATGGAGCCGTCTCCACTGAGCCAGACGTGATTGTTGAGGAGCACAGCGAGGCCATCAGCTTCCTCGGAGCGCTGCGCATACCTGTGAGTGGAAATGGCACCTTTAATCACAGAAATGTGATTGATTGGCTTTGAATGTGCAGATATTTGTGCCATATTTTACAGTAAAATTTTCCCATCACGCTGAGTTTAACTCAAGGGTTGAAAATTGCTAACTTTGGCACCACCTAGTGGCTAATTAAAAATATCACTCCAAACAAACGTTATAAAAACTATTTTAAAGTTTCTTTAAGAATGAAAAATATTCACAAATTGTTTTTATATTTATATTATTAAAGTTGAGGTTGTCAGACTGTTTTTGTCACAGCTGTGTGGCTTAACTGGTCACTTAAATCAGCGGTCCCCAACCTTTTTTGCGCCACGGACCAGTACCGGTCCGAGGCCCGGGGGTTGGGGACCGCTGACTTAAATGAAAAGGAGCCGTTATCAATGTTATTAACGAGACTTTTGTTTCTTCGAAAGTCACAAATCCACGCGGCTCCTGTGAAAACGGCTCTGTGTGTTTATCATGTTAAAGATGGGAGGGGCAGTGATTGGTCGATTAATCTCATTGTTATATTTCCTTTGCTGATAATGAGACTATAGTGTTGCCTAGTAACAAATAAGACAAATTTTACACAACAATTAGAGACCAATTTATGCGTCACTTCTTATCACATTTACTTCACTCACTTTGACTTGATCACTCCCGTGATGATGATCGTTTTTGCTGTTAAGCGATTACCTCTTCTTTTCTTTTTTTTTTTTACTCCAACCAATCAGCAGCGAGCGACTTATCCGCCAGAAAGCATGCAGAAGTCGCCTGGGGGCACTTAACGCTTTTTCTTTTTTTTTCTTCAACTGTCAAAGAAACAGTTGATTTTTCCAGTCAGTGTTTATTATGACTTTAGGAAAGAACCTGTCATGTATGAGAAACAATTACTTTCCCATAAATATGCCTGTCACAAAGACCCGCCCTCCTGGAGGTTTCTGCTGGAAACAGCAATGATTCTGTTGGAATAACATTAAATGTGAATCAAAGATAATGATTAGGAATTTACGTGAGTATATGTTAGGAAAAATAAGACAAGATAAGAGTTATAAAGTTGCAGTTTAACTGCAACTCTATAAATTTAGCCAGTGCAAATAGTCCTGATTAAAAACAAGTTATAACTCTTTTCCACTCTTCAGTATGCCTGGTTAACAAACACTACCAGTGGGTTTTATTATTATTGATAACATGGTGAATTTCTGCTGTTTGTTACTGTTAAACTATTTCTATGAGTCACCTCTTTCTTTGTGATCAGCTATTCATCAGTGGTATGAAGACAGGTTTACATGAACAGGTCCTGAGCAGTGAATGAGTTAAGCATAGATACATGGATACACATTAAATACATTATAGGTACCTGTGTTCATGTATATCTCCTAGGAGAAACCATAGTCATCTGCAATCATATGTGCACTTAAAAAAAGGTTTTTTTTTTTAATCACCTCAAATTATTCTATGCATGGGGAAAGGCCCATGCAGGTGAGAAGGTCTAAGAAATTCAGAGCCCATGAGGTGACTCACAGTCATTTCCCAATGACTTTGAATAAACTGGAATTAAGCGATGTCTTCACTGTGGGTTCATGAGAAAGAGTCAGAGCTGTTTTGAAAACCGTGCATGGATTTGACACGCAACTCTGCTCCTGTCATTGTATCAGTAGGGGAGGGTGTTTGATTTCCACCTGTGTTGCACCTCTCTGATGGTTAACAGTGAATTACAGGATGACAGACACTTTAAGTTGCTTCTGGGGTTTTTTCATGATGTTTTCTGTCTCTCAGGGCGTGGTGGAGTTCTCGCTCTGTCTGCTTTTTGCCAAACTGGTCAGCTACACCTTCCTCTACTGGCTTCCTCTCTACATCTCAAATGTTGGTCAGTATTTACACACATCATTTTACTATTAAGATAATAATGATCAGTTTACGTGATTTAAAGCAGTTTTTAGAGTTAATGCATTTGTTTTGTTTTTGTTTTTTAGCACATTTTGAAGCAAAAGAAGCAGGAGATATGTCGACATTATTTGATGTCGGAGGAATCTTGGGTAAGCTTTGAGTCTTGTTTGATTTGTAAAATCACTCAGTTCAGTTTTTGTCAGAAATAAATATGCAGAACATGATGCAAAAATGCATCATTGCAGTGTGACTGTGTCACATACGTCTGTGTGACAGGCGGGATTTGGACCCAAATGCAGAAAATAAACTCAAGACTACAGCTTTATTCCTGTAACCCTAAAGGAATGCTGAAAGTAAAAATGTTTGCACAATAGGAAACCAAAATATCAGAAATATCATGAAACACAGGAGAAGGAGGTGCAGAGCATTGAGGAACGACATGAGGAAGGGCAAAGGGAGAAGTGGGGTTATAAATAAACACAAGATAATAAGGAAAATCAGAAACACCTGGGAACATAGCTGGTACAAATCTGGGATACAAGACTAGGAAAGGAAAACTGAATGTTAAACACATGAGACAAAGGTTACGAAAATAATACAGGAAAAAGCAAGACAGGGATACCTAACACAGAGACAGATGGTCAGATATGGTACAGGGAAACGTGAGGGAGACCTGAAGACCAAACTCTGAGTACAAACAACAACAGCTGTAACGGGGGATAAATACAAGTGAAATATACAAAGGTGAAAACTATGCAGTAAGTAAAAATATAATAAATATATAATACATATATAGTTATATTAAACTAATTATAAACAATTATAAGTAGTGATATCTTAGTCTTCTGTAGAAACAAAGATCTTTAAAATTAAAACTAAAAACTTTTTTGAACACTTGTTTTTAATGAATTCTTAATATTAAAATCTCCCAATTTTATGCAGTCAAAATCTTCAGCTTTTAACCTTTAAATAACCTTTAAATGTGTGCAGTTTTTAGTATTCAAAGTATAATATATTGCATAATATCCATGCTCAGTGATAGCGATAGAACAAAAGGATTCTGAATTTAGGCAAGATTTCAGGTTGTGAGGTTTGAGTGGGTGGTGACGGTGAGGTAGATGTGAAGTTTTTCAGCTGTGAACATTTCATGCAGGTATCTCCTGCTCTTAAACAGTTATGGGGGTTCAACAAATGTGGAAAAAATAAGACAACTTAAAAGGTGTCAAATTTTCAACCCGCCCGTATGTAGTTCAAGAGACCGTAACTCTGAAAAGATTTGTGGGAAGAAGGAAAAACTTTTCACAATAATCTGACTGAACTGTCTTTGTGTCTGTAGGAGGCATCTTGGCGGGCCTTGTGTCTGACTACACTGGGGGGAGGGCGTCGACATGCTGCGTCATGCTGGTTGCTGCTGCCCCCATGGTGAGTGTCACCTCTTATATTAGATTAATAATACGATTGTGGAGCAGTGAAAATGGACGGGGGATGGGAGGGTGGCTGGTGTAAACTTGATTTTTAAAAATCCAAGAGGTCTACAACACTTTCATTTAAATAACTAACACTTGTCATGGTTAGAGGCTTCTGCATACAAGCCTTCATCATGGGTAAAAAACCTCAAATTTATTAATTGCATCTTGCTAGTATTGGGTTGGACCCTCTTTTACCTCCAGAACTGCATTAATTCTTCATGGCATCGATTGAACAAGGTGCTGGAAACACTCATCTGAGATTTAGGTCCACATTGAGACGACAGCATCACACAGTTTCTGTAGGATGTGACTCTCCCGTTCCACCATATCCCAAAGGTGCTCGATTGGATTGAGATCTGGTCACTGTGGAGGCTATTTGAGCACAGTGAGCTCATTCTTATGTTCAAGAAACCGTTTGAAGATGTTAAAAACAAGTGTAAAAAGTTCAAATAAGTTTTCAGCAAGTTCAAGATTTTTTTTTTACAGAAGATCACTCAGTGTGTGGGAGGTGTGACTAAAGCAACACTGTGATGTCACGCTTCATGAAAGATCAACACCCAGTCTAAGAGTGCTGTTTAAAAAGGATAGGTGTATATGTATTACGCTTTTGATACTCCTTATTATCATGTGGTGACAATAAAGAAAAAAAACCTGGATTATCTTCAGCTTTACAGTTGAGGGACCGTTGTTGTCCACTGGCACCAGATTTGTTCCATTCAAAATAAGAAAAACTCACTGAAATATGAAAACAGACAGTATATATACAGACAGTATATTCTGCTGTTCACAAAAGTCAATCACAAGTGTGTGCTGGTGTTTTTGCCTTTTTTGTGTTCATGCAATTTTTTTGTAACATCTAGTAAAAAAACAAAACAAAACAGAGAAATGAATTTAGCTGCAGCTTATACGTAAAACTGGATCAAAGTTAAGTGTTATTTTGGCTCCATGTTAGTGTAACCACAATAAGGTAATTTTACCAAAAAAACACAAATAGAAGAAATGATAATTGATCTCAGACACTGTAACATTGAATGCAAAGCCAGTGTTATTCATAGCATGGACTTGCAGATGGAGCACTCCTACAAATGTCGACCACAGTTTTTGACCAGTTCAAATCATAAAAAACAGAAAAAAAATTTGATAAGGAGATTTAAGTGTTTTGTTTTTGTCTTTGTTTTTTTTCAAATCTGCTGGTTTTAACTAATAATGACACAGAAACATCCTGAGCAGCATTGTTAACGCCTGCTCCAAAAGCAGGGTGATTTCTCTCACTGGGGTAAAACTTATTAATCATTTTGACCAGTTTTTTTTGACCAGTTTTGTCATCCGAGTTCAGGAAGCTTCTCTCAGTCAAAGTGTATTTAATGTTTTTGACAGGATGATATTTCACACTGATGTGAGAGGTTTCTGGCTGTAGGTTGATGTAATAATTGTCACCCATGTGCAGATTTTCCACAATTAGTTGCGTGGCTGATTATTTGTTTTGCTCTCTTCTCAGCTTTTCCTCTATAATTACATCGGGCAGAGGAGCCTCGGTACTACAATCGGTAAGACTTCTTTATTTTGTCATTTTTAACTTGGATACTAATCACATTAAAAACACCTTGTTGTTTGTTGTTGTTTACTCAAATTACATTCTTGTATAAAGTTTAAGAGTTTATGACACAATATTATGGAGTGTATGTAGCGTATGGTCATGATTGTAAACTGGTCACTTTGCCAAAATCAAAGTAAAATTCAAGAATATGAAGGAAAGAGGAGACAGGAAGTATTGCACAGTAAAGCATTTTTGATAATCAAGACGTCTGGAAATTGATCACAAGATGCAAGATTTCATTGATTTATTGATCATGTTTTCAGTAGAAAGAAAGATTTCAGAGTTATTAATTCATTATTTGAGTATAGATAACTCACAGATTCTTTACTTTTGCTTACATTGACCTGAACTTAGCTCGAACTGAAAATAGATTAGATAGACTTGTTGTGGATTCAGCCCTCACTTATACTTTTTCTTTCTGTGTAGGTATGCTGTTATTGTGTGGAGCCCTGGTGAATGGACCTTATGCTCTTATCACAACTGCTGTATCTGCTGACCTGGTAAGGTCTAAGGCATCATGGGAAATCCTTTGCTTTACTTAAAAATGTCTCCGCCATTGGCATAATGATGCTTCTGTTGCCACAGGGGACACACGAGAGTCTGAAAGGAAACGCCAGGGCGCTGTCGACAGTGACCGCAATTATTGATGGGACAGGATCAATAGGTATGCATATCATGACTAAACGTTAAAAAATCTTGATCTTAACTCTTTCATCTGTAATTATCATAATGACTAAGGAACAAACAAGTTGGTTAAGTCAGCAGAGGATTTTAAGCCTCTTGTCTCAAAAAAAGCCCCCAAAAACTTCCAGATGTCACCTGTTCAGCACCAAGCTGCAGACAGGTAAAGTTAGCACCCATCTGTTGATCATGGTGGAACCATTTAGCCTTTAAAAGTGTTTGTATTGCCCTCAGGAGTTGGTGGACACTAAAAATAGAGCTTACATCTTACTGTTAGTTTGTTTGCCCATGAACTCCTCCTGTGTGAACAGGAGATGAGAAATGAAACCCGACACGCAGGTACATCTTATTCCCCTCAAGGTTTTTTTCTATATCCAATGTTATTATGATGTCATCAGGTTGCCCAGCAACCACTTGCCAATGAGGTAGACATTGGACTTTACTCATAGTTTATCTATGGCACCATATAAAAGCACTGTATGATCTGTAATTTCACAAAAGTGACATCTATAATGTATATCCATAAAACTTTAATTAGGCTTGATGTGTCATCATGTTGCCTAGCAACCACATAACAAAAGACTAAACAGTCCTGTAGCGTGGTCATGTACTGGTATTCATATCATACTCTTTATAAAACATGGAGACTATTAGTTCTAATATAATTAATGCATCCTTGCATCTCTGTCCACATTCGTCTTATGGGTTAAATTAAAATTAAAAGCGTACATAGAACATAAACAGTTATTTTGTCTTTTGTACTCAGGACAGCAGTTTGTGTAACTGTAAAAAAGAAGATGGAAACTGATGAAGTCCTGAGAGACTAGAAAATTGAGTACTTAATGTGTGATTTAAAAGGAAATGGCTATTTTTCCATTTTGTGTTTTCCCTCCTGACTTTTTCATTTAAGTCTGAATAATTCTTGACGACTTTATGCGCTTACACTTAATGACTTATTTTTATGCTCTCTGCAGGAGCTGCACTGGGTCCTCTGCTGGCCGGTGTGATCTCACCAACTGGCTGGAACAATGTCTTCTACATGCTCATCTCTGCTGACATCTTAGCCTGCCTGGTCAGAGAGCAATCTTTATCTGTTCACTCACATAGAATAAACTTGTTCCTTTTTAATGCAAATGCCAACCAGTTAATTTAAGGATTGTTGTGGTGGTTCATCCTAAATGTATTATTGTATCAGCATAACAAACATTCTCAGCGGTTTTATGCTGATACAAATGTATACGAGAAAACGATATTAAACATTGTACACTCAGTGGCCACTTTGTTAGGTACACCTGTTCAGCTGCTTATTAAGGCAAATATCTAATGAGCCAATCACACAGCAGCGACTCGAGCATCACGAACATAAACGTGGTTGTTACCAAGGTGTGCCTAATAAAGTGGGTGAGTGTAACACAACAAAGACAACAAAATTGACAACTAAAGTTACCAAACAAACAAAATTACAACCTTACAAACAAATTTAGTAATTTGTCCATTTAACAAAGAAATAAAGTGCAGTGGGCAGAATGAATCAACAGTGTTCACATTGAAAACATAAGCAGACTGGTGTGAGGTAGCAAAACAAAGCAAGTCTGAATAGGCAAAAAATGAAAATCTGAAGGTAACTTATTCCAGTTGGAAGCTTTTTTAACAGCTTTCTTTGGTACAAAATGGACATTAAAGAAAAGCTGTTCAGAACTTCTTACAGTCTAAAACAAAACAATGTTTTAGACTATATAGTTTAATTTAAAAATAAATTGGCACCGGTGAAACTGGCGTCTTGAATAAAGAAGGAGCCGGCTGAGTCTGTGAAACATCTGAACATACAATTCTGCAGAGTCGGTTATATTTACCACAAACATAGTAACAGTCTCATGTCATAATAGTCCATTATTGGCAATGTAAGTTACATGACGTGTCTTTGTGTAACATTACTGGTATGTTACTGGTGCAATGCAGAATATCGGTGCCTAAGTCGAGACGTTGCCGACGCGAAGCTAACCTCAATTCACTTGATTTATGTTGAGAAAAGGAGCAAACAATAGTTTGCCAATGCTGTCCTGTGGACCTTTATTTCACTAAGCTCCACATGGATCCTTTTTTATTCCTAATGATTTTTAAATATTGTGGTTTGTGAGTATGCCAGAGAACTTATGAGAACCACTCAAACCCCCAACTGACACTTCTTTTGTTTGGCTCCAGTTTTTGTCCAGGCTTGTTTACAAGGAAGCTCAGAGATGGTGTGGGTGTGGACCCAGTGCCAGAGGGTGAGTATCATCGTCAACGCCACTGTCTCTTTTTTCAACCTTTACCTTCTTTGTTTACATTCATTTCGGGGAACCCTAGAGATTAAGTAAGCCAATACAGAAAAGACTGATGTTTAAATATGTTTAACACAGCCAGTAAAAATGGAACACAATAGGAAGGATTTTTACAAAAAAGCCTCAGTTTCTCTAGAGGTTGCATGAAAAGAAGGATGCCTGTGCATTAAAAAGGGAGCTGGGGAAATGTATTAGGGTTGTTAATATAATAACTGGAAGCAGGTGGAAGCCACTAGCCTGGCTCTTCCCAGAGGCAACAAAATACACTTTAAAGCACAGGAATTAGTTATATTGTGCTAGTTTAATCCAACCCTGAAGTAATTTGTTTTCCTCTGTAAACCTGAACACATCTGCACAGTAATCCAGATTAGGTGTTTTATTATAAACATGAGTCATTTATTCTTCAGAATATACTCACAGAATGAAATGAAATAATCTGAAATCAGTGCATCTCTGTTGTTTGCCTGCTAACAGTGTAGCATATGATTATAGTATCGGTTTTTCTGATCAGCCTCTTGACAAATGACCGCGTTGTAAAACTCTACCTGCAGGAATTTTGTCATCCACTAAACTAACTGTGACTTTTTATTGCAGGTTCAATGAGCTCTGAAATCAAAGTGAAAACCAAAACACACAAAGGGAGGAAAACAATGATGAAACTGATCTCACCGTACAACCAACTAACTCTTTTTTTAACTTCCAACTTGGACAATCTTCTGCTGAGCTGATGATTGAAGCCTTCTAACTGTACGACAGCATGCTTCTATAAGGAAACAAATGTCTTTTTAAGGACTAATCCACTCATTCTTACTTGTTTTTAATGTTCTTTTAGCATTAAATGGTTTACACTGTTACACTTTTTTTTGTCTCCTTGGTGTTTGTGCCCTTTCAATGCCATTTTAGGCAAACAAGCTGGAACACTGAGTCAGAAACTGCTTCAGAGGGTTTTACATGCAGTAGAAAGTCACAGTGTAACTGAAAACTAAGTGTAAGGAACTAAGTAAGGAAGTTCTGTGATTTCAAATTTGGAAATTGGCTAATACTTTATAATGTGGCCGTGACTAACAGGGTTCGTGTAACGTGCGACGTGTGTAGTCAGTACAATCAGTGTTGTGAAAGGAGAGAAATGATACTGTAAATAATTTTAAATACTGCATACAGACATAAGTACACTGTAATAAAATTTAAGTTGTAAATAAGTAATTTTAAGTACTGTTTAACATTTTTCTTGATAATTTTGCAGAAAAACAAACAATATTTCCGTATGTTACATTGCAAATACGTTGTACTTCTGTCGGTGCTGTGCTTATTTGGAACCGAATTTCCCAGAGGAACCCACCCGAGGGATTAATAAAGTTTTATCTTATCTTATCTTACTTTTCAGTGTTTTGGTCGTATTATGAGCTGGTTTAACCTCCATGAGCTTCCAGAAAATTAAAAATGACTTACCTACAAATACTATTTTATGTAATTTTAAGTAGCTAAGTAAGTAATATGACCCCAGCTACAAAAAGTACAGCAGAAACTATTGTGAAATATTGTGTTTTTGCCCCAAATAACATGAAATTGCACAATACTTGAATTACTAACAGTATAATTTGTGTCTCCTTTATTTTCTTGGAAGTTAGGCAAGGTCATGTCAATCTACGGCCCATAGTACGACGTACTTATGATGAAAGCTGGGGAATTATTGATTGTTTTTCCACAAAATTACCAAGAAATTAACTACACAGTAGTTTACTTATAGTTAACTAAAGCTAGAGACTGTTGGATTTTACCAGTCTTGCATGAGGCATGGGGTCATGAAGCTACTTCACTGAAGCTTTTCATGTTAACTTTTTGAAGGAAGATTTTTTAAGTTGAATAAAAATGCTGTCAGTTCTGCTGCTGTATGTGGTAGATTTAAACTAAAAGAGATGATCGGTTTCTAGTGTAGATTATTGAACAGCAAACAGAAAAATGATTTTTTTCTTATATTGTTTCTTAACACTGTAAAGCCTAAACCGCCGGAAATGCAAACTTTTTTTGAAACTTGAATGTTTATTAAGCCTCCTGACAAATAAAAAAAGAAATTTGCACATGATTTTGCTACATCTGGCATTTCTGTGTAATGTATTGCTTACAGTATGCATGTGTCTGATTGTATACGTCAGGCTTTTTTTTCAGGTGAAAAAAAGTCACACTGATGTAAAAGCCATGTATCAAATATGAATAACTTGACATTACAGAGTTAAAGAATCAATACCATGAAGTGTTTTTAAACCACAATGGATGTGCCTCATTCATTGCCAGTTAAAAATAAATATTTGATTAGATAGGATTTCCTTACTCTGGATATATGAGGGTGGTGAATGACAGGAACATAAAAGCTGCAGCTGAGATGACAATGCCTAATGTCCTGAGGCAAAACTGGAAATCTGAGATTTTTAACAATCTGTGCAAATTATGGGATATTTAAACCGGAGCTCAAACTGGAAATTTTCCTGTTTTTGGATGTTTGCATTTGGTGTTTAATTGGGAGGTTCAGATGTGGGTTACAGTAAGATTTCATGGAATTGAACACGTCAGTTGTTTATGCACACTCTGAGACTTGGGGAAACTTGAGTATAAGATATTAGACTGAGATATTGTCTAACTAAAGATATTACTGTGCAGTGGATGTGGGTGATTTTAATAATATGCTATTTATTTCTTTGTGTGAGTGCGTATTTACCTCCTGCCTTGGAGAGAATAAATTAAAATCCAGTGCATCTCAAAAAATGTGAAATTTGAATTTCTTTTTTGGTAATTAATTATAAAAATAAACTGTGCAAAAGTCTTGAGTCACCCCTCACCACTTTATATTTTGCGTTCAAGAAACTAGACATGTCATTTTTAAAGTATCCTTGAAAGTGTTTCTTTGGACACTGTCTACTTTTCACTTATCAGTTAATCTATCAACTTTTCACTGAAGCCTCATCAGAAATGGGCTCAGTGGCAACCTGTCTGATGGAAGGATGATTACAAATTTTTAACTTTTGGTTCAATTCTTCATCAGTGTGTGTGGAGGAGGTCGAGAGACAGTGAGTGTGAAACATGGTGGAGGCTCTGCCATAGTGTTGGGCAACATCTTTGCCAGTGCTATTGGAGATCTTGTCAAAATTGATGGAATTATGAAATCAGATTTTGATCCCCCCCACCATGTAATACCATATGGAAAACATCTGATTGGCAGCAACTTCATTTTTCAGCATGACAACGATCCTGAACACACTGCTAATGCTGGGTATGAAACACTCAGTCATGACAAAAATACCCCAACAACACAGAAGTTCAACCTCTTTTTATTGAAAGAAAGTAAATAAATGTTAATAAACATTCAGTATGAGGTAAATACAAACGATTCTCTGAGACTCAGAGGATCACACGTCACTGTTTCCATTTTCACCTTTACAGTGGTAGCTTCAGTTACATCAGTAAAAACATGACTCTGCTGTGACATTACATAACATACAGTAAATATAGTGGCTGTTTTCATTTTATGGCTGAAGTTGGAGTTTGGTCCCACTGCAAAACATTAACCTCGGACAAAAAATATACAATGGACACTCAAAACAGAAACTGCAGAGAGGCAAACACAAGTGAACTGAGGACAGAGCAAGCTACGAGCTACAAAATAAAGAGAAACTCTGTCAACACTTGCTTAAGTGCTCCACTTCCAAACTAAAAACAAAACAAAACAAAAAAGGTCTGGTGATATTTTATATTTTACAACTGTCAACAAATCCCACAACGACCCCAAAAACCAGCAATAAGCGTTGTGTGTAGTTCCTGTGATTTGATCCATGTCAGAGGGTGCATTGCAGGCAGTTTTGCTACTTTGATGTGATTTGTTAGAGTTATTTTCTTTAACTTGACGATAACAGGAAATGACAGCTTAGCTAAGCACAGAAAGTGACAAGAAAGTGTCATTATGAAACACTCTTACAGGTCGTAACCAAGTTCAAACATTCAGACTGCAGCTGTTAAAGTAGTGTGTTATGCATAGACGACATTTAAAACTGGGTATGTGCTTAATGCAGAGATCAGCCAGCTCTAAGCAGATCTTGTTGGGCACGTAGTCCCCGCTGTTGCCTCCACACTGAATACAGATTCTCTGCAAAACACAATGATGGTGTTTCTCAGCCATTAGCTGAGTATCTTTTTAATATAGCCCTAAACCAACAGCGTTTAGCAGCTGAGAAACTCCCGCACTGTGCTCTGCAATGACCTGCAGAACAGTCAAAGCTGCAAAGTTATGCAAAAGAAGCAGGCATTCTCGAGAAGAGCTATAGGACACAATGGAGAGCAGTGTGATCCAGACACACGTTATTCTAACTAATCTGTTTGAAATATAAAAGAGCCTTTTACGTATGAATTATGATACAAAGGAGATTTGTTTATTTCTCTGGAAAACTTGAGTGTTAAATGGCACAAAAAATCCCCATCTGTTATTATTTTAGGATGTAGGTAATGTAACTGCTAAGATTCACTGAGTTGCCCACAAAGGGTCTAAACGGTTTGAAGAAACCTCCACATCTGCCATAAAACTCAGTATCCATAAAAGTGTCTAACACGTATGTGATTTGTTAATGAACCGTGCAAATAGCCCATTCAGAGCTTTGATAAGAGCCAGATGGCACGATGAAATTCAAATTATGGTTCAAAGTTTCATCTGTAATGAGCTTGACACAGGGCATGGCATTTCTGTTTGTTTTTATACGTGTTTTTTAACTGAAATAAAGTCGTTTCATGTGACATGTCCAGATCTTATTCAGGTACAGCGAGAGTACAGTGTTGAATAAAAGAAATAAGTTGCAGCACAAACAAACATACATGAAACCTGTAAAATCCCTATAAACACCCTGAAATCAACACTAAATACAATAAAAACATTAAAAAAACAACAGATGAGAGGAGAAAGATGGCATTATAAACAGGTTGATGCGCAATATAAATTATTTTAAGTGGTGGCAGTTACAGGCTCAGACAGGACGTTTCCCTCCATTGTTTAGGATATTTGTGTGTGTGTGATTTGTGTGTGTGTTCTTCATATTTGCAACTGAATAAAGAGTCACTTGAACACAAATCAAACAGCTGAAGGCTGTTGGGACTTGCATGAGCAATGAAGTGAGTGTTGACAGAAGAGTGGTGGCACGCAGTCCTCTGCTTGTGCTGCTCCCGCTTCTTTGTCTCATGTGTCCGTGTGAGCGTTCACCTGTAGCTGTAACCATGTGTGTTACGGGACAATGAGCGACTCCATGCATCCTTCTAGAAGAAAACTACCTTCAAAAACTTCATGTCATACAGTTTTTCAGTGGTGATACGTGGGATGGTTCCATGTGCGGTACCATGACCTGAAAGACCAGAGGGAAGATCGCAAGCTCTTAGGCAAATGTCTTTAAAAAGTACAGGAAAAAATTCTGATAAATATGTTTTTGTAGACGAGTGATTCCCAGAGTGCCAGGCTTTAAAGGTACAGCAGAGAAGGGAAGGTGAAAGGCCCAAAGTAACGTGTTATTTAGAATCCCCCATATATCATTCCCTGAAACAAATTTTCAAGTAGCCCTATATGGCATTATTATTAGTTTGACCTTCAGATTAATCTATTTAGCTTGAAGAAGGGGTCAGAGGCCAAATGTGATTTGATATTTTAAATCTTTATAAGGCACTTTCTATATGTTGTCAGTACACGCCACACTTGTAAGAATCAGTTTTTTAACGTATATGTTAAAAACGCATCCAGTGTAAAAGAACTGGACCAACTTAAACATGTGGAGCTGCCCACTGTGAATAAAAGTGCAGCTGAAAGTAGCTTTGATGAATACAATTTTTAAAAAAAAAGTTCCACAGTTTTATTTTTAATATTGGCATTTAAATCTGTATATGTAAAAAAGAGCAGAACTAATGAAAGAAAGCCATGTTATTCTAAATATACATATGTTGTCCTTCATTTTTGGACCTATTTTTTAAACCTGAACTCATCTTAATAGCTCATCAGTCAAGGGGAAAACCTACAAGCGCAGTGTTTTTCCACATACATATATAGATACAGAAAATCAAGCTCCACAAGCAAATCATCTGAAGAATAAACTGAATAAATTAATACACAAACAAGGAAACTGTCATGGTCCCCGACTCTTCCTTGTGAGTTATTTGTTTTGCGTTTTGTATTTCACTTATTACAGTGTTTCCTGGTTTGTTCCTTTACATTTATATTCTGAGGTTTTGCTTTTCATCATGACTTCAGTTTGGCTTGTGTTTTATTCCTTGAATCTCAGTGTCTTGTTTTAGATTTTACTTCCCTTGTCTTGTTTTCTCAGTTAGGTTCAGCTGTCATGTGTGTATCCACTCCCCTTGTTACCTCGTGTGTGTTTATAACTTCAGTGTTCCTATTGCCCTTTGTCGCGTCCTCTCACTCGGCTGTGTGCTCTGCCATTGTTTGTTTTTTTTACTTTTGTAAGACTTCAGCATTAAAGCAGTTCTTCAGTTTATGTTCCATCCCCGAATCTTGCATGGTGTGTCTATATCCTGCCTGGCACACAGCTGATTTATGAGGAAATACTTCCTAGGCTTGCATAATAATGAGAGTTTTGACAATACGTCTGTGTGTGTTGCAAAAGAGTGCTGAAAAAGTCTTAAACAAAAAGAACAATGCCACTTTTTCATATCTGTTAAACTCCTGCACATAATCCATCTCAAGTACCCTTTTTGTCTGAGCTAACTGCTTATTGGCTTTAGTTTTATTTTTATTGGAAGTGGCATCACTCTCCTCATGTGCCAATAAAATTACAAACTGCTCATTTAAATTTCAAATGACAGACGTTATTTAAGTGCTGACGGATTGGATATCTTAAAATTAATTATTTTTTCAGTTTCTGAGGAAAAGTTAAACAAACAGTTTCCATTGTTTTTGGAGTAGATATGAAGCAGCCAGTTATTGATAACGGCTTGTGAAACACTCTCTCCATGGTAACAACGTCCTGAACTGACATCCTAAAACTAATATTGATGCTGGAGTGAAGGAAAAAGTATCTTTTACAGAAAAACGGGGTGTCTGTGTGACTCTTTCTTACCCTGGCGTGCTGTAGGAAGCTGCACTGACTGGAGAGGTTAGAGAGGTGGAGGCTGCAGACAGACCGTTGGGAGATGCCTCACGGCTCATACTATTTGGGGATGAACTTGAAGAAACTGTAAAAACAAGGTTAAAATATTATTTAACATGTACGCATATACAGATGATTACTGTATACACGTGACAGTGAAGGGCACATTATTGAAGCTGGATGGCACTTGCCTCCACCTGAAGCCAGAGGGCTGTAGGACCTGGATGCGGAGGCCTGAAACAATAAAATGGATGTTAGGATGGTTAAACATACTGGTATTACAAAGAGCAGGTTATAGGTAACCCTCTAATATAGCTACCAATCCTCTTGGGAGGCGTTTAAAGTGCTTGGCTCAAAGAAAAGTCCAATTTAAGTCCTGTTTACTTTGCGTGGCTAACAACTTACACACTATACTTGGACTTTTATAATTAAAGATAATTAAACATTTCCTCTCTGCAGACATAAGAGTGCTCTGCCACCTAAGTCAAAGAAAGCATATATCAGGTGGCTAACCATCCTGGAGTTGTAGGTGTGAGACTTGACAGGTAGAGTTGCCGTCGGGCAGTAGATCCTCTTCTCCTTCTGGCGACGATTACAGAACCAAACTCGAACCACCTCCTTCTCCATGGACAGCTGCTCTGAGATCAGGGTTATCTCCTCAGAGTTGGGCTTAGGGTTCTGGAATTCAAAAATATGCATGATTTTGACCTTGTAATTTTGCATAGGAGGTGCATAACGTTGATATCTGCCTGACAAACAATGAGTGTCCAAGGTTATTGAATGAGCACCGTATTAAGCAATGATAAAAGAAAATTACTTGGTCGTCACTACAAAGATTCTAAAGCTCAATAAAATTAAAATTAAATTGTAAATAAAAATCAAATATAAAAACAGATGAGAGTTAGGTCCACACGGGGGATGTTCTTGACTGAGAGGCCCATCTCAAAACTGCAGCCGATGGTAGTTGGACATTTGCATAAACTAGAACGCCTGCACGGCAGCAGAGGGAACAAAGAGTGGAGGCTGAAGGCCAACTGTCAGGACTATCCTATTAATTTCTTTGTGTTCATGAATTCAGCCAGCTCGTGTCTACAGTCATCCACCAGCTTAACATTCCCGATGTACCTCTTTTATTACCTTCCCTCCCACAATACAAGTCCTCTAACAGAGGAGAGCTTATAACAATGTTGTTTGTTTGCATCATACTGTGTTTTACTAACCCAAGTTTTAGATATCTCCTTCTACAGGACAGATTTTTCCAGGTTTTATTCATTAACGTGTAACGCTTATTCAGTTATAAAGGATTTCACCATGCTCACCATGAAAACAAGACAAGTAATGAATGAGTCTTACATCCAGGAAACGTTTCTCCAGAGTCATTTTGATGTTGGTTTCAATGCTCGTCCTCTTTTTCCGTTTGCGCCCGTAGCCCTCCATCAGGGCCGGCAGAGAGCTGGAATTGCTCATCGAGTCAGAAGGTGAGTTCTCTGATGTAAAAAATGAGATTCTTAGATTTTATAACATATTTTGTGTCCCAGTATTAGTTTTTTACATATTCAACATTTCTGAGAAGATGATATCTGATGGGTTTAGTTGTAGCAGACATTTTTGTAAATCCACAGGTGTGATTAACAACATCAGCCATATCTGCATTCCTTAGTGTTAAATCCAGACTTCTTATGTCTGCATGTTAGCTCATGTAATGACTGATCAGGCGTTTCATATTTTATTAGGGCCAATTCAGGTATAAATAACAAAAATAAAATAGTGCTTCACCCTGTAAAGCCTGGACTACGAAATGATAGCCAGAAAATTGAATATTTATTGAATCTTCTGACAATTTTAAAAATAAAAAAAAAAACATTAATTTGCATACATGAGTTTAATTTGTCACATTTGCTCTATGCAGCATCCTGCATTTTTTACAATTTATTTATTGCTCAAAAATATATTGCTCAATTTATTTAGGTTTAGAAAACACACATTTTAGAAATCTAACTAAAATGTGTTAAAAACTAAAAATTATATTGCTATTTGTACAGGCAAAAAACTCACGTTACATGTTACTCATACCCAAATTTGAGGATGTCACTAAGAAGTCACGAATCAATCAAGCATAACATTCAACCACTAAAACGAATGATTCTATCACGAAGGAAGAAGGTAAATAAGTGTAGTTTAGCATCTTAATAAATATAAAAATAGAATTGTGATTTACTATTTTGGTGGATTAACAGTTATAATTAACAGTTAAACATTTTTTTACTGTGCAGATTTTCAGATCCTGATTTTCTGTGATCAGCAGAGGCTGTACTATATGAACTAATGCTCGTGAAAATAGGTGAAAAAAACTTGTTGTGATGAGGAAGAATAGTTTGTTACAATTTTAATGGTAGTACAGGAAACATGATAAGAGTTGCTGCGTACCGGCATCACTCAGCCATTTCTCCAGCAGAGGTTTGAGTTTGCACATGTTTTTGAAGCTCAGGTTCAGGGCCTCAAATCGAGAGATTGTGGTCTGGCTGAAGTCATTCCCGTAGAGTTTTCCCATTGCAAGGCCAACATCTCCCTGTGAGTACAAACACAACAGAACACAAAACATTGATGGATCTCTCATGCAAAAGCAATTCAATCAGCAAATCGTGGGTTTTAAGCCATGAGACCACCGTTTGTGTTTGATTTCAACCTACAATTGGTTTTGCTTATTTTTTCCCCAACTTCCATCTTTTTTGACTTTCATGGGAACTTGCTAGCTTTAGTTACTACTAATTACAACTGTTTACATTTAGGGATCAACCAAGGCCTGCAATGCAGAAACGATCCCTTTGCCAAACTATTCTTCCATGGAAGGTTTCTGCACTATTTGAAATTCTCAAAAAACAAACCAAAAAAAGACTCAGGACTGCCAAGTACTAGTTTTTCTCCTACACCAGCGGTCCCCAACCTTTTTTGCGCCACGGACCGGTTTATGCCCGACAACATTTTCATGGACCGGCCTTTAAGGTGTCGCGGATAAATACAACAAAATAAAACTAGTACCGGTACCGAAAAAAGAAAATTTATTCATAACACACGTGAAAAGACCAAGGAAAACCGAGTAAACGATAAAAACGATAACAAAATAACGCTGAAAACCGATAAAAAACCCTGAAAACCAAACATTTCACACCTGAGCCTCAACTCTCGCGGCCCGGTACCAAACGACTCACGGACCGGTACCGGTCCGAGGCCCGGGGGTTGGGGACCGCTGTCCTACACAACTGATCATGGCTCATTGCAACAAATTAAAGTCCCTCCCTAATGACTTTGAGTTTTGCACTCTGTTTAACTTATTTTTTTCTATCTCTTTCTCACTTGCGCTGTCCTTTTCTAGATAAGTTTCATCACTATTCGGATACAACTTCTTGGTTGGATTTATGCACTATGAACTTCGTCATTAAATTTATGTACTAAAAACTACTTGGTTAGGTTTAGATACTGTGAAAAATGGTCATTACATTTGGATCTGTAGCTTTTTTCTTTAAAATTCTTTAAACTGTTTTTTTAAGGCTATAAAATCAATTAATGAGATTTAACAGGTAACACTAGGCTATAAAGAGACATTGGCTGAATTATTAGTTGTAGCTTTTAAATAAAAAATAAATTAATAAAACTGCATAGGACTGGCAGGGGGTTAGGCAAGACCTGGTGTACTGGCGAATTTGTAAATACTCTGTCAGAAACGATCCATCCGCCCCTCTATTTTCTCATGCAAGGTTTATGGAAATTCCCTTGAAGAAAACCAGCAATATTGAATAAACACTTAGTGGTGCCAGAGTCTCGTTTTACTCTTCTGGAACTGATTATCGTTTATCTCTATGGACTTGAATCCCTCCCAAATGACTTGTGGTTATGAAATCATGAGGGTGGACATGTGGCCTTCTTTGCCCTCTTTTTTAACCTGCTTAACTGTGACCATATATGTTTTTGTTATTATTATTATTATTATTATTATTATTATTATTATTATTATTATTATTATTATTATTATTATATTAAGTATCCAAGCAAAAGCAGTAACAAATCTGTAATATCTGTAAGATATAGGCTAATTATTTAAAGATAAAGGTGAAGCTAGATACAGTATAAACCTAAATCATGGAATGATTGGTGGATTATGGGCTAGGATAGGCTCCAGCCTCCTAATTTCTAATTATAAGATTATGTAAACATGGTCTTAAAAAAAATCAGGACTCTGATGCATAACTGAATAAATTAAGCGTGGTCACCACAGGCCAAAACCACGCAACTACCATCTGGTTTTCATGAGCATGTTGCAACACCCAGAATCTTGTGCAACTTTCTCTATATTTTTTGCAGCATAAAAAAAGAAAACAGTCAATGCACTGAGTGAATACAGTCTTTCAGGTCTTTTTATAGGGCCTGATTTACCTGAGTGAAACCCAGTTTGATCCGTCTTTGTTTGAATGCCTTAGCAAACTGCTCCAGATCCTCCAGCTCGTTAGGTTCCTCCTGTGGAGGCACCGACATGTGTTTGGGCATCTGCAAGTGGGACATGTCCATGTGGTTCTCCATGGAAGGTCCTGCCAGACCCGAGCGACCCATAGCCTGGATCAGAGAAACATCACAGAGGGAAATCTTCAGTTTCCAGGTGATGTAAGGTAAAAAAAAAATACACAAGTTTTTACTGTACTGAGACAAAAAATGACTGTTATGCATATGCAGGACAAAAGCTTCAACTTCAGCTTTTACTGTTTAGTTTCCTGGCAGGATCATAGATGTCGCTTTCTGGGCTGAACAGTGAAGCCAGCTGAGGTGCCTTCAACTCACATTCTGTTTAATGGCCAGCAGGGGGCGACTTCTCTGGAGTTGCTATGAGTTTAATGGACTTTGGACTGTTGAGAAGTCTGTGGAAAAACAGTCCTTTGCAACCCTCATTAAACACTTTCCTGATGACTTTCTGTGATTGGAAACTACTTCCAGGCCATGATAAATAAAACATGTTCATTTTGTAAATTATGATCATTCTAAGAGTCAGAAAGGAGGATTATCCTTTGTAATAACTGTTCCCCTTTATTATATATCTAAACTTAATTAAACAACTGTCTTCTTTTGCTTTCTGAACCTGGCAGTGTATCTTAGTGCATTATTAGTTTGCTCTGTTTTAGCTCAAAAGGTTAAGACTATTTCTGACTATTTAGAGTCTCCTCTCTACTGGAAATACTGGTCAAATTAAGGACGATTCCTTAGACAGAGTGTGCAAAATGCAGAACATTTGACTTGGCTTGCTGTGAATTCACTGACTCATTTTTCTCCCAATTTAAAAGCAACATTATCCCTGAAGATTATACAAGGTTAGGTAAAGACAACACAAAATAAGCTCAATAGTGAAATAATGTATTGTTCTAAAGAGCATACTGAATTCGATCATGGTGCTGTAAGAGGATGCCACCAGTGGAACAGGTCAGTTTGTGAAATTTCCTCCCACTTAGATATTCTGCGATAAACTGTAAGTGGCGCTATTACAAAGTGGAAACGTTCAGAAGTCAGCCGTCAAGTGGCAACCACGTAAAGTTACAGAGCAGGGTCACTGGGTCACCAATGCTCTGCTGATTCAGTAACTGCAGAGCTCCAAACATCCTCTGGCATTAACATCAGCACAAAAACTGTGCGCCGGGAGCTTCATGGCATGAATCCTTACAATGTCATCATGTTGTTTGATAGGTGGCTGGTCAAAACAATTGATCATATCACATGAAAGGTCTCCTTTTTACCTACATATTGATAAAAGGCTCATTTTCCAGCTGTGATTCCTTCTGCATCAATGTAAATGTCTAATATAGCCTTAATTTAACATATGCAAATCTAACTTAAGGTTGTGAAATAGAGAAACATCACCGGTGTTCACATTTGCTTTATGACAGCTTGGATCAAACAAGTTTAGATGCTGGAGAAGTTTGTGATGCGCTGGCGCACGCAGGAGGAAGTGGAAGATTTTCATAGATTGAAATGATTACTTTTCAATAAATATCTCAAGTAAAAAAAAGTTAGAGTTATAAGTAGATGTTTTTTTTCATTTGAAGCTTTGAAGACATAGCTTGAGAGTGGGTAGCTTTGTGTTAAAGGAGAATACCATTGTTTTAATTTTGTAATTTATTATTTTTTCCACATTCCAGATACCTTGGAAACCGGATGTTGGAGGTGGGAGTGACGTCATTCCTGAGTTGTTCCAGTAGTAAAGTTATGTTATACTTTTATTTCTTGTGTTTTACTGTGACGCACTTTACGAATTTCATCTGTGAAAATGGCTATATAAATTAATTTGACATATTTAAACTCAGCTAAGTAAGCTGTAGCAATTTATGTAGCACTAGTAGTTTTTATTGGTGCTTAAACACAATGCTGCACCATGTTCATGTGCAGATCCTGGTCAGCACTCTTTATATGGTTTATTTTGCAAGTTACAAATATACAACAAAGGAAGGACAGATTACAAGTTTTGCAGTTTTATTATGTTTACATTCACCGCCACCATCTTGGACCATTAATGTGAGATTAGTGAGGCTGCTATAACTTTCCAAGTTGGGACTCCAAGTTGCAGATGAAAATTCTGACTTGGAACTTTGTTGGAAAATTCTATTTTTCGGACCTAACTTTGAAGGCATTGTAAAATTTTGCATGCCTTCAATCAACAGACCGAAGTTACTAAACAATAAAAATCAGCTAAATCCGAGGAGGTCAGGTGGAAACATTTTTCAGATTTGATGATGTAAACTATTTTTTTTAAATGTATTATGACTTCGATGTCTCCCAAACCTCAACAAAGTTGTCTGTTATCTAAAATTAGCCAAAGCTTAACCACAATTCATTTGTTTGTCAAATGTGCTTCCACAGAAATAAAGCAGTTTTACACCTGTTCTTATTGTCTGCCTCTGGTGCAGCACACTTAGAAGTGTTCTGGACTTACCTGTGGAGTCAGAGCCAGACCAGGCTGATGCTGAAGAAGACCAGTTGGGCTCTGGCTGGGAAGAGATAGCAGGTTCTGCTGCAGAAGGGCTGCAAAGAAAAACAGCACAGAATAATAATATTACTGTTTGTGACTGTGTGTTTATATTTAAATATTTGACATAGCCTAAGGTGTCCACATAAGGCCAAGTAGGTAAACTGTTCTTGGTTTCAGCCATCTGTTAGATTTTGGATAAGCTTACAAGTCAGCTAAAATGCACATGATGTTTGCTAGCAAACTTGATGCTTTTGCTGTTTTCAATCTTTTAAGCTGTAAGAATATTTTGCTGTTGAACAATTTTAAAGAAAAAACAAGCCTATTCTTTTTTATTTTTTTTTTAAATGTTTGACTATTCTTTTAACACATTTGTTTAACTTACTTTGCCTGGGTATGAAAGAAATTCTCCTGCAGGCTTGGTTTTATGCTTATGTTTTTATACAAGCTTGATAGCAAGCTATAAAACAAGCTATAACAAGTTAAGAGGTTGTTTTGTGGTAAACTAACCAGCTTAACTATTCCTAGAGCTGTGATCTGACTGGATGTTTTATGATACCTCACCTTGGTGATTGGAGGGACTCTGGGAGAGCAGGAAGGGGGAGGGAGATGGCAGGTGAGAAGGAGGCATCAGAACCAGCTGCTGCATGGGGTGGAGAGATGTGAGCTCCTGGAGCAGAAAGCACCACAAGAAAAATGAGTGAGAAGTAAATTAATAAGTCAATTAACTTTAATTTACTTGTACTTTATATTTAGATTTTTGTTGCTACTTTTTCCTGATGATTGTGTTAAAATAAAACACGAGATGAAGTAGTAAAAAAACTGCATTTGATTTCTTATTTTATCACTTACCTTACAAAAAGCAAAAACACAATTTAAAGAAAAATGCTAATTACCAAAGCAATAAAATGTGCTGAAGTACTTTGATAATGACTACAGATTTCTAAAATGCAAAATATTGGTCAAAAAGTTCACAAATTAAAAAAACATTTAAAAATTATACAAAAATAATTAAAAATATACATGCAAAAGTAGGAATTTGAAGTATTAAAGTAAAAACATATTTTTTGTCAGTTAATCACCTAAGAGCACAATGATTTTAGCATTTCTTAAAGTTTTCCTCCGCTCTAAGGTTTCTGTTAAAGCTGAAGATTTTTGTATTTATAGTAAAACTCTACACATCATTTAGAAACAGAGCTTGCGTTACCATAATGGATACATAACTATGTAAGTACAATTCCCCTCTGTAGCTGGTTGAGATGGTACTAATCAATCAGTTTTGTTTAATCTGTAACAGCACTTTGGTTTCATTAGTTTATAAATATCCAATATATGAAATAAAGGTAAAAGCAGAAAATAATGTTAGTTAACATGTTGTTTTCTAGGTAAGTAAAGTTCCTGCACTCTCAATACAGAACTGTTTCCAAATGAATGCATCTGCAATAACAATCAAATTAATATAAGAGTATGCCACTGATTCCCTGAGAGTTACTCTATAGTACTCCCTATAAGAAAATAAAATACACTCCCATTTTTAAATCTGAGTCTATATCTTACCCCAGTCAGCTGACCTCCGTGCACTGGAGAGCTCTGTGTCAGGTGGCATGTCTTTACGGTGGAACCTGAATGAGGTGAGTCATGAATGTCCTCTGTTTTTATCTAAGACGTGGAAAACAAAGACAACCAAAAAACACAATAAACTATTAACTTCTGATGAAGATATTAAAAACCGTTCCTCATACAGCTGTGCGAGACCCCTGTGGCACAGAGCCACCAGGCATATGGAACCATGGGAGTGAACATGAGTGAATCTGACATCTAATCTAATTTTAATGGAATTTAAATTTCTTTTTTTAATTGTTTCTGGCCAACAAAAACATGTAAGTGGGGTTTGTGAATAATTTTAATCAAAAAGAAGCCTTGCTCGAAAAAGTTTAGCAACCACTGGTGTAGAGACAGACCACATAAACAGAAAACCTGTGAACCTTTGCCAAGACCAGTTTGGTAACTAAACACGATACAAAGAACGATAGACTCTCTCTGCCTGCTTTTGGGTAAGTCAGTATGCAAATATCCCCTCCCCCACACCCCCCACTAACTAACCCCTGAGAGCGATGGCACTTCCTGAAAGCTCGAGAACTGAAAGACCTGTTTTCCTCTACCAGAGAGAACGTTTGGAGAAGTATCCAAACAGCCGCAGACTGTTTCAAAAGAGATTACAGTAATATTCACATTGGCAAGCATGCAGATTTTCCTGAGGATGTTAACTGTCAAAAAGTTAGTCAGTTCAGCACCGTTCCCATGCCTGTAGGATATTTATTTTGCAAATGAGCTTTGTTATTTAGAGTGTCAAAGGTTACAGAAAGTTATACAGTTTTCCTATCATCAGCAAACTTGTTTAAGACCAAAATTGTCTATATCTATGTCTAAATCTACCATTTACTCATTTGAGTGACATTTGCTAAAAGAATAAGCAAAAGGGATCATCAGTCACTGATTTAAGTTCTACAAAACTCTGGGGAATTTTCAAATAACTAACAATCAAAGATCATTTTTTATTTCTTCTGTCTACTCCTAAAGCTCAGGTCAGTCAGCTTTTGTTCCAAAAAGTGACGACTGAGATGCAAAATTAACAAGAGTCTGGGAATCAGTAATGTGGGAAATTATTGACTTTTGGCTCCGTATCTTGGGTCTGTAAGTAGTGTTACTTTTCCCAAACCACAAAGTTTGGGAACAAAGTCAATGACAGCACAGCAAATGTTATTTTTTCACCACTGAAGATATGTCCCAAAATGCTAAAAACCTACAATGTCAAGCTGGACTGTGGTGCTGCAGAGAGCAGCTGTTAATATGAAAATATTAGAAATTGCTTAATCGTAACATCCAAAGCAGTATAGTAATAATAATAACAATATCATGATCCTGGAGATTGAGTTTAATCTTTGCTTCCTCTTGATGCTCTAGACTGTTATCCACTCCCTGCTACTCTCAGTCAGACGTTACAGGCGCTCTTCAGTTATTTGTTTAGCATATGTATGTGTTATTTGAGTAAATGTGTGCATGTCAATAATGTGAATCTGATCCATGTTTGTCCTTAAAAGGCACCAGTGAGGTTCACACACACATCCTAGTTTAAAGCCGTTACTGTATTTAAAGCAATACAAGTCATGCTGCTGATAACAGAGAGCTTATTCGTGGAAATTTCAGCACAGGGAGTGATATCGTGAGCGCTCCTACTCACCTGACGACTGAAGTCGATTCCGTTTCGCTCTGAAAGTCAAAACAGAAAAAAATGAATAATTCAGACTTAATCAAACTTTGATTTGTGACAAACTTTTGTTTTAAATTAAAGTGAAATAATGCTGTTAAATAAAGGAGTTTCTGTGGCAGTCGTACAAGTTGAACAGTTTAAAGCTACACAAACCTGCGTAATGTAAATGAATTGTATAATTTTAAATGCAAAGCAACAATGGGACTGCATGCAGCAAAGACAGATTTGGAGTTAGGTTAAATGTATCAGTATAAGGCTGTAGGGTTAGCTTTTTATGATGCAACAACATCAAATATTTCAGGTTTTTATAAAGTGAGAATTTGCTGCTGAAGAAAATAGCACTTTTGAGGTTTGACTTTCTTGACTTTAAGATGTTGAAGAAAAATGTCAGGACATTGTCTGCAGTTGCCCTTCCTCACGTGTAACACACAGCACGATGTGACATCCACTTCAGACCTGTTCCTGGGTAGAGCGTGCAGCAGGAAGGAACTGTGGCGCTCACTCACCTGCTGCACACTCACAGGACAACTGCTTGCTCTGTTCTCACGCTGGTGAGAATATTAAAGACTGTTTAAAGTACACGCCGCTACCTCACACATTTATGTTCTCACAAGAAACTTTAGGGCTTCAGTGCAAGTGTGAAAACATCTTAAGTCAGACAATACAACTTAAAGGAATCAGTTTGGTAGCATGTATGTACACATTTAACTGTTTTTATTGTATTTCTAAAGTTTTCCAAACTAAACAACCAACTTAATGATAATAAAATTGGCACCTAGTTAAATGATATTGAAAGAAAACTAATTTAAGTTTTTAATTTTTAATCTTTTGCTTAATATTCATTATTTTATCCCATATTTAAATGGTTTAAATGGTGTTTAAGTATCTAGATGCCCCCTCTTCACACAGATGTTCAGAAGTCTGAAGTCTTTTCAAGAAAACTCACTTTTAAATCTATGTTAAATGGACAGAGAGCGATCTCACAGGGGAGGAGAGCACAGAGGTGTGCTGGATAAATTCACATCATTTGAATGTCAAATTTATCCCTCTGCACTGCGTGTGTGCGCACACTGGGGAAAAGAGAGGCAGTGAGCTGCTGGAGACACACAATGCAAATACACCCATAACTCCTCACCACCATCACTATGTCACCCACTCCCAACCAGACCTCCTCCCCCATGGCACAGCCAGCTTCACAGCCTAGGTTCCAGTATGGAAATGACCAAGACATGCAAATCAGCTGTGAGCACAGGAAGCCTGTGTCTGCGCACACACATAGATACTCAGAACAATGTTTGCAAACCGTGCATTGACACAAAAAGTCACGCACACTAAAAGAAAAAAAAAAGTTTCATCTGTTACATCTGTTAGTCCTTAAACAATGAACAGAATCCAGCTAAGATATTACAAACTTCACAGGGAGCACATGGGACAATATAAACTCTACTCATTTGAATTTGTCTTAGATATATTATATATATATAGAGGTTTCCCACCTCCTCCTCCTTACATTCTTAACACTGTGAATAATCTGCTGGTCCAGAAGCAGTGATGTGTTAGCTCATCTGAAAATACTTCTCTACCCTGGCTCTGGCCCAAATGAAGAGAAGGCTTTAAAAACAAGTGACATGTTCACAGTTTCATATTCTAAAACAGGTGCTGTTACTCAAACACAAGTACACAGTGCACCTTTTGGGGACTATTTTTATGCACAAATAGCACAAATCATGATGCTTTGGTGAGTATTTGTGGCAATATGTTGACAGAAACAAACTATTGTTGTATTTTAAATATCTGACAGTTAATGAATGTGTTCATTGTTGATTTTTGGTCTTTCAGATAAGAAAAGCATACATATTTGAGTATCATCAGCTGTTGCCTAACTCTCCAAATGACCTAAAAATCTGCTTATACTCACAAGTTCACATTGTGAAGCATGGACAAAGAGTTCTAACAATAATCAGTCACTCTGATTTTCCCTGTTTTCCTATCAGCTCCACCTGCACTGTCTCCATAATGAAGCCCTGTAAAATCATGGCATCAAAAAAGCCTAAATATGGAGCTCTGGTCAGCAAATTGCAGGGAAGGAGTTATGATAGCATTGGGCATAAACAGGAAAGACAAGTTATGATTATTAGTTACCGAACAGTTGGAAAGGACAGCAATTAAATAAACCTTTTCCTGCTCCTGTTTGAACATGTTAACTTATTTGAGAGATATAGTTAATGAGATATAGTTAGGTCCATATATGTTTGGATACACCCACATGATTATTTTACCTTTTTAGCAAAGCACATTTTGAATGTTTTGGATATGGATGCAGTCGTTTTTATACTCAGTCCCTTGTTTTCCAGGACAAGCTGACATAATCATAATTAAAATGATCATTTTTTAAAATCTTTATCGAGAATGTCTCGCAGGAAGTTACTGTTTAAAGTCTTCAACCTGTTGATAGTTGCTTGCTTCTGCCTCATGAATGCCTATAACAGCCCTCTGCCTCCCATCATGTTTTATAGGTCATGTAATATGGTTTGGATCATGATCATAAGCGTTATTTTATCTTTCATTTCTTTCTAGTATATGTTGATTGTACTTTCATCTGTCCAATAGTGCTGTTTCAGAGATGCTCTGGCATTTTAGATTCGTTGTGCCATTGGATGGAAGTTCTGACAGTTTTTCTTCACAGTGGAAAGGATCCTGTGATCATCCATTACTTCTGTGGCCTGTGCTTCAAGGCCTTTTAATGATGCACATGTGCCTTATTTTTTCTTTTTTTCTTTTGCAGTCCAAATATATATATATTTTTAGAACTGCTTTGACAAGTGTGGCTTCACATGCGCCCACATGCAATACACCTTTACCTACTTAATTTAAAAACTTAATTTAAAAAAATGTTTTTAAATTGAAACTAAATTAATTTAAAAACAAATAATCACACTCCATGCCCATGAAAAAACCCTTCACAATTATAGGCCAAAGAGCATAAGATCATATTATTTATATTCCTGTGACTTATATTCATTTTTGTAAACACCTAAAATATCAATTTTAAGATGTCAGTGCTTTTTCTTTCCTTTTTGTTACATCTGGTAAAAGTTAAACTCAGTCGCTGCTTTTGTCTCTGTGAATCTTCTCTTTCACTCCCACCCCTCCTCCTCTTGAACAATGACATCATCTTCTCAATTCCCCCTCCTGGCACATCTGGTCAAATATTCGTCAAGCTTCAGTGTTTTTCACCTTGCCCTGCCCCTTTGCTCCTCACCCAAGCTCCATGTAAACTCCAAAGCTGGCTCTTGTAGCGTTTTTGCTTTTCTGTTTTCATTTTCCTTAGAATTTCTTCAACTCTCTTCTTATGCTTTTCGTGGCTCCTCTCTTTATTAATCTTATCTAGTTACCAAATATTTCTTCAACAAGTCTGAGTCCTGTGTTTCCCATGAGCCTGTTTCTCTGCATAGAACAACTGCAGTTTAAATGAAACTGGCTAAAACACAAGTGTTAAATGTTGCTGCTATGTACAGAATTTTGTAAATAACAATAAATTAGCATAAAAAAATGCTTGGCACACTGTGTTTCATAGTCTAGAACAGGACTAATGGCTTTTAAATAGGCATCTGTAAGAAAAAAGAAGAATATATCCTGATAAAATTCTTGCTGTTATTGCAAGATATAGATTATGTACAGTAGTTGTCCTTTTAAAGTTAAAGATGCTGAAAAAATTGTTAAAGTCAATGCTTTATCAGATATTTCACTCCTTACTGGAACTGTGTCAGTGAGGAGTGTGGTTGTAAAACTGCATCCTCCCACTGATTCCTCTCTCTGATCCTGCACAGTCTTCAGAGAAGACCTTAACTTGTAAACAGATTTTTGTCCTGCCGTTAGCTCATAGTGTTTCCACATGTTAGTACAAACAAAGCTAGTGAATGCAACATGACAATGTTGCAAATTTATACTGAATATCAAGTTTTGGTGTTCCAGAAATTTTGTTTAAAAGCAGCTGATTTCTTCTGACAAGAACAAGGAAATATTTTATTAATCACATGTGCTGTGAGGCACATGAAGCGCACCCAGCACCCAGTTTAAATGAAGTGAGCATGGGCTTAATTAAATTGGAAAAGTGGGGGAAAAACTCAAAGCGAGCAGTTTTCACATACAGATGAGCTTTTCTAGACATTGCCAGGCAAAGCTGTATACAAGAGCACACATTCCCATATCATGCTTTAAACAGTCTTTAACATCTCATCTCTCAAGTAGGAAGTCTGTTTGAAGTCCATCTGTGTGAAAATTCATAGCATGCAAGAAGGTGCTGTATATGATGCCTCTTGAAAGCTTTACTCAAACTTGTGTTCCCGTGCCTAATGTAAATAGAGCATTTCCATCCAATAGTCCAAACATGTCTGTGGTGGATTCTGCCCTTTAAGAAAGGGCAACTTTGTCCCATCCTGATTCTCCTGACTATGAAGTTCACATAGGAAAAAAAAGAAAATCTAGTTGTATCTCTGTTAGCGTGCAGATACTTTTGATTTGTTTAGGTTTGTCTCTGAGATTGCTATCTGCACTCCACCTCAATGGGCTTCTGTTTGCCCACAACACTGAAAACAATGTCAAAACCGTCAACAGCAATTTATTCCCTGAGAAAATGTCCCCATTTTTGTGTTTGTCGGGAAGAAGCACCTCTTAAAACACTCAGTTTCTGAGTCGACATTTTATTCACCTCAACAGCGCTTGAGTGGAGGCTAAAATCCACTCGAAACATCCAGACAAATAGAAATATCTGCAGATACACCAATGTGTATTCACTAATTTGTTGACTAATCCATTTAAAATAGATCATCACATGACTAATGAAATGATTAGCTGCATCAAAATATCTTCTGTGGGGAAAAGAAAC
This sequence comes from Perissodus microlepis, assembly GCF_051167445.1. Lineage (NCBI taxonomy): Eukaryota > Metazoa > Chordata > Actinopteri > Cichliformes > Cichlidae > Perissodus > Perissodus microlepis. The sequence continues at coordinate 24,924,049 of NC_140470.1, read as the reverse complement.
GCAGCTGTGCACCTGACCATATGTTGGCAAAAGTACAGACATTTGTCACTTCCACGAAACTGAGCTGTTCACTTCTCTCGCACAGCTATTGTCTGAGTAAAAGTTCCACATTTTCTGCTGCTGCTGGTTCCTGGTTTTGTTTTGTGGCTGCTTGGCATCCTCAGCCTCTGGGCATCCTCAAGCGAAACCAACTGTCACATTTTCCCCACACAAATACACCTTTTCCAGACAGGTGCATGTTGCTTTTATAATATTTTATGGCCATATTAAAGATGCTCACCTTTTTATAAAAAGTACCTAAAATTTCAGAATATTTTAGTTTAAAGAGATTTTAATAAGCTGTTGGCACCATGTCAACATTAGATTAAATAAACCTATAACTTTTCACTATCTTTCCCCAAAGATAGCTGCAGTGGCCAAATCTACAGCTTTCTAGACTCCAAACTCCATCCGTGCACCATGAAGAAGGTAAAATATCCTTACCCGTCTGTTCACCTGGAGCCTCCGTGTGCTCTGCCGTGTCTGCGCTCATCTTAATATCTGTAATGATAAATATAGCTGATTTTCCTACAGGATTGTAACTTTACCAGGACAATGAAGCACTCAGGCCACCCAGGAAAATGATCTTGAGTTTATTCTAATGTGCCCTCCCCTCCACACCACCGCACAAACTTTACACACTCCTGTGTGATCCCTACTTGTAATATTCATAAGCAAGGCCGATAGCCCCATACAGCACTCATCTCCATATGGCGTAACCACGCGGCACAGGAACTCTTCTTAAAACTCAACTCGTGCGTTTAAAATGAAATAAAGATATTAAAATGTCATTGATGAACAGAGGTGTTGGAGTAGTGACTCACCTTGAGTTAAAAGCCTGTGCTGCTCCAGCTGCTGTCTCCTCCACTCTCTAAGTATTCAAAAGAAAGCAAGTGAATGTTGGAATAATAAGTTTTGTAATTCTTACTGCTGCTCATCAGGATTTTCCTAAGTGGGAAAGCATTCACCTCAGCAGTACACCCTGCTGATGACTCTGGCTGATTTGCATATGTCTCTGTGCGACCTATCCAGCTTCAGACACTTTGCATAAAACAACAATGGGCTTGCTTTAAATTTTAGAGCATGCGTGTGTGTGTGTGTGTGTGTGTGTGTGTGTGTGTGTGTGTGTGTGTGTGTGTGTGTGTGTGTGTGTGTGTGTGTGTGAGTGCATGTGTGTACGAAAACCTCATGTGGAGTTATCCTTGTATGTTTTGAATAACTAAATGATATTTGTGTGATTCCTTCATGAAGGTATTAACTTGGCTTTCTTGAGAAAAAAAATGTTTTCATATCATGCAACAAATACTAAAAATTGCCAGACCACAAACAAAGGGGCTAAATCATGCTGAAAAAACCAAATGTAATCAATAACAGCTGCAAAACTATAAGATAGAAACAAAATATGCCAAGGCTCCATGGACAAGAGACATTTGGGAGAGTACTGAAATGCAATAAATTTCACTGACCCTGTCACTACTCCAGAGTGAGATTTGAAAGCCCTCCAACAAATAATTCACTAAATCAAAACTGAAATAAGAAAACAAATGACACCCTTTTAAAAATGAGTCAGCAGTCAAGGAACTGAAATTCAAAGCTAAAATATGTTGAGATAATGGGAACAGTTCTAGGATGCAGGACCTGCACAGTAATTAGCAGCTGTGAGGATTAGGAGCTGGGCAGCTTGGAGCCGTGTTTACATCTGAAGGGGTCCTAGGCGTTAGGTGAGAAACAAGATTCCTGTGAATTAAAAAGTGCAGGGCTAGAGACAAAGGTGACTGTGGCATATCGCCTTGCCACTAGCTGGAAAATATAGAGTGTTTTTATGGTTATTTGAGACATCCAACATTTTAGTCATTTATTTATCCTAAGTTTATATTTACAGTACTACATGAAAGTTAGGAACATCCCAAGTTATGAAAATAAAGTACATCTATTTACATGTAATGTGGTATAGCGCATGGCAATAGTGAGCAGGAAGAACTCCTTTTCAGCAGGACAAGACCTCAAGTACCATGCTCAGGAAGGGACAGACAAATAGCTGAAAGACAAGAGGAAGGAACACGGGGAAGGAAAAGAGAGGAGTGGAGGATAAACACTCAGTGCATCATGGGAAGTCTCCCAACAACTTAAGAGATGGTGAAGGGTTACCTTCTTTTCTACTGGATGCAGAAGAAAAAATAATTTTTAGGCTGAATGAAATAAAATAAAAATGAAATTTTCTTTAAGGAATCTTTAACACATCATAGTTTTATTTTAGATGCTTATATGGTTTTTTTTAGTTTGCACAGAAACAAAATTCGTTCACAAAAATCAAAAACTACCAGGGTCAAAAATCATTAGGCCTCCTGATGCTAAGTGTCAGTTATGTATCCTTGTTGCTGGATAAGTCTCACACACGTCTCCTCAGCAAACCCAGCTCACACTTTGCTGATGAATCTCTCAAGGTCCTCTGGGTTTGGTGATCTGGCATGGTGCTTGGTCTTTAGTTCACCTCACAGATTTTTAATGGGATGCAGGTCAGGGCTTTGTGCAGACTAGTGAGTTACATTCTTTTTGGTTTTCTGGAGGGACTTCTTCCATCGACGTATGCATGGGTTGTTGTTGTGTTGGAAGACAAAGTGATGACCCAGACTCAGTTTTTTATTGTGGACTGATGGACATTTTCTTTCAATTCTTCACGTCTTTCTTTCTTTATGATTCCTTCCACCCACTGGACTCCTCCCACCGTGTTTCACTGTTGGGACAGTGTTTGGGTTGTACATCTCTCCCTTCTTTCTCCAAACATAAGCAGCATCTCTGTAGCCAAAGAGTTCTAGTTTTTTTTTTTCATCTGACCAAAGTTCAGTTTGTATAATCTTTCTCTAGGTTGTCTTTAGCATACTTCAGTCTGGCTTGAAGGTGTCTCATCTGCAGAAGTGGAATTTTTCTTGGTCTACAAACTCGCGGTCCATAGCTGTGCAAGGGTCTAGTGATCATCTTCTTTGAGACTACCTCACTTGGCTAAGTTATTCAGTAGTGTCTTGGCACTTGTTCTGGGGTCTTTAGACACATCTCTTACTAGTTTTCTTTCCAAAGTCTTTGAAATCTTTCGCTTCCTAAGTCTGCCAGGTTTGATCTGTACTATTTTGCACTTTGTAATTTCTTGATACTTCTCAAGAAATTCTGTCAGTTAATGTGTGCAAATAGAAATCTTTTATGGTTCTAAAGAAAACTAGTATGTTTAGAAATGCTATGTTTCCCTCTGTTTAAAAAGAACTTGGGGAAATTTTTGACAAAAACTAAACCAAACTGGGCTAAATTTCATGGGCGGATTTAATAACTTTGTTATTAAAGGCTCTACCTGTCATTCTACTTTTAGGAATCATGAATAAGTCTTGGACCAGAGAGCATTAGAGGACATGCAGTGTATTTTCATCAAGGAGCACAACACAATACCAGTTTGTCAAATGCCACCTACTGCAAGCATAGACATTTGTGCAGCAATATTAATGTCTACCACCAAAGGATGACATTCCTATTTTAACTCTTTTGCACATGGATTTCTATTAGAGTTGTTGTCAATTGTTATGTTGTTACAATAAGAGGTCTGAGACCATAGTTGCTGGGCTCTTTATGCTTTGCACTTTGTTTATCTTTTTTTCCCCCTTTTTACTTTTGCTTTCGCTTGATAGTTACTTTTAAGCACTTAAAACTATTTGCCTGTGTATATATGCCATCAAAAGCAAAAATAAATTATTGAGAATGATTCCATTGATCAATAATAATCACTTAGAAAATCTCGAATGAATTTAATGTAAGTTTAGTTTTTTTTAAAAAAGCGGTTGAGTGGAACTTTTAGGAGGTAGTTGTTGTTCTTGGGAGTAGGATTGGGTAGGGAGTAGTATAACATATTATCATATGTTATTTTATTACTTCACTAATTTAATGTGTAGTATGAAGATTATAGTGCCCCCTACTGGAATATTGGCAGCTGAAGCATTACACAAACAGCAGTAGCATGGTGTTATACATCTATTAATAGGTAATATTAATATTAATATAGGACAATCTTTGTATAGTTATATGAAGATACTGTTGCTTGCTTTTCTCAAACCAGAATAAACAAATGTTATTATTGGTGTACTGGTTACCATTTGCATTTCTGTCCTATTCTCCACAAAATACGACAGTTGGATATTTCTTTACCTGTAGTGCTGTACAGGTGAAGAGAGACAAAGAAAAAAACTCCCCATATGTTTTTCCCCTGAGCCAAAACTTAACTGATCTTGTGGGCCTAAGAGTAAACAACTGTTTTGCCTTAAGGAGTGCATGCATTTCTTCTTTATTTGCGCTTTCATGAAGTAACCTCATCATGTGTTTGACATCTTAAAAAAGCAAATAAGCAAATAAAGATAGTAGCTTGCTATTGTCTTCATCATCACATCAGTTTTGCTTTGAGTTTATTGGCTTAACTGTCAACAAAAAACAACCACACAGCAAGAAAAACAGAGGTTTTGGCAGTTTGCTGGTCTGCAGCATTCAAGTGTGTGTTAACACAGTGCCAAGCAAGAAAGACATCAGCAATCATCTTAAAGAAGCAAGTCTTGCTCCTCATCGGACGTCAGAAACTGCAAAAAGCCCAAGAGCTACATATCAGGCTCTCCAGCCCTCGGTGAGCATGTTAAAAGTTAAAAGTCATGACAGTACAATTAGAAAACTGAACACGTGCCTTATTTGGAAAGGCTGCCATGGGAAAGCCTATCGATGACGATGAGATGAGAAAATGAAAAGAGTCAAGGTGTTGCAATAGCCCAGAGCCCATATTAAGTCAAATTGTGTGGCAGGAACTTAAGAGAGCTATGAATAATCAAATGACCACAAACACCAAGAGTGGGCCAAAATGCCTCCATAATGATGTGAGAGGCTGATAAAGAAACACTGATACTAATACATAAAATGATGACTTGTACGATCTCATAGGGTGGGGTCTGATTGGATGTACTCCATTATGTTTTATTTTCAGTTTTACACCCTGCTCTTTTTTTTTTATATTGGCTTAGAGATCATCCAACATGCCAGAAAGAGAGTGTTTGGTTAGCAATACTGATGTAATAGATTTAAAAGTTGTTAAAAGGTTTCTACAGGTCAGATCTTCATCACTGCTTTCTGTTGCCTTCATGAAGCTTTCCCAAAGTACTGAGTACTCACTCTCGCTATGCACACATGCACACACACGCACATATATATATATTCATAGATAGATAGATAGATATAATCTAGCCACCACCTGTTGCAAGTCATCTGCTGCCATCCAACCACGGTGTTTTGTTTGATATCTGTTGAGTGTGTCAAATCAACAGTATATACAATTTTGGTCAGAAGTTTTTATATACTCATCATCGGCATTAATGTCACGGTAATTAAATGATTTTTTGTTTAATTGATCTGTTCTTTTTCAAGGGCAAAATGATTGTAAAGCATACATTTTTAATTACTTAAAAAACAAACAAAACAAAAAAGACAAGAATTGGATGCAAGTTTAACTTTACGTAATCTCTAATCTACACAGGGTCATACAGCGTCAAATATATGCATACATCCCCACTAATATTTGGTTAAATGTTGCTTTGCAAGTTGCATCTCACCTATTCACTCTTGGTAGCTATCAGGCATAATTCTGGCTGAACATTTTGGCCACTCTTCTTGGCAGAAGTGGCACAGTTAGTTTGAACTGGTTGGTTTCATTACAGGGACCTAGCTTTTACACATAGTCCACAAATTTTCAATGCAGTTGAGGTAAGGGCTTTGGAAAGGCCTTTCCAGAAGCTTGATGGTAACCCTGTCCCATCTACATGCTCGCCTACATGTTTCTGTTATCATCTTGTATTTAGTATATTTCATTTGGTTACTTCCTGTATTACCTTGCTGGGGGTTTTCCTCACATGTTTTGTCTATTTTTTACTGATCGTCTTCACGTCTGTAGGATTATGTTTACATGCACCTCATTCTTTAACTCTTTCTCACCATCTGTGCTTCATCTGTCTATCCTGTCCTCACCTGTTTTTGTCAGACTTTCTGTTGCATTGTTTCCATTTTTTCTCTTTTATGTAATGCTCATATCAGCTTTGCACTCGTGCTGTTTCCTGGTTTGCTCTCACGTTAGATTCCTGCGCTGATAATTGATTTTGTTTTTTTGTTTATTTCTGCTGTGTTTGTCCTACGTTTCTGTCCTGGCTCTGTATGCTATAACAGGAGGACTGAAATGAGTTTAAAAGTTTAAAATATGGAGCAATTTGAAAAAAACAATAGAACTAAATGGGGAATAATAATAAAAAATACTAAGTTTCATGTAGACGTGTTAGAAAACTCCTCATTAAGCAGGTGCCATTTATAGTATTAGTGTATGTTAGTAACCTATGAAAGCACTAGGTGCTGCTTGGTGGAGCACATATATGTTTAACTCAACAGCTCATGTTTGCCCATCTAGATCTGTGCTGTAGGTTTTGATTGAATGCATTTATACAATAATTCATCTAAAACCCAGGAATAGCAGAAAAACATGCAAATTTACGTTGTTATGGCCCATCTGGGGGTGGCCAGACCACAACACAAGGGTGATCTATCCTCGTCAGACCCCAAGCAGCCACATCACACAACTGGTAAAGTTTGACAATGATTTATTTACAATAATTTGATTCGTTAGGTTATTTTTCACAAAAGAAGGAGGTGGTTATAACTTCAAGATGGACCTAATGCCAAAACAACAACAAAAAAGGGGCCTACCTTGACAATTTAACAAACTTACCTGCTCATAAGAATTAAACCAAATGACAGCAACATGCCCCCCTAACTATGGAAAACATAATATAATCAAACAGAATGGTAGTTCACCCCTACTACTCCTGTATAAGGCAAACGGCACTGGGCAAGTAACAAAAGATCTCCTGATGCACTGCCATTAAATAAGTCGTGTCCAACTACTTAGCCAGTCCATATGGTCAGTCCTTTGGATCCACCAATCACGGAGAGGCACCTGCACACTGAGATTTGCATATTTAGACAACATTACAACAGCAGTCGTAACAACATTATATGAGAAACTGATGACACTTGTCACAGTTTTTAACATGAGAAGCAGATGGTGCTGCTGATCACAGCTAGTTATTTTTTGTTGTTTAATTTAAGCAATAATAAAACACCTCATCCCCAAATGCATTTAACCATCCAACATGTTTAACATTTTTGCTGTTTTACTTTTTTACCCAGCAGTTAGACAGCATCTGACTCCACTCCCTGGGTTTTACGAGATTCATTCACATACTTGTTGTCTTTAGTCATGTGCTTCTGCTAAGTTGCGCAGCTCCTTTTGTTTTCCCTCTTGCTCTGTGGGATGACTCTTTTCACATCTCTGAGAGTGGCACATCTCCTTGCAGCACATTAAACCACAGCAGATACTTAAACACAACAACAGAACAAAGGGGGTTGTATTGATTAAGTACGTCACGTGTTATCTATATCTTCTTCTTCGTCACTGTCGTCATCAGGCATAGCTGCTTAAAGTAAAAGAGTCTATATAATCAATAAAATAATAATATACTATGACAAATAAAAGACTGGATAAATAACCAGATTGCATCAGTAAAAGCTAAGCAAAGTAATTTATCCGCTGTGTCGATCCCAGTGGAAATAAGGAACTTTATATGATATATAAATAAAGTATACATTTAAATCAATATATGAATTAATATAATATAAAACAATGTAACAAACAAAACAGAACAGAATTCTCTACTATCATTATACAATATACACTTTGTGCTTTGCCCTGCCTTAGGTTTACGCTGTACTTCCACAACTTTCCATTTGGGGGCGGCAAAGCCCCACAGACTTTCTTTCACTGTTGCAAACACATAAAATTAATAGAAGAAGAAAAAAAAGCCATTCGATTGGTTATTGCTAGGGGACAAACAGCCTCTCACCAACCACTGTTACATCTTCAGCTTAGGTAGAAAGGCAGCTGTATGCCATCCCTGGTGCGGCACAGTTTGAGGTCTACTTTGTCGCAGCTAAATCTGAGTAGCACTTTAGTCTTTTTTATTTTTTTTGTGGTGCTTTACGCGACGGAGGTGTTGTAATATATTATAATGTAGCCGTTAGCAGTGGTTTGTTTATCTGGCGGGGTGGACAGAGCCGAGTCTCCGTGTAGGTGAGTGAACGACCCTGCTAATGCGAGCAAGCTAGCTATGAAAGCTCTCTCTCTCTTTATATATAGATATATAAATATACATACACGCACTTATATATGTTTTTGTATTCAGGCTATCCTGCTATATGCTACTCTCAGGGTATCTCTTCCTTCCATCTATAGCTGCTGCCATTGCTGCTGTCGGACTGGTTTTGTGTCTGCTGATGCTGGGCCTCTGGCACAGATCGCAGGCTGCCGTTCACAACAACTGTCATGTTGTTGATAATGTAGGCGAGCCCACTGTTTGTGTTGTGCTATACAGACACAGTTGCACTGATGTTACTGAGGTTTACATTCATCTTCACCACGTGCAACTATTGAGTATCGATTAGAGCTGCAGGGGTGACAATTTTGATCGTTTTCCCCATTTACTCGGATATTAAATAATAATAATAATAATAATAATAATAATAATAATAATAATAATAATAATAATATTTTAAAAATACCTGGAAAAAACTGCTGTTTACTACTGCACATTCCTGGATTTTTATGTGGCCAGACCTTCCCAACCCCATTTAATATACGATATGGCAAAGTAAAAGATGTGCCATTTTTGCTTGCACAAGAAATAATTAAATGATAATAAAAATAAATAAATACAACTTATGCTGCTTTCTCTTTATTAAGTATTTGAGTAAATTGCTTTTTAAAGTTGCAAAAAGGGCTCCAGACATGCCGGACCATATGCACTCACCAGCTACCTTACACCTCCCTAGTACCAGGTTTGACCCCCTTGTGCCCTCAGCAGTGCATTAATTCTTTGTGGCATAAATTGCTGGAAACGTTCCTTTGATTTTGTCCATAGTGACATGTAGGGCTGCCACGATTAGTCGACTAGTCACGATTACGTCGACTATCAAAATCGTCGACGACTAATTTAATAGTCGACACGTCGTTTGAAGCTTTGTAAGATCACAAAAGACGCAGGAATAAGTAGTAGGATTTAAGAGTGTAATAACGGACTGAAACAGAAGATGGCAGCACTGCATGTACAAGGATGCCAGCTGCCGTTAAACCCCGACGAAGAAGAAGCTGTGTCCCAGAATTCATAGCGCAGCCCAGCTCAGTTTCCAACAATGGCGGCAGCTAGTTAGTTTTAATATTACTCTTATTGTTCTTTCTGGGTCACAAAATAAACGTTTAACATATTTTCAGGCGAGAATGTAACTGTGTAAACTTCAAATATCTGCTCAGTTTATCAAGACACCACATATTTTCAAAAGCGGTCCGACGTTTTCGGAGACGTCTGTTACCCACTAGCTCGATAGCTAGCCGGGGGCAAAGCTCACTAGAGCCGTGAGAACACCGGACTCCGGGCAAATCGTTTTCAAACCCACGCTGTCTTTCGCTACTCAGGTTAAACATGATATATAAGTCACTTAGATAACTTAAAAATTTTATTGTTTGGCCTTTTTTAGTATTTTATTTATTCCTGAGTAAATCGGTTTGGCTGAGATTAAAGTTATAGTTTTTACACAGCTGAATAAACATCAAGCAGACAGCTGATTATCAGAAGTGTGAGATGCTCGAGAATTTACTCCGGTGTCCTGTTATATTTTAGATAGCAAGGAGTTTATTAAACTTCACCGAAACAATCTGCAAATTTCATTAAAATTTAATAAACTATCATCTTGCCTTTATTTTTAGTTAGTACATACCTTAAACACTTAAAGCTGTAAGCTAATGATAGTTATATAAGAGCAGATGCTGCTGGTGCAATAAGCTGTCCGTTTTATGTCCAATGGATGATGATCTGATTAATCGACTAATCGCAAAAATAATCGGTGACTAGTCGACTATCAAAATAATCGTTTGTGGCAGCCCTAGTGACATGATGGCATCACACAGCTGCAGGTGTTTCATTTGCACATGTATGATGTGAATCTCCTGTTCCATCACATCCCAAAGGTACTGTACTGGACTGATTACTGTAAATGACATTTGAGTACTTGTTGTCATGCTGAAGAAACGAGTTTGAGGGGATTTGACCTTTTTCACATGGCACATTAGCTCGTTAGAAGCACCTTTTAGAACATAGTCAGCAACAATACTCAGTGTGGTGTTTAAAAGACGTTCACATAGTATGACGGATCCAAAGTGTGCCAAAAAAAATGTCCCCCACATCTTTATAGCACCAATTGTTTACACTAAATTCAACAATCTTCTGTTGTCCTGTTTAGTTTTGGTGAACCTTATTTTCGTGTTCTTGGCTGTCAATAGTGTCAACATGTTATGCAGTCATAGGTCCCATCTGGCACCAACAGCTATGCTTCAGAGTCACTTAAATCTCCTTTATTCCACATTCTGATGCTTGGTTTGAACTTCATCAGGCCGTCTTGTCCATGTCTACATGCCTAAATGTACTGAGCTGATGCTGTGTGTTTAGCTGATTAGATATTTGTGTTAACTACCAGTTGAATGGGGGTAATACTGAAGTGGCTGGTGAGTGTAGATTTAAACTTAACAATTAAGTGATGTTTTTATTTTAAAAAGTAATATTACTTGTTTTAGAAATACTTAAAATTACTAAATTGGATTAAAAACACAATTTCTATGTAGTGATGTTTTATTTAAAAAATGCAAGTAATTAAAGCAAAAATTAAGGGTCCATTCTCAGTGTGCTTGCAGTAAAGCCATCAAGTTTCTACATCACATCTGTAAACCTTCTGAACTGCTTGTGAGGTTTCAAATCCTGCAAACCTTGATCTCAAATGTCAGGTGCCTACTTTCAACTGTCCAACTAAAGCACAGTTTGTTTATTGATATATCCTTATACTGTTTTTCTTTTTTAGAATACTTGTTTGACTTGTCTGTGAGGCCCAGAACATCAAACTGGCTGAAATGGATGAGCAAAGTGTTGAGGTCAGTCTCACTGTTAGACTGCTATGATGTATTACATTATATATTGTATTGTATAGTGTATTACTTACTAAATTCATGTAATGTGCATAGTTTAATCTTCATAATCTGTGGTGTTGAGTTCTGTGGCTGTAGTCGGTTTAAAACGTTCTTCTGTCCCTGTGCAGAGCATTGCTGAGGTGTTTCGATGCTTCATTTGCATGGAGAAACTGAGGGATGCTCGCCTCTGTCCACATTGCTCCAAACTCTGCTGCTTCAGCTGTATACGAGTGAGTCTGTTTAGACATAGCAGCGACCAGAAAATGTTCTCCTCACTCCACAACTCTGCATTCAGTTTTTGCAAGTAAATTATCTAATCAATTTTGCGACGTGACCAAAATTACTGCGACTATGTGCAATGAACGTACAGTCTTGTTGATTTTCTAATAGTTGTTATAAAGACAAGGGCCACAAAACAACATACGTACTTGACAACCTTGGTTTTATAGAGGAATATAAACCAAATGCAACCAGTTGCCAACAATTTTTGTGGAGTCCCCTGTTGCAGAAACACATGTTGCAGATGCTTATTAGCGCAGACTGACTCAGATTGCTTGCAGCATGTTGCTAGTCCGTTTTTATAGACAGCAGATTTTGCAAAACTTCGCCAACCTGTCCGTGCGTGATCATAGAATCAGACTTAGACCACAATTATTTGAGAGGTTTCCTCCAAGCAGCCAAACTGTGCAGCCACCTTGTGATTAAAAGTGGTCACCTACTGGTTGAGGGTGTTTCACTCTGGGCAACCAACTGGTTTCTGCAACTACTTGAAATCAATCACTGAATGTGGGGAATAAATAAATAAAATAATGGAAGTCACCAGGCATTAGGCTGTTTTTTTTTTTTTTTCCTTTTCCAACTTGAAATGAGGTTGATGTCCTATTTTTACTCTAATGTGATTGAGCCATTAATGATAAAGCGGTGAGACAGATACGTCTGTTAAATCACACAGTTGGGATTTATGTAGAGCTTTTCCAGTCTTACTATCCAAACCCTTAAAGAACACACAAACATTCAGATAGCACTTTTTAAAAAATAATAAACTACACACTGTACAGCACACCTGTGTATCTTTCAGCCCACCGTTATGTGTGTAAGATCTTCGTGTTTTTTTTTTTTTTTTTTTTTTTTTTTATATGTTATTTTTATCTTTGTAAAATTTGATGGTGACTGGTTTTGGGATTGGTCACGTGCTGCCACCACTACTTCTTTCATGTTTTATAGCTACATTGATAAATACTGAGATGACTTATCAAGTCAATAACCACCTCTGTGTTAGTTCTTAGACTGATAGTTGTTACTGTTCCCTTTCAATAATATTTGGTCAACAGTGCAGCAGTGTGATGCCGATGATTCACATGAGTCAGTCTTTGCTTATCCTCACACTCAGTAGGATCAGTTTGTGTAGTTTAGTTTTTCTTGGTTTTTATAAGAAATGTACAAATAAGAAAAAAATATAAAATGATTCCAGCTCTGTCCTGAATCATGAATCTTTGGCAGACTGTTTGTGCTGCTTGTATTTAAGCTGAAATCTCTCCTGTGTAACAGCGATGGCTGACGGAGCAGAGAGCACAGTGTCCACACTGTCGGTAAGCACCTGCTAACACACATCTACTTCATATAACTAATCACATTTGGTGGAATATTTCAAGGTCCATATGAATTTTGTTTGAACTCATAAGGTACCTGGTAAGACCAGAGTATTGACTAAAAACAGTGTGTAAGAGCTATACAACTCACAATTTAACAGCGTGGAATACATATGAATTCAATTTGAGTTAATTCAGCAAGACATAAGCATATTATGTCTTTAGTATATCCTATGGGCAAGGAGAACACCAATAAAACTGATGAAACGTAGCAAAACAGACAAAAAGCCTCAAGATAACTTTCTGATCTGCTTCATAATGTTAGAATAGATATGCAGTTATTAAAATATGTGTGTGCATTCTTCTGTGCAGGGCTCCACTTCAGCTGAGGGAGCTTGTCAACTGTCGCTGGGCGGAGGAGGTCACCCAGCAGCTGGACACCCTGCAGCTCTGCAGCCTAACCAAGCATGAGGACAACGATAAAGACAAGTGAGTTCTTGACAAGTGTCTTTCAGTCCCAGTCCTGTTTTCTGAGTTGAAAGTGTTCTTGTCATTTTTATATCCCTGTCTTCCTTGAATTTTTCTTCATACATCAAATCTTAATGCCAGAACTATGAAAAGTTATTTTAAGAAGTTTTGTTCATTCTGTGTTACCATTGTTTTATATTTGTCAGGGTTTTTTTTTTTTTTTTTTTTTGGTTGGGGTTACTTATAAATGCTCTGTGGTGCTCAACTCAGAGAATAACAATAAAATTTGGTACAGTTGTGGGAAACAAACAGTGGTTGTCTTCTTGCTCTGCAGATGTGAGAACCATCATGAGAAGCTGAGTGTTTTCTGTTGGACCTGTAAGAAATGCATCTGTCACCAGTGTGCCCTGTGGGGAGGCATGGTAATGCTTCACTTAGTTTGCAAAGTCAGAAACGCTCTCATTAATGAGTTTTCCGTTATGTAAAAGTCAGATGGCGTCTGGTGAATTTTGCTGTTTTGGTTGCTTCCAGCACGGCGGCCACACCTTTAAGCCCCTTGTGGAGATTTATGAGCAGCATGTGACCAAGGTGAAGGAGGAGGTTGCCAAGCTGCGCCGCCGCCTCATGGAGCTCATCAGTCTGGTGCAGGAAGTGGTGAGGACTGCTTTTTCTCTTATGAACAACAAATGCTCAATAGTTTGATATTTACTGTCCTGTCAGATCAAACTCCTTCTGTTTCATGCACTCGTCACTCTTCACCTTCACCTCTTCAGTAAATCTTTTTAACTACAGATTCGTATCATAGTACATATTTGAACTCTTCTTGACATTCATGGGACTTGAGGGATGTTCTCTCCCTCAACTATGAAGAATTATTAATGGGTTGGCGAGTTATCTTGAGGCAAACTCAGTTTTCAGTAGTACAAAGGTGTCCTTTCTTAGCTGTCTAGATTACCACGATGACTTATGCTGCTTTAAGTAGAGTTTAGATTCTCTGCTGAAGGAATAGGTTTTATATGTATTGCTGTATCTTACATGCCACTGTTATGATAAGCAAATGTGTTACACTGTCTGCCACAGGAATTTATACACATTCATTTTTTGATGCAGAAAATGCATAAATGTTTTTATTTTCTGACATTAATATAAAAAATAACTAGCATTTTTGTTTTGCACAAAGAAATAAAATCAGCTCCATAATCCATAGAGCCCAATTAATGACCCACTTGTAGAGGAAAGCTTAAGTCAAAGAGCCTGTGGAAATTGTTTTAACTTAGGACCTCTGAGGCCCACTTTAAAGTTTCAGGTTATTAACGTCAACTGGGTACAGCATGAAATGTCCCGACAAAGCACTTTGCAGTGTTTCTTGGTCATTATTTGTGTGATTACACTGCTACATTATTGTAGTTCGGTGGTGGGATTCAGGAGCACCTGAGGGTCACTCTGGCCTTCTCAATTTGAGCAATGACATTAAAGCAAACAGCAGTGAACTCAGGGAACTGTTATCATGATACTCCTGAAAGATGCACATAGATGAGTTGTATGAAGACTGCCTGTCTCTCTATCTCTCTTATGAAAGCATTCACACTCTAACTGCTTCTTCACACGTATTGTGTCACCTGACATGATGGACAGAGTGAGAGGAAAGGTGAAACAAAGAATAGATAATAATAAAATATAACACAATAAATTAAAATGCCCATCAATGCTGAAATAAGTGCAAGTCAGTTACAAGGAAAAAACACTCAGTCTGTTTGTGTCATAGCTTGTGTTCAGTTTCAGTGTCTGTGGAGTCTGCTTTTGCTTTTTGTTTGAATATAATACATCCTGGGAGAGGATGAGCTCACTCTCCTGTTTAAAAGGCTAAATGCTTTCTGTGATGGTGCCTGACTTTGTTGGTTTGTGTGTCTACTGAATGATGTATCCTGAGAGTTTTAAGGATGCTTCTATAGCCTCGGGATACCTTCATGTTCGTCTGTTAGACCTAAATCTTTGGACTGCATTAATCTGAATTCCATATCCCAGATTATCATAGTGGTCAAATTTTAGCTCTAGGTATAGTGTGATTATACTGCCATTCGAAAATGAAATATCATCTTGATAAATCATATAAGTGGAATTATTTTGTTACCCCCAATTTCCTATGCTTCACATCCAATGATAGATGTGACATTGTGATATAGCGACCACAACAGTAAAGCGCCTTGAGGCGACTTTTGTTGTGATTTGGCGCTATATAAATAAAATTGAATTGAATTGAACAACAGTCCTAATCAACACACAGGATTAGACTTCAAAATGATATCAAATCCACAGCCTACATCAATTAATTCCAAACCTAGACAGATTTATTTAAAAAAAAAATTGGAGTTTAGTCAGTATGGGTGTGCTGTATTGCTGACATCCAGCAGTTGGCACTGTTGTTTTAATAAAAGCTTGTCAGTGAAGTTGACACAGTGAACGGATATTTAACACAGTGTGTGTGTTTGTGTGTTTTGTTTGATGGTTCAGGAGAGGAACGTTGAGGCAGTTAGGGGTGCAAAAGACGAGAGGGTCCGAGAGATACGTAACGCCGTGGAAATGATGATCGCTCGTCTGGATAACCAGCTCAAGAATAAGCTCATCACCCTCATGGGTAGGACTCACACTGTGCACAACACTCACTGTCAAAAGCAGATGTCCAGATAAATGTTTTTTTCTTTTTTAGCTTTTTATATACATTTTAACCTTCAATTTAATTAATTACACATAATTTCAGTGCATTGCTTTTATCTGAAAAAGAGCTGACCTCAAATCTTATTTTAAAAACATTTTTGACCATTTTCAAGCTCGTTATTTCCATGTCTGAACACCTTGCCTACTTTTATGTAAAAATACTGAAAGAACTCTGGTAAGCTGAATTGAATGACTGGCTTTTAGGCTGCAGGAGAGGACACATTATTCTCATTTTCATCTGCATATTTTTGACTTCACCAGAGTAGCTTTGCATGATTAACTGTTCAAAAAAATGTCCTGCAGCCCATTAGACGGTTCAAACTCTGTTTAGAACAAGGTCAAACAATTGTCTTCCGATTGGCTGAAAAGCAGGCGGGTGGGGCTTGGGCACTCACAGACAGAACTGCGTGTCTGAGATGACCAGATTTTGGCTATCATACAGAGCCAGGAGTATTTTTAAAAAATGAATGTTTTGCTGACGGGGTGACATAAAATCTTTTTACCATTAAAATATAATTAAACATGAATTAAGGAGCATTCAGCAGTATTTTGCAAAAAATAAGAGATGAAACTGCTGAAAAAACATATTTAGAGTTATCTGAAGAGAATGGTGTGTTAGGGTCACCCTTACTAACTGTAGTCATTAATTAATATTCAACAGTTAAATAAATTAATCCCAGTTCTGTCGCCACCTGGTTATGCATTCCCAATAGAATAAGCATAATTTTAACAGGTTAAAGATGTATGGTAGTGTTTAGTTTTCTTGTTGTTGCAAGACTGGCTTTAAATGTGTCTAAAGGTCGAGACCTTCACCCAACAAAACACGCAGACTCCCCACTGAAAGCAGTGAGAGGCGCCCTTTATAGCTGCGGGTAATATACATATGAAATATTTATCTGGACTGAGTGGATCCGTGCACTCGGCGCCCACATACACAACCTGCACTCCCACACACTCTCACTCAGCAGCTTCCATCAGGGCTGACATTCAGTACAAGAGTACTGAAAATAGAACTGCGTTCCTCCCCATCAGGCCAGAAGACGTCCTTGACCCAGGAGACGGAGCTGCTGGAGTCTTTGCTGCAGGAGGTGGAGCATCAGGTTGGTCGTCTGCAGCAGATCAAAGCCTCCATTCATTTTTTTTTCCTACTGCATATTGTTAGTTGTGTAATATTAAAGCTGAGAAACCCCACACACAATACAGCAATACATGCTGTCTCATTGATTCAACACTATTCCAGTCTTTAAGGTCAAGGTATATTTTAAATCCTCTCTTATAGCAAGTGTCTGGTGCAGTATTTTAAAAGTTTCAACTGTGCTGTTAACTGTTTTTAAAAAGGAAACGACTAATTTGAGGTGTATCCAAACAATACATCTGCAAGTTTTAAAACCAAAAGTATGATGTAATGGCTGCAGAGCTGGTGAGAATTCACTGTAAGTGCTTTATTTTACACTGTGGGAACTTCTTTTATTCATTATTGAGTAGCAGAGCATGTTGCACGACAAATCGGGCGAGCAGGCATGTTGTATTTGCACGATTGCTTCTTACAGTGTGATGTGATGAATCATGAGCTTTTCTGCACTAAGAGTAGCAGCCAGAAAATACTACAGCACATTAAATACAGAAATACTGGCAGCGTTGAGGGATGGGTCATCTCATTTACCATCTCGAAGTTATTTTGTAAAATAACTCCAAAAAAGTTGCACTTTATTATTTTTTCATAGATATTCATAGCATAAATGTAACATTTTACTAAATTTATTAAATTTTTTTTTTTTTTTTTTTTTTTTTTTTACAAAAGAATCAGATTTTGAGGGGGTCAGGTGGGAGACTGTTTTTTGTTTTAAGAAATGAACTTTTATATTCTGACTTTGCTTCTTTTGTTACTGAATTAAGTAAAACATTTAGTTGAATTTCAGTTAACTGTTTATTTTTTCTGAGCAAAAATCAACACATCATCGATTGTTCAGCTGCTTGCTGGCAGTAACGAGATGATTTTCCTGAATTGTGTGTGTGCTGAACAGCTTCACTCCTGCAGTAAGAGCGAACTGATCTCAAAGAGCCCAGAGATCCTCCTCATGTTCCAGCAGGTCCACCGGAAACCCATGCAGTCCTTCGTCACCACGCCCGTCCCTCCAGACTTCACCAGGTAATATCCTCAGCTGCAACACCAGACGCTTTTCACGGTCCAGGGAGGATGCAACGAAATACCTTAGCTACTAGGGATAACAAAAATTATCATCAATAATAAATGTTATGTGGCAGGAGATTCCCATTTGTTTTTTTGTTTTTTTAATCAATCGATTAAATTTTATGGCTCATAATACTAAAGGAAATAACCTGACAGTGACTGTAAACCACAGGTTAATTATTGTGCTTTTATGTGCAGTCATCTTTCCTCTTTGTGCTTTCAGTGAGCTGGTTCCTGCCTATGACTCCAGCACTTTTGTTCTAGTCAACTTCAGGTAAATCATCTCTGAGGCTGCATTTGGTCATAGAGAAGACAAACAAGGAACTCTCACTCTGACATACTGTCAGCTTCGTCCTATCTTCAAACACCATCCTTAAATTTTGTTGAGGATTTTATAAACTATGGAAAAATGTAAGGTGCTTTTTTTAAAATTTATTTAGCCTTTATTTAACTAAGTTCCTTTAGATTAAAATCTCTTTACACACTATTACAATTAGGGATGGGTATCGTTTAGGTTTTATCCGATACCGGTGCCAAACCGGTACTTTTGAAACGGTGCCGGTGCTTAAACGGTGCTCAAACCGGTGCTTAAAGAATGGAGAACACCAACTTTGTCCAAAAACCTCTCATGTTCAGCTGTTTTTTTTGTAAAAAGATAACAATGTTAGCCTTTTCTGCAGCTATGGGGCATATATGGTATCACTCTTGGCTGGAAGCAGTGCTTAAACAATGGAAAAAACACAAACTTTATCCAAAGACCTCTCATGTTTAACTGTTTTCCACTTTTTCTTTGGTCATTTTAGCCTTTTTGGCCAGGGTGAAGGGAGTATCTGCCATCAAACAAGAAGACAGCCGCATGTAGCTATGATGATGTTTGCTAGTTCACCTTACATGCATTAATGTAATAACGTGGTTAGCCTACTCAACGTAAATTACACACGAACAACATTACGCTACTCACGCAGAGAAGAACGGCTGCTGCTGCCATCATCATCCGTCATCATTTCTGCTACACTGGCAGGGCTAGGGGCCAGGACTCTCCTCTTCGGGTTTTTGGGGGATGTTGCTCCGGGTCCGATAACTGGCAACCCACCCGCAGTAGATGTGCACGGAGTGAGGTCTCGCAGCAAGCTATCAAATACGGCGCATTTCTCGGCTTTTAAAAAAAACGCTATGCGTCGCCAGGTGTTTCATCGGATTTGAGGTGTTACCGCCTTTGACAGTATCACAGTATCAGCTTAAAGCACTTGTTGCAGGCTGCTGAGTTTGCATATTTTGCTGTGAAGTACAGCCATACATTTGACCGGTCCTCCTTGGGCATTTTTAATCTGTAGCTCTGCTCTAAAAGAACGTACGTACCTGGACCCGCCTACTATCCTCGGAAACGTAAAATGATTGGCTAGAATCTAAAGTGTATCACAGCTCAGGAAAAAAAAGCACCGAAATAAAGCACCGAAATGTGCGCTGCTTTTCGGTCTGGTTACTACCGTTTATGTCAGAACCGGTGCCATGATGGCACCGGATACCGGTACCCATCCCTAATTACAATGTTACAAGTTAAACTCAAATATAAATGCAAAATAAAATGAGTAAAAATAACCAGTTAAAAGCTTCAAATGGGAAATCTATCAAAACATCCTGATAGGGTTTCAGCTCGTTTGATATATGTGTTTGTTTGTAGCACCCTGAGGCAGCGGGCTGACCCGGTCTACAGCCCTCCCCTGCAGATCTCTGGCCTCTGCTGGAGACTCAAAGTCTACCCAGTGAGTTTAAAACGGCTGATGTATGCCTTTTAAAACCTGGCTGCAGTTCTAGCTGACATCGATTGGTTATTGTGACTGTAGTAATTTAGACAGAAATCACGTTGTCTTTGCTAAAGCAGCACATGTCTCTGTGTTTCTGCAGGACGGTAACGGTGTGGTTCGTGGAAACTATCTGTCTGTGTTCCTCGAACTGTCTGCAGGACTTCCTGAAACATCAAAGTATGTAATATTTTGTTGTACCTTGACTGCTCTTTCAATAAATTCCTCCTCTGCTCTGTTTTCTTTCTGTGACAATTTTTTTTTTACAGTCAAGCCTGGGGCTAAATTGACTTGCGTAAAAGGTTTATTTTCAAGTCCAATTTGAATAATTTACAGTTAACATGCAGGAAGACACATAGATTAAAAATGTTCAGTTATAATGCAGCCAGTGTTTTTCATAAAACCGTCAAGGTTGTTTTAAAATGAAATGAAAATCTGGTCCTAATAGATGCACAGTATAACAAAAACCATTACATTACATGATATAGGATATTTGAAAAATGAGTTTGGCATCAGTGAGGAGATAATACTTTTTCTTTCATGTTTTAAAGACGTGTTACCGCTTCAACCAGGGGAGCAACAGGGGAACCCCTGGTTGAATATTTAACGAGAAAACTGCATCAAATTTTGTCATTTTTAGCCGATTAATACCAAAATCAGGTGATCCTACTTGGACTCAATAATACTTGTGGCTTGAAAAACTAATCACTTCTAGTTTGGTGTGTTAAATATCCGTTCACTGTCTTTTAGTTCTTTAAAGAAATACATCCTCAAAAGTCCTGCATGAGTTCTGCTTTTGCTGCATTTCCTGTGTGTTGATATGCGTAGATATGAGTACCGTGTGGAGATGGTCCATCAGGCCTCCAGTGACCCCACAAAGAACATAATTCGGGAGTTTGCCTCTGACTTTGAGGTCGGTGAATGCTGGGGCTACAACCGCTTCTTCAGGCTTGATCTTCTAGCCAGTGAGGGATACCTGAACATGCAGACAGACACACTGGTCCTCCGGTGAGAACACACACGCACAATTCTAATCATGTAGAATCAGGTTGAGTTGGAGATCTTTTATCCCAGTGTGACTGAGTATCATTGGTTTTCTTTGCTCAGCTATCAGGTTCGCTCACCTACCTTTTTCCAGAAGTGCCGAGATCAGTACTGGTACATCAGCCAGCTGGAGTCGGCCCAGAGTGGCTACATCCAGCAGATCAACAATCTCAAAGAGGTGCTCTGTCTGTCCGTGTTTGTGTTCTGTATTTATAGGCATGTTTTGTTTTTTTACTGTTTGTTGAATTTAGGATTCACTGACTCTCGTCAGCCATTGCTTTAGAGTAAACAGATTCCAAAGTTTTCAAAGATGCCAAATGAAGTCTCTGAGTCACTCTGACTCATCTAGTTGGAGTTGCTTCCATAATTAAGTGTCTGTTTATTTTGAGCTAAATAATATTCCCCGAATCTCTGTATTTCTGATTCCAGAGGCTCGCTATCGAGCTATTTCGCCGTCAGACCTCACGCAGCTCCTCACCTCCTGACCTGAGGCTTGCTGCGGGCACCACGACCTCTGAAAGAGACCCTCGCTCGGTGAAGAGTGACGATGAGATTCAGACCACTTTGAGCAACACTAAGAAAGGAGAAGAAGAAGAGAGGACGCAACACGATGACTCTAATGTGAGGATGGAAAATACTGCTTGACTTTGAAAAAACAGCTGATTGCTTCTTAATGTTTTCTTATTCGAGAGGGTGTCTGTGCATAGCTGAGCTTATACAGGTTTTCTTAGGTGATGGGCATCATGTTTTCACTGGAGGTGTTATGACTATGTCAAAAACTACTAATTATTTAGTATTATTTAGATATTTTATTTATTAAGCTATTAATTTATTGATGTTAAAATTTTCTTTTTATGGGGCATTTCATTGAATTTTAATTAAAAATCAAATGAATAAGAGCTGGAGGTTTTGGGATCCAGCGTCTTCCTGTACGGGATACAGCTCATTAATTGCCTGGCTCCTCTGTTGTCCAGGAGCTGTCAGACGGTGACCTGGAGGTGGACTGTCTGACAGAAGAGGAGGTGAACCCTCTGGATGGCAGCAGCACTTCAGGGAGCTCCACAGCCACCAGCAACACTGAGGAGAATGACATAGACGAGGAGACAATGTGAGCACAAATGGCTTTATTGTGAAACTTTCTACAAAAAATGTGCTTGGTGGTAATTTGATAATGAAGGCTTTGGTTTCTTTGGTAAGCCGAAGAAATGGATACTAACAGAAATATTTTCACAGGTCCGGGGAGAATGATGTCGACTTCATCGGCAACCTGGACACAGAAGAAGGAGAGCTTCCTGATGACTTGGCTGGAGCCACGGGTATAATTTAAAACATTCATAAAACTGTTTGATTTGAGTCTCCCACAGCTGACATGTTTTTGTTTTGTTTTGTTTTTTTAACACACAGCAGTATTAAAAATGTCAGATGTCAGCTTTATCATTATGTTCTTGAAGGATTATTTAACCTATGCAAACAGAAACAAAGAACCATGATTTGTGAACACATTTTTTATGCTGCTGAACAACAAAGAACTGTTTTTTGTTTTTTTTTTTACTCCTGCAAATTTTGTCCTAATATAAGCTTTCATTAATATGTTCTTAAGTATAAATCAGCAGGAGGAGAAATCAATAATGAATGACTATAAAGCAGAACACAATTAAAGTAATATTAAATATGCACATTACTCAAGGTGTAATGTTGTACATTTACAGCAGATGTTCTAAATAAGGACATTTTCACACATTAAAGTTGATTATAAACCTCTATTTCTTACTTACTTAGAAATATCAAATGGAAGCTCTTAAATCAAAATAAAAGTGCAATTTAGCCAGTCTTAATTCATAGTACATGAAAGCATGATTTTAAAAAAGGAAAAAAAAAAGATTTTTAAATGCTTAAGTCCTTCTTAGAGGGCTGTAACTTGTGGTTAATAGTATAAATTAATATATTTCAGTTATTTAAATAAAATATGGTGTTTGTTCTCATTGTAACTCAGTAGGGCAGTTAAACCGTTAAATCTGATTATTTTCATGACATAAATGTTCATCTAAAAGTTGCTACAAAAGCCCAGTGGGTTTACTGAACAATTCCCTCCATTTACGGAGTGTAACCATCAAATATTTATTGTCCTTTCTCAAATAAAGGCCCTGTTGTCTGCTCAGTTGAGGCAAATAAAAGCCAGCCTCTGTTTGAGAATTTTAGGAATCTATTTGTGTTGTTTGACAACTGTAGAGGCAGATCACAGCAATATGATGGTGGACCTCAAAGCGGCTCCTTCAGGCGTGTTTGACTGTGTTGGTGTTGAAAGGCATGAAGAGGATGAGTCAGTGTTGGTGCACCATGCCCCTCGCAGCCGGCCGATATAGAAGCACTTGGTGTCCGTGTGTGTACATGTGTGGAGAGGGGGTGTTAGATGTCAGAGTTGAACATATCTTTGCTGCATATTGTTTACATCCCACATTGGAGTAACTTTTATTTTTTTATGATTAGGTTACAATTCAGCGAGAGACTCCAGCCTGTTTTGTAACTCGGTTTTTGATGCAGGTTTCTTTGTCTGGAAAACCTTTAGAGAATTTTCTCTCCCAGCAGCTGGAACCCGGCCAGTCAGAGACTCATGTGGACTGTACAGATAATAACATGACTCACTGCTGCTTGAAACCAGATCAGTGTTTCTGTTGAGCTTCACTTAAACTTGAATCCCAGATTCAGTAGGTCTAAAGATTAAAAAAAGAAAAAAAAAGTATTTTAAAAAATTAAAAAAAAAAAAAAAATTAAGTTCAGACAGCTAAAACCTCCTCAGGCTTTTTGTTGGCAAATTTAACCATATTAAAAACTTAAGGACACAATATATCCTATAGATGTTTACTTTTGAATCAAGTTTTTATTTCAGTTAACTGAAAGGTTTTTCACAATAACTTTTAGTTTAGTTTTAGTTACCTATAGTAACAATGAAGAGCACCAGATCTCCAACATAAAGAAACAGCTCAAATAACACATAAACATGAATATTTGGAAGGAGAAATGGAGCAATAATCACTTAAATAACCCCTTATTCCTCTTTTAATTTAAGCACAGCCACACATGAACCATATGAACCCTGTTTTTGTGTCTGATCTGCAGGCGGTTCCAACTCCAGTGTGCGATCATTACACCGTAGTGCTGCAGCTGCTGCCGGTCGTAGTACTAGTGGCAGTGGAGCTGCTGCTGCCGCCGCCACTGGTGCTGTTGGGCCAGGCGGTAACAGCCTCCTGGAGATCGACCCGGTCATCCTGATCCAGCTGCTGGATCTGAAGGAGCGCAGCAGTGTGGAATCCCTGTGGGGTCTTCAGCCTCGGCCTCCGGTGTCTCTCCTCCACAGCCAAGGTCTGTAGGCACGCTAACAACATATCAGTCCCACTAAACTGGGAGTCATTACTCAAACTCTGACACAGGGGTTACTCAAAATAAAAAAACACTTTGTAAGGTCACAGGTTAGCATGTAAACAGTACTGGTTTCAACATATTTAAGCATAGAAAACACATGTAGGAAGTTCTGTAGGCTTTGGGGATAAATGCTGTGTTTGCACAAGATTACCAGAGAGCCTCATGCTGATTCTTATCAATCTCATCCTTTTTCTCTTCTGATGGATTTGAACTTGCTTTCGATATGAATCGGTTTTGCTGCTTTCTATGGACAAGAATTTACATCTAAAATACATTAGACCAAACTTATTAAACTCACAGGAATGAGGAAGAAGGGTGCAGTGGACGCCAAGAATTTTGTGAAAAGAACAAAGAAAAAAACCAAAATCAGTTTGCTTGGGACTAATATTGTCACAGCACCACTGCTAGGAGAAACATTGGAGCTAATTTGTTGTGGATTTTGTTTTTCTTTAAAAATTGCAGACATCTCAAATTCACGCAGGATTAAGATCACAGACAACCTCCGCAATTCTTACAAATGACTCCCAGGGTAATATTAACTAATGTGAACATACTGTAAGGCTTTTGGATAACAACAAATGTAAGTGAAATTCTTTTGTCTATATGAAAATTTAAGCGGCACGTTCAGCACCGTAAAATGAACATCTAACCAATCACACTTAAGCAAAAATTCACCTGATTAAAAAATAATGGAGTTGAGAATTGTCTAGAGTCATATCAGCACCTGTTTTAAATGGCTACAAATGGTCAAAACCATTACCACCAGCATCCTTTTGTAACCACTTTCTCTTGACCTAATCGATTAAAAGCGTTGAAGAAAGGTGGAAAGAGAAAAACAGTTTTTAGGGAAACAAACTACCCTCTCACCTTGTAACAGCCGATGTTATTAAGTCTGAAACGACAGTGATCTGAAGGACTACAAAAATCTCATCTTATGTACTTTTACAGGTCATTAAAAACAAAATATAAGTAAAATGAGATGTTTGCCACATTGAGACCTTTAGTTCAGCAGTTTATTGCGTGAAATAGGAAACAGACTGTTAATTAACATTTATGTGATCGGCACCACTTGTTGTGAATTATAGGACGCTATCCTCTGCTAAAGGAGGTAATAAAGGAAGCATTGAAGTGTTTTCCTGAGTATCTGGAGAATTTAAACCGGACTTAGCATAACTGCCATGTAGTTTGTGAAAAGACTTTAGCTACATTTGATGTTTAGATTTTTCTCAATACCAACAGGGAAGCTTCTGATTGGTCCCCGAACCACCATGCAGCTTTAGACCATAGCCCCAAACATAGTTTTAAGCTGTATATTTGGAGCTTCACCTTATCTGCTTCTCTAACTTGTTTCTTGTGTCTTCAGCTCATCCTCACTCGAGGAAGGAACGAGAGCGGCGTCCGCAGGTGGTGCGACGATCAGCTCCAGACTCGGGGGTCCTCATCCGCCTCAAGGCTCAGATGGCTGAGGTCCGCAGCAAGATGGCCGATGTCAAGAGTCAAGTGCTGGAGGTGCGGGGGTCAGCGGAGCCCAGGCCTGGCCTATCTGGGGCCTTCGGCACTGAAGAGCTCCCGTCTCATCACGGCGATTCAGAGATGGCAGCTTGTCATAAACCCAGCGAGCTTGACCTGGTGGGGAGAGCAGCTGCGACTCGAGCCAGACCCTGCCGCCCTGGTGAGGACTGCTGTTGCAGGCTGTTCAGTGTTAATGTGTAAACAGTGACAGTTTCAGCCAAACAGGGAATCTGAGTTATCTGGTTACCCACGCTACAGTTGGTCCGTTTGATTATCTCAATCTCTGTTTGAGGAAATGAATTTATTGAATTCTTTTTGAAAAGAAAAAAACACTGTAGAAATGAAGAGCTGTGTGAAAACTATGCTGCTTCTTTTTGCACGGCATATTATTCTGGTGGGCAAAGTACACAGCAAATGTGCAAACCGGAATAGAGAGGACAATCTGTGTGGGTTGCCACACTGTCAGTTGTCAAGGGTACTCATATGTAGGGCGGTCCCGAATACTTTTTAAAAAAAAAAATAATAATAATTTTTTTTTTTTGGGGGGGGGGTGCTTTGCAAAAGCAAATGAACATAACAGAGAGAGAGCATCGTATCTGTGCTGGGAGATCACAGAAAATGTACATGATGACCTACAGATATTTTTTTCTTTAGCTTTTGAACAGTAAATCTATTGAACAGGTATAGCTGTTCATCACTGTAAAAATCCACCACGTTGCCCTGCAATCTTGAAAACAGTGACCAAGTTGGACATTGCCGTTCTACCTAATCAGGTTTTATGTATCTTTTTAGAAAGCGGCCACATGCGAAGTAGTATGAATTGGCTAAACAACAACAGCAGTTGGTTATAAGCTAATGTTTTCCAAGTAATACTTGAGTGTTGCAAAAATCGCACTCGCCTGCAGAGTGCAGATTAATGCACTACAGATGGCCAGCATTTTTAAGCGGACTTGGTCAGAAACATAAAATACTGCAAAATATTCAATTGACACGTATCGTTTTTACCCATCGGCTGCAAAAGGCTGATGAGCTATTGCTGTGGGCTGGGTGGGTGGTGTGGACACCCGAGTTTGTGAACGTGATAACTCAAGAAGGAAGTCGCCTAATATTTTCAAATATTGATACCACAGGTACATCTACTAAAAATCTCAGACAACTTCAAAGCCTGGCGACTTTAACCTCAAGGTCAGAGGTCAAGTTTTCTGAAAATCTTCTGAATGCACTGACATTAGAACAAGGCGACATAGGATTTTGAAGTTGTTACCACAAGTGTATCTACTACAAGGCTAAGGGACAGCACTGGGAGCCACCAGTATTTTTTATTACTCATTTATTGCCAAGTGTTTATATGATTCCAATATGTTACATGGTCTAAATTTTACTGTTTTTGAACAGGATGTTTACATTATATTCTCAGATATACGTATACTCTCAGAATCCACTAAGCTAAAACCTAACAGGTTAACATGCTCTTGCTGAGACTGAAGCAAGTTGACAGGTTGGCATAGCCTCAGTTTCTTTTTTTCTGTGTCTTTTGGTAATTGGTCAGATGGCCCGGTGGTGCCAGTGTCCGGCAGCCTCGCCTCTGTCAGTGCGCCCCAGGGCAGCTGTGGCTACAATGTAGCTTGCCATCACCAGTGTGTGAATGTGTGTGTGACTGGGTGGATGACTGAATGTAGTGTAAAGCGCTTTGGGGTCCTTAGAGACCAAGTAAAGCCCTATACAAATACAGGCCATTTACCATTTAATTACAACATTGAAAGTCAATATTTGCTGCTTCTGTGGATCCAACTAACCTTACATCATTTGTAGCTTTATTTATAGCTTATAAGGGAAATAAACTCTTTTAAACCCTAATCATTGCATAAAACCTGTAATATTGCCTGATAGCTCTGGGAAACATCAGTGGATGATATTAAGGCTAATTTTTCATTGGAAAAATGCGCCCAGAGAAATTTTGGACTTTTTGAGATTCTATTCTGTCAGGACAGATTATGCTGTTTTTGTTTTGGCACAGTCTTAGCAAGAGATGGATTAGTTTACTTTCCATATTCCCCTATTACACTGAGACACTAAGCCAGGAAGGCCTGCCTCACTATCTTTAGATTAAACTCCAGATAACAAGGCTCACGGGACTTCTGCTGGCACAATCAATATGGTTTTTATCATTATTAATATTATTATTACATTTGTGTGTCTGTGTTCTGTGTGCAGCCAGGAAGTCTCTGTCTCCTGTCCTGGACAGCAGCTCTCTGGTTGTGAAGAGGAGGAGTCCAGAGGAGATGGAAAAAGACCTGAGAGGAGCAGAAGCTGCTCTGGAGCTCAGCCTGCATCCTAAAGATGGGATGGGAGGAGCAGAGGGTAAGTGTATTTTTTTTTGTTGTTGTTGTTTTTTTTTATTTTTATTACTCTCCTTTAAACCTGCATAAAATCACAGCCAAACACTGATCTTTAAAGTGCAATAAAGGCAAACAGCAGAGTCAGGTGATTATTTGTTTGTTACTTCGTCACTTCAGGTGAACATTTACAACTGTTTAGATAGGGAAGGGTTGAGATATAGATAGATAGATAGATAGATAGATAGATAGATAGATAGATAGATAGATACAGGGAGTGCAGAATTATTAGGCAAGTTGTATTTTTGAGGAATAATTTTATTATTGAACAACAACCATGTTCTCAATGAACCCAAAAAACTCATTAATATCAAAGCTGAATGTTTTTGGAAGTAGTTTTTAGTTTTAGCTATTTTAGGGGGATATCTGTGTGTGCAGGTGACTATTACTGTGCATAATTATTAGGCAACTTAACAAAAAACAAATATATACCCATTTCAATTATTTATTTTTACCAGTGAAACCAATATAACATCTCCACATTCACAAATATACATTTCTGACATTCAAAAACAAAACAAAAACAAATCAGCGACCAATATAGCCACCTTTCTTTGCAAGGACACTCAAAAGCCTGCCATCCATGGATTCTGTCAGTGTTTTGATCTGTTCACCATCAACATTGCGTGCAGCAGCAACCACAGCCTCCCAGACACTGTTCAGAGAGGTGTACTGTTTTCCCTCCTTGTAAATCTCACATTTGATGATGGACCACAGGTTCTCAATGGGGTTCAGATCAGGTGAACAAGGAGGCCATGTCATTAGTTTTTCTTCTTTTATACCCTTTCTTGCCAGCCACGCTGTGGAGTACTTGGACGCGTGTGATGGAGCATTGTCCTGCATGAAAATCATGTTTTTCTTGAAGGATGCAGACTTCTTCCTGTACCACTGCTTGAAGAAGGTGTCTTCCAGAAACTGGCAGTAGGACTGGGAGTTGAGCTTGACTCCATCCTCAACCCGAAAAGGCCCCACAAGCTCATCTTTGATGATACCAGCCCAAACCAGTACTCCACCTCCACCTTGCTGGCGTCTGAGTCGGACTGGAGCTCTCTGCCCTTTACCAATCCAGCCACGGGCCCATCCATCTGGCCCATCAAGACTCACTCTCATTTCATCAGTCCATAAAACCTTAGAAAAATCAGTCTTGAGATATTTCTTGGCCCAGTCTTGACGTTTCAGCTTGTGTGTCTTGTTCAGTGGTGGTCGTCTTTCAGCCTTTCTTACCTTGGCCATGTCTCTGAGTATTGCACACCTTGTGCTTTTGGGCACTCCAGTGATGTTGCAGCTCTGAAATATGGCCAAACTGGTGGCAAGTGGCATCTTGGCAGCTGCACGTTTGACTTTTCTCAGTTCATGGGCAGTTATTTTGCGCCTTGGTTTTTCCACACGCTTCTTGCGACCCTGTTGACTATTTTGAATGAAACGCTTGATTGTTCGATGATCACGCTTCAGAAGCTTTGCAATTTTGAGACTGCTGCATCCCTCTGCAAGATATCTCACTATTTTTGACTTTTCTGAGCCTGTCAAGTCCTTCTTTTGACCCATTTTGCCAAAGGAAAGGACGTTGCCTAATAATTATGCACACCTGATATAGGGTGTTGATGTCATTAGACCACACCCCTTCTCATTACAGAGATGCACATCCCCTAATATGCTTAATTGGTAGTAGGCTTTCGAGCCTATACAGCTTGGAGTAAGACAACATGCATGAAGAGGATGATGTGGACAAAATACTCATTTGCCTAATAATTCTGCACTCCCTGTATAGATAGATATAGATATAGATAGATATAGATATAGATATATATATATATATATATATATATATATATATATATAGATAGATAGATAGATAGATAGATAGATAGATAGATAGATAGATAGATAGATAGATAGATGAATGAGAGAGAATAACAGTGATTGTGCTGAAAATTTAGGGGTGCAGAGCTTGACTGCTTGAGTGCACTTTACTCAGTCAAGTATCCACCTGATGGATCCTGAAGTTTCTGCAGTTGATTTTTATATTTACTCTCCCCTCTGCTGCTTCATTAAGACTTAAAATAGTTTGTGATTCTTTAGTTGCTTTTATGTTTTAACATCGACACAAAAACAGTAACACTTTTCTTTTATAAGAATTAAAAAAAAAATTGATTCCTGACTTTTATAGGTGACTTAATTAGATTAGCCTTCAGACGTGCAGTTCATGATCTCCCCTTTATGAGTCATGTAATCATCATAAATTATATATTGTGGTTTAAGAGGTTGAGCTTTTAAAACTTTTCATATCAGTATTATGGTGTGGCCTGCAATTAGTTCACCTTTAAGACACTCTGAATATCATGGTAACAAAAAATCCCTTAAAGGGTTTTAAATGAGGTTTTTCATTTGGAAAAATAAAATCATCGTAACTCTCTCCCCAATACAGACGATATGTGATGACCTCCCCTGTACACATAATGATTAGTTTTGACACCTCAGTATATATTAATAAAGACCTAGTTTAATGACCATTAGAATAGTTTGTTTATTTTCAGGGGTAACTGTATAGGCGGAGACCACCTGCAGTAAACCCAGTCACTTTGTTCTATAAGCAGACACTGTTTGGTTCAGAAAAGGGAAACAAGGGTTTACTGCTAGTAGGCTTTTCACGAGGTATAGAGTTAAGGCAGCAAATCACAGTGGTTTTTATTATCCACTGAACTTTCTGGAGCACCACCATCTGATCAAAATAAATAGATATCCAAAGACATTATACACTCTCCTAAACCTGCAGTATGAAGGGATTCACTTACCCCAACACTGGCGATCAGGATGAGTGGTTACACAAAGCTGGTTATGAACTTTTTTAGTTATCCCAGGGTTTCCTGATCTGCGTATGAACGTTCACGTAAAAATGGTTGGCGTTGCCAGCATCTGAACAATCACACTATTAAGTGTATCAGCAAGTAAAGCCATAATATGGAATAAAAGTAACACAGCTGCTCCAGATGAGTCAGCGATGTGAGATAACCAATCACTCTACATTAATTTAATATATACAGCTCTGAATAAAAGAGCTACTATATTAATGAAATTGAACTTATTTGAAGCTTGGAAAGAAAGTGGGCCAACTGTGTAAATATGTGTAAAGATACGGAAGATTAATTATTTTATTAAATTAATTTTTAAGTTGGTTTTGCATGCACACTGGATGTAAGGTCAGCAAATACAAAGAAGTGCTCTGCTTGTAGAACAATAAAAAATTATTCACAGCCAACAGAAAAATAATGAAACAATAAAATTGTCTCCAAGAATTTATATTTCTTGCTGATCATCAGGGAAATGGAAAGAAATTAGATATTACTGTCTGCACACAGTGGTCCGAGGGATTTTCCAGGAATGGTGATGCTGTTTTCCAAGGAATTAATCAGCAGGCGGTGATTTCATATCTGTTGATCTCTAATTATGTTCGCAGTTTAAGTTACCAAGCTGATATACCCTGATAAGAAGTGTGAACCTCCTCCGTGGTACAGAAAACCCAGGATGAACCTGGATGAGACAAAATCCTGCTTCATTGCAGAGGCATTTATAATTTATTCACAGTGGAATTTTCAAACTGAACGTGTCACGATCTTTGACGTTGATTCCCAAGAAACACTTTTCATGCTCCAAAGAAGATAAACTCTCCTGATTTTAATGAATCACGAGCAAGCCATGCCGAAAAAGGTCGAACTTAGAGATTACTGCACACTCCTCAAGACGTAGCTTACGCTAGTGCTTCTTTTATTCAAGCTCTAAGGAAACTTATTATGACAGTGTCTTCAGTGCTTCCAGATTTGATTTGCAGTTTAATGACTGATGGGTTCTGGGATTCACCAGCAGGGCTTTTTTAGAAAAATAATACACAATATTACTTTATGGTCACACCCACTCAGCTCCCTGTTTTATCTTTTCTTAGCACATTCCCACTTTTCCATCATGTGACTTGGCTTTTGTCTTCACTCCAGGAGTGCTGAAGGCTGACAGCCTCCAGGGGCCCCTGGTGTCTCTCAGCACCGCATCAGAGCAGCCCTCCACCTCTAAGCAGCAATATACGATGGAGCAACAGCTATACGGGGCCTCGGGGTCCAGGGAAGACATCTTCACCTTGGCAGCATCGAGCTACATGGCTTCAAGCAAGAACTGTGGCAGCAGGAGCCTGGGGTACGACCCAGAGACTCCTCACGCACAAGAAAAATTATATCTGCAAGAGACAGCCGTGTAATGGTACATCAGGGTCCCATATGTCTTTCGTTTCTTCCCGCTGCAGGGCAGCTGCGTTGGATTGTGAATCTGAGAGCTCAGGAAACTCCCATCAGTCCTTGCCGGAGGGGCCGTCTGCACAGCTGCTGTCATGTGAAGGTTGGTTCACCTTCTAACTGTGAGCCTCAGGAGTGATTGTGTTTGATGATTTGGATTGGCTCTCTGTATACCAGGCAGGGTTTTGTGCGTCATGCTACAAGGCCGTGTCCCCGTCAGTCAGTCTAATTTAGTCTTGGTACAAGTTTGCAAAATTGAAGCTTAATGATACTTTCTTTAATTAAAAAAGAACATCTGGCACTCAGCATACTTTAAAAAAGGAATCATTCCCCTATTCTGACTGATGGTCTGTGAAATCCATCAATTCAATAAGAATTCTCCATCCATCCATCCATCCATCTTCATCCGCTTTATCCGGGGCCTGGTCGCGGGGGCAGCAGCCTAAGCAGAGAAGTCCAGACCTCCCTCTCCCCAGCCACCTCCTCCAGCTTATCCGTGGGAACCCCAAGGCGTTCCCAGGCCAGCCGAGAGATATAATCTCTCCAGCGTGTCCTGGGTCTGCCCCGGGGCTTCCTCTCGGTGGGACATGCCCGGAACACCAACCCCAGGAGGCGCCCAGGAGGCATCCTTGTCAGATGCCCGAACCACCTCAGCTGGCTCCTTTCGATGTGGAGGAGCAGCGGCTCTACTCTGAGCCCCTCCCGGATGGCCGAACTTCTCACCCTATCTCTAAGGGAGAGGCCAGCCACCCTTCGGAGGAAGCTCATTTCCGCCGCTTGTATCCGCGATCTCGTTCTTTCGGTCACTACCCACAGCTCGTGGCCATAGGTGAGGGTAGGGACGTAGATTGACCGGTAAATTGAGAGCTTCGCTTTTACACTCAGCTCCCTCTTCACCACGACGGACCGGTGCAGCGTCCGCATTACTGCAGCCGACGGACCGGTGCGGCATCCGCATCACTGCAGCCGACGCACCAATCCGTCTGTCGATCTCCGGCTCCCTTCTCCCATCACTCGCGAACAAGACCCCGAGGTACTTGAACTCCTCCACTTGGGGCAGGAACTCACCCCCGACCCGGAGTGGTCACTTCAACATTTTCCGGCTGAGAACCATGGCCTCAGATTTGGAGGTACTGATCCTCATTCCTGCTGCTTCACACTCGGCTGCAAACCGTTCCAGTGCGAGCTCGAGGCCTTCACCCGATGAAGCCAACAGAACCACATCATCCGCGAAAAGCAGAGATGAGATTCTGAGGCCACCGAAGTGAAAGCCTTCCGCCACTTGGCTGCGCCTAGAAATCCTGTCCATAAAAATTATGAACAGAACCGGTGACAAAGGGCAGCCCTGGCGGAGCCCATCACCCACCGGGAACGAGTCCGACTTATTGCCGGCAATGCGAACCAAGCTCTTGCAACGGTTGTATAGGGATCGAATGGCCCGTAGCAATGGGCCAGACACCCCATACTCCCGCAATAAGAATTCTGTAACACTGAATTATGAGCGTGCCTGAGAAGTTGGAACTTAAAGAGTTCTGCACACGTGTAACAGTCTCGTTCTTTCTCGTCTCGTCTGCAGATCAGCCGGCATCTGTCCTGGTGACGGCTACAAGCAGCGACAGCGACACTGAGGACGAGGCCCTGCAGAGCAACAACTCTCGCTACGACAACCACACTCCACCCTGCACAGGTAACCAGCACACACATCATGAAATGAGGCAGAGCCAAGTTGCATGATGTAGATACTGTTCAGATTCTGCAGAATCTGTTAATGTTTTACTTTTTTTCTTTGGTGGTTATCATCTCTACACACTCCTCCCTCTCTTTCTGCTCTAGCGCTTTTTTTGGTATGTGCGTGTATAGTATACATGTACAGAGTTTGCGGCTTCAGTCGTTCGCAGATTTTTCCTTAGACTCTAAATAATAATCGTTCATGTACACCCCTGCACATCCTTTACTATTTTTTATTTATTTATTCTTTTTTTTTTTTAAGGAGAAGGCAGATTGGGATGGTGTACCACCCCTGTATTCAGAGGCGGGAGGCTTAAAGGTAGCCAGTCCAGGGGTGTTATTCATTTCTCCTTACTGCGTCTCTGGCAGATGGAGTCCAGCATTCCTGCATCATCAGTTTACCACCTGTAGCCATCTCGAGTGTTTTGCTCAGTTTTCTTGTGTTTTTCATTTTGTTCTTCTTAAAGCTCTATGATGCTCCCCAAATGCATATTTAGGGTTTAAACTATTTTAAAGAAGGCATTTATAGGCATTTTCTTTGACCACATCCAAAATCCACAGTTTTCACAGTTCGCTGGTGCTCTTGGAACGTAATCCCCACAGATTTTGGGGGGCGACTATGATGAGTATTAGTACCACTTCTTTTTATTACTTTTTTTTTTTAAAACATGAGAGCAACTGGATGAGGTGAGTGGGATCCCACAGGAGTGGTGTGTGAGACAGCAGGCTGTTATCCAGCAAAAAGGATGCACATCATCAGAGAGACTAATGATTTTGACCCTGGCAGTTTTTGTTTTGTTTTTTTCCCTCATCTGTATATTTGTGGATTACTGCTAGCTAAAATAATTTAATAGTCAGATGTTTGGGAATTTCCTGGTACTTTTTGTCTCCTGTTCAGATGCTGATTTTGTGTTGTAATAGTGTTATGAGTAACACACAGATTGGCATGTTTTCCCTCCTTACTTCTTCCAGGAGAGCAGCTCCTGTCTGATGACATGAGTCTACCTGCTGACAGGTGAGCGCAGAAGGGCGCCAGCTTGACGCCACAATAACGATGCAATAATGGCTGGAGAGGACACACATGCTAGTTACACACAGCTGTAGAGTAGAAACTATTTGTTATGCATGAACTGAAAACAAACACTTGTTTTTTCTTAGTTTCCTGAATGTCTTTATTATAGGACCATGGCAGAAGTTAATGAAATAACTGTTAAGGGCATCACTTCATGTTGTGCAGAAACAACAGAGCTGCTCCCTTCAAGACAAACAACATCACAGTTTGCGTTTAAAGTTGTTTTTCTCTGTTCTGGGTTTGTCTTCATTCGGGGGTTTGACCCCTCGGTGCTGCTTTTTGCTCGTCAGTGTGGCTGTTATATAGCAGCACTGGGTTTACGTAAGTCAGTTAGTCTCATTATTTAATAGCCATGTACTAATGGCGACACTGCTGTTTGTTTAATGACTGAATTTCTAACAGTGTTGGGTGCATAGAAGCAGGACTGCAGTGCTTTTTAGTCACTTTATTTAATTCCTTGTGTATAAATGCTTTTCTAAGTCTGGCCTGTCTACAGCATATATATGTAAATAATATGTAGCCTGTCAATAAAAGTTTAGTGTTTCTACTGCTGTGCTGTTGATGCTGAGTTCAGTCTTCCTGCCCTTCAGGCCCAGCACCTTCTCCTCTTCCTTCACCCACTCGGCTCTCTTTATCCACCGCTCAAACGCTTCGTTTCAGACACACAGTTTTTTTGTTCTTTTTCTCGAGGTGAACCATTAGCTTTCCTTGTAAGTCATGTAAATGTCTTCGCTCTTAATAACAGCCGCGTCAGACTTCATTTGACATTTGAAAAGGCTAAACGATCAACTGAGTAACGTGATTTATGAAGCTGCCGCTGCAGTCTGTGGGCTGAAACTTCATAGCACGCCGCAGCCTCCGCGGTGACCCTCAGACTCTCAGGCAGGTGTTTTCACTTCAACATCTGCATAAACACCAGTGACTGCAGGGCAACGGGCCTCTGCCCGCAGAGACTGACACACATACAGCACACCTGACAGCTCATCAGTTATTATTAATTTAAAGGAGCAGTCTGAGTTTGGGTCTTCTCTTGATTCTGTAAAAATCTTTGTTAGCTTTACTGGACTCTATCCACACCTGCTCCTCTCCACTCCCACAGATTCAAACACTACTAAAACAACTGCCTTTTTTTCCATGTTTTAAGTCTGCAGTGAGTGAGCGAGCATTGAAGGCAGTAGCTCTGTTTAAATTATTAGTAACACCTCTGTGTTCCTGATGTGGTGTGTCAGCACATCTGCTCTGGAGAGCTTCTGTATGTGGGCTGTACTCAGCCACAAAAGTGCAAAATTTAAAGGGCTAGTACACCCAAATTAAAAAGCTTACGTAGTGTTATCTGTTAGTGAGATTGCTGTTCTTACATGGACACGATGGAGGGGCACGCAGGGCATTTACTTAGTATTCTCTCGATTAATCCTACGGATCATTTTCTCAGGATTTCATTTGGCGTATTTAATGGTTCCAAAGAGTGAAAAATGACCGTCGCAGAAAAAAACGATTGGCTAATCAGAAAGTTTGCCCGTTAATTTCCTCTTTATCTAGATTTACTGAATAATTGCTGCACCTCTAGGTGAGTGCTAATTAGTTTGGGGAGCTCTGAAAAATGACTTTCCTTCTAGACCCTCTTACCATTGATAATTTCATTGGAAATATGTGGGGACCTAATGAAAACTTCCCAGGATGGAAGTTTTTTTTTTTGTTTTTTTTTTTGGGTGGGGGAGCAAACTAAACAAAAATAATCTGCACAGAATGAAAGTGTGTTTCTAATTTTGGGTGAACTGACCCTTTAAAGTCGAGGCACATTTAGTTTTCTGAGGAGTTGACAGCAGAGCTTAATAAGAATCGCTGTAATTATGTAACGCGTGCTCTGCTGCCCTGCTGGCTTTTCTTGATGGATTAATTATTTCTCACCTCACTTCTCTGAACAAACAGAGCGAACACGAGTGAAACGCTGTTGCTGCACTTCACTGGGAGAAAACATGTCGAGCACTCTGTCAGACCTTTCTCCTTCACCCCTCAGCTGTAACTCATTTTAAAAGCCACTTATTCTTCCCATAATCGGGAGTTTGTGTTGTAAATATGTTGGAGTATGTTCTTTTGAGGCTGTGCCTGAATGCACATGGCTTTAACAGCTGGACTGAAAGAAGATGGACTTCTTGTGCGCACCAAGTCTTTACTCTAATAATTGAAAAAGTCCATTGCAGCTCATCTTGTAAATTCTGCCTTTTCGTCTGTTCCACTGTTGCGCGCTTTCACATACATGACTGAAACATGGAAAAGCTCATATTCTTCACATGTTGTTTTGTCAAAAGCTGCTTTTGTTTTACATTTCCAGAAGTTGCAGTCTATAATTTTATGTGTATATTTCCTTTTTCTTGTGTGTGTGTAATAAATAAAATGTTTTATGATACTGAGAAAGAGCACGGTTGCTTATTTGTGTACCCCACAGCTCACTTATGCTCGTAAAGCTCTTGGAGCCGTAGCCGAAACCCAACAGGAAGTTCACCATTTTGAATTTAAGACTCAATTTTGGCCCTGTTTTTTATGCTATTTTAGGATGTTATGTTTCAACCAACTGCTAGGGATTCAATTTGATCAATTTTGTTTCTCAATCTCATCCAAAGACCTTGGTGATGCTAAGCTTGGTGAAGCGTTTGCAGCTTCGTTAACGGGCGTGTCTGTGGCAGCTTGGAGAATGCCATTTATCCGCCATAGCGTTGGAAGTTATCAGAACTCACGTCTTTGTGAGTTTGGCACGGTTGATAAACCTCCAGGGCTGAGACATCTACATGCTGAAAGGACATCGCCACCATAGCTCCGCCCAGCGCCTACAGACTAAAGCCTTTTGTGATTTAAAAATTCTGATACATGTGACCTTTTCATCATGGGTTTACATTCTAACAGGACTAAAAGACTTGGAACAACAAAAAAAATCCAGTGGCACTGAAGCGACTCACAAAATGATGACAAGAGGAAGAATTAGTGCAAATTACCAAAAATGAGATGTGCAAAAATTAGGCTTGAAATAGGCGTAATACACTGTCAACTCAAGACTACAGAGGTCCTGGGTTTGAATTCAGAGCCCTTGTATGTGCAGCTTGTATTTCATCCTTTTACTTAATTATGTTTAATTCTCCTGTCAATGTAATTGGTCCTGGGGTACCAGGATCACTGCCTGCTGCTTCTAACACTAATACAGCACGGAGGATACGCTCCTGAACCAGTCTTGAACCAGAAATTTTTGCTGCATAAGCCAAATATGCTAATCACTACCATTGAATAATGAGCAAAAACAAGTAAAAGCCCCCCCCCCCAAAAAAAAAACCAAAACAAAAAAACAACAAAAACGAGAGGGTTTATGGATGTTGTTTAGAACAGCATGCACATGGTGGGTTTGAGAGAAGGGGCATGCTCCTTATTCATTGTAGTCAACCCTGAAGTGAGCAGTGGAAAGAAGATCAGACGGATTCAAAGCTGGACTGAGAATGACTGAAAATACAAGAAAGATTCAAAGAGACCTCAAACTGATGCAAATCAGCTAAACAAAGACAAAAATGTGCATCAGAGAGACACAAAATGTTGAAGTCTGGATCTCAGGAGGGAAGCGGTGTCGATTTGGAGCATCAAATAGCAGCTTTCACTGAATTGAAAGGCCTGAGCCCCTGATATTAGATGCTCAGTGTATTGAAATGAATTTGTAATCATATTTATTACACTCTGGTATGGGTTAATATTGCAGAGCATCTTTAAATGTCACGTGTAAAACACATTATTTACACAGTATTCGCTGCGCTGGTTCCCATACTCGAACCCAGTTCTTTTCCCGTTTCCATATTGGAATAAGGAACAGAAGCATTGACGCATTCTCCCTTTTACCTCTGATTCTCATTTTCCTCAGAGCCTGAACTGCTGGAATGGAGAGAATAAAGCCAGATTATGATAGGGGTGAAGTGATGAGTCTTTTTATAGAAAGAATGTGGAGGAATGCTCACTTTTGTAAAGCTGTTTATGTAACAGCAGACAGCACCGTTCCACATGAAAGCCCTGTTACGGCATCACATCTCCGCACACCGTGGCTTCACTTCGCCATACGTGAAAACTCTTTGTGCAGGTTTCCTCTTATTCTCTGCTGCAAATGAACAAAAAAAATGTCAGACCTTCTGTGGATGGATTTTATATCCCTCGGGCCATGTTTGACCAGACCACATTAGTGACTTCACCTTCTTTGCCTTTACACAGATGGCTGCTTTTTAATTTTAGGCCATAAGAAAACAAAAGAGGGACCATCTGTGGGGTCACCCACGGGAGTCAAAAGGGATGATTGAGCCCTCGGGTCCAGCTTTACTGCTCAGTCAGTAACCGGAGCTAGAAAATCCTCGTCATCTGTAGCTCTGGAGGCCAAAAGGTGTGAGACGATTAATTGGAGTGGAAAGGAAAAATAAATCAACCTTCGCTTTTTGTGAATGTGACCTGCTTCAGCCTGAAAAGGTTAATTAAACCAATCCAAACCTTTTTGTCACAGACCTGTGACAAGTAGCGAAAGCAGTCGTGGAGGGCAACTACAAGTTAATGCAATATAAGAAACTTTCTGCTTCTTCCTCACTGCATAAGAAAGGCAAATGCTCAATTCTCACATTTCTCACACAGCTTTAGTTATTTTTAATATTTCAACACTGACTGACCCTATGAGATCTAACCCTAACTGGAGCACTCAGCTTTAAAGATAAGTATTAGACCTAGCCTAAAACTCACTGAAAATCTAGAGAAGCTCCACTTCACCTTCAGGTTATTTACACTGTTAAAAAAACAACAACAAAACAAAACAAAATCCTGAAAATTCAGTCATTTTGTCCTGATTTCCAGGACTTAGTAGAATTTCCCCAAACTAAAAAGGGTCAGGTATTAGGGGTTAGAGTTAAGACAACAGAGGTTGAAAAGGCAGCAGTTTTTGTGAAGATGAAATCAATACTGGCTAGTTATGACTCTTTGCCATCTTTTACAGTCCTGACTTGTTTTACATTAAGAAATTCCCCTGAAGCTAAAGCTCCCTGT
Source organism: Perissodus microlepis (assembly GCF_051167445.1). NCBI lineage: Eukaryota > Metazoa > Chordata > Actinopteri > Cichliformes > Cichlidae > Perissodus > Perissodus microlepis. The sequence continues at coordinate 24,883,622 of NC_140470.1, read as the reverse complement.
TTTAAACAGAAAAGAAAGAAACAAAGTCAAAATTCAGTATTTTATTAGCACTGAGCCCTCTCATTTGTTTGGTTATTATTACTTAGATATTAGTATTAATAATTACAAAGTAAATTCATTATTTTACTGTTGATATTTAATTAAATGTAGCTGATGAGTCACCTTTTCAGGGCTTCAAATGAAGAACTTTCAATAGCTTTGTGGTGTTTTGTTGGCCTGGTTTATACATGGTGGTGTTGCTTCAGTAGAGGACCTTAGTACTCCTCACCACTGCTTAAGTCACTTGTAATGTAGGGGACTGAAAAGTGTCAGTTTTTCCCTTTTGAAATGTAGTGAAACAGAAGTGTAGTGATCGTCTGGTTCTCAACCACGATACAATACAATACAATAAAAACTAACTAGACTTTTGAAATAAACAAACTGACTGAAGGTACACTGCTCAAATAATTAAGGGACTACTTGGTCATCACAGTGTAACACAGAGCCAGTTAAGCTTCAGGGATATTTATCTGTCCAATCAGGAATCAGAAACCGCTGTGAACCTGTCTCAGCTGAGCAAACCCAAGGCGGTGCCACAGACCAATTCTCTCTTCTTATCCCTCCCTGGTCTCCTTGTCACTGCTGGTACCAATGGCATGATACCTGCAGCCCATTTGGGTTGCGATGGCAGATCCATCCAGGTTTGCTTTTTCTCTCATATCACTCTCAAGAGTGTGGAGGCGATGCCAGGAGATGGGTTAGACAGGGGCCACAAAAGGGCAACAACCTAGCAGCAGGAGGAACAGGAAGAGCACTGCCAGAGTTCCTGAAAATGACCTCCAGATGTCTGCTCATGTGCATGTTTCTGGCCAGAGATGGACTCCATGAGGATGACACGAGGACCCAGCGTCCTGCATTGGGACCTACACCTCAATGCTACCATTCGTGCACCTGTTGGCACTTTGATTTCCCTGACATTTTACTGACTCGTGTTACTTTATGACCAAGCAGTGTATATTATGCACAAAACTAAAGAAGAGTAAATCCAATAGAGATGGAATGTTTTTTAGTCTTTAATGTTTTTTTTGTGGTCATTTTGATTAATATGTTTATTGCAAATTGGATGTTTACATGAATGTGAGTCAGGCGTCACCAAACATATTATAATAAAGAAACAAGTAAAAGTAATACAGAAATAATTATGTCAAGCTCAATCAGGAAACTGAAATAAAAACTGAAATTAGAATTAAACTAATAAAAGATACAAAACTAACTAACGGGGTTTATAGTTGTCAGCTGGTTACTGTGTGGAGGTGATTTGAGTACAGTGAACTCACTGTCATGTTCCAGAAACCAGCTTGAGATTATTTGAACTTTGTGGCATGGTGTGTTTTCCTGCTGGAAGCAGCCATCAGAAGATACAGATGGACACACTGCTGCCATAAATGGTTGGATGTGGTCAGCAACAATACTCGAGTAGTAGTGGCTAAATGATGCTCAGTTGGAGACCAAAGCCAAAACCATTGATACAAAGCAGGATGGATCCATACAGTCATAGTGCTTATGCCAAACCTTCCCATCCAAATGTTGCATCAGAAATTGAGGAACCATTTTTTCACTCTTCCATTGTCCAATGTTGAGTCAAATTGTAACATTGCTTTCTTGTTCCCATAAGTGGAACCCAGTGTGATCTTCTGCTGCCCAATGCTTCTGCGTCAAGGTTCAATTGTGTGGTGTGCTCAGAGATGCTCTTCCGCAGCTCGAGGCATTTGGCCATTCTCCTGTGACCTCTGATTTTCTGATTATACATTTGCATTAACAACCAGTTAAATTAGTTGTACCTAAAAAGTGTACAGTGAGTATATTTTATTGAAGGTTACAAATGATCTTCTTATGGCCTCTGACAGTGGATTCATCTCTGTGCTTGTCCTGCTAGACCTCAGTGCAGCGTTCGATACTGTCGACCATAATATTCTATTAAAGCGATTAGAACATGCTGTAGGTATTACAGGTACTGCGCTGCAGTGGTTTGTATCATATCTATCTAATAGACTCCAATTTGTACATGTAAATGGAGAGTCCTCTTCACACACTAAGGTCAATTATGGTGTTCCACAGGGTTCGGTGCTAGGACCAGTTCTGTTTACATTATAAATCCTTCCCTTAGGCAGCATCATTAGAAGACATAGCATACATTTTCCTTGCTATGCAGATGACACCCAGCTCTATCTGTCCATGAAGCCAGATAACACACACCATTTAGTTAAACTGCAGGAATGTCTTAAAGACATAAAGACCTGGATGGCCGCTAACTTTCTGCTTCTTATTTCAGATAAAACTGAGGTTATTGTACTCGGCCCTGAAAATCTTAGAAATATGGTATCTAAGCAGATTCTTACTCTGGATGGCATTACCTTGGCCTCCACTGTGAGGAACCTTGGAGTCATTTTTGACCAGGACATGTCCTTCAACGCACATATTAAACAAATATGTAAGACTGCTTTCTTCCATTTGTGCAACATCTCTAAAGTTAGAAATATCCTGTCTCAGAGTGACACTGAAAATCTAGTTCATGCATTTATTACTTCCATGCTGGACTACTGTAATTCATTATTATCAGGATGTCCAAAAAACTCGCTGAAAATCCTTCAGTTAATCCAAAATGCTGCAGCAAGAGTACTGACAGGGACTAGAAAGAGAGAGCATATTTCTCCTGTTTTGGCTTCCCTTCATTGGCTTCCTGTTAAATCCAGAATTGAATTTCTGCTCCTCACATACAAGGTCTTAAATAATCAGGCCCCATCTTATTTTAATAACCTTGTAGTACCATATCACCCTATTAGAGCACTTCGCTCTTGCACTGCAGGCCTACTTGTTGTTCCTAGAGTATTTAAAAGTAGAATGGGAGGGAGAGCCTTCAGTTTTCAGGCCCCTCTTCTGTGGAACCAGCTTCCAGTTTGGATTCGGGAGACAGACACTATTTCTACTTTTAAGATTAGGCTTAAAACTTTCCTTTTTGCTAAAGCATATAGTTAGGGCTGGACCAGGTGACCCTGAATCCTCCCTTAGTTATGCTGCAATAGACGTAGGCTGCCGGGAATTCCCATGATGCATTGAGTTTTTCCTTTCCAGTCACCTTTCTCACTCACTATGTGTTAATAGACCTCTCTGCATTAAATCATATCTGTTATTAATCTCTGTCTCTCTTCCACAGCATGTCTTTATCCTTGTTTTCCTTCTCTCACCCCAACTGGTCGCAGCAGATGGCCGCCCCTCCCTGAGCCTGGTTCTGCCGGAGGTTTCTTCCTGTTAAAAGGGAGTTTTTCCTTCCCACTGTCGCCAAAGTGCTTGCTCATAGGGGGTCATATGATTGTTGGGTTTTTCTCTGTACCTATAAAGCGCCTTGAGGCGACTTTTGTTGTGATTTGGCGCTATATAAATAAAAATTGAATTGAATTGAATTGAATATATTCAAATTTCACAAACCTGACATGAAGTCGAAGGTCTTTGACTTCTGTTTGCAGCAGCTAAATATATTTTAGAAGACAGGACCATCAAGGAGGACGACAAGCTGTGTGAATTATGTGAATAAGAAGCTGCGCATGAATTAAACTTTATTTTGTGCCGTTCTCATTTATTTAATTTTTGTTAAAATCTTTAAACCCAGAAATGTTTTGATTCAAGGTTGTTTACAGGGCAACTTATAGGTTATTGTGATACTCTAGTTCTGGTTAATTATTATAGGTGTCTTGTGAGCCCATTTGGGCTGGGTATAATGTTTTAAGCATCATATAATAATAAAATTTGATCAGTTAGTGAATCTATAAACCTGTTATGTGTCTAATTACCAATGAAAGTATCTTCTATAGATTTATTTTTAAACCTGGTGGTTTTTCTGGTGGGCCAAAACAGACAAAATGTGAAAAAATGAAGGCAAAGAAAGAATTATATAATAATTACTTAAATAGCAATATTTTGTAGGTAGTTGATAATGCCAAATGTTCACATTTATTCCCAAAAACATGCCTGCAGACGGTCCTATTGATGCAAATGCTTCACAGCTATTAGATTCAATAAATTAAATGAGAATGCATCAGCCGACAGTCTTTTATGCGATGTCAGACAGTCACAGTTAAAGAAAAAGCATCAGCCAGAGACTTGGTCTAATCTTTATATACATAATTAGTCACCAGTTACAATACACATATTTATATACTACAGGAACACAGATAATACAGGTACTCAGTGTGTGTTTTACATTTTTTTTTTTATTATTATTATCATTTTTTCTTTACCTAACCTGCATGTTGAAGAAGAGCCAATCATGGGGTTTGTCTTCAAGCCTGGAGGACAAGAAGGGGAGAGGCTCTCACTCTCAGCCCTACTCCCAACTCACCACATACCCACTGGTCTACATTTGAGCAGTGCATAGGTCTCAGAAGTCCGGACTCCTTTTCTAACGCACACAGATGGCTTATACAAGTTTAAACATCCTGCCTCTTTTATCCCAGCTCCTTTTTTTTGTTTTTATAGAAGAAAGCTTCACATTCATTCTTCTATCTAATGCTAAAGCTGATCTGAGACATATTAGGACTCATCTGCAGATAAAATGAATGGGAAACGGACTTCATGGACTCGCCCATTATGCCCTTTCAAGTATGGCTTAACACAACTGTATTTTGTTGCATCCTTCAGCAGAAGACAAACCCACAGAGAGCCTTTAATGCAATGTCATTATTGCTTACAGAGTAAAAGAAAAAGCTTTTGTGTACATAGACACAGTGCAGATTCACAGAGGGCCCTATAGTTGGACGGTGATCATGGGAGAGCAGAGCCGAGCCTCTGCTTGCTTTCATCATGAGAGCGGGGACACGTCCGACTTGGAGGAACTTATTAAGAGCAAGCAGAGTGTGAGCGGGTTGGGGAGTGTAGGGTTTCTCAATCTAAGGTGGAGGATTTACCACAGGAAATGATGGCAAATGCTTTCTTTGCTTATACAGTGACAACTTCTGTGGTTTTTCAGTATGATGGGTAACACTGTATTCACATGAATGCAGCCAACGGGGATTCCTGATCACTGAGAGCTGTCACGGTTTGAAAAACTGAACAACAGGACACCGAAAACTACAACTGCACTGCAAAGCTGGAGTGGGCACGACTAAAACGAGCTTCAGAGTGTCAGTGTGCACACAGCGGTTTCCTATAGCAGAGCAGAACTGCCACCAAATATCAAAACCTCTTTAACATCAAAGGAGATCTCGTTCTAATGAAAAACCATCAAACTTAATGTAATACAGTTTTATGTTGGAGTAGACGGTGCAGACTGTGTGTTTGCTGGATATTTAGTGTTTCTCCGCTTGAACAGATATGGCTTCAGGATCTAAAATAATGCATCTGAAATGTATTCAGGCTGTGAGCGGCTCACTCAAGAGACAGATATGCCACCATAGTCCAATATTTCAACCCTAAACCAAAGTAAAACTGTATTAAACTAAGCATTAGAGAAATGAATGTAAATAAAATGAATTTTTCGAGTCTCTCCTAGGAGTTATTAATTCAGAATATCTGGACCATTGCTTTAATGCAAAAATCATTAAGTAGTGAATAATGGTGCGATTGTTCCTTTTTGTATGGTCTTGTACAGTTATGGTTACAGACCATTGCATCACTTCCATGCATTTGTATTTTGACTAACAACTGATCACTGATAGTATTACTGCTATTTTTCCCCAGTTTGTTCAGAAATTCATGCTTTCCAGAGGATGAACCCTAACAACTTTGGTGGACCCATGATTTCCCCTCTATCACTACCACCCATCTGTCCATCTTCCACTTATCCAATTCAGTGTCACACAGTGGGACCGGAGCCAATCCCAGCCATCATGGTGAGAAGCAGGGTACACCCTGACAGATAGTTTATTAACCTAACGTACATGTCTTTGTGACGGGAAGCTGAGGCACAGAGAAAACCCAAGCCGGCTCATGGGCTTGAACCCAGGACTGTCTCATTGTGCTGCACCACTGCTCCCCTGTGCTCCCCTGCAGTAAACAAAATATCATAGAAATGGACGCTGCCTTTTGGTGTTAGTGACATAATTTGGATCAGAGATGTTCGGCAATAATCTGGGAACCTGTCAATGCATTTGCAGGATTTTGGCCGGGAATTATAGGCGAGTCGCTTGTGGACGCACACCCATGCCTTTTTAGCTAACAGCTGGTGGATAGTCCAAGCTCCAGTTGCCAAGGTAACCCTGTAATGTATTTCCAACATTGTCATATGTCTATCATTATAACAAGACTCTGTCACCCGATGGCGGCTCTGCTTCCCCGGAGTTCGAGGCTTTGTGAAAGCTCTAATCTTTGAGCTAAAATGGTTGTGTTTGTAATGCAAACCTACTGATATGACTGGCATTTTTTAAGGCTGATACTAATAAAAAAAATCAAAGCTATTGCAGAAGATTAAGCCAATAATTTAATGTATGTTTTCCCCAGATTACTATTCTCATCTGGGAAATAGAGAGCGGGATGAGGATGAAACAGCAGCGAGGCCACAATCGGACAACACTCATCTCCTCACCGCCACCTCAGTGAGATTCAGACCGTCTGACTTTTTCAAGTAGATATCTCACCAGCTGATGGACTAAAACCATTGATTTACAAGACAGAATTATTATATGTACACTCCTCCAGCACCCAATTAACTCACATTACTCATAATATACACACATCCATTCCTAAGTGATTTTTTTATAATGACTTGATTTCCTTGGTTGCCTATCGTCTTCCCGCTTCTGGAGACAAACACTGCAGATACAGTCCCACAAAAAGCGATCCAGTGGCTGTAGTTTGTTGAGTGTCTGGACGGTACATTCCTCAAAAAACTATTCTTACCCTCACAAAAAAACAAAACAAAGAAAAACACCTCATGTTGACCCTCTTCACCAAGTCTGTCAGGACATTCTGGGACATGAGGTACATTCTGCTCATGCTCGTCACTATTCAGTCCACAGGATGGTTACAGGAGACAACAGCAACAGGGTTAGTGATGCTGGGTGTTTTGTCAGCCAGTGAAAGTGGATGAACTGTTTACAGATCCAGGTTATCACTAACATTTGGAAAGAGTGGAGGTACAGTGTTACAGGAAGAATTAATATGTCCACACAAAAGTGTAGCAGCCAGATTTTTTAGCCTTTTCAAACCTCAAAACACAAGAAACAAAGGTAAGTAATCCCATGGTGAGCAGGCCTCTTGGACCAGTGCATGGACTCACAGGCTGGAGGGTTGGAAGAGGGGGTACAGGTGGCTGACATCTTCAAAATGGGCTTCTGTATGCTAGCATAGACAATGAAAAAATGGGTGTAGCTTCCAGGCCTGAAAACTGAAGCCAGTATAGAAGTGCCTTCAACATACACTTTTTTTTTTAAAGGGCACCAGGAGGTGACTTCTCTGGCTGCAAAAGGACTTCTGGCCCTAGAGAAGCCTATGGAAAAATATAGCTCAGAGTTTCAGGTCATATCAAATAAACCGTCAGGTCCACTTTGTTAATTGTCAGAAAGGAGAATTATCCAGGGTATACTCACTGGCTAACAAGTTCTGATTGATCAGTTGTCGCATCGAGTTTCAAAACACTGAAAAAGTTCCGCCTAAGGCTTCGTAACGTCATGGTGGCTACATCCATCTTTTATATTGTCTGTGCATTAGCTCGTATTGTAACCTCATTAAATAGCTGCAATCTCGGTGGCTATTGTTGTTTCGTTTGGTTACCCTTGATAATCTGGATTTGAAGTTGGACTTTAATAACAAATAAAGCATGGCGAATATGTAAAAAATATATAGGTGCGCCACCTTTTTTATATATCTGCTCAGCTGGATAACTAGTTTACTAGTATTAAAGCAGACTAAGAGACAGATGGCACTAAATTAATCCAGAGTATGTGGGAGAAACAGAAACAATGGTGGCTAATGGAGAACAAAAATCCCATTTTTGTGGCAAAAATCAACAAACTTTTTAAAGTTTTTTTAAAATCAGGTTTTACAGGTGATTTTTAATGTCTTAAGATAATTTAGATAATGATTCAAAATAAATACCTACTTTAGCCCCCTTTAAAGTCTTTGCTGAGTGGTCTTAAAACACGGCCACTAAAAACATTAAAATCACCAAACACTGGTTAGTCCTGATCCGAGCCTTCTCTCATGTGGGCTGACATTAAAAGTCCAATATTAACAGCTGAATGTCAGATAGGATTTATACTGCTTCCATGTGTTGTTTTCCCCAAGCTTTAAAGAGGGTTGCATCAAAATACCTTTTACTTTTAACGCTTTACAGGGTTTTTGTTGGAGCTAATTAACTTTGCCCTCAGTACAAAAATTATTTTCTTTTGTGAAAAAGTTAGCATTCTCAGTAGCTGTAGAGGATGGTAACCTTCTTGTTTTTAGCTAGTTATGAGGGTATATTTGAGAACCTTTTACAAGGTTTTTGTTTCAAAATTGAATGACCCCATAAAAATACTAACCACAGCTATTGTTTGAACTAAAGTTTGTTGGCCAGGAATCAGATTAGTGCACGCTTCTGTATAAAGGTAAATATTTTTCAGAGTAAATTTTCAGTATCATTAGATTATAGCCATAGAGTATGGTGAATACAAAAGGTAATATATTTAATGCAAAGTGAGATTAGATTGGGTTTAAGTGTTATTAGTGTCATTAGAAAGGGATTAATGAGTCCAATATGAAAAAAACTGTCTTTGTAGTATTATCACATAAAGTCAGTCAGAGGATTATTGTTTGATGGCTACATGGTTCCTTGGTATTTATGATTATGAATTATTGTTTATAGGATCTGTACTGAGTGGATATTTGGGATAAGACATGAAAAAACAAACATAAATGGGAGGAATATCTATTCAGGCAAAGTGGTATAAAAACTGAAGATTTCTATGGCCTGATAAGATACCTGAAGTGAGCCTGTTGGACAGCACAGAGGGCCTCTCCATTGCAGAATCTAGATCAGATCCAATTATAAAGGCTCTGTGAAGCCATGGGAGTCAGCCACAGTGGATTTCTCTGACAGTGGCAGCTATTTGTCTATTCATGTGGTGTTGAAAGGAATTGGAAAAATTAGCTACCAACTGCAAAACATGCCCTGAAGTTACAACAACTCTGAATGTCTGCAAAAATGTTGCTACGAGACAAATGAAACAAAGTGTTTGGCTTATACTGAGAAATCTTTGATTAGTGGTGCAAATTCACATTTTCATACACATTTGTGATGAAAATTAATTTTGGAAATGTTTTCTTTAATTTGCCATAACTTTGGATAACAAGTCAGGTAAATCCATATTAATTCATTATAGCTATGAATATGTGTGTACTTTTTAAAGCACTTAGTAAGAAAATACAACATGTCTTCTTTGTAGCACTCATGTTGTTTTCACATTAAATGCTATAGGCTACATGAACAGCGGAAGTCGGAAGAACAATTTTCCCAACTGGGACCACCTAAGGAGGATGTGAATGCACAGTAGTAGCTGCACTATGTAATGTCGATGATATACTGTTATGCAGTGATTCTTTATTTACATTTTGATAGCTGTCTCTTAGGCTCCTAAGTTTTGGGGACACTGGCTGGGTCGCTTTCTTCATGACAAGTTGAAACCACTCCCACATCTGTACACTTAGTTAAACAAGAAGCCACTGCAAACCAGATGTCAATTAGCTTAGCTTAGCTTGAAGACTGGAAGCAGGTACCCTACAACAAAATCAGTTTGGGGCAGTGTAGCGGCAACGCCTCTTCCTGGTCTCTTACATTTGCTCAACATTTAAAAATGACATAATACTAACATAAAAGAGAAAGCCCAGTCAAAGCGGCATTATAAAACATTATAATGTACCTCACATGTATGACATCACCTCCACATTTTTCTATAATGTTACTACAACGTTGCAAAATAGTCTGGTTATTTTGCTACAAGAGAAGCATACAAACTTACCAAGTTCTTATGACAAAATGTAACAACGTGGAATTATGTAATATGTTTGTTGGGTAGTAACATAATAGTCTGCCGAAAGGTAGCAAAATATTAATGTTACAGTCTAGAAAAACTTGTATCAGACCCCACGTTATTAAAAACTTTTAGAAAATTTCCTGTTTCTCTGAATTAATAAATAATACAGCTGGAAAATACTGCATGGTCCTCCTATCTTGATAGACATAGCGGTGATAGATATTGGTGTTATCCATAAGTAAGCATCAGTAAGCTGAGCCAATCAGCTGCTGGTAATAGCTTCATATTTATCAGACAGATGTGAGAGTGGTATCATACTTTCTTTTTGGCAAAATAAAAATGTTAATCTCTTTTGCTGTTAGAGCCTCGTGATATGACTGGGCTGAACGCACAAGCCAGACTTGGCTTTAATGGTGATATGAAACAATGAGTGACCGGGTGTATAAAGGACATGGAGCTCAGTAACTCAGTAATATGGAAGGTATGGAATACCTGTGGGAAAAATGCTTTTGTTCACTGGGTTTTCTGTAAAAAACAAAAACAACCAAAACTATGATGAAATAGTTTTTTTTAAACCCGCTCTAAAAACCCCATTATCTCAGGAGCATATCACCATCTGGACTACATGGACTACATGAAGAATTTATTCAGGTAAGTGACTGCTAATCTTTTATAATCCGGTGCTAAGTGCTTTTATCTGTAGACAAATGTGGCTGGATAATGGCTGGGTCATTGACTGAATTGGAAGGGGCAGAACAGTGTGTGCTTCCAGTCCGAGAAACCAGGAGCAACAATTGTTCCGGCCTCCGCTTACGAATGTTATTCATCTGCCACCGAGGGATTGTTGAGGAGACAGAGAGGCAGACTGCGCTATTAGAGCTTAATTTAATGCTGGGTCGCTCGACATTCTCAGTAGCTTACTCAGAAGAAAAGATGATATGTGACACCTCGCCGTGCATTTATACCTGGGTATGACTGCACAGTGAGATGCAGAATTTTAAAAAAATGTGTGTGGATGATTACACTGAAGTTCAGTTAGAGCTACGGAGATAGATTTGACTCCCCACCCCCACCCCCCACCCTCGTCTGTCCACTTTGTGTGAATGAGCAAACCAGCAAAAGTAGTTTGGTGGTGGCTTATACATTTTATATATTGTAACAAGAGAGTAACAAGAAATGATGGTAAAGATGGCTAAAAGGGATCAGATCCCTGCAGTACATGATACTTTTGTCCACATACTTTTGACCAAGCCGAGCAATTTTTTCTTTATTTCATCCTCATTTTTTCCTTCTTCAAGTACCAGATTTAATCTTTTCTGTGTTGCATCTTCTTTCTTTTTAAAATGGTCTCTTCAAAATAGTCTGTAGAGCGACCAAGCACATAAATTAATCTTAAATGTGTTCAGACTGAATATGTTTCTCATCAACAAAACTGCTTCTAAATGTTTCTGGTGTCCAGTTCTTTCTGTTATTTGCCTTTAAATCTTCACTTATATCCTCGTTAATGAAATACTCAGACCTAAACTTTATGTAAGGTGCCTACGGTAAGCTGTGTCCTTCAGTCTGAACACATCTTATCAACCTGCACTTCCAGCTCTGGCTTCATTTTGACTGGTCAGTGGTCCCAATGGAGAATGCAGTTATGAGCTTTACCTACAGCATTGAGGAGTGGGGCTTGTGTTAATGGGCCAGCTTAGAATTGGAAACATTTCAGCTTAGGACAGAGAGCACCACTCCTCTGACAGAGATTCAATAATCACATAACAACTGCAGGAGCTACAACTACCAACTATCAAAGAAAGACATGTTGACGTGTTGTTGAAGGCAAAGGTGGATGGGTGGACTGCGGGGCAGGAAGGAGGGTTGAAGGAGATGGTTTGGTCTGGGTCACCTCTTCAGATGGTGGCATCATGGGGCAGTTGAGGCACTGCCACTCCGGATTTCCGGTTGGAGTAGCGCTGCATGTGGGGCAGCAGGGGGCCAGATGGTAACAGGCCTAGCAGCTCCCTGGATCTGCTTGGCAACCTCCGCCCCCACCGGCGACTACCATAACCGAGCTTGCGGCTTCGCCTCACTGCCTGGCCTAACAGCATGGCTGTGTGGGGCCACAGTGGGTCCGTGAAGCTAGAGATGCTGGACTCCTGAAGAGGGACACAGGACCTGCGCCTCAGTGCGCGTTCTCGGAAGATGTGAGAGGCGGCGAAGAGGTCGGGGCTAAGGCCGAAAGAGCCGCGGGTCAGCGAGATGCGGCCCTCCAGCGCCGGCCCCAGCAGGCTGAGGCTAGTTCTGTCCGTGAACGAGTCAGTTCGGTCTTCGTAGCCAAGGTCAGCGGGTGCTGAGCACTGCTGCAGGGGCCAGCCTCCACGGCTCTTCCCCCCATTGTCCGCATTGCTTCCTCCCTCTCCGCCGTCACGCTCTACCCTGACCGCTTCATCTTCCTCCTCCTGCTCCTCCTCTTCTTGCTCCTCCTCCTCCACCTCTGCTACCTCCTCCTCGTCCGCCACCTCTCCCTCCACCACACCCTCCTCCTCCTCCTCGGTGCTGGTGGGCAGTGGCGAGCGAGGGTCCCGCAAGAAGACCACTATGACAGTGATATTATCGCTAGAGCCCGCATCCCGGGCTGAGGCCACCAGCTTATGAGCTACCATGGTGGTGTCTCCAGCGTTCTCCTGGAGATGATCACTGACCACGCGCACCGCCTCATCTGGATTCACCGTGTCCCAGAAGCCATCGCAGGCCAGAATCAGGTAGTCTTCTGAACCATCCAATGGGAAGATGCCATGGTCTGCGTCGCCACAGATGTAGGGTTTGTGCTCCGAGTCACCTGTCAACACAGGTAACAGTTTAATCTGTGAGGATCTGCTCAGACTAAGGTAAAAACATCCAGGAACATCTCATGAATCAGGAAAAGGAATCTAGTAGGAAATTATTTAAAATAATAACATTATATTTATAATAACTGCTAATAGTGGGATTAGCATGTGTACATGTGCTGCTTTAAATGTTGGGGTGGGTAGGTGGGGGGGTGTTAAAGTTGTTCTCTATTAGAGTGATCGCTGCCTTACTCTTACATTTAACACCCTACCTTAAATCTAACTCTGTTTTAGGGTTACATTGTAACTTTAACCTTAAAGGAAATGTTTAACTCTCGTGTTAGTTCTTGAAGGGATGTGAAAAAAATAAGAGTGAAACGATACATTAGGGTTAGGCACAACTTTTCCTTTCCCTCTAGATAGCTGGATCAATTTTTCTGTAAGGAAGCTACTTTTGGCTGCTCCCTTATTCACAAAGGGTCACCACAAAAGGTAGCTCTGCATATTTGATTGGTAGATTTTTTTACTTCCTGACTCAAAACCTCAAAGGGATTTGTCTGTATTCCTCGGACTGAACCGGGGAGTCTTTTCCTTGCCAGGTAAACGTGTAAGCTGCTAAACTTGGATATGCTTTTACGGATGTGTTTTAATGTCATTTTATATTCGTTTTTTGTCTTTTCTGTAGCAAATGACTTCTGTCGTTCTTTTTGGATGAGCAGTTTTCAAGAAGGGTACCACCCACAGCCTGCCCACAGTTTGCCCACAATCACACATATTTCTCTTTTCAAAAGAGAAACTTTATGATTAACTCAATGTGACACGTTTAAGGGTCATCTATGAAGCTACAAAAATGTATGAGAAATGTGCAGTAAAAAGAACGTGCATGAAAAGTTTACCTATCGCTCTGGATACAGACAAGCTGCCATTGACCCTCCACGTGCCGAACCAGATCACACAACCTCCGAGAGCCTCGATCCTCTGCTTCTCATCCTGCAGACACAAAATGATTGTAATCATCTTGTGCTGCCATTCTGCAGCAGAAAGCCCAGTACTAAAGCACAATGCTTTGCCCGCCTCTGCCCTTAAAATCTGAAATGCTGGTGCTGTTTCTAGATTAATGATGCTGGAAACAGGCTGGGATGTAGCAAGGAAGGAGGATGGTGTCCTGTGTTACTATTGTTGTTGCAGAATTAAACAAAGAAACACATGGTGAGCAATAATGGAGTGGAAATTTTGCGACGAATTACAATAATGAACAGGAAGTGGAAAGCTCATGAAGCACAAGTTTTCCTATATACAGATTTTTAAGGGAGTTCAGTTGTTTGACTACGACGTGCAGGTACTCAGCAGGTTCAGGTACTCAGCAGGCAGGTGGTATAATACTGCTCTCACATTTGGTTGTGAAATATAAAACTTTGGCAGAAATCACCCTAAAATATCACTAAATAACACATTATATCTCATTTGTTCTCATTTTTTTTTAAAAGAAGTGTAAATTAACAATGTGTTGTTTTATCTGAGTTTATTGGTGCCAGAATATTTTTTTGGCTGTAACTATTAATCTACGAAAGTTCTCACCGCCTGCCAACTGCTCAGAGAAAATAAATATTTTGCCACATAACGCCGTAAAATGGAAACTCAACGTTTTTACACTTCAGTACTTGTGCCGATTAAATCAACACAACACAGTAACTGGATCTTTACATAATGCAAGTGCAGAAATGATTAATCTGAAATCCATCTAAGTCAAAATGCACCAACGTATAAAACAACTCTTTATTAAAGATGATAAATTATTGTTATTTGTCTTATCCTGGCCACTGTCTATTTGATCAAGTTTACATCTGATTGACTGCCCCTCACAAACAGAAGGTCAGAACAGCAGGTAGGCGTGGCTGCTAACAGAGTTTCTACAATCCACAGAGAAATTCATAAAGGACTCATCATGTCTGAGGTATGAGGAGACTGAGTTATCTCACCTCTCTGTCTGGTTTATGTGGTTTCATCAGCTCCACCACCTGCCCTCTCCTGACCAGAATGACCTGGGAGTCTCCAAGCCAGGCCACGTACAACGTCCGGCCCCGCAGGAACGTCACCACCCCTGTTGTGCCGCAACGTAGGTTCTGCCAGACAGACACATGTCACAGTGTTCTCAAGAGCAGCTGCATCACCACAAATACTTTGAAACGAGCAGAAAAACATTGAGCTGTTTAGAAAGACACCTCTGTCTCATTCTTATTAAAATTGGACTAGCTGTTGGAATTATACTCATAGCATAAATATAATAAATAAATAGTGGCATTCACCATGAGTAAACTTAACAGTACTTCATAGTTTAGGAATACTGTGCAGTAAATACTACTAAATGGTTTCGTCCTTGGATTATGTGGTTACCTCTCGCGAGGCCTTCTTCACAAAGCGTTCGTCGGTGAGTTTGAAGGCTCTGCAGAGCGCCTCGCTGGGGTCCTGGCTGAAGGATTCCTGCCGGACTAAGTTCACGTGAAGGTGATTGGCTGCATAAATGGCAGCATCCACACCTCCATGACCGTCAAACACAGCAAAGAAAGCCTGCTCTTCCTGATCCTGGCAGACAGGAAAAAACGTGATTTTGTAGGCTGGACTGCATGGCGTGAAACTCCCATATCACAAAAACAAATTTCCACAGTTATCTATTTGGCATTAGACTTTTGATGTAGTCCCTAAATACAGTAAACTCAAATGACTTAATGGCCTAATTGGTCAAATGATGTAATGTAATATTGAGACTGCAAACATCACAATTTGGATATATCAAAAGTTACTATATGCAATATTTGCTAAGGTATTATATATAAAATATACGGAATTACAGGTACTTAAATGCTACATATGGGTCCTTTTAGCATGATGGTGGGTAGTTGCTAGGCACCATGATGATGAAATAAGATCCTTCAGGGGCCCAAGATGTACCTGGCTGCTCAAGGTCTGATCATGTAGGAGGAGTTTAGGGGCAACCAAACAAAGAGAGAGAGAAGCTGGGTGTTTAATATGATTTGTGCCAAATCGACTGCATTCTTTCTTATTGCCAGCAGGAGGCGACTCCTCTGATTTCAGAAAACATTTTACTATGGAGTTTATGGTCCTAATGTAAGTTTTCGAGCCCTATTTCATCAATAAATAATTAAATAAAACAGCTTGAAAAGGGTTGTTGTTGCTAACAGAGTACAAAAATAGAAACAAGGGGCCAGAAATGAGCATAAAAGCCCCCCTACCTTAAGTTTAGATGTTGTGTCTGAAAGTTCATAATACACATAGTATATGTATTAATGTTTGATCTGATATTGTCATGTTAGTGTTGTTTCTGGATAAACAAAAGTAACGTTGGTCCAGGTTCAACATTGTAGTGATGTCATTGTTTTGCGATGTGGAAAGACCGTCCCACCACACACAAAACCATAACCCTGATCTCATAACCCTAACCTATAGCCCCGTAATCCTAAACCTAACCTAACCTTTTCCTAAGTGGACATCAGCAAGTTTTTTTCAAGTTGCAACGCTATGACATCACGACAATGTGATTGGTCAGTTCCAATGTTGATCCCGGACAATCATTATTGTGTTGATCCAGGATAGTGTATTAATTAGGTTATGATTGACCGTAATTCTGACCCATGGCTCATGAGCTGCAGTTTGCTGACCTCTGGCCTAGCGTAACATATTTAATGCGTGAGTTTTTGTGAGTTTTTGACACTAACCCCTACCTGAATATTGAAGAGTGTGTTGAAGTCAGGGATGATGATGTGCTTGTCCTCCATTTTGCGCCGCATGTTCTTGATGGCGTGGATGGACGTCTCATAATATGGCTGTGGACGACGGCGGAAGGGGAGCTCCTTCAGCCAGAGGCAGCACGTCTCAAACAGTCTATTAAACACCAGCCGGGCCAGCTTCACAGACTCCATCTCTGACACACACAAACACACACACACGCGATGAGCAAGGCTGTTCTATTTTAGCTTCATTGCTTCCACTGTTGGTTTGGAGCTCAGTTTATAGAGCTTGCACTTTTGAAAGTATACTCTATAAGAGATGTATCTTTTGAACATCAAACAGTGTGTCTCTAGGTGCCTCTGAAAGCTGTCTGAGAGGTGATCGCTCAGTCTGCAGTAACAATAGCTTCTAATAGTGACACAGAGAACTGGAAAGATAAAGAAAATGTGCATGAATCACTCTTACAGTTTAATCCAGTTTTCTTACCATAGCGAAAGTAAAACAATATTTCGGTTACCCTGAAATGGCACATCTGTAAATCTGATCATTTTTGTGACCATTTAAATTTATATGATAGTTATTTATTTCATTTAAGGAAAGGTTTAATGTAGGCTTGCAATAACTGTTTGAGGTACAAAGTACATTTATTTTTTTAATGTCAATTAGCTGTTCCTCAATGAAATGTCAGGAAAACACAGAAAATCTTCAGTGTAGTTTCCCAGAGTCCAAGGCAACATTTTCAGATGTCTAATCTAAAACTCAAAGACATTCAGTTTACATTAATATATAAACTGCAAAGATTCATGTTTGAGAAATTAGAAAACACCTGGTGTTTTTGCTGTTCAAAAAATAATGAAGGGAGCACTTATCGTCACAATATAACACAACTTCAGGGTTATCAATCTGTCCAGTTAGGAAGCAGAAACCATTCTGAATCCATGTCAGCTACTTTGGTGGAAATCAAAGTGATTAAAGGTGCATTTGAGAAGAAACAACAAGACAAGCCCTAAACAGGGGATGGTTTCGCAGGTGGTGCTTCAGGGCATCGCTTTCTCCTTCTCCTTCCTGACTGATTTTTCTAGTTTTGCTTTTTGCTGGTGCCTTTGTCACTGCTGGCAACAGGGGACGGGACCTGCAGCCCATTCTGGTTATCCAGCTAGACCAGCTTCTCCAGGATTTTAGACAGCATCTGTCTAATGAGCTCAGTATAGACCTGCCAGCTCTGTTTCCTGGTGAAAGCCAGTAGAAGTGCATTTTTCTCATCTATGAGCACAGGCCCCACTCTAGGACGTTGGGACCTCATGTACGTGAATATCCTGGCCGAGGTCATAATTTACAGGACTTTGGCAGTTTTCCTCCTGTTCTTTCACAAATAAAGGAGGAGATCTCGGCCCTTTTGAGCCCTTGTCTTGCTCTCCTACAGCCCATCTCCTTATATCTCCTCCACGCTCTTCACACAGGAAACCTTTTGATCGTGGAGAAGCTGGACTCCCTGTGCAACAGATACCATCTCGTGGTAACAGCAGTGATCAGGACACTGGCAAAAAGCAAAACTGTAGAAAAAAAAGAGCCACAGCGGAGAAGGAGAGAGCAATGATCTGTGGCCACCACCTGCAAAAACACTCCCTTTTTGGAGCTTGTGTTGTTGTTGCCTTTCAGTGCACCTGTCGTCAATTTCATTTGCATCAAAGCTGAAATGGACTCGCAGTGGTTTCTCCTTCCCGACTGGAGAGATTAATATCCCAGACGTTTGTGTGTCATACTATGATGATCAAGTGGTCCCTTAATTCATTTGAGCAGTGCATTAAGTGATTACATAAATGAGCATAAATACATTTTCTGGTAACTGATCAGGATAAGCCATTGCAGGGGTGTGACGTCTGTGTCTGTCACCATATCAATTTATTTTAATTTACCGACTCGGTCTTCAACAAAACCTCAGTAGTTAAGTTCAGTTAAGTTGATAGGGGGGGATTTAATAGCTGAAAATAATTATGTGTTAACATTGTTATCTTGCTACTTCTTTGTTCCTATATTTTCCTCTGGCAGTTTTTGCTCGTACTGGCCAGATGGAGAGGAAAAAAGAAAGTTAATGAGTCAAGTTTCGAACCTACATTCAGCTTACAACAAGAGCATTTTCTTTAATGAGTAAGTATTTGAATAAATACACCTTTTTATTGCTTCATGTGGATCACAGTTCCAATTTTTTGGTTGCACCGTTGCCATTTTCATCCTTACAGCACAGTTTTCTGGACAAGGTTTAATATTTCTCCTGATAGCAGAAGACAAATCGTCAGTAACATTTAGCAAGAACTGCTTTGCGAGAGAACCGTAGCAGAGCAAATGCATTAGCGTGCATTGCTCGTATCGCATTTTTATTCCAAACAAGATGTTGTTTTAGGACAATTTCTTTTCTTCTTACCCCCACAAAAATTAAAGAAACATGGGTCAAATTAAAGTACTTTATCCCTGGGTAGTCCCTGCACATCTTCCTCTCAGAGAGATTTTACAGGGTGAATTAAACTAAAAGGTTCTTGTCTAAATTTTTCTGCTGTGTCAAAAAAAACCCCAACAATGACATTTGAAAACTCCTCATCCCCCGGAGGAAATTACACCCTTGTGAACAGAGGCACTCCAGGGGCCTGTTTTACTTTGTCAGAAAGGCAAAGTCATTGGCAGATTTCACTCAGGTACACAAGTTAGTGGAACAGAGGCGAGCCTGTAAGCAGAATAGGCGCTCGCTGTAATAACCACGTCTGTGCGAGTATGTGAGCGTGACCTACTAATGCTAGCTGCCAATATTATATTCTATCCTGATTTTTTCTCTCTCTTCTCACTGTCACTTTGCTTGAAAAATATGGCATCAGCGAGATGGAGAGCCAGCTGGTGCTGCATCCCATTCCCCCCACTCATCCTCCTTTTTAAAAGTATGTGCACATCAAACCCATTGTCCTGGTAATAAACTGCACTTTGTGAGCCGAATGTTTCACGCTCTCCTCCCGTCTGTCTTGGTCCAAATGGAGATGTTGTAAAGGTCTATTCATAACACCTTGCAAATAGTTGGAGGGGAAAAAAAAGAGAATTGTGGCGTGCAATGAAGCGGCATCAAACAGGATGTGATCGGCTGTTACACAACACAAGAAGCACAAGCAGAGAGATGGTGGTGGTGGTGGTGTACTCTGAGCCTCACTACAACTCCAGCAAGAGCAGAACATTTACAACCTTTCTACAGCTCCTGATGCTGGATTCACTGTATGCGCTTCGCCCGCTTAAAGCAGGAGAACTAAAGAGAAACTGGTGTAATGTAATGGAAACAAACCCAGTCTTTATGCTTTTATGGTTTTAGTAAATAATGAGTGTTTTTGGTAATTGGATTGCATTTATATTTTTGTACTTTTTCTATTTATTTATTTAATTTTTTATGTTTATCTTTTTTCAATGTTGTATGTCTCAGCTGATGTTCTCTGCTCCTTTATAATTGCTCTGTTGAGAATAAATAAAGTGTTTTTGAATTTGAATTTGAAACGTAAAGTTATAATTTGTTGTTCACTGTAAGAAAAAACATCTCTGACATATGTTAGCAATACTAGATTTTTGTGACTGTTAGCAAATGATTGGCTGCACGACAAATCAAAAATGGTTAAAAACATGTTTTCAAAGAATAAATCATTTTTAATTAACTGATATTTGCACGTGCAATAGTCTTAATGTTTCCTACCATGAACCTCTGAATTTACTTCTCCTACAACTTTTAGAATTTTGCAGAAATAGGTCCATTGTTGTGGCATGGATAATGGCTGTCAGTTTTTTTTAACATTATCAGATTAGATTTTATTGGAATTTGGTGCTAATAATTCCATAATTAGGCATCTCAGTGAGATGCCTGTTAACATTTTAAATAATTTGTAATCATAGAGACAATTTCCAGAATGGAAAAAGCTATATTTTATAGCTATATATAACTTATACACACATAAGTCGCTCAGACTCTGAGTAGCAGAGTATCTTTTTGTCTAAATATAAGTAATTATGTTTGAAGATTTTGTGGGGTTTGTCATCTCCTTTTTGCAGAAATGATTAAAAACCACAATAAGTTACATTAGAACATACACTCAACGGCCAGTTTATTAGGTACGCACTGCTTGTACATTGTTTGATGCTTTATTTCTTTATGCAACAGAGTCAACAAGATGCTGGAAACATTTCGATTTTGCTCATATGGACGTGATAGCATCACACAGTTGCTGCAGATTTGTTTTTCCCGTTGAACCACTAGATGAGATGATTTAAGCTTTTTTACATGGTGTGTTTTCCTGCTGGAAGCAGTCATCAGACGATGGGTGGACTGTGGTCATAAAGGGATGGACATGCTCATCAACAGTAGGCAGGCTGTGGTGTTTAAATGATGCCCAGTTGGTAGTAAGAAGCCCAAAGTGTGCCAAGAAAATATCCCCCACACAATTACACCACCGCCTGCCTGAAATATTGATACAAAGCAGGATGGAGCCATGCTTTCATATTGTTTATGCCAAATTCTGACCCTACAATCCAAATATAGCAGAAACCAAGACTCAAGACAAGACAGCAATTTTAGTGAGCCTGGTGAACTGTAGCCTCAGTTTCCTGTTCTTAGCTGACTAACTAGTGCTGTTGCTGTAGTCCATCTGCTTCAACATTCAGAGTTGCTCTTCTGCATTTCGGTTGTAACAAGTGGTTATTTAAGTTACTATTCCCTTCCAGAACTGATGCTCAATGGATATTTCCTTTTTTCCGAGTATTCTCTGTAAATCCCAGAGATGGCTGTGCAGTAGATCAGCAGTTTCTGAAATACTCAGACCAGTCTGGCACCAACAACCACATCACCAGGATTAAGAGAGCAAGCTACAGTTGAAGGACTCCCTTTGAAATGAAACTGTTTTCCTCATTGATTTTTTCACAAATCGATCAAAAGGGCTAACAGAGCAACACTTTAGACTGTCAATACTGAACGGCTTCCTTTACTTTAGTTCCCAAAGGAACTAAAGTAAAGGAAAAAACAAGTCATAAATACATCATTCCAGCTTATTTAAAAAAACACAAAAAAAACCCCAAAAAGACAGTTGCCTTCGAAAACAGCTGGCAATGTACATGTTAAACAGCAGTTCTTTGGGACTATTTTTGACTAATACATATCTCGTCCTCTGCAAAACATGACAGCTGACAAACTGACAGCCTAATTGCAGTTTGAGCAGATGTTGACTGTTGAAGGTAATTTGTATATCTTTGCATGCTGTGTGTTCTCCAGTATACAGCTGTCATGTAGCTTGAAAACCATTTTGATGTAAATATGCTGGCCATTGTTGGATTTAGCACATCCTGGCTGACAGCTTTGGGTGTGCTTTGGAGTCTACTTTGTGCCCTCTAGCGGTCAAACACCTCTCCGTGCAGCTTTGTGGGGGAGAACTGGGACAAAGCCCTGGTGGTTATATGCCTATGTGCATGTGTGTGGGATGAAGTGAGAGAGAGACCTAATTTGTGCGAGAGAGCAGTCTCGTGGGCTCCCTGGGGACTCACGTGGTAATGGGTCAGCTCCATCTTCTACAGTCTTATTGAGGTGGTGAATAGAGAGGTCAGTCTGCAGGAGGCTGTCTGCTGTGGCTCTGGCCAAGGCGGCAGCCAGGGAGCACGGGCAGTTACTGTGGTGAGGAGAGACGACACAGTTAAGAATGGGTCAGAAAGAAAAATCATCTCACATCATTGACTGACAGCATGATCTAGGTTTATTAGGAAATATATTCAAGGATCCACAATACTAACATGCCGGAACAAACAGCATTACTGATGCTTTCTTGGAGCCTTAACACAAACAAGTTTTGGCAGGTATTATTGGCTGGTTTTGGCTCGTCACAGGTGTGGGCATCAGCACAGATACTGCATATCTGATTATAAGTAATAAGAAATGACAGCACACAGATCTCAGAAATATACATCTGTGGTCATTTTTCTGCTTCAGAGCAATCACATTTTTACATAGCAGTAAAATTATTAAAAGTTTAATTTTTATAATAAGTCATGCCATTCACGTAACAAGGCAAACCCGCACTCTGGCAGGCTGAAAGATGATCTAAAATTGCAGTTCCTCTAGTCACCACTTGAGGCTGGCTCCAAAAATGAGTCAGTCCCGATAGACTCCCATGTTAATGAACGTGTTTGCAGCCTTGTACAAAAAAGGGTTGGGTCTCTATGCACAGTTTCTTCCTTTATATTAACTGTAAGGTAGGCGATTTATTTTTCATCCATTTTCATCCACACATGCATTTGCATACTGGTGAGGCTTAATCTTCGATATGGCTTTCTTGATTGACATATGTGGTGTAACTGCTAGCTATGTGCTAGGCCTCACCTCTACTATTCGGGTTTTTCAGTCATGGATTATCTTCTAGGCACATGATGCTGTAGGGTCAGTGAATAAGAGCTCAAACACATAAAATCAGTCGGGGCCCATTTAACAAACACAAGGCTAATCATCAATTTCACAGCAAACACTTGCCAACGGGTCAGGGAATACAAATTTTTTTTTCTCTAGAAACCAGAGGTTGTATCACGTCCAACATGGTGGATCACTCTTGAGAAATATGACATCACATGAAAAGCCTAAACAGAATTTATTACATGAGTGATTCTCAAAGTGTGGGGTACCGCCCCCTAATGGACACTGCTGATGAGCTGTACGAGATATTTCACAATAAACAAAACACCTTTAACTTTACACTTTGTAATTCTGTTTGAAATTAACATTAATATTTGAAATATAGGTATAAAATATAAATCAAATATTAAATACAGAGACCATTTCTAAATAATCACAGTTAAACAAAGCCATGGAATTTAAATTACATGTTTTTAGAGCTAAAAAATGACAAAAAACAAATCACAAATGAGAAATCACTTCATCTTGGTTTGTGTGTGTGTGTGTGTGTGTGTGTGTGTGTGTGTGTGTGTGTGTGTGTGTGTGTGTGTGTGTGGCTGCAGCATGATTCAATTTGGGCACTCCCTGAATTCTGATATCATGCATGTCATCTGTGGAAAGCCCACGTGCGTATTTGCCTTGAAGGATTTTAAAATTTTATAACACAAAGTTCTGCTTAGTGCAGCAGAATATCACAACATCTGGCCACATCTGCGCACGCTGGAGGAGGTGTGCCTTTTTCTTAAGGTTAACGAGAGCTGGGGAGGAGGGGAGGAGGAGGAGAAGGAGTGGGAGGAAGCAGAGGAGGGTCGTTTGAAGGACTGAAGGCTTGCTGTACATGAGTCACCACGATAACTAGGCCACATCCAGATGCAGGTAACCATAGTAACCTAATGTCTGGATGGTCTCCATAGCACTCAAATTAACTTGAAAATATATCTGAACTGAAGTGATGTTAGCTCAATGGCTTTTTAATTAAGGAGCCACAAGCAGTGAAAAATGACTCTCCTGAACTGGACTGATACAATAATCTGATCTGGTCACACCTGAAAATCCTTCAAGCATTCACACAATCTAAAACTTCCGGCAGGTGTGTTGAGAAGCTCTGATTTTGGTTACATGATTTGTTAATGAAGCAGTAATGTTGGTTTTAAAGAAAGCAGGGCATGATCGAACAAAGGTTCAAACCAGGAAACAGCACCTGAGGCTGTGCACTCCTCTGGGGGTGATTCATTAAGTGGGACAACAGATGGGAGGCAGCGAGTGTTCAGAGGTTACTGTGCTGAAAGAGAAACTTACAAACTGAAGTATATATGTGTCCAAAAAAATGTCATGCTATATTCTAAACATATTCTAACACCCTATGCTTACATCAACAGAATATACACGGCACACCCAGACTACCAGCTATGTAAGGCTGTAATAAGCAAAGTGGTACTTTTGAGAAGTTTCCCTTCAATGCTTTCTGTGCCTAGAGATCAGTCGCTAACCTCCAGTCTCTATTGGAAAATGTGTATCCAGCAACTCGTGGGATACACACGGGTTGCTGGAGTAAATCTATCACAAATAAGTATAAAGTGTTGCACTGAAAACCTTGTGATTGCTTTGGTTGCTAGCAAGTCGGCATGGTCGCCTTCAGTTTGAATGGATGTCAGTGCCTCGTCTGCAAAAAGATAGTACTCGATCAGCTGTAGTGAGGCTTTCTCGTCAACGTAAAAGTTGTGCCTTACCAATGCAATCAAACATGTTTCAAAAAGCAATAAGTTAGTGTCTTCCATGACCAAAACAATCACAAGGAGGTTTCCGTGCAGCAAACCACTCACCAGCTGGTTGGGGAGTACACATTTCTCCCTAGCAACCAGAGGTTGCGAGTGAGTTGCTGACTGGTCTCTATACCTATGATTGAGGACACTGGATTATATTAACCTGAAATCTTTTGCTAAAGTTGACCAAGTACTTTTGGTACCTCAGCCAAACTCTGCTGCAACTAAAAACTGACAAAGATCACTGAAAAGTGAAAATATTGAATCAAAGTAGGTCTAAAAAACACTAACGACACTGTTTCCCAAAGAGTTGAATCATTTTTGGGGGGATGCTGTGCACATGTGTGGGTGAATGGAAATGGAGATAAACTAACCCTTTAATAAATTAAAGATTAAATAATGTGATTAATAAATTGCTCGGAGACATAAATATGTTTAGTTATCTCAGCAAATTTCTGGATGGAGTGGCCATTCAACTTGCAGTGAACTCAAGAGCATAACAGGTCAGCACTGGAGCTGACCAACCCCAGGACCAAAGACTCTTTGGGAGGCATCTGACGTGACTGGCTTTGTCTGACAGAAGTGAAACAAAAACAAAAAGTCCAGGGCTGGTTGGTTAACAATGACTTGAACCTTCAAAATAAGAGCGAGAGCACTCTCCACCAGTTAATCCATGGTCCTTTCAGATAGATAATTTAAAAAATGTCTTGATGTGGAGAACACTTAACTCAAAGTTTTGTTTTTAGATGTTAGGCAAACCCCAGACTAGTGGGTAAAAAAATCTGTTGCACATCGCTACCACAATGATAACTTGCTGTGGCTGGACATTGTTTACTATTTAGTTCAGCACGTAGAAAATTGACTAATTCTAATTAGTGCTAAACACAATAGGTTTTGTGTCTGTTTTAGTGCTTAGATTTAAATCTAAAAGCACTTATGGTCAGGTACTTTGTTCAAAACAAAAATATTTCAGCATCACTGGGATCTCCAAAAGCAGTTGCAGAACAACAACAACATCATCTGTACCAGATGTCAGTAGATTTTAGTCTAGACCTCGATCAGCATTTTACAGCTGGGTTGTTCCTACATCTAAAAAATGATGGTGTCCAAAAAGGCATTTTGACCTTTCACCAGAGAAAAATCACCAGCACTATGTTTCTTTTTAATAACCTTTGATTTATTTAAGCTGAAAATATGTTTTTGTTTATAAAATGTCTGCTGTGTAGACTCTTAGTTTTAACTATATCAGCCTTACATATATAATCACTCCCAAAGGCTGATTTCGACCACATCCTGCTTGTGCAATGTGTCATTTTGAACTCTGTTTCTTTGGAGCACAATATATCCATCATATTTTAACTTCAACAGATATACTGCATAATGTTCCATATTAATTTAAAATGTAGCACTAGGGCAACTGAATACAGATAATCTCTGTTGGACACTTTCAGTACAGTACTCAGTGCACTGCATTTAATTTCCCTCTAATAAATGAGCTGGGTTGGCTGAGTACAACGCAGGGACATATTCTAAAATTAAATACAGTCAGTGTGAAAGGGGCCTCTGTGGCTCGTATGTCATATAGCATGGGTTTAATCAATGAAAACTCAAAGCCAGCGGCAGCCAACCTCAACATTTTTAATTAATTCAGCTGTACTCTTGCTAACAGAGACAGCTAAGTGAGTTAATTTCCATGTACGACTGAAAAGATGTGTGTTTTTACTAGCAAATACCATTAGACGACTCTAACAAAGTGTGGTCTCATCGCAAGACTGACCTCCCAAGCACATCAACAGCATGAGCCATTTTACTCGTACCCATGGCAACATGGTGTCCTTTAAAGTAACAAAGCTTTCTTGTGGGATTAATTATGACAATGCAAATTCACAACCAGAGGAGGTCAGGGTGGATGGGTGGGTCCTAAATACATTAGATTTTAAGTAGACGTAGCTTTATTTAAAGTATTTTAATTCATGGACTCAAATGAAAGCTTCTAGAGTAGCTTTGCATGACTCATAGTTAAAAAAAAAAAAAGCACGTCTCCCAGTGGTTCATGGATCCATGTTTTAGTATTCTGGCCATCGCTGTGGTGTTTTTGTAATAGTGGCTATAAATGAATAAAAATGCTGAGGTATCAGCTGATGCATTCACTGACTGTGCAGGTATGAGGTGTAGATACTTAAACCTGCTGAGTTGGATTGGTGTGAAACAACGCATTAATAAAAGAGTAGAATTTGTCTTGTTGCAAAGGCATTTAGTGCAATTTATCACACAGCAAGCCATTTATTTGTTAGCTAATTTAAAACA
This sequence comes from Perissodus microlepis, assembly GCF_051167445.1. Lineage (NCBI taxonomy): Eukaryota > Metazoa > Chordata > Actinopteri > Cichliformes > Cichlidae > Perissodus > Perissodus microlepis. Next base: position 24,856,561 of record NC_140470.1, on the reverse strand, counting down.
TAATAAAATCCCAGTGGGTGAGTTTTTTGTTATAAAGGGGCAAAATATATACTTTTTTGTATGAAGCTGCAGATGTAGTTTTGGACTAACACTCCTCAAGTGGCCACAGGAGCAGCTGCAGTTTTTTGCATTTACTCTGCAGCCACTTTTTTATGATGAGATATTCCCTTGATTATTATTTGTCATCCATCACGTTGGAGCAGTTTATTTATAGATTAGATGAAAACAGTTGCACCTGCACATAAAGTCTTAATTTACATTTCATGTTGCCAACAAGAAGCTCTAATTTGCTTTTTACATTTGCAGTTACAACCTGCTGTTGCCTCTCCTTTCTTCCTGCTCTCTCAATACTTTACAGTGTTGGAGAAAGAGCCATGCCATGGCAACCACAAAAACTACAAATAACTTCACTGACGATCATCTTTACAGAAATAGTTAAATATGTTGAAAAGGCAATTACTCATTCCCATCCTGACACTGAGCTGAATATATCCAGATAGAGTATGACGTATTCCTGTAGCTTCACGACAGACTTGAACTCTCATGAACCTCAGGAACTTTTCAACAAAAGAGAAACTTTATTCGTGTTTTACTGTACTAACACGACAGTCCAGAATCTGTGATATCTTGCAGCAGCTTTAGGATCACAGTCCTGTTTACTTTATAGTTTAACAGGTTCATTCAACCTGTAATTTGTGTAAAAATTACAGGTTGTATTTCCCTGATAATTTATCATGACTCAAATGGAATCACATGCTATGGCCTTTCCAATCACTATATCTCACTTCAATATTTGAGAGACTGGAAGGAGGAAAAAAACAACAACTCTTTGATTGATTACAGCATAAACACCTGGTATATACACTTAAAAAAAACAAAACTCATTTATATCGGTCACATGTGCTCAGTGTCACTCTGCTGTCCTCTGTGAAAAGATGGGGCTGCCACCGGTGCAACCTACCAGTTCTGTAGCGAACGCCAGGCCAGCTCCACCCTGATGAAGTCTGATCCTGACAGTTTGGTCAGAAACATGCACAGGAGTATCCACTGGAGGTCATTTGGCAGAGCTCTATAAGCACTCCACGTGTTACTCCTTGCACAAAATATCTCATACTGCTGCTGGGTTGAATCCCTCTAGCTGTCCAGCTCTCCTCATGTCTCTTGATATCTCCTCCACTCACTGGGAGACATTGCAAACCCTCTTGCATCACCCTGGAGAAGCTGGGCAACGTGTCCAACCTGAATTGCCTACAGACATCATCTCATGCTACTAACAGTGACAAGGGAACCAGCACAAAGCAAAGAGAGCAACGATGTGTGGCCACCACCTGAGAAAACATTGTCACTTTGGGTTGCACCAAAGCAGCTGAAATGGATTCACAACAGTTTAAGTGGACAGATAAATATCACAGAAGTTTAACTGACCAGATGCTGTAAAAAAGGCTGTAAAACTTTTTTTGAGGTCAAAGGCCAAAAGAGGTAGGCGGTAGGAGGCTGAAGCATATTCAAGGTGACAGGGTGAAACACAGGTGCACAGACGAACCATCCGAAAGCTAACAAGCCTTTAACTTTTGACTTCCACAAACCAAATAAGTTCATCCCCAAATCAAGGTGAATGTTTTGGAAAGTTTGAAGAAATTTTCTTGACAAATCCTGGAAATATCGTGTCCATGAGTTCAGAGCGGAGGAATGGACAGATAACCCAAAAACCTCATGCTTCTGTCCACGACTCACACCACTGAGGAGAAATAAAAAGGCAAATTAGCTTGAAACTCTTTACTGTGTTTTAAATCTTTTTGGTTTTTATTCAGCATCATATTTCTTTATCTGCCTGACAAAGAAAAAAGTTTTATATTACATGTCCTCCTGTAGAAACTTGTCTTACATTAGGTCCTTGATGCTGCTCTCAAACTGGGTCAAGGCCTAGAAACATGACGAAAGGAGTAGTAGACGCCTGCTCCCATAAAGCAGCATCCACTGTAACCTCATGGGTAAACTTCTCCTTGAAAGTGTAGACGCTGTATTGGTGAAATATCTAGTTCTCATTCTTAAAGCGCAGATCAAAGGAAAGAACAACACTGTCTAGCCGTAATGTGAATTTAGTCATCTAAGCCTGCTGCCAACATCAGGTCAAAAGATATCCTTGAAAAGGAGGTCTTTGAGTTAGAAATGTTTCTAAAGTGCTCCCAAAATATCACCATCACATCTAACTTTCTGCGGTAGCGGTGGGCTGTTTCACTTTAGTAAATGTCCCACCAAGCACCGAACATTTTCTGGGTTAAATCTGCCTGTCACTGCATTTATTTAGCCCAGAAATAGTCACTAACATCGGATTTTGTCCCAATTTAGCCTAAGATCGGCATCTTTTGTTTGGACCACAGAGATACAACCATGAAAACGATGATCATAGCACGTTCAACTAAGTCAGTCAGACATCTCATTAACTTTGAAACCTGGAAGGTTAAAAGCCATCTTTGCAGATTTGTCCCTTTCCACTAAATTTGCCTGAAAAGGTGAAAAAAGAACCGCCCTTTCAACCAAATCTCAATGTGGTTTGCGACATATGCCAAAGCTATCTTTTCAGCGACTTTTAGAAGTGTGGGTTACTGTTAGAGGAATGAATCCAATGAATCCAGTACAAATATTTTTATTGTTTTTATACTTGCTGTGGTTTGTTTAGTGTGTAGGTTTTAGCAGTTAATTTTGCTCTCTGTTTTATGTTGCATGCTTTTAATTTGCACAATTTTATTGCACAGCTTATTTCATTTAGTTTTACACCCTACCTGAGCCCTCACCTGATTAGCCACTAACTCAGTCTTTTGCTTTTATCACTTTTTACTCTGCAGAATTTTATTAGTTTTTTTTTTTTGCCTTGCATGGCAATGTTGAATTTTGTTAATATCATTTTATCCTTTTGCTATGAATAAATGTCTTTTTAGCTGTTATTCTTTGACTCTGTTGACCCCCATGTTGCTTTCTCTTGGCTGCTCTCCACCAAACATAAAAAAGAACCGCCTTCCCCCCTTTCTTTTACACAGTCATCTCCCATTAGAGACATAATAATGTGTTTGTTGAAAACATGAGGTGGGGAGGGGGGGCTCTTATCTGGTACTGAGTCACTTCCAAGGTATTTTCATGATCACACAGGCATTTAGCGATAAGAATATGTTTTTTGTCTCCCTCCAGGGCAAAACCAGCAAACTCATCCAGTATTTCCACAAACTGTGCCCAGGTCTGTGTTATAACAGCTCCTCTGTTCTGCTTTTTGCTTTCAAAGCTGCGTAAACATACAGCATACTCCATTACTGGTTTAAACAAAAAAATTATCTCTTTAAGGTTTTTAAGGAGATTTTAATGGACATAAAGAAAAAAAAAAGGTTAGGATTGTTTTCCTTTCTGTTTGTGATTTATTCTTCCACGCTCTTTGAAGTAATTAATATTCAAAGGGACTGCACACTGTGTGGGTTTTCTCACACAGTGTGGTGAATCCAAATTAGCCGTAGGTGTGGATGTGCATGGTTGTCTGTCCGGGATGAATGACGCCTCTTGCTCAGTGTCAGCTGAGGGTAGGCAACTGTCTGCAAGATAGAGCAGGAAAAGCTAATTGATGGATGGTTGATTATTACTCAAGGTGTCAGAACCTGGCTGAAAACACTGTTAATGCAGTAAAGCAGAGAGATGTGCTTTTACTTTAGTAACTCTTCTTGATTGCTTTCCACTGTTTACCTAAAAATTACTAGATGCATAATTAAAATAAAGACAGACAGAGAAGAGGGTGGACACCAGGAAATTAGACAGTACGGGACTGTCCCTATTTGGGCTTCTCCATCACCAGCATCCTCTCCTCCATGTTTCCATTCATAGAAACCCATATTTTCCCCTCCCTCTCTCTCCCCTCTCTCCTCCCTCACTCTCGGCTGGCTGTTGGGGGTGGATGCTGAGCTGAGGAGCTCTGATTGGCTGCAGGTCACACAGGAGAAGACGTGACGCACCAATGACAGTTCCCTGTGGCTCATGCATCACAGTGAGGTCATGTGGAGCGGAGGAGGATTAAAGCAGGGCTTAATCTCAGTTCATACCATCACACTGCAGCGGCACGACTGACTACATGTTACTCGACCTGCGCCGGTTCAGCCGGGCTAAAAAAATGCTTCTTTAAAATCAATCTGCAGGCGCTGCTCTGCCTTAGTTTACATATTCTTCCTTCTCATTATTCTTATGTTATCTTATGTTTTTTCAGTGTGAATCTCTGAAAAGTGAAAGGAACAAATACATAGATAAAATCATCCAACATGATTGGAGCACAGTAATACTGAGAAAGAAGGCTGGTGCTTTGGATTAGAGTGCCTTGACTGGTGTTTGTGGTACTGAGCTTGCCACTTTACTGGTGACCTCGAGACTTTGTAAAGGACAAACTGGTTTCTTGAGGAAGAAGAACTGCAGTTTTATTACAGCTTTAATATGTGTGTGATTTTCAGTGGATACTTGGTTACTTTAGAGAAGAGCAAGGACATCCTGGACTGATTTTATTTGTCCAAGTAAATAATGCTGCTGGTTTGGGAAGCCGGGGGTAAAAGAAATAATATTTGGAAGCAGTAGTTAAAAGGTAAAAGCCTGAGACTGCCGAGCAAACAGAATCAACCTAATAAATGTACTGAAAGCATTCTGAAGCTCTCAAAAGTGCTAAAATTTCTTCATGAGTCATATGTCTGTGAAGGTTCTCAGTCATCCAGGTGATCGTAGTCTAAGGAGTTTGGAAAGAAAAGCGTCTGGACTTCTTTAAGCAAGTCTTCAAGCAACTTAAAGAAGTCCAGACGCTTTCTTTCCAAGCTCCTTAGACTTCATGAGTTATAGTTTTCTAGTTTTACTGATTCAGTGTTGCTGTGTTGAAACACTCTTTGTGGGGTTAACTAATACCACACACAAACTGCACATTGCCTTCACTCACTCAGGCCTACAGACCGTTTGGAAAAATGTGCATTCCCCAACCAGTTGCAGAGTATTTGCTGGCAGTCACTAGTTGAACTCAGTTGCGTACGGTTCTCTACCAGAAAACCACCTTCTTTTATTCCTCCAGCTGCTGGTGGAATACACATTTCTCCCTAGCAACCGGAGGTTTCCCCTAGAAACCGGAGATTGTGTCACTAAGGCCTTAGATAATCAGCATCCAGTTTGTTAATGTCCTAATGTGTGTGGGGCATGGGGAGGTAGATCTGGATGGAAGGTTTAATATCACCGTACTGACTGTAAATGTTTCACATAAAAAAGGTTTTGTCTCCCATTAAGTGTCAGTAAAATATTAGAAGAAACCAGGCAGAACCACGCTCAGGTAGGGGCAGCCATCTGCTGTGATTGGTTGGGGGTGAGGGAAGGAAGACGGGACAAAAGACATGCTGTGAAGAGTTGTGTTAGAGATTACTAACAAGTAGTAATTTAATTCATTTAGAGCAAAACAGATGATAAAGCAAGGCTTACGTTGGGGCTGGCTTTGTCTAGTTTGTGATTGATAAGTCTATACGGGCTATTCAAAATTAACTCTATTCATGATGATACAAAAAAAAGAAAAAAAATCCTTGTAATAAAGGCAAATATACTGGAGACTATTTGTTGTATTTCCTTTAAAATGACTTTGGCTGTTGCTGACTGGATTTCCCCTCTAACCCTTTCATCTTGCTGTTGCTGGACTGTGATTAGAAATGAGTAAAAGATTTGCAGCTGGTATGGTGGTATGCTTGAGTCAAAGGTGATTACTGGCTTCCCCCCGTGGTCCTTAACTCAGTCTGTGGTTGCTTTTGTTCTCTCATGTGGTCTCTGCTGCGGCTGTGTTTAGCTACAGTCGTGCAGGGAGCTCTGACAGGCTGCTCGCAGTGATAAAACTGGAGAGCTCTGGGTGGATGTGTTAGCAGATGACTCATGCATGCAGCCATGTTTTTTCCTCTTTTTTTTTTCTACCAATGCTTTCTACAAGCTTTTTCTTAGCCCCGCAGCGGAGCAACAAGGTTGTTTCCATAGCAACATGGAAGCAAGTGACTGACAGTCGGTGGTGTCAGTCGTCCTGCTGCCAAGCCCACAGAACAAGCTCCCACTTCATTATTCTAAATATTGAACCTTTTCTGTGCCAAGTGGAGGTGAGAGTGGAAATCCACGGGAACTCACTGGGCTCCATCGATATGTTCTGGTTTGGCCGCCGGTCCCTCGTAGCAGGCATCCCTCATATTAAACCTGGAAGAAGGCAGAGCCTTTTCTAGCAACAGAGAGAAAATCCTCAGGCTATTCCCAGCCTTACATTTCCAAAGGAAATGTTGAATTAGCCCGTCCCTAACAACTACTGTTATGTGAACACAGTATTCTCAAGAGGACCTGATAGGATTACATAACACAAAGTGTGCCAGGAAGCCTTAAATCGTGGCATTTTAGTACTGCTTCTCCCTTAAGATGGCTTTCAAATGACTTTGATGAATTAATTTGTCTCCTCAGTCCACACACACCATGTGGTGCTTTAGTCAGTTACTGGGGCCTTCTGGCATTTGATGGCGAGTAGCAGGAATCCACTGATGCCTCTTCTGAATGCTCCAATATCAAATAATTTGCTTTCATTACATCTTTTTCTGCTAAATCAATGGTAAAGCTTGGCGTTTTATATTTTTCCATTCAGGATTTTTTCATGTTTTAAATTAAAACCATGTCGTAGTCTTAATATGTGTTATTAAGCCAAAAAAAAAAAAAAAAAACCCAAAAAACATAAAAAATAAATAAATCACCCCTTTTATTCTTCTAATTTACCTATATAAATGAAGCTGCCAAAATATAATAACCCAACATGCATGTACAAGTTAAGCACTGTATAATCACTTGATAATAAACACTTAACAGTAATTACTGTTTTTGTTCCTCTTTAAAGGATAAAGCTTGTGCATTTCCGCATTATCGACAAATCCTATTAAAAAGCCATCTTGCCCTGGTAAATCTTTAAAAATGGGTCAGAGATGTTATAGTTTCATTTTTATCAAACTGCTGCATGATTCCCTAAAACAACCTGGCACTTTAGTTTTTAGCAGACGTTAATAAACAGATTAAATCGTTCTTTTGTTGTGGACTACATTCAGCCGTGAATTAAGGGACATTTGGTGCTGTGGCTGCAAAGCAAAGGATGGATACAATGAGGTTGGATATATGCAATTTCCTTCATGTAAGCGGGCATTTAAATATAAAATAGAATGTGTGGTGAGAGCATGCACACCTCCAGGATACTACTGCAGGTGATACGAAGTCTTTCCAGTTTTCCATTCTGTAGTTAGAGTAAACAGAGCTGAGGAAATATTGATGCTTGAATTGGTTTTAGAGGAGCTTTCATGGTTGCAGTGATCATGTATTGACTAAAATGTTGGAAATTTTTTGGTTCAAATTAAAAGAAACCAAGTCAGGAAACAATCAAGGTGCAGCAGCCTCCTGTTTTAAAATGAAACCTGTGGTGAGGTTATCCATCCAACCTTTCCTACTCTCTTTGTGACTCTAACAGATAAGATAAGATTTTGTAAGTTACTCCAAAAGTTGGGAAATTCCTCGAATACAGCTGCCAAAGCGTGAAAAATAACCTTAAGAAATAATAATAATAACATTTAAAAAAAAGACAAAAAGTTAAGAGGTCAAAAAAAACTAAACACTAATAGCCAATAAGTAGCTTAATAAGTAAAATCTAAACATTATAAATCGAGGCGCTGTCTGTATTTGTCCTTGTGGAAGCAGAAAGTTTCTCTGCTGCCTGAACAGTAATTGGTTTAGAGGGTGGTCTGGATTCATTAATTACCTACAGTCATTCACTACAGACATTGGGACGACCTCTGCGTCAGCTGGTGGAGAAGCTTTTAAATGGCTCTATATAGCATTAGCATGACTTTGATCTTTAGATCAATCTACTCACTATAAAGGAAAGTCAAAGGTCAAATCTGATATGATATTTTAAATCATATATGATACTTTCTATATGTTGACAATATACACCACAAGTATCATAGTTTCTAAGTTATAAAACTTTTTGTCCATTTTATGACCAATAAATCATTAAGCTGATCTTCAAGACTTTGGTGGATTTCAGGTAAATTTTAGTGGGTTTTTAACACAGCCACACTCCTACAAGGTTTTACCAGAATTCATTCAAATTTTTTTTGAACTGTTGTGTTTGTTTACAGACAGAATGACGTGCACGCTAAGGAGGTTCAAAACAACAATGTGCAGCACTGCTGTAATTTTGGACACAAACAAAACTGGAAAGCTGAATACCAGAAATGTCTGGAGGATTACTGACGATGCATTAGCTGGTATATAATGATCTACTACCTCATGGCTAGCTCATAGACAATGTAAAGTTGAATGTAGCTACAACAACAAGTATGTTAACTGTCGCCATCTGACTGTAAAACTAATCAGGACCCGAAATCCATTTCCAACCACGGGTATGCCCCCCTGCTGGCCTTTAAAAACGCTACAGATTTAAAGCATTTCCATGTTGGCTTTGCTTTTCAGACCTGGAAGCTACGTCCATCATATTTGTGTCGGCCAGGAGATGGGACATCAGTACCCCATCTCCACCTCCTGGAAACCAGTCTGTGGCCTCCAGTTACAAATTATGTCGCCAGGGAAACATGGCAGCGGCGATTTACTGCAATATGTTGGCTTCACTCTTAATAATTATAACAAAACTAAAGTAATAACATGCACTAGAAGCATTAATGATAAAAACCTAGATGTTGTGTAACAGCACCATATCTGATAACACAGTGACACTATGAGCCTCAGCTACAAAGACTCTTTGTGCGAGGCAGTGAAACAGAGGTGGTTCTGTGCAGATGTGTTGCCCATCCTCAGTCAACCTGAGCAGTGTGATCTGCCACCAGCTCTCATCAAGCTGCAGTCAAGAAGAAAGTGTGCTGCGTTTGGCCCTTTCAGCAGCTCTACCTCATAACCTGCGTGCCTCTCCGGGTGTTTTCAGAGCTCTGCTGATGTAACATGGTGTGCCTCAAACAGAGTGGAAATGATGGACCAACTGTGACTGCAGACGTCACACAGTGCTGCTGCACACACTCGCAGTGGCATGTTCCACTTACGATGAATTGCACAATGTTGGCTGCAGAGAGGCGTGTCTAATCTGTCATAAAATTAGAAAACTCTTCAGAGCCGCAGAATTCGTACAACCGCCTACGGTACATCTGGGACTGCTGTGTAGGCAGCGGCTCTACTACTTCAACAAGACATGGCAGTAAGTGGAGACTTAAAGGTGACACACTCTGAGGAAAATGAGCCGTACAGCTCTGCATGTGTCATGTCATTGAAGTGGTTGTGTGTCTGTAGTAGCTGAGTGTAGTCAGTTTTCAGATAAGCCTTGAGCCTGTGCTCAGCCTCCGCAGAAAGACTGGGGAACTTACATGTAATTCCCTGTGAGGTTTTTGAGCAAGCCCAGCGCTGCGCTGCACAAAGCCTTAAGGCAGCATTATGTAATCCACCAGCTGGATCGTTGGTGGGTTGGTGAGGGCCTACAGGGAAGCCACATCATGTCCTGACCTCGAGTATCCTTTAATTGATCCGCTTTCTCATAAACAATAGTGACATCTGAGACAAGGGAGTGATCAAGCATATTTTGAGCTGGCAGATATTTCAGTCTCTGCTCTGCATTCAAATCACAAAACAGAGACAGACCTGCAGTTTATTTGATTTAGTTGCTGTAGTGGTGCTGTAGCTTAAATGCACAGATGGATGGCTGGGCTGTAGTTTCGGGAAAACATACTTCTCTTTCTTGAGATGAGAACATCGAAACCACTTTGTGGTGTCTCTGCCCTAAATACTGCCCGGACATTGGGTTAGTTTAGCATAAAGACTGGAGGCCAACAGCTGGTCTGGCCCTCCAAAAACACACCTAACGACCCCTCTAGAGCTCACTAAGTATAATGAGAAGCGATGGAGCTGAAAGTTGCAGGCTGTGGGAGGGGTTTTCCATCTCAAATCCCGTAACAAACATCCTCAGTGTTACTTAACACAGAAAAACAAGCCCTTCACAAATACATTAATAACCCTAAACAACTGTCAGCTTTTAACATGTTAGCTGATGTTCTATGTTTGCGCATCAGTTTGGCATGGTGAGAGCATTATTTAAACATCAACAATGTGTATTTAAATATCGCAATAGCCATGATGACCCAGTGGCAGCTAATGAGGAATCTGGACAAACAAAAAGAGCTGTTGCAGTGGAGAAAAGGTCTGTCAGAAGGGTGGATAAAAGCTGCTCGGAACAGTTTAGTTTCTAAACTAATTTAAAACTGGCACAGCATTTACATTTAATCTGGTCTTCATATCTTTCTTGTAAAGCTTCTTAAAGTTCTGTTGTTGGATGTTTTGGGGGGATATTTGCCTGATAAGTTTTTATGAGTGCACTCTTTAACTTTTTGTCAAAGAAGATATTTTTTAGTTAGTTGGGCTTTACCCCAAGGTGAACATGAGGTGCTCACACTGCCAGAAAGCTTAAATGCAGCGCAGACATCTCCACCTGTTTCTGCCATGAGCTGCAAGGTTTTAAAACTGTCAGTAGAGCCAAGAGGAACATTGTGTGTGGGCTCATCACTTCAAGAGACTCTTTTGACATAATTCTATGTTGTTAGGTATATGAATGACACATGCTTTACAGGAGACCTCTTACGGTCATTTCCAGCTCTATGATTTTACTCTTTGACTTTACTCTAACCGCGCATGAGTCACAGTTATCCTGAAATCCTGATTTATCTCAGTTCACCCCCTATGTGAAACAAGCTGTTTTTGCTCCTTCCTCTTAAAGACAACTTTCTTCTGATTGGCTGCCCCTCACAAACAGAAGATCTCAATGTGGTTGGAGCTGCTGTGATCACAGCTAGAGCTTTGATATCACAGCGATCCAAGAGTTTAAAACAGCTAAGGTTTATTTGTACATATTTGGCTCTAATTATTTGAAGAATGTAGCAGAACATGAGGAAAAGTGGAATATGTCCCATTTCAACATGCTGTGCACATGGGGGAAATAATTATTTGATCATCTGTTGAATTTGTAAGTTTGCACACTTACATTGAAATGAAAAGTCACACGTTTTTTATGGTAATTTCATTTTAATGGAGAAAGACAGAATATCAACCAAAAGTCCAGAAAAAATTACATAAAAGTTATAGATTTATGTGTATGTCATTGAGTCAAAAAAGTATTTGCTATCCTACAACCCACCCAGAATTCTGGTTATGTGCATAGCTGTCCAAGGAATCAATTTCTTCCGTTCCACCACTATAAGCAAGACCAAAGAGCTTTTAAAGGATGTCAGGGATAAGATTGTAGGCCTGCACAAGGCTGGAGTGGACTACAAGAACATCAGCAAGAAGCTCAGTGACAAGGTGACTACTGTTGCTGTGATTATTCAGAAAAGTAAGAAATATAAAATGACAATCAGTCACCTTCGGGCTGGAGCTCCATGCAGAGAGGACCGAAAGTGATGTTAAGGTGCTGCTATCTGTGAGGTGCACTCCAACCAGAGCCTACAGCAGGCGAGGGTGTGATTCATACCTCTGTACCAAATTCACTGAGGCTGCCAAGCAGAAAAATTGCTCTCGAATATTTTTTAATCATCTTCTTAAGTTGTTGTAAGACATAATCATTGTTGTTTTTAGTGATTTTTTTTTTAAGATTTATTGACAATATAACATCATATCAGCACTGCTCACCTCTAGAATATTTTTTTTCTCTTTAACTAAGTGATTTATGCTGATATAGTTGAAAAAAGAGACTCGAATACTGACTTTAAGGCTGTCCAAAGGGAAGCGAATAGTGCAAAATGAAGTGTGCCTTCAAGCCTGAGTGTGTGGACGATCATATCTCGTACATCTGTTTTTTTAAAACACATTTTTAAATCGCTCAGAGGATGACATGCTGGTGATTTGGAAGCGTTCCCTGCATACTGATGTGGAACCTGTGGCTCAGAAAACAGCTGTGAAACCTCTCACTTATAAATCCAGCCTCGACCAGGCGTGCCAAAATTTAAATTCAAATTTTCTTTGTATTTTATCATTTCATTATTGTGAGCTTTCATCCGTTAAACGTTGTGTCATCACCACAAGCCCTCGTGCATGTTTGATGACTTAAATTGTATTAAAGGCCACAAAAAGAGCAGCGACCTTTACTCTGAAGCTGAAACTCTGATTCATTTCACTTCACATGAAATTAGCCGCGGATGTTCCCAGTCTGCAGGGAGACTCAATCCTCGTGTATTTGGTGACCTCCCCTGACATTTTCTGTGGTATAAATGAGGCTAAAATTTCAAGCTGAAGACAATTTCAAACTCACTTATCTCTTGCGACACGCCTTGAAACATCGAAATCTAATCTTTTCCAAAATCACTATTCTGGATTTTAAGATGTGCTTCTTAGTCACCGAAGCCAAATCTCAATTATTTAAAAACTGGTTCCCAATTGTCAAAGTGTGCAATCATCCATCCATCCAACTTGAGCTGGAGCCTATCCCAGCAGTTATGGGGCAAAATGATAACCTACTAGACCTGCTAATAGAATGAGGCTTTAATGGTATTATCCATGTACAGTTATAAATGAACTGTTCATTTACTATAATGATTTAATCTATAAACAAAACTAATTTCAAAGGAAACCCCAGTCTGATTGCACAGCTGCTGGATAATGACACATCAGAGGCCAATCTACCTTAAGAAAACAAATATCAACAGCCTCAAGTCTGAGTGTGTCATCTGTCGGGGAAGCCGGCTAACGGTATGGTGCAATAAACCAAACATGCCTTCAAAGAGAAGCTAGGCCTATTTCTACAGACTAAGAGGCAGCAAGACTGCCCAATGAGGCACCAGAGGCAAGTTTATTGTAGCGGGGCAATACTCTTGCATAAAAAACGTCATGCTAGGTCTGGATGAGGGAAATGAGCCATCACAGATACCGTCTAATGGCATGTGAGATGACATGTAGAGGCTATCCCTCACAGACATGAATAGATTTTGTGGTTTCCCCATTTAGCGTGCTTTGGGCAGAAGAGAGATTAAAACTGCTGTTTAAAGAATCACCAAATAAAAAACAAATGTTTGCACGTTTTAGGTTTCACATTTTTGGGGGATTTTGGACTGATAAAATAAGACATTTGACTTTAGAGAATTTATTGAGAGCATTTTTCAGTGTTTTGCAACATTTCAAGATTTCTGCAAACTCACTGCTAACTAGGACTTGATTCGGTGACATTTAAAGTCACCGTGGCTTTCTTCTGTCACTGCCCATCGGTTTTTATTTCTACAAACATTAAATTCACAACCTCAGTTATCTCTGTATGACCCTGCATTAGCATACAGAAAAAAGCCTGATATCGATTCAATTCCAGGAACAATAACTGCACTGTTTGTTTCTGCAGGTGCTCATTCAGATTCAGATAAAACAATCTTGGTTTGTGCACGGCTGCTTTGGGGGCATTCGTTCAGCAGCTTTCAGGCACATTTTTCAAGGTCAGACAGGCAGGGATTCTGGACTATAGCGTGAGATGAACTGCTTTGCATTCAGTTCGTCTGCCACAGACATATGACTCATCATTTGAATTATGGGCACCTTGTGTGAACAAAGATGCCCAGCACTTTCAAGCAGCAGCAGCAGGCTGGAAGAGCTTCTGCAAAAGCATCCATAATGCTGCAAAAGGAAAAAGGAGGACACTGCACACTTTTGAAGGTCATTGCACTTCCAAAAATGGGGCCTCTCCAGAGCTGAAATTAATTAAGGCGCCTGTTTTAGAGACATCAATGTGAGCCACTGCTGGAAAGAGTCTCCATTCTTTACAGCCCAGTATGAGTCACAAACCGTGAACCTGCCACGCTGTAAAACTGGACTGTAAGTAAATGCTGCTCCGTTATCCTGAAGCTCATCTTCTTTTAAGAAAAGCAATGAAAATATCTTCAGTAATTTCTGCAGCTTCACATAAAAGATTTCTATTTTTAAGCATTCAAACCAACACGGCTCCAACTTTTAGTTGTCCTCTTGTAAATGTCAGTAAAAGGTGTTTCTTTTTGAAATACCAAACACATTAGAACAGACATGTCTCACTGAGTTCTTTTCAAAGAAGAAACTTATGTTGCATCTCTCACACACAAAGGGAAAGTGCTTTTCACACAGTAAGAAACTCCAGTTGATTAACTTGATGCTTAAAAATATCAGAAAACAATTTTGTGAAGAACGTGGTAATAATCAAATAATCTAATTGTTTTTTGATATTTCCAGAAGCCAAAAAGCTTAAGGATACTGAATATATTAGTTTAATTTTGAAACAAAAAAACACCCAACTTATTTTCTTTTACATTTTTTGAAGGTGTGGTTAGAGATGTTTGCTTAAAAGCCTGACACGCCAAGATCATTTATCTGGATATATGAAATTTTAAAAGTATGCTGTGAACTCTTCACCATGTCTCTGGTGTTTTGTTTTATATCTGGAGAACACGAGGAAAAACAATGCAGGATGTAAGAAATGTTGCTGACTCGTGTGCGATCAAAGATATCACAATGTGACAAATATCAAGATTAGCTTTGTTTGCTTCCATTAAAAAGAAAAAAAACCTCCACAGGGCACATTTGGAGGAGGTCAGGACGCTGCTGCGATTAGATCTCGCCACATGTAAATGCAGCGTGACCACGATCTAAATACAAAAATCCACCCATCAGGTAGAAAGGTCACCCAACAGGGCCTCTTTCTGCTAACTCACACAAGCCCAACGAAAAGCAATAAGTAGCATTATCTAGGTACATTATGTTTGTCTGAAAGAGGGCTACTGATGCAACCACAAAATGAAAAAGTAAAATGATAAGTGTAAGGCTTTAAAAGATGAAAGTTCAGGAAGAATGGTTCAAAACTCATCTCCTTGTCTCGTAAGAAGCTAGAGGAAATGCATGATGGAGGTTGTTGTGGTTAAAGGAGTTTTTAAGAGGTAGTTAATTTAAAAAAAAAAATCCATGAGGTGGCAAAAAATCATTTTAAGTGAACTTAAATTGGACACATTACCTTAATAATAACTATATCTGCTTCAACAACACCTTGAAGGCCCAGTTGAAGGCAGGGGAAATGCAGCAGTTCACTTACTTTTTCAGGTAAGTGATCATTAGGATCATTAGAAGTGTTTGCTTTAGTGAGACTGTGCTTACAGGAGTAAAAAGAAGCTCAATAATTGGGTCACAGAATGACTGTGAAGCTATTCCCAGCACAGGCAGTTAAACTACATACACAGATGATGGCAAATACTAAATAGAAATGAAGGCCTCAGTAAGTCCTTGTCCTCTAAAATGACTGGATCCTGTGCACGAGAAACGAAAGCAAAATGACCAGGTTTGCTCCAAATGTCTCACTGATGTGTTCAGATAAGGATGATGAAAACAATCCAATGCTGTTTATTCAAATTTTACATTTAGAGCTGCCATTAACAAACTCCACTTCCTATTAGCCCTAGAAGGCTAAACGTTACAGCTCGGCAGACGAGGGGAAGGGCAGAAGGACAGAGAGGGTAGTGTTTTTTAGCTGAAATAAAAATGAGAAAGCAACTTAAAAAAAGAGGAAGAGAAGTTTGGTGGTGTACACAAATCTCTGAGGTGATACACAAAACCACAGATGTGCTGAATGTGTCCCTTAAAGCAGAAGAACTTCTTAAATTAAACACGTTGTGTGTTTGTGAAGAAGACTGGCTTTGTAGCACATGACAGCCAGACTCCGGTTCCTGTCTGCGTGCAGTTTGCATGTCCTTTCCATATTTGCATGTTTTGCCTCTGCGTGCTCTGCTTTCCTCCCACAGCTTCGGTCAACCGGACACTCACGCTCATGACTGTGTGGCCTGTGCTGGTTTCCCTCCCCAGTCTGCCCTGGTCATGTCGCATAAATCCATAATTAACTATGCATTCATAAAGAGGAACTCCATTTACTTCTCACAGACAGGAATGACCACTATGTTTGATGTGAGCCCAGACAGGCTTACCATTATCATTAGCCTCACCGCTTACTCTTAACATTACAAAATAAAGAGGGGTTTAACCTCAAAACAAAGACTCATAATTACACAGACTTTGTAGTCTCTCTGTAGAAGGGATGTGCATGATTTCCAGATACTGAGATAGTCAGAAATCAAATGGTTTATGCAAATACGCGTTGTATTAAACCTATATAAGAATAAAAGGCAGGACCAGCAGACTCAAACAGAGCTTCTTTCCATGGGCCACCAGGCTACACAGTAACCACAATAAACTTTAAGCAGTCACTGAACATTGCCGACCCCTGTGCAAAACCTAGCTTAGGTGCAAAATCCAGTAGTCAAAATACCTGTATTATATCCATCTATTGTACTGTCTACCTATGCCACTGTTAAAGCTGCTTTCATTAGTATTATTACCTATTTATTTAGTGTTTTTATTTATGTTAGAATAAAAATTGTTTCTTGCTGTTTATTTTAATAGCACAGCTCATCTGAACGCAGCGATTTCAGTGGAACAAATGTTTCAAATTCACATACATGATCTGACTACACTTGTGTGACACGCCAAGAAACAGACAGATGATGCCTGGAAAATGCTGCCATTATTAGTTTCACAGCTGACATCTGGAGCTCAGATGAGTCCACACTAATGTGTTACTAACAGCTTAAAAGAGAGGAAGGAGAGATGTTATCGCATGTGTACGTGCAAGAGTCGGAAACGGGTGTGAAAAAGTTGCCACCATGAGGCAGCAGGGATGCCTCATGGTGGTACTGGATGGGTGATGCTGCCTAAATCAAATACTGCAGGTTCAACAATTGCCAGTAGTGGTTGAGGGCAGTAACTGAGGCTGCCCTCTGTGGTAATCCCAGCGAGACTCTCTGATTAAAGGATTATTTCTGAAACTAATTTCAAAGGCTGGGATAGACCAGAGCAGCGCTTGGAGGAAAAAGAGTGGGAGGAATGAGAGAATGAGGATGAGGATGGGGATGCATGCGAAACAGCCCTTAAACGTGTCGAAGAAGAGCACTGATAACTCTCTAAAAGCTTCCAGCACTGTCTTTCATTGGTATACATTACCAGGCTGGTGTTTTTCTAAGGCAGGATGCCTCAGACTAACAGAAAAACCCCTTTAAGGACAGAGGGAGGCTCTCGCAGCCTAAAAAACACATCTTTAGTTTTTAGAGCTGCTCTAGAAAGCCATACAGTTACTTCCCAGAAGCCTCGATGGATATACATCTCCAGGGGGATCAACTCTCCCGGCATCATATTGCTCTGATTAAACAGTGAGAAGCCAGCGGACAGACAGATGGTAGCATGAAAAAGTAGGACTTCAAACATTCCAGGCAAACACACTTTTTGTGCTCGGGCAGATCATGAGTTTTCCTTTAAAGCTCACGATAACGACTTTTGATGGTGAGCGGCAGCTTTCACACAAGCGGCGAACGCGCCTGATGTTGTTTTATAGTGTGTGTGCGGTGAGGAAGATATCCGCTGTCTTTGAAACTAGTTCAGCTCAAAAGGAGGTCACTTCATTCTGAGACAGTGCAAGTGGGACTTTGGTGGATGTTCTGATTTGTCTGCTGCAAAGTGACAAAACCGACTAACATTTGCTCACTGTCAGTAAAATCCACTTTGAGCTCTGGACTGCAGCCTTATTTTCTGGATCATTGCTATGGTAATACACACAATACATTCCCTCTGTGACTTTGCAGTACCGTTGCTGTTGACGCATCTTCTCTGGCTCTCTGACCTTTATGATGTTCTAATTAAAGCAGAAAGAGGAACATATTGTCAGCTGTGCTCGACAGCCTGTGCAATGAATACAGCTTCATTCTGCTCTCTGAAGGTGAATGGGCTTCTTTTATTAACAGAACGCCTTGGGTTGCTCCACTATGAAAACCAAGGTCCTCCTACAATGTCAGGAATCTTTGTTGCATGTCTCTACTCGATTTCTGTCATGTTTCTACCTCTCGACTGATTCCCAGCCCCCTCTGCGCACTGTAGGAGTGATTGGCACTTCACAGGTTCTCTGTGTCACCAGCATAAAACTGCTGGTCCACTTTCACTATTGTACATGTTGCATGTCAGGTAGAATATCAGCAAGGTGGAGAAAAGTTACAGTGCTGTGAAAAGTATTACTGATCTCTTATTTTTGCATATTTGTCACACGTTTCAGCTTTAATATTAGACAAAATACCATTTTAAAATTATGATTTCATTTATTAAGGGCAAAAACCTTACTGGTTGTGCCCTACCCTATCATGTGACCTTTTGAGGTCACCTGATGGAAGCTTGAGGTCTCTGAGAAGGCATCTCGAGAGTGCATTGTAAGTGGCTGAGTTGGTGTCAGCCACCACCTCTGTTCAATGATGGTCGTTCACCTTTGGGATGGACATAGAAGTCCAGTCGCCTTCTTTTAAGCTCTTATGACAACTTGTGTTTCAGATCAACTTGAGCTTGAACTTCAGGGCATAAACTGATGGTCAGATATTCTCCTTCAGCATTTTCTGGTAGAGAGGATCCATCAGTCATCCAGGTCGTGAAGAAGCTAAGCAGTCCCACACCATCATACTACCACCACCATGCTTGACTGTGGGTAACATGTTCTTATTGTGTAATGTTGTGTTTAATGGGACTCAGTACGAAGGCACTGACCCGACAGGCTTAATGAAACTATATGTATAGTTTCCCCAGTGGAGTTGAATTTTCTTGCTTTAACTCCTCCACCTGGATAAGTACGTTCGGATGGTGGTAGCAGGTGTCCCGACATTGGTGACTGCTAGGTCTCATCCACTACTCTGACTAATTTAACTAAACCTCTTTGGTGTGTTTGCACTGTTGGAGATCTTTCAATGGATTATAAGACTAATATTATTTCTGTCTGTGCAGTACACACCATCCAAAAAAGTTGCGCTTTCATTTTGGTGGATGAATTTCGAGTGTTTTATCAGTCCATTATATAGGCCCAATTTGCCAACACGTGTGTCTGTGCCATAAACGGCATAAAAGATGGACATAGCTTCCGGGTGTGAAAAAACAAAACAAAAATGAAATAGTAGCAGCCAAAGCGCCAACAGTGAAGCTTAGAAATGGTTAATGTCACTGTGGATACATTCAACAGGATTCTGCCTTGGAGGCAGATGGTAGCTTAGCACCATTGGCGTCTCAGCCTAGTGCATACACCAAATGTCTGAACCTGCAGTTCCTCTCATGCTTAGCAGGATTACTGTTGCAACAACACATCATCAGGCGGGTAAAACGAACCTGTCTCAGGTCTAAACCTGGCTCACTTTCTCTGTTATTGAGTAAACAATGCAAAGTTTGGTGAATTCTGCTTCACAGCCAAAACAGAAATCAACCCACTGAGTTGCTATGAGCGCTTAGACACCACAAGTCAGTTACCTCGGTGGGATCTTGTCTGACAGCTCCTGCTTAGAAATCAATAAGTCAAGACGAGCATAAGGGCCCATGTTCACAGTCTGTATTCATACTAAAAAATTAAGATGAAGTAAGCTTTTGTCCTTCTTCTCTGCAGGAAGTGTTACATTCCTAATATAAACTACTCTTTAAAGAGCACCGACTGGTTTTGGAATTAGATTTCATTACTTCACAATATGTTCTTAGTGGATTACTTTTACTTTTTCTTATTAAAACTGCTCCTTGTTAACTAAAATCACATCATGTTGCCGCTTAGATTCAAGTTAATTATGTTTGGATTACATTCGCATTGGGTCTCTCTTGTTAAGACATTTATTTATCGTCACAACAAAATGATAAATAATAAAACATTTCAAACTGTGCTCAGGAGAGACATCAGAGACAATTAATGTGAGGTAGGCTGCGCCAAGTGGAGAGAGATTGTTCATATGAGACAAGACAATCCCCTGCGTGCTCATAAAACCACAGAGTGTGTCTTCTTTCATTAAACTCCACAGAAGTGTTCACATGAAAAACTGTGTGTGTTCGCATTACGAGCACAAAGACTTGACCTTAAAAAAGCAGAGGACACACACACACACACACACACACACACACAGTAGATGTTTGGGCCTAAAAAACAAAACAAAAAAACATGTCCAACTGCTCCAGATAGGATTAAAATCATTTGATAGCACATAATATTACACCATTTCATCTCCCACTAGGAAATAAATTTTGTATCCCAGGATAAGATCCTGATATTTAATCAGCATCAGCTTTGTACAGAATGTTTTCATTTGTTATCAGTTTTAAAGCCGATTTACTGTTAAAAATGCTTTTACTGCTCCTTAATTTAACCGTTATCGCTCCGTGCAGATTGCTCGGCGTTACTACCAGTGTTGGGACTAACGCGTTATTAAAGTAACGCGTTACAGTAGCTACGTTATTATTGTGGTAACGAGCACGGTAACTAGTTATTATGCCAAAATCAGGAACGCGTTACTCGTTACTGGGATTTAGATAGGCTCGTTATTCGTTACTTCGTGTGGTGGCTATCGCGGAGCTTCCACAGATTTAGTAACATTAGCAAGTGGTGGAAGCCAGCAGGTGGATGAGGGAAAGGGGAGGCAGGAGGAGAGACCCGAAGCGGCCGCTGGTCCGAGAGTGTCAGGTGAACTGAACTTCAGGTAAGAAGTTATGACCTGCAGTCTATCTGGTCAGATATAAACCAAGTTTAGTTGGCGTTATGCTGACTTTTTCGTACTGCGTGCTAGCTAGCATGACGGAGTTTCTATACAGCTGGGTGGGTGCTATGTTACTGAAGTTGAACTTTATTTTGTTCATATGGTTAATTATTAGAGTTGCCAACCGTCCCCTAAAAACGGAATCGTCTCGTATTCAGAGAAAATATTACGCGTTTCGTATTGAGGTGAAAAGGAACAGTTTGTCTCGGACTTCAGCTACAATGAAAAAGACACAAAGCTGGATTTATTCTGTGTCTTTGCTGCACAGCTGCCTCTTCTCTCATTCTCTCCCCTCCCTCTCCTGTTGCTACTTTAATCATGAAACTGATCAATGATCAGCTGATGGCTTTTCTCTCTTGTTTGTTTATCGCCCACTTCCCGCGGATGTCGTGTTAAACAACAGCAGCACGTTTGATCCGCTGTTGTTAGAATTTATTTAATATTACTTTCTAGTATCAGCTGATGTTTGCTGGAGCCACAGCTGTAAAGCTGCTGGTCATGGTGTCAGTTTGGATATCTGGTGAGAGGGAAACCAGATGAAACCAGGAGATGTCCTTACTGAATCATCAGAGCTGAACAGGTGATGGAGAAACAGGTTTACCTTTTAGGTGACATGAATGAGTTGAAGTTATGAACTGTTTCTGAGAGACAAATAACACCAGGATCCTTTTCTAAGTAGCTGACAGCTGGTAACTGTGCAGGGGCGGGTCTAGCAAAGTGTTGCCAGGGGGGCAGGTAGGGAATTAACAGGGAGAGGGGGGCACAAAGAAATACTTTTCTTTCTTATTCTCATTTAAAATGTTTAGCTTTTAAAAAAATAATTATCTGAGTCTTACCACAAACGATTGATAGATTGATGCATATATACCATCAAGACAGTGAACATCACTGTCACAACAGTGTTTGTTTTCATTCAAAGGCTTTATGATTTTTCCTATAATGGTGGGCCGGTCTCTAGTCAAAATGCCTGGGCCGATTGTTTTGTCCCAGTCCAGCCCTGTATGCAGCTCATCTGCAGTCTGGTGTTGCCTACATCTTCCTATTCAGAAGGCAGAATTTCCGAGTTCTGAGTACAATCGAAAGCACCACGACTGCAGTTTTTGTGTTGGATGTAAAAAGCGCACATGACGCTGTGACGTAGGCTAGAATCATGGTGGCGGTCAACGACGGTCCAGGCGTGGGATTTCTCTCGTGGAAATATGCACATTATCTTTTCCTTTCTATTGGTAGGTGGCACAGTGCACTTGTGGCAAGTAAGCAAGCTAGAAGACTGGCACTCTGGCTGGGTATCCAGTTACGGAAGCAACACATTAACAAGAGAAGTCTGAGTAAAACCAAAGTTACTTTCCCTAGTAACTAGTTACTTTGAAAGTAACGAGTAACTTGAAGTAACTGAGTTACTTTTGATGGAAGTAACTAGTAATGTAACTAAGTTACTAATTTAAAGTAACTTACCCAACACTGGTTACTACACATTAAAGGTCACTCATTTTTGCAATGCACCAGCTATGTGTGAACACATCTCCTGCCGTGTAGGGGTGGGAAGACTGTGTGTGGGCAGCTGGACATCAATGCTGCTACACACACTCCTGCACTGGCAGTATTTTCTCTCTCATTTGCAGCATCCTACAACCCCAGGTCCAAAAAAATACCAGAAGCTGCCGGTGCTACCCCTCAGCCTCGCAGTAGATAAACCCCGCGACAGGGTTTACGACTACCCATCAACTTTTTACTGCTGAGGGGTAAGAAGTTGGGTTGTTTTTTCAAATGTAAATAAAAACAGATCTGTATCTGTAAATCTCATATAACATATTTAATTCACATTAGCTCCCTTTGAATTTGATGACTGCACGACATGACAAAAGTTGGGACAGGGACAAAAAAAAAAAAGGCTGGATAAGTAATTGATACTAAAAATAAACAGCTGGAGAAACATTTTGGAACTAATTAATTGGCAACAAGTCAGTGTGACATGACTGGGTATAAAAAGCATCTTAGAGAGGCAGCGTTTCTCAGGAGTAAAGATTTGGAGAGGATCACCACTAAAAAAAAACAAAAAAAAAAAAACCTCCAACAAATGTGAAATCATTTCACAGTAATGTTCCTGAGTGCAGAATTCTGTAGACCTAGAATATCTCATCATAATACCATCAAAAGATTCAGAGAATCTGGAGAAATCTCTATCAGCAAGGGATGAAGGCAAAAATCTTTATTTCGCACTATCGATCTTTGGTCAGCCATGATTCTGTCATGGAAATCACTGTAAGGAGGAACGCTTTCAGACCGTGCCATCCACAAACGCATCATGCAAAAAAGGAGCCATATGTAAACATGCTACAGATACGCTTATCATTTAAAACGAACTGAGGCAAAGTGGAAAACTGTGCCGTGCTCAGACGACTGGAAATTTGAAATTAATTTTGGAAAACATGGATGTCCTCTGGAGTAAAGAGGAGAGAGATCATCTGGCTTGTTATCAGAACTCAGTTCAAAAGCATGCATTGCTGATGGTATGGGGGTACATTAGTGCTTATGGAACTGACTGTTTATGCAGCTAGAAAGGGTCCATGAGTGCTGAAAGGTATATACCCACTCCTATCCAGATGATGTCTTTTTCAGGGAAGGCTTTTGAGGATCTATTACCACAGCAGGGCTTCATAGTAGAAGAGTCCGGGTGCTGAATTGGCCTGTCTATGATTCAGACTTTTCACAAACTGAAAATGTTTGGTGTATCATGAAATAAAAAATACAACAAAGAAGCTGCTGAACAGCTAAAATCCTATATTAGACAAAAAAGTCCATCAGCCGGTCTCTTCAGTTTCCAAGCTGCCGTTAAAAGAAGAGGGGATGCTACACAGAGGTACACATGTCCCTGTCACAACTTTTTAGAGATTAATCATTCTGTTTTATTTTACATCGTCCCAGCCTTTTTCAAATTGGGCTTGTACTTCATCGACACAGCCTGAGGTAAGTCCTCATTAAAAAAAAGCCCTTGAGAGGTATGCTTGTTCTAAACAAAGCTAAGCTTGTCCTTGACCTGCGGACATGACTTATAAAAGCAGAGGTTTGCCCAGCCCAAAGCAGACAAATGTCAGTCAGTTAAAGTCAAAGAGGTTGATCACAGCAGGCTATAACAGGGTGGCAGCTGTCACTCTCTTTAAGTATGAGTAAAGTTCATCATCTGTTGTCAATTATCTGTTAATATATTTCTGATAAATTAATACCCACCATTTAATTATTTTAGTTTTGATTACTGAAAGGAAAGAAACTGGTCTTTGGAGAGACATCAGAAGGCCTTTAGCCTGCTAGCCTCAGTGTGGGTGTGAAACCGTTCCGGTGTGATTGACAGCTAAGCTGGCAGGAGCATAGGTGTAAACTAACTTCCGCTACAAACTGTAGCTTACAAGCTGAGAACAGACAGAGGTTTGTTAGCACTGATACTGAAGGAACAAACCAACAGCAGCAGGAAGAGGAACCTTTCAAACAACTTCCTGCTATTCCACCAAATAAACCAGGGTCCAAATAAAGCTTTATTAAACACAGTGGTTTAAAACTATTTGGATTTTTGCACGTTCAGCTGAACATATCACACCGACTCCCTGTACTGCAAAGAATTAGCTTTAAAATACTATTATTAGTATTTAAAGCTCTTTAAGGAAGTGAAGAGAATTTGGTTGGAAACACAGGATTAGTTTTTATTACACCTTACAGTGGAGGGAGTGCCGCCACATGGGCGCCAACCGTTCACACATATTTTAACCACACAGGAAAATTCTAATATTTTGGGACAATATATGTTTTAAAGAAGGACCCAGGGTATGAAAACTTTAAAGGTGCCATTGTATTGTACCTTGGGCTAATAAAATAAAGTGTTGTTAAAAAAATGAATGGTATGGTTAAAATATTACTAATTTTTGGTAACAAAAAAAAAAAAGAAGGAGACGGACAGAACTGGAGTAAACCTGATGCTTCCCATCTTAATGATGAGCATGACTTTCACACCAAGATTTTACGGGGAAATGGATTTCCTATACCTGAGATGAAGAGGATGCTGGCTTCCTGCAACTTGGATGGTTATAGAAGATTGGGACATTTGCAATCTCCCACGTGACCTTTTTCTTCTCTTTCTCTTGTAAAGATGTTAAGAGTTACTAATTTCCTCACTGAGTTATTATAGTTTTGTATTTTCTCATTTTCATTTTGTTTGACTTTTTGCTTTTATGTTTAGTTTCACTTCAGTCTGCTTCACTGAGGGAATGGGTTAAATGCAGAAAGGAATTTCCCCACGGGGATCAATAAAGTATGCATCATCATTCCAGAACTGGTTTAAGTTTAGTTTCTCTTAGTTTCAGTGTTAGTTTTAGTCATTTTCAATTATTACCATTAAATGGACAGCATATGTCAGAGGCAAGATTTAGGAAAATCAGTGCAGGTATTATGACCCACAGCCTGGTAGACATCCAAAGTCTCAATAAATGCGTCCATCAAAACCTCATCAGACAAGTTGAAATAAGATTTATATCAAACTCACAAATACTAAAACTTCCTCTATATTTTTTTATTTCGGTTATCAAAGTTCACAAAATGATTTTTCACATCAAGTTTTACTTTTTAGTTTAATTGTAGCTACCTATAATAACCTTGATTCCTGACCTACCACCAGGAAACTATATACTTTGAGCGTCAGTGTCCGCAGCCCCATCGCCAGGTTGGACCCTTCTTCATTTTGGTTGATTAAAGAAAGAAGACACATCGACAGCCACAGCTTTGGACCAAAAGTTGAACTATTCAAATAAGAGTGCCTTGAGCGAAGTGAGCAAACAAAAAGCAAAAACTTGAGTATGAGGGCGTTTGGCACAGAGGACTTTGAATGCTGTCAACTTTAAACTTTACAGGATTTGTATAGGAAACCTATGAAGTTTGCATTCGCACAGCCAACTATGGCAACTAACCATAACTAGGCAAACAATTACGTCACTAAACAGTCATCTTGTTCTGGAAAATTACCTTCCCTAACCTAGGCATTAAGAACTACAACTGTCCCCAGTTGCTACTGTGCTAATTCTTTAATTGCACTCACCTGAAATAGAAAACTGACTACTTGGACAGAAAGTACACAAAGAAATCCTGACAAATGCTTATTGTTTGTCAGATAATTGTGTTACAAAGACTCCTAAAGGGGCCACAACCACATTGAGAGGTCCAGTTGAGGTCATTGAATGAGCTGAGGTGATACCTTCGGGGAGATAGTGGCTTAATCAGTACATCTCTCACACCCCTAATAATGAAAAAGCAAAGTAATTTAAAATTCACCCCAACACTGTTGTCAACCATTTTGGCCATTCAGGGAACGGCATTTCTGGGACTTCAACGCCAGCAGATGCACAAAATAAGGGTATTCTTCCTCCTACAGTTGTTATAGCAGTCCAGAAACACCTGTTTGTCTTAATTAAGCGTTATGGGGAATTCACTGGCTTGTTGCTAATGCACAAGCAGCAGAAAATGGTTGGATGTTTAACGGCTTTCGTTTTATTGGACATGAAAAACAGCTATCTGACAAAACCATTTACTGATACAAACAAAATTAGACCGCAAGTCCTCAAGAATGAAGAAAATAATGTTTCTTCTCAGTGTCAGTTAATTAGATAAATATCATCTTGATTAATACATTGATTAAAAAAAAAAATCTAAATTTTTTTTGTAAATTCCCAGTATAGTGGGCCTGAACCACTACAAGGCATCTACAAAGCCCTGGTTTTTCACCAGTAGGCTACATTTACTGCAAAACTTTAAGAAGAAGACAAGTTCAGTTGTCAATTAAAACAGGAATCATTGCAGTGAAATCCATGTGAAGTCAAACTTTAGCTTTGACATTATACTCTGACGCATTTATGCCAAACATATTGTGGCGTTATATAATAACTGAGGCGCAGGCAGTCCTAAACTGTAAAGGTTAGTGCTAAATAAAGGTTAGGAAAGAAGAGAACTGTCTGTGATGTGAGGCAGGTGATTTGTGGCTATCAGACGCTCGTCATGGAGTCATACAGTACATGTGCACAGCGGCTCGTCACACGTTGTGGTTTATCCTTTAATAAAGCCGTCAACGGCAGCTCCTCTCTCGCCGCCCACTCTTCTATAACAGTGTGTGTGCTTGTGTGCAGGAGGAAGCCAGATCCTGCCCCCTGGTTCTTTACAGCTGTGGGAGACGTTTCTGTTTAATGAGGTATAGAAAGGCTTTCCCCTCAATTACTATCTATCAGCTGTGTGTGTGTGTGTGTGAGCGAGAGAGAAGGGGTTATTTAACTCCCCCTCTTCCTGCTCTTCAAGTCATCATCAATTCATCAACATTCAGCACAAACAGACAGTGATGACTGCTGCCCACTTTCTTTATTCCGGAAAAGCTAAATTGTGCCCAATGAGGCCAGATTTACATTTATTTTAGTTTTAGACAGTTATTAGACAAAGGACAGTACTTAACAGTTCATGGGCGATAACAAATTTATAATTTAAAGTACTGTAATCTAGCAAGGACTCAATTTGAGGGAATTCCTTCAAAGGATCAAATGTGTGCAAATACACATGAAAACAATCAGGTGCAAACAGATCATTTCATTTGCTCTAAAAACAAAATAATCTCTTCACTGGAAATGTATGGTTGCTTAACTGTGCTACATGTAGTAACAAGAAAGAGATCAGCGGGCAGACAGCTCACCCGGAGCGTTGTGCAGAGAAACTGTCTTCAGTCGATAATCTCCTGGCAAACATGAGCATTTATTTAGGATTCTAGTTTCAACTGGTCAACTGTTCGGACCCTATGCTCTCCTAGGGAGATACAAGTCACATCATTGGCCCCTGAGCACTGAGCCATCATATACTCTTCGTGACATCTGAGCAATAATCAGATGTATCTCCAGCCACTTCTTCTGCAGACTGAAGATAGCTACCTGCATTGAGGTCCTCAGAGTAGCCCTCCAGATCCCAGAGCAGAAAAAGGCAATCACCAATAGATGGAGTCCAAAATGATGGAGACAGACTCAGCAAGCTGACCTACCTCTAGGGCAGGGGTGTCCAACTCCAGGCCTCAAGGGGCGGTGTCCTGCAGGTTTTAGATATCACCCTGGGTGAAAACACCCAAATCAAATGATTAGTTCATTACCAGGCCTCTGGAGAACTTCAAGACATGTTTAGGAGGTAATTCAAACACATCTAAAACCTGCAGGATACCGGCCCTTGAGGCCCAGAGTTGGACACCCCTGCTCTAGGGAAACACTAGAAGAGAAGAACTGTGTGACTCTGGTTAAGGTGGTTTGCTTCCCAGATCCTCCAGAATAAAGCTGCATATGAAATCTTTGTGAGTGTGGGGTTTAGTTATATTAGAAAAGCACCTTATATGCTGTACATAACAGTCTATTAACTATTTAACTGGAGTTAGCTAGTTTTCAGTGATTAAACTTTCAAAATAAGAACTAGGGGCTATCCCAAAAACAAACTGCATCACTGTTTTAAACATTGGTGGGTGCAGTGTGTTTTAAAGTACCACATTACAATAGTCACATTACATTTTTCAGTTGGTATTGTAATGATTTACTGTACTACATTCAGTAAATACATTAAAGTTATAATTATGACGTTATGATAATTATGAAGTTCTTCGGTTATCTTAACAGCAGGCCAAGAAAAGTATCAAAACTTGCCCTTTCCATACTGGGCAGTCAACACAGAGCCAAGAACCTCAAGGGATGACGCAGCCAAATGTCTGCTGACCCCAGCCCAGCAGCCAGAGCCTGATCTTCAACTGGTAACAAAGGTGGTGACCAAGTGATGTAGACTCTGCTTCTACCTTTTCGTTTTTTACAGTAGAAATTTTGAGCAATACCCCTCCACATAAAAGTGTGTTTATGAAAGTAGTAGAAGTAGAAAAGTGCTATATAAGAACCAGTACAATTTACCATTTACCAGTACTGGTTTTGGAAGATGAAAGGATAAAAATGTATCCTAACCCTGTAAAACTAAGTTCATCATATATGATACATGAGTTTTTGATGCCTCTACATCATCAGTGTGATTTTTTTTTATCCTTTAAAAACCTGATGTAGACACACGCAGTGCTACTGCGAACAACAAAATGCACAAAAATGCTGTAATTAGAAAAAAAATCAATAACCATTCCTGTTTCAAAAAATTAGAATTTTCAGGGAATTATTTCATGGTTCAGGCTTTACAGAGCTGAAATTTGCTTGCGTGGTGTATGTTTAAAATGCTTGGGTGACCCACCCAAGTAAATTATATGAGTAAGGAAACACTGCTGGCTTATTTCAATATATTTAGTTGAATAATTATCACCAGCTTAAGGCTCTGTCAGCAGCTCCACCCGCTCCAAGCTAAATGATACTTGATACTTATATCTGTGTGTAATTCTATTTAAGCAGATAGTGTGCAGGATTTTCCTTAGTTAACCACAGCCTCGCGTTTAATAATAGTGCAGCACATCAGGGTTTTTTTACTGCTGTCTGATAGAAATGAAGTAAACATCAGCAGCTGATTATTTTTGTTTAGTATCTCTACTTATATAAAGATACTGAATACTAAATTACAGGTTCCAAATTATAGTTTGGACACATTTCTGGACAAGAGTAGTTTAAAAAAGCAACTTTACAAATATTACTCAGTCTGTTTGTGTGTGTGTGTGTTTCCCGCTGCAAATATCTGTAGATATTTCAACAAATGTATCAGTTATCTACAAAAATCACATATTGTGAAAGCCCCCAATAAACACTCAGATTTAGCACTATGCTGGTTTCCATGAACAGGATGACCTGGGATGGAGTTGAATTCTGGGACTGAATTGTTAGTGTTGGTGTGTGGATGGATGGTACATCTCAAAGTAACACACGCATGAATGTCTCAGAAGAATAATGCATTGTAATGAGATGAAATCATCCACTTTACCTGTCAGTGGTTTTAGTGTTGTGGCTGATGGGTGTACGCACCAGCATAACGCCATCCACGTACATTTCAAATCAAACTGTGTTTAGAGAGAGTAAACCGCAACCTCTTCTTTTCAGATGTGACTCCCAGCTGCCTGGAGGAAAATGGATTAATACACACACACAAGCTCTATCCACACCTCCAATCACGTTCTAGCACACCAAGTGCTTCACCCACCCCCTATTAACGCACACATTCACACGCAGAGGGGATCTCTCTCTTTTTGCACAAGTCTATTATTAGCTGTTCAACCCAGAGACAAACTAATGACACGTTGGGATGAATCACCAGAGCTGCTGCCTCCGACTATCATTACACTCACAGCAGAGCTACTGTAGAGACATCCATGTAGGATGCTGGCCACCACAAATATAAACACACTCATACCATTAGTCTGCTTCAACTGCTACAGCTTCTCGTCCATTAGCGTCCGAAGCCCACGTGTCTGCAGGTACAAATCTAGATCACAGCAAATACCCACTGTTTTATTTCATATCAAATCCATCTGAGGATTTAACCTCATTACTGTGTCGATGGCTTGACAGATTCATATCCTAAAAATTTTTGTCAATAACCCTGCAAAGCTTTTTAGCATCTCTCAGCCTCAATGCTCAGACCGATCAGATATCAGCCAAACTCCACACTCAGCACGTATTCTCTGTAAATATCTTCATTACATTACAGTTCAGTTACATGATCAGTCAGTTCTAACAGCCACAGCAGAGCCTCCTGTTACCGTGCATTAAAATTATCCAGGCAGTGAGGTATATAAACAGCTTCCATCTGGGAAAGGAGATTTCTTTTGCATTGCAGAGAAAAATAAGAGGCGCGCATGCACCATAAGAAGTTCAAATCCGCCCCGAGGCCTTTCTTGATTCCTCTCCCCATTGTCCTATCAAAATTAAGCCTAAAAAGCCAAAGAGAAATACATAAAAACGTTTAATTCTGAAGTTAGTGGAGAACAACAAAAGAGCAAAAAGATTTTTTAAAAAACAACAAACCCCAAACTGATAATAAATGTGCCGGAGTTACAATTTTAACTGTTTTACAGTGGTTTGCTCATAAATTTTACTTAAACTAGTTTCAGGTGACCTGTTCCAAAGGGTCATCGTCTTCTGATGACCAATACCATCACCAACAGGTTGGCAGAGGAAGCACAGGTAGGCATGCTACCTCAGGCCTAGAGACTGGTCACCAATGGTCACGAGCTGCTGGTGGAAAAATAGTTTGAAAGACCTTGCAATAATTTTGGTCACTAGCAGGTTGCCACGGGCACTGATTTGTCTACAACCACCCGCTAGTTATTGTCCAAGCAGTACTGAAACTGAAAAGTGCAACTCGAATGGAAATCGCCTACAAAATAAGTCAAGCCTATTCTAACATGTTAAGGCGGAACTTTTACTTTGAAGGCAAATGTCCTCTATTTCTGGTTTTCAAGTAAAGAGAATTCAGTCAAACAAATCACATGGAGGTCTTTGATGCAGCACACTCTTTAGCGTTTGACAGCAACCTCAAAATAATTCACTCACAAACCAATTGGGGACTACGTATTTTTCCCTCGTGACCAGATGATCATTCAAACCGGACTCTGCCTAAGGTTGTGCTTCCAACCCTTCATGTTTGCCCCGAACACAAAAAAGACAACAATGCTCTCTCTCAGCAGCACATACGTGTGCTGACACTGTTGCCTCACAGTAAGAAGGTTCCCGGTTTGAGGAGTTTGCATGTTCTCCACGTGCCTGCGTGGCTTCCTCCCAGGTTATCTCGGGATTCTAATGTGGCTGTGAATGTGAGGAAGATAAAGGGCTTAAAGCGTAGAGAATAAAGTGCTGTATGACTGTATAGCTAGATGTAGTCTAAATTGCTTTGAGTAGTCACTAAGACTAGAAAACCTCTATAAATTAGAGAGATGAGAGACATCTTTGCATGGTTACCTGTTCTTTGCACGATTTAGCCTGCCATGATAAGTGGACGGATATCAGCCGAGCATCTTAAATGGTATCAACTTATAGCATCTCCCTTGCTCTTTACTTTTTTCATTTTAGATCTCGAGATCTACAAGCATTAATCATATCTGGAGAAGTTATATCACAGCACAATACAACCCATTGATCTCATTTAAGAGGAAAGATAGCTGCTACATATATTAACACAGCTAATTTTGGCTGTTTATTTGGTTAGCACTGGGGATAACCCCATGCAAATGTAAAAGAGGAACTCAGGATCAGAAAAATAGTTTTTCCGGTTCTACCCATTATTCCAAACAGCCAGAGCAGGAAGCTGTTTTCAGCTTTCCTTCCCCGCGTCCCTTTACGCTCATTTAATTCTTTTACTGCATCCCTATAAAAGCAAAAGACCAAGACCCTGTGTTAAACTGAAAGGGGATTTTATGTTATAGTTAATGTTTATTTATTTATTTTGCAAAGTAAACTATAAAACTCGGCTCCACATTCTGCTATAAAAATGTCCTTCCCACTGATCTGAACACACTGTCCTCAGACAACCAGAAATTAAGGACATGCCAACTCAAACAAGTAAAACTAAGGAGCTAAATAATACAGTGAGAGTGGACCAGGCATACTGATTGGCCGTGTTGTTGTCTGAAGCACTGTTATCTAACTTCACATACAAAGATGCTTGATTGAAACATGATTAATCTGCTGCTGTTCCTGCCTTCTGTACTCAGACTGACCATTGTTACTCTAAGCACGAGGATACCTGGGTTGCTACAATGATAAGTGCTGTAAATTATGTAAAAAAAAACAAATAATACACGCAGGTAATACTTCTGCATTTCCACTCGCAGCCTTAATGCACAAAGAGCCCAGCTTTAAGAGCTTGCAGCCAAGGTTAATGGGCGCTTAAGTGATACATTAGATCGTGTATCGGGTCTGAATTGGAGGTGATACGTGATCTATGTGATCTGTTACTCCTGTACCTGCAGGACTGCCTCCAGCCTAATACTGAGGGAGCTCATTTTACATGTTAAAACACTTTAAACCAGACGCCACTTAAATCTGCAAGATCGGCTGCTAAAGTGATGAACTTTCCTGGTTGGATTCAAGTAAAATAACAGATTTTAAACAAGTTGAGGAAACAACACTGACACATCATCCACTTTTTAGTTTGAGCTGTGAGTTTTTCTGATCCCTTTGCAAATGTGATTCACTCTCTTTTTTGCTATAATTTTGGTTTCAACCATCTCATAATGCGTTCTGTCCATTTTGATCTGATGAAAGTTTAGACAGTTTTTGTGTTAATTCCCGATATAAAATAGAAGGACCTACTTCTGGGACTGAAAAGTGAGGCTTTAACCTGAACTCTTTCCCTTCAGGCGGAAACTTCTCTGGCTGTAAACGGTTGTATGGAAATCTACGGGAAACCGACCCTTTAGCTCCGTTGATCTATGAGCTTATAGTCTCAGTCATTAGTTTAAATTATTATTCAATACAAGATGATGTTTGTTCTGTCAATTATTGTCCCAATATGGTCAAAAATTAAGATAACAATGGAGATGACGCTGGAGAAAATGCTCTGCTCAGGCTCACACACGGCAGGGCTCTAGTTTTAATAGAAAACTACATCATGAAAACTGTGACGTTTCACCAAATCTGTTTTTTGCAGCCAAAATGTTTCTGGCAGAAAACGCTCATCTCTAGGCTTCAAAACGGGACTTCAGAAACCGATTGGAGTGAGGTCACAGTAGCTATGTCCCATCTTTTATACCGTCTCTGTCCACTACTGCTACTGTCTTCAAGCACAAGTGCTTTTTATCATTTTGCTAGTGCGATAAAACAGTCAAACTGGAGCCCTGCAGCGTGCATGCTGCTCATTTTATTTTCAATATTTATCATATTTGGCTTGTTGTTGTCCCAGCAATAGTATGGTTTGATGTGTATCTATGTGTATTTTTCTAGTTTTTTACCATCTCTGATATACAGCTTGTTTTTGTTGGTTTGTTCAGAGGCCATGCTCTCTTGCAAGAACTCTCCTTGAGGCACAACTTCTGAGAGTGAGCACCCACACGTCACTGCATGTGAGAAAAACAGTGAGACGGATATTATTGTTTCTAACTTTCTCCCTGACTGATTATTTTACTTGTAAATATAGCCAAATGGTCTGGACAGAACGAGTTTAAGAGCTTTTCTCTGAAAACAGCTGCAGCAGCCCGACACACAATTTAAAAATGTAGTGAAACATTGGGGTTTAAACAGCTACTCTGCTAAGTCTAACTAGTTATAATAATAAGTTCATTGAGGTTTGGGGGGGAAATTGTGGATTTTATTGAAGCAAACCTGAGTAGAGTGTGAATCTGAAACAGTAAATGAAAGGTCGTCTCTACAGTTAAATGTTTTATTGACCCATCCATCAACCCGGGCTGCTTCACACGTCCAACTGTTAGTAAATTTTATGGCTCTGCAGTAAATTACTCCCACTTCTGCTCCCAACTGACCAGCGTCATGGCTTCTAAACATACAGTTTTGCTCCGCTGGCTGAAATGACTGATGCTTTTGTTTATCTTGGAGAGCCGATCTGGGATATTCATGTTTCCCAGAAGACGAGTCCAATGGGTTTTTGGGAACCAACTGACTTTTCCTTAAGCAGTATATATTAATTAATAATTTAACGTCTCCAACATTTTGCCTTGGGTATATAAGATGGAAGAAATAAATGGCCCTGTTTGACCTTCATACAGTAGCTCCTCAAATCTGTCTCCCTTGAAAATATAGTGTTACATGGAGAGTGGCCAATGAGTGATTCATTGCCTCTAACAAGCCAAATGTACAACAAAGTGCCTCTGCCAGAAAACAGAGACAGTGGGATATTTTACAAAGTAAGCCTGTGCATTGAGCTGCAGTTATTTTGGTAGGCTTGGCTAATGGATGCTTCACACATCCAGATTGGACGGACTCTTATTTTTAAAATGACTGCCACAACTTTAGCTTTTCACTCGAATCCGATCAGCAGTAACTCTCACACGATGAATCACACAGAGCTGCGCAAAAATATTACTACAGTACATATAAAACACCCACATCTTGCAGCCATGCTTCTGCCTTGTTTGACCTTCACACCTGCTTCAGAGGGCATGAAGTTTCCGAGGGCTGTAGTAAAACGAAGTTCAAGCAATGACAGCATCTAAGACTAATATCATTCTCCAAATGGCCTAGTTCACTGTTATATTACCATTTATATATTACAGATGAACAAACATGCTGTGTGGCAGTTGGCTAAAATGTTTTTTCACACCTACTTTTACTTTTTGGTTTAGCTTTAGTTATAAAAACACAGTCTTATGTAATAATCTTGGTGTGCAGCAATTATTTTGCATTATTATTGATAGTATTTTAATTCATTTATATCATCAAAGAATGATTACAAAGTTAAGAAACAGATAAAGAGGCAATGTGGAATACCTTTTGATTAAAGATTGGGATATTTTCCAGGGTTGTCTTAAGCAAGGTGCCTGAATTGGTAACTAGTCCACTGAAAAATTAGGTGTGCTACTTTTTACTAGTAAGCTGTCGGGTTAAAGATCAACTAATGTCCAATTTCATCACATCAGACATTTGTACTTTCATATGCAGCTCTGTCAGCTCTGAAATCGGTTGAATACAACCAAGAATGTACGAACTAACAGTCACTTCTATAGAAACCCATCAGATTCAAACTCTTGCTTCGGGCCTCAACTTTCTGCTTCCTTGGAGTGGTTTGGCACCAGGTGGTGAGGGTGGAGGCTCACGTTCACCCAGCTGAAAGCTCAGACTTGTGAGTCAGAGCGAAGTCACACATCTTTGGATTAAAGTATGAAGCGCATTAGCGAGTAGACTCCTAATGTGCAGTATGAACTGGAGGAATCATCACAGAAAACCAAACCTGTTTTAGTGTCCATATGGGCAGCTAGATGAAATATATGATGTGTGATTTTGGGCTTTCCAAGACTAAAGATAAGCATGCTGAAATTTTCCTGGCAATGTCTTTGGTCGCTCATACGATCAAAGATGGCTGCTGTTGATCCACTAACCAGCCAAGCAATAGGAAACGTGCATATCTACAGTGCAAATCTGAAATTTTAACAAAGATTGTGTGATGTCTCCTCCCTGTGTATTCCACCTCTGTATTATCACGATGCAGGAGGGAGGGTAGTGCAGATGTGCATCTCCGTAGGTGATATCATCGTACA
The DNA here is from genome assembly GCF_051167445.1 of Perissodus microlepis. NCBI lineage: Eukaryota > Metazoa > Chordata > Actinopteri > Cichliformes > Cichlidae > Perissodus > Perissodus microlepis. The sequence goes on along the minus strand of NC_140470.1, from coordinate 24,820,714 downwards.
GGCGACATGTTTTGTCGTATCCAGGTTTATAAAGTACACGAAGCACAGTGTGAAGTGCAGTGACTGCTTAAGGCCTCAATCACAGTAGAGGAAAAAATAGATCATCAACCTCCATGTGACCACAAAAAAAACATAGTTGGTGAGCAATTGCATTTAAATGGTTTCCCAGAGGTTGAGGTTGTGAAGCTCCCTCAACGTCTTGTCGAAGGTAAGTGTGCAACAAGCTTGGAGTAAACTTGGGTTGTGTTCCCTTTTGTGACTTTAGCTGAACCCGGCAACACCAAGAGATTTTGAGACTTGAGACTTGTGCTGTAATGTTGAGAAAAATTCTACTTTTTGAGTTTTCAAATATGTTGCTAAATTTAAAAATTCTGGCCGCTTTTGAAGTTCTACACAAAACTAAAGGAGAAGCTGATCGTTGTGGGGAGTGATCACGTGGTCCAATAATCAATTTACCTTGGCTGTTTTGTTTTATTAATAAGTGGAAGGCAAAACTGCTGCTGAGATTAAAATTTGATTAATTGCACAGTTTTACTAAAGGCTAATCAAAACTCTGTAAGCCCACCTTGTGGTTGATCGGTTGCTGAAAGATCAGGCACGCCTACTGTGAAGCGTTGAAGCAGTGGGTAAAAAAAATATATATATATGTATCTGCAATACAGTCCCAATCACTTGTTTGTGACTGGATCGTGAGCGACAATCTTTAAACATTACAGCTTTCACTAGATTAGCATTCACTGTGGGTATCAAAGTATCACGAAAAGATGGAAGTGTGATGTGACATTGCAAAAGATGAATGTAGATGAACGGTTAAAAAAAGTGGCATCATGAAGCCTCAAACTTAGTATTTTCACTGTCGTCATCTTGATATTTGATACAAAATGTGACGGAAGGATCAATCCAAAGGGAAAACAAAGACACTGCATCCTCATTGGCTGGATTATTATGCTGGATGATCCTCCTTTCTAACTCTAATAATAACTATATTTTACAAAATTGACTTCATGTTTTAATCTATGACCTTAAACTAGTGATTGAGCCTAGGAAGTCATCAGGACGGCATTTACTGAGGTCATGGATCATAGGAGCCCACAGTCATTTTCCCATAGACTTCTATAATCTGGACTTCTTTTTGGAACCACATGAGTCGCCCCCTGTTGGTCATTATAAATACTGATTTAAGGTTAAAGGCACTTCTATCTTTCATGCTTTCTTTGGATATTGTAGAGGTTTCTCAAATACAGAAGACATTAAAAAAAGCTCAATAAATTTAGAGTGGGTAGTAGCTAATTCCTCCTCTATTGTGCATCTCAATTTGGAAACCTTTACACTCAGTGGTTATGTATTGTACCTGCTAATAACTTGTTAGCTCCTGCTCTTTGAATATTTAAAACCAACAGGCACAGGCACGCCAGCCGATGCAGGTGCTCCTAAAGAGCATGAGTTAAACAGAAAAACCTACAGGTTTTTTCAGACTGTTCCCACTCTTTGTCCTTTGGGGTTAACCTGCATGTGAAGACAGGGAGAGGGAGGGGGTGGCAAGCTGCGCTAGATGTTAAGTGCTGAACGGTCAGTGACCTTGTATCCGCCAGCCAAACAAACCTGGACATTGCGATAGAGACAGCGTGAATGTGCGGTGACACTGATCTGGATGTGGCTGCTGCTGCAACAGGTTAAATACGCTCTGCAGAAAGCACCTGTGAGCACTCCGGGCTGTGCGTGAGTTTATCTTCACCACAGCTGGAAGAGCATGCATGCAGACTGGTCGGTGCAATCATTTTCAACATGCAACCATGCAGTCCCCTTGCCACTCGGTGCCCTAGATGAGTCCTTCCACCCTCTTCTTCCCAGCACAGTTTCTGCACCTATTTTGGATTCAAAAACCAGGCCAGGCAGCAGAGCTCAGGGCAGCCGTACATTTCTGTCTCAGCTTTACCGTTCATGCCAAGTTTGTTCGTGCCTCAGAAGCTGGATTGTTACTAATTTAACTGAGCAGCTGTTAAATTAAAAGCGTGCATGTTAGAGAAGAGTCCACTCATAAACATATCTGTACTTTGCTTCTTTTCCTTTCGCAATGGGATTGAGGTTGAGGTAAACAGCACACATCTGTTAAATGTCACTGATATAAATGTGGTAATCTCAGTCTGCGGCCATTCATTCAGTCTGCGACTTGGATTTTAGAGCGTAACGATTCAGGCTAATAACGTAACCGGTGGGTTATTTTTAGCCCGTGAGGATGCGCTCAGCAGTGATGGCGATGGCTTCCTCCTCCTCCTACACCACAATGACGTCGTGCTGTTACGCAAAACCAGGGGTTCACCTTTTGTGGACCTACAGCTCCGACTCCGCTAGCGTAAATTTCTGGCACAAAACAGGCGCAAGTGCGCAAATAAAACACGCAGAACAACACGAACACATTCCGAGGCGAGGCGGCTTTTAACTTCTGCTTTAGCTTTAATTCCGCATCTGTAACGGCACTTGTCTAAACTTGATGCTGGCACACCCTGGTATGCCCAGAAGCAGGCGGCTGGCCGCCCGGGAGGGCAGCAGGCTCCGGGCATCCCGCTTCATCCTGCTCTGGACCCAGTCGGGGTCGCAGCTCCGCTCACCTGGCGCAGCTCTCCACAAAGTAGAAACCCACATTTCAAAAGCACAGCCACTGACATTATCTGACTACACAGAGACACGGAAATGACAGCATGCCACGAACAAAAAGTGGACACTTAACTATTTGTAGAGGTGCTGGAGACACAGGTCGAGGCATTCCCCCTCCACTTCGTCCTCAGACACCAGGTCCGACAAGGGGCGCATCGGCAGCGGGTCGCCCTCCTGCAGAGGCATCCTCATCTCCCGAATAAAGAGCTCCAAGAACCGTCGGAAGGTTTTCTCCTCTGCTGCAGAGCCGGCCATCATTTCTCATTCCTGGACAGACAGAGACAGCTCCGCCCGTCAGTACACTAACTTGCCGGGCTAAGAAGAGAAGAGTCAGTACACTAACCGAACTAGTTGGACTGACAGTGCAGTACCATACTACCTGAATAAATGTGTACTACCGGAGGAGCAGGGCCGTGGACTACCGGCGCGTCTGAAAGCAGCGGACCCGACTGGATGAGCGGACCGTGGCCTCTACGGTTACACTACAGGACGAGCTGTCACAAGCTGGACTGAGCCCCCATTCAGAGCCGAGCGGGAGCGCGCGCCGTGTTATCAGGGATTTCGGATGATCAGAGGGCGGTGACGTCAGAGAGACGACACCAAAGCGGGGTCGCGAGCGCGCACGCAACGTTGCCTCCTGACGTCCCGAGACCTTTCTGAAGACATGCCATCACGATGAAGGTGATAGGTGTTTAAAGTAAACACGAGTGGAGGAAGGAATTCAGATATTTAACTCGAGTACAACAGTACTAACATATCACAGTCAGAATGGATTCACTGCATACACACACAGAGCACTTTATTACAGCTTATGCACTTTATTACAGCTTATACAGAGAACTTTATTATACTATTTAAATGTAGTAGTATTTATGTGTTTTCATTTAAATTACTATTATTGTGAGTTAGTTTTAGTGCTTTTTTTAAATATAACTTTTTCTTAAGTTGTAGTATTCTTGCAGTATTTTTGGGAACAGTACTATGGCTATGTTTCAATTTACAGAATTATTAATATATTTTGAGGAGAGCACGATGGCGTCGTCATTAGCACTCTGCACTCCGCACACAGCAAGAATGTCCTGGGGTTTGGATCCACCATCTGGCCGGGGCCTGTCTGTGTGGAGTTTCTGTGTGTGTGGGTTCTCTCCGGGTACTCCGCCTTTCTCCCACAGTCCAAAGACATGCAGTTGGTGAGGTTAGGTTAACTGGTGGTTCTAATAGGTGTGAATGTGAGTGTGACTGGTTGTCTGTCTTTCTGTGTTAGCCCTGGCTAGAGACTGAAACGATATACTGTATATATCCACTTGATAAAGAAAATAACAGGACTGATAAGAGCATGTATTTTACTAAACACTGATACCTCAAACAGGAGTTATGACTTAGTTTTTTTTATCTGGATTTGAACAAACTGTTTCAAAGTCTTAAATAACTAATACTTGTCTACTTACTTTATTTCCTTTCTCCATGAGCACACATCTGGCTAAAGTCCGGAATCCCAGATGATTTCCCTCTTAGGGATCATTTTGGATTAATTTACTTACAGAGTACATTTCCATGGAGAGAATAGCAGCTTACAGAGCTTAGGAGAAATGTTATAACGGTCAGAAGTGATGTACATGATCACAAGTTGCAGGTATAACCTCAATGTCACAGCACACCCAGCCACACACAGAACACAAACACACACATCTCTACACAGTATATTTTGCAGCCTACATTAGCTTGATTCATATTCATTAAGAATTAAGGCAGTTCTGAAGGCGAAAGGGGCGTTCAAATCAATACTTGCAGAGTGTGCTTAATAAAGTGGCCATGAGTGTATATCCAGATAATTACACAGCTGTCTATATGTCTATATAAATAAAATTGATCAATTCGAGTAGAATAAAAAACAGAACATTAATGAATATGTTATTTCATCTGAAAGTGTATTTTAGGGCAATCCACTCATCATTTATAACACTAAAAACACATTTTTCCAAAGTAAACAAAAAACATTAAAATTTCAGTACAAGAAAAAAACCTCATTGCATTTATGTGACAGCTGCTGTCGCTTAAAGATATTAACAGTTAAATGCAAAACAAAAGCAGAGCTAAAACATGAGACTTACTAAAGAAAAAACTTAGAACAAAACTTTAATGATTGTTTATGTTAACTACTTAAAATGGGCAGTTTAATTTTTTAAATTTGTATTTTTATTTTTATTTTTTTACAAATTAAAATTTCAGTCTCACATCATTCCTACGGTTTATATTTTGACAGTATGGTTTTGCTTTACTTTTATTTTTTTTTATTTTTTTTTACATCTGAATTAAATTTTTATGTCAATTAAGGTTATTATAATTAACTAAAACTAAAAAATAACACTAAAACCACGTATGAAAATAAAAAACACACACAAAGAAAACTGTTTAGTTAATGGAAAATAGTAATTAATTTGAAAAAGAAATTAGAAAAAAGGAAACAAAAACAACTGAAACCACATCTTGTTATTATCAAAATAACTCAAATTAAATTAAAAAAATATTTTTTTAATTTAGTCTTTGGTCACTAACAGCACTAGGAGAGTTTGCGGTGAATGTTTAATAAGACTGGGATGTCTATTTTCTATTTAACTTCTTAAGTCTTAGGATCCTACAAAGAGCACCCGTACAATGATAAAGAAAACCTAAACTATTGAAAAACTGTTGTGACGAATAAGTACGAATCAGGTGGGCTTAACATCTTAGACTTTTCTACTTTAAATAACACTTTCAAAATTAATTGGGCTAAACATTTTCTTAAAAACCCTACCTCTATCTGGAACTTTATACCATATCATATTTTCTCTCGTTTTGGTGGCTTTAATTTTATTTTAAATTGTAATTACAATGTTGAGAAACTCCCTGTAAAGCTTTCATCCTTCCATAAGCAAGTCCTCTTAGCGTGGACCCTCATTTATAAACACAACTTCTCACCTCACAAATACCTTATCTGGAACAACAGAGATATTTTATATAAAAATAAATGACTTTTCCTGGAAACTTGGGTCCAAAATGGGATCCTATTGGTGGCTCAGCTGGTTAACAAAGAGGGACAACTACTTACTTACAACGACTTTATTGCACTATATAATTTCCCAATCAGTGTTCAGGAATTCTCAATGGTGCTTGGTGCCATACCCTCAGGGACTTTAATGTTATATAAAAACACTGACAGCTCAATATCTACCTCAGTCACTCTCCCTGATCCAGCTGAGTCACCAATAGGAAAAATCTGCTTTTCACAGGAACTTGGTAACAGCAATAAGAGAATACGTAGTTTATTCCAAGAAGATATCGTCTCTCTCCCATATATAATATCTTATTGGAACCGATATGTTCCAGATATCAAGTGGAAGACAGTCTGGATGATCCCCCATAAATATTTGATTGTAAATAAGGTGAAAGAAGTCTCATTTAAAATTCTACATAAATGTTATCCAGCCAGTCACTACATGGTAAAATTTAAAAGGGACATAAATACTAATTGTACTTTCTGTGGGGATCATCCAGAAACTGTGACACATCTTTTTTGGTACTGTTGTCTTACACAGAGATTCTGGAAGGAATTTAGCAGGTTTGTTATTGTCCATATTTTAAGGAAGTTTTCTTTACGATGGGAAAATGTTTTATTCTGTTTCTTTAAGTTCCCCAAGAAGTATGATAAATGTTTTTTTTATGATAAATTTGTTAATACTTTTAGCTAAATTTTTTATCCATAAATGTAAGTTTACTAACAAAACACCATATTTCTGTCATTTTTTTAAGGATGTGGAAATGTACATACAATCAATATCAGACTCCACCAACAAAAAGGCTCTCAAAACAATATATGTATGTGAATTTTTGCGTGTATTCTTATAATTGTTACTTTTTTCTTTTACCCCTGCCTTTTTGTGTTCATGTTCTGTTGTTTTGTATACTTCATCTGTTCGTATGTTGTATACTCATTGTTTGTTAAATAAAGTTAAAAAAAAAAAAAAAAAAAAACTACTGTCTTCTTCTTTCTTTAGCAGCTCCTTTTTAGTGGATCGTCTTCCTCCTGGTATGCTCCCATCCTAGGACAATAGCTGAAACCGAACAAATAAAATAAAATAAAATGAAATAAAAACACAATTTAATAACTCTGTGACACAAACAGTGGTTTGAATTGGGAAGAGGAACGTTAAAGCTAATGCTGCACTGACTCGGACATTTTAGTACAAGGAACCGGAAATCATAGGGGAAAAGAGTCCGGGGTTGTTTTCATTCCCCTGGTTTTCAACATGAAGGAAGCAAACATGGCTCGTCCCGTCAGTGTGGGGGATCTACTACAAGCGGAGCTCTTAGAGGACGCTGCTTACCGGGAAGAGGGGCTGTGTGTGGTCGGTATTTTCGGTAAAAGCAACATGCAGCCCGGCGCGCTGAAGGAATCTCTGATCAACACATTGGCGGACAAACACCTTTTCTCGATGTTCGGCGGACCGGAGGACGGCGGCACGCCTAGCAGCCACATCCAGGCTTTTTATGACCAGGAGAACCGGGTGCTGTACCTCCTGCTCTCCTCCGTCTGCGATAGCCGACAGCTGCTGCGAGCCTGCCTGTCTCTGGACACCGGGAACGGACACTCGGACGCCCACGACTTCTGGAAGGGCCTGGAGCGGCAGCACTGCCTCCACCTGCTCTACATGTTCTCCGTGTGTCACGTCCTGTTGCTCGTCCACCCCAACCAGACCTTCGACGTGACCTACGACCGGCTCTTCCGAGCTCTGGACGCTCTGCGGCAGAAGGTTCTGCCTCTGATCCGGGCTGCCATCAAAGACTCCCCGGTATCTAAAGAGTGGAAGCTGAACTGCCGGCCCTGCCCTCCACGGCTCCTCTTCGTCTTCCAGATGAACGTCACTCTGAAGGTCTGCTCTCTAACAAGTCCTTATTCGCTCTCATTCATATATGCACTTTATATTAAAACTGAAATATTGATATATATTTTAATATAGTTACAGTGCTGTGAAAAAGTCTTTTCCCCTTTCCTGATTTCTTTGGGGGTGGTTTTGGCATATTTGTCACACTTACATGCTTCAGATCATTTAAAAAATGAACATTAGATAAAGATAACCCGAGTTGACACAAAATGCTGTTTTAAAGTTATGATTTCATTTATAAGGGGGAAAAAAGTTATCCAAACCTACATAGGCCTTGTGTGATAAAGGAATTGCTCCCTAGACCTAATAACTAATGTGCAAACCTTTGCAGCAAGAACTGCAATCAAGCATTTATGATAACTGGCAATGAGTCTTTAATTGTTTTCATTGTTCAGCAGTGTTTTTCTCCTTTGAACCCCTCCACGAATGCTATTTTTGCCCAGTCTCTTTCCTACTGTTGAATCATTAACTCTGACCTTAACTGAGGTAAGTGAGGCCTGCAGTTCTTTAGTTGTTTTTCTGGGTTCTTTTGGGACCTGCTGGAAGATTCATTGATGTGTTCTTGGATTCATTTTGGTAGATTCAACACGCCTGGGAAGTCCCCCCAGGAGTCCCAAAGCCTTAACTCTTTTCAGACAGATAGCCGTCAATGACTTTGTTTCTCAGCTGTTTCTTTAGATTGTGGCATAACATGTTGCTTTTTGAGATCTTTTAGCCTGCTTATTTTTTTTGTCAGACAGGTTCTGGTCTGGCAGTAATTCAGCCTGAGTGTGGCTGAAAATGTGGCTAATTGCAGTTAATTCATGAGTCAACAAGGGACAATTACTTTTCCCTTAATAACTGAAATCATGATTTAAGAACTGCATTTTGTCTTTACTTGAGTTATCTAATGACCAATTATAAAACCATTTGTTTGATCTGAAACATTTCAGTGTGACAAACATGCAAAAAAACAGAAAATCAGGTCAATATGTTTTGATGGCACTTTTTTATTTTTTATTTTAACACAGAATTTGGACTTTAAGTAAAATTATGACAGCTCAAGTCCATAGGAAATTTTGCAAAAATATTTCAGAAACTGTCAAATTTTTCTTTAATAAATGGTCACGCCATGTAAGAACTCAGGGCAGCCATATGAATACAAATGATGTTGTCTTTGTTTGTTATTCTAAAGGTTTCTGCAAACGGCTTAGAGTCAAATCCTGACAAACCAAAGAAGCACTCTCCCAGGCGGAGGCTTCAACACGCCTTGGAAGACCAGATTTATCGCATCTTCCGTAAAAGCCGAGTTCTCACCAACCAGAGTAGCAACTGCTTGTTCACGGTGCCCGCCAACCAAGCATTTGTGTACGTGATCCCAGCACTAGATGAGGATCCCTTAGGTGCATTACTCGGTCAGCTGCGGTCCAACTGCATGTTGTCTGAGCAGGACTCCTCCGTGCCCGTGTCGGGGCCGAGGCGCTATCAGCAGAAGCGGCATTCAGCTCGGCACCCCAGCAGCAGCAGAGACTCAGGCAGCATATCGATAGGCAGTCAGCTGGTGGACTGCAGCTTAAAGGAATTCCTCTGGCAGCATGTCGACCTGGTGCTCACCAAAAAAGGTTTTGATGACAGCGTCGGCCGCAACCCGCAGCCTTCGCACTTTGAGCTGCCGACCTACACCAAATGGGTCCAGGTCGCCTCCAGACTCCACCAAGTCCTCATCAAAAACACAGATGAAGAAATGGCTGAGCTAGCCACAAAAGTGCAAAGCCAGGTGAAGGTTTTGGAGGGTTTTCTTGACGCTGACACAAAGTTCTCTGAGAACAGGTGCCAGAAAGCGCTGCCTCTGGCTCACAGCGCCTACCAGTCCAACCTCCCCCATAACTACACCACTACGGTCCATAAAAACCAGTTGGCTCACGCTCTGCGGGTGTACAGCCAGCACGCTCGAGGAGTGGCTTTTCAACGCTACGCTTTGCAGCTTCACGAGGACTGCTACAACTTTTGGAGCAACGGACACCAGCTGTGTGAGGAGCGAAGTCTGACTGACCAGCACTGTGTTCACAAGTTCCACCTGCTGCCTCAGCCAGGTGAGCGCATCATCTTCCTCTGCACAAGTTTGAGGAGGGCCCCTTTTAATGCAATTTTTTTTCATTGACTGTTTCACATAATTGTCGTAGCTCTAACACTGAAATAAAATAAAAGCCAAAAGTGTGAAATCTGACACTTAATTCCACAGGAGAGAAGCCTGACATGGATCACAACCCACCAATCATGAATCACAACAGTAGGGGGCGTTCCACCAGCTCCTGTAACTGTGGACGGAAACAAGCTCCCCGTGAGGATCCTTTTGACATCCAGGCAGCAAATTACGACTTCTACCAGGTCAGGATTTACTCCACATGGGTCCTGCTGAGGACCACAGAGGGGCACAGGCTCTCTGCTCTGTCAGTGTTTCTACATACAGCTGTGAAAGACTCAGTCAGACACAAAGTTTTGAGGGAAATGTCTCACTCTGTAGCTGATAACAGCTCCATTATCAGCTCAGGTAGTACACTGTGCGCTTTCAGAGATTTTCTTATTGAAAATTGTCAAAAATGCCTCTAAGAGCCACGAGAGTGAAGCAAAAACAGAAATGTCATCCGGTTGCAGATTTATGGTTCATCGCTACGAGATTATCCATCCACATTGTTCAGTTTTCTCGTGTCATTATAAAAACACTGTGTTTTTAAATTGTATATCTAAAACACAACATCTAATCACTCACAAGTATTTGCTTGTTAACTGTCTTTTTCCTGAGTAGATGCTGGAGGAGAAATGCTGTGGGAAGCTGGAGAGGATTGAGTTTCCAGTGTTCCAGCCCAGCACTCCTGACCCGGCCCCGGCAAACCAGGCTCAGAGAAACCCCTGTGAGGCTTCAGGATCGGGTGATGCAGAGAGGTTGAAGGAGCCCAGCACTGCCCAGAGCCACACGCCTGGAGACACCAGCCTTAGCCTCGCTCTTAGTCTAGGCCAGTCTACAGACAGCCTGGGGCCCTACGGGGACGGAGACGGAGCCGAAACACAAGTCCAGCAAAAGAGGCCGAGCCTTGTTGACCGGCAGCCTTCCACTGTGGAGTACCTTCCTGGAATGATGCACTCTGGCTGCCCTAAAGGTCTCCTCCCTAAATTCTCCAGCTGGTCACTGGTGAAACTTGGCCCAGCAAAGTCGTATAACTGCCACACGGGCCTGGAGCAGCCAGGTTTCCTCCCTGGCTCCTCATTCCTCTTGCCGTGGGACTTGGTGATTCGCTCCCGATCGGAGGAAGATACAGGACTAACGGAGCCTTTGGACGGAGGCACGTCCTCGTGGCCAGCCCCCAACAAGACCCTTGTGGGAAAGCGAGGAAGCACCGGTGGGCTCGGTAGGAGTCGCAGGAGGGAAGACATGGCTCGCATCTTTGTGGGGTTCGAGTATGAAGACGGCAGGGGGAGACGCTTCATCAGCTGCGGGCCTGATAAAGTAGTGAAGGTGCTGGGGCCGGGGGGTGCTAAAGATCCTGCCACCAGGGTGCTAAACACCGACATGCCGCTGCACATCCCTTCTCCCTCCCAGGGCCGTGGCCTGAAGCCCCACTTCGCCCAGTTGGCTCGCCTTTTTGTTGTAGTCCCTGACGCCCCGCTGGAGGTTACCCTCAACCCACAGGTAAGCAGCAGGAGGAGACTCCAAGTCATCTCCAAACAGGGGTGCACCTGATGATGATTTAATGGACTCTTATGTACTGTTTATTTTCTCAGATGCTTTTGCTCCTATAGCAAAGGTTTGTTTTTTCCAACCACGAGTCTGATTTTTCAGCGATGTAAACAAAAACTCTTTTAAAAAGGGGGATTCATTTCTGTCTGTTTTCAGTGAGTCAACTAATTCTTTCAGCAATATGTCCATGATCACTATGTCTGGGACTCTGTAAAAGCTAAAGTTACACTTCAAAGCTAAACTTTTAATCTTTTTTTTTTCTCAGCTGGAAAAGGTTGGAGTGTGCGATCTAAGTCAGGGACAAATTGCCACGAAAAGTGGAGGAGTTTAAGTGTCTCAGGGTCTTATTCCCAAATGAGTGAAGCATTAAATTGACAGACGGATTGGAGCTCTGCCGGTCCATTGTAGTCTAGAGAGAGCTGAGTGTAACCTATAGTTGCGAGCGCTGGGTAGAGACAGAAAAAAATGAGGTCACAGATACAAGGGGTGGAAATGAGTTTCCTTTGAAGGGTGACTGGGGTTTCCCTTAAAGACCCAAACCAAGCAAGAACCTATTGCACTGTTCAGTTCATTGTTCAACAACAGGAATGTATCACAAAATGTGCAAAGAAAAGGTTAAGATATCTGCAGCATGTCACTATTTAGGCAGGAATGAAAACTAAAATGAGCATGTCACAGTTTTAACAAAGACAAACCTTCAGACTTGGCTGTAGTTGCAGATTCTGTTGCCCTTTAACACATATATGGTGCATATATATAACAAAGAGGAGTGAAGTCTGCCAAATGATCAATAAAGGCAACTCAAGCTGCTCTGCATCATACACTAAATTGCCTCATCCATCCATCTTGCTCTTATCTGAGGTCAGGCTGCAGGTCATTTCAGGCATCCTCAGCTGTACTTTCCACTTTTTCTTCTGGGTGATCCTAGGCTTTCCCAGCCAAGATCTTAGTAAGTTCTGGGTCTGCATCAGGGTTTCCTCCCAGTTAGGAGGCATCCTAAGCAGATGCCTAAACCACCTCAGCTGGTTTCTTTTGACACAGCTCTACTCCAAGCCCAGACACTCAAGTGAATAAACAACTTTACTCTTTTGGTCACTACATGCCTCATTCGTGACCAGAAAAGCAGCAAAATTTCCCATCTCTCCATTGCTGCCTCCTGTTTGAACCTCTCCACTACCCCAGTATCCACCTGCAACCTGTCAAAGTGACAATCTTGAAGCCTAGATTTTCAGTTGTGTGGCTAAATTTTTAGGGTTCAGCACTGAATAACATCGTCTTTTGTCCTCTGCTGTGATTTCAGGTACAGCCAGGCCCTCCTCCCTGTCCGATCTTCCACCCAGAGCAGACTGAAATATCGTTGCCATCTGATGGCCTTTGGGTGCTGCGGTTTCCTTATTCCTACGCCACAGAGCGTGGTCCCTGTTACCCCCCCAAAGAGAACCAGCCCCTCAACAACTACAAGGTGCTGCGAGGCATCCTGAAAGCCACCACCGCCACCTCTCCACAACAATAACCCTTAAGGTTTTATTCAGGACTCCACCTTTGCAAACCCTCCCAGTGTTGTTTCTGTACATTCTGTATATTTGCAGACACTGCAAATATTTCCTTTTTTGTTGACATCTTTTACTCTGGATTTCAATGAAATGACATGTGGACGTGCATGGTCTCCACAGATAAGCATTTGCACACATGCTCTGGTGTATGTGAGACCGTATTAGCTGCTCTCTAAACCGTGTTTAGTGTCAAATCCATTCATGCAATACTGTGTTGCATTTACCTCTCCCAGTGCAGACGCAAATGCTGGTGTGGTCGAATGTTTCCTCACCAAATCCACAGAGAAAGTTTGTGTTGAAGTGGGCTGTTTCCCAAGTGTGAAAAATAATTTGATCTGTCTCAATTGAATATGTGACAACAGCTTTTTACACTTACAGATTTGGACCACTGGTTCTCAGACTGTGAGGCACATTTAAGCAGAGAAAAAGAAGCCTTTAAATTAAGACTTGGATTATTTTATATTTTTATCAGTAAATAAAAATTGCAAAATGTGACCGTTTTATTGGCTTGTGCACAAGGATGTGCTAGAAAAAAGTTTGAGAAGTGATTTAAAATAACTTATTTTCACTTTTTTTTTGCTCCCCAGAAGACAGATCAATGTTGCAGTGACATTTATCTTTGAAGCTTGAGCACAATAATAGCACCAGGAAAAACTTCCTTCAAACTTAACATGAGGGGGCGTGGATCCTGTGGTAGCTGTTTGCAGCTAAGCTAAATTTCCAGTACCAGCATCCCTGCACATTCACGCTGGCAGGCTTTAATAATGATGTAAATTTTCCTGTCACTTGTCAAACAGTGAAGCTCTCATTAGAGCAGAGACTAGAGTCGACTGTGTACGTCTAAACTTATGTTTATTTTGTTTCAGTTTGTAAAGATACCACAACACACACTATTGCTCACAAACAAAGATTTAATACACTCGAACTAAACCGAAAGACGTTTTTTGTTTTTTCTGTGTAAATAAAAGCGACTCGGACATTCTGTTTCATGTTATTGGAGGTGATTTTTTTTCCTCAGTGTTGTAGATGTTAAGAAAGCAAGTGCAAAAAAAATACTCAGTTACACTTTGAGAAGTATTAATTTCCTCTTTTGATGTCAAAACAGAACTTCTTGAATCACATGTAACTTCTTTACAATTCACCAGGAAAAATAGGTGAAAACATTCTAAAGGAATTACATTAAATAAGGTAAAACAGAATCTGTCTAAATTCTAAGATTGAACGTCAGTGTTTGTAATGACCACATTTATTCTTCAACACAGCCTGAACTTTCTTAGGGAAGCTTTCCTGTAATTCCTTTAAGCAGTCTTCAGGAATAGTTCTCCAGGCTTCTTGAAGGACATTCAAAGCTCTTCTTTGAATTTTGGCTGCCTTTTGTTGGCTTCTCCAGCCCCCCTGGCGACCCTGAAAAGGATAAGCAGAAGAGAATAAATGGATGAACGGATCCATCAGAGCTGTTGCTGCTGATTTTCAGTCCAGCTCTTGTGTAAATTCACATACCTCAGACTTTCCCTGTTTCCCTTTCTTAAGAATGGCTTCTTGACAGCCACCCTTCCACTGACACTATTTCTGATGAGGCTTCAGTGAACAGTTGATGAATCAGCTGAAGGGCCAGGTGCATCTCTCAGGTCCTGTGTGAGGTCTTTGTTGGATTCTTTTTCCTGTTTCAAAAGAACACGACTTTCAGACACTGTTCATTTTAAGCTTGCCACTTTTTTTGGTCCTCCACTTTTCCCATTTCTTCAAATTCTTTAAGGACACAGTGCACACCATGCCGAGATATGGAACATTTTAACACTTTCCCTCATAAAAATGACATTTGACAACCTCTCTGAACCCTTAATGAGTTTTGACACCTCAGTATTATGACAAAGGGAAGTGCATGAGATCACATTAGAATAGTTTCTGGGTTTTTACAAGGTTAGCTGCATAGGCAGAGACCACCCTCACTAACTTCTGATACTTCATTTTGTTTTATAAGGAGGTCTGAAATATAACAGAAACCTGACAGAAAGCTCAGAAAAGAGCTTCAAAGATGACTCCTAGCTGGCTTTCAAGGGGTAAAGAGTATTAAATTGATGAGAAAGTCTGTCTCCACGGAAGCAAAATATAAAGAAATTAGACTTTTGCACACTACTGATATGATAGATCGTGTCAGGAATACCACTAAGACTAACATCTTTAGAAGAGAAGCTTAATTTTCCAGGTAGGTTGTGTTTGGTTTCATGAATAGCAGTACACTTTACGTCCGCTAGATGGAGCTGGATTCTTTGGGACATATTTTCACTTAACTGTAGGTTCCCACACTCATAAAAAAAGCGACTTGGACAATTTATGTGCTTCATCTTACAGAAGAATTTAGGACGTCAAATCCATAATTTTCTTCGATATACGTTTCTTTATACTTTTAACTATGTTTTTTTCCATTACATTTGTCTGACACAGTTCAAACTTTACAAAAAGAAAACACGATGTGCTTATAAAACAGAGACAGCTGTATAGGAATTTCTTTTACTCATGTATTAATCACATTATTTTGTAATGCCTTGGTGCCACTGGATTTTAACATGTCTGACACCCATACTGAAGACAAATGGTGGGGGTGTAGTAAGGAAGTTGGGGGAAGCAGACCAGAGTCTTTTGTCTCTTCGAGGACTCTGGGAGGTAGCAAGGGAGTGTGAACCTTAAGGTGTGAAACAGCTGTATACTGCCTTTTGTTCCTGAAGAAGGTATTTAACTGAGAGCCATGCTAGGCTCAGTGAGAACTCTGCTGACCGGCTGTCCCGCAGACATGCAGGCTCTCCACAAGCTTGGTTGTCTGTTGTCTTTGTGTGTTTGGATTAAAGAATGTTAGCTACCGCTCACTGCTCGTCTGCAGGCTTTATTTAAATGGAAAACTTCCACAACACAGCACACTAGTATAATCAGACCACTCGGCTTCTGATTGTTCACAAAAATCAGTGCGTAGTTTGTGTCCTTCAACACATTTTATATGTTTGTGAGTTGGTAGTTGTCAGAATACCTTTTAAATGTTTCAAGTGGTTTAATTTAAATCACTCCCAGACACTCGGACAAAAGTACGAAAACAGGTTTGTTAATTAGTACTTAGAATTTTCTTTTTTCTTTTCCCAGTAATCATCACACAACATCTGAAAATGATCTCATGGCCCTTTAGGGCATCATGCTGTAGTCTGGTGGACACAGAAGTAGCAGTAAAAAAAGCCTCTTAAAGACAGTTTTACATGTGTTTCTGACTGTTTCTGACAATATTTCTGTACTTAAACTTCACAGAAAGAATGCAGGTGCATGCAGAAGACAGGTTAAAAACAGTAGTTTTCTTTGTGTGTGGGAATCTCATCTGCATTTTAACACACTCTGATTCTCAGATTTTCTCTTGGATAACAGAGAACCAGGAAGTTAATGGGCGATCTAGCTCACACATATAACCTTCAGGAATGTGCACACTAACAGGGAGGTTAATAATAAAGCCAAAGACGCTGATTCAAGGTCATAAAGACTCAAGGGAACACTCAAATCTGGCCACTTCAGTTCAGTTAAATTTTACATTCACTGACACATTAACAGATTTTTACATTTCAAGTGACTCTTTAATTTTTTTGCTACTTTTAAGAGTACCTTTTAAACTCATCTCACTGATAACACATCAATTGAAACTAAACACAATTTTACTTTTTCTCTCTTTAACCGACACCTAACAACCTTTCAGGACTTTCTCTGACCTTCTGCTGTCTCACTTTTTAACTCACACTTCACCTGCTTGAATTTTGATTGGCTATTAGGTCATAACAAAGTCAGTCACCTGAACGTTTCTTTTGATGCAGAGTCAGGCCTGTGAGTATTTTGCTTTTGATTCATGTCATGCCTAAACAGCAGAAGTCTGGTTGCCTTTAGCTCAGTTAACCAGACTAGTGATGTGGTCCCTCAATCCTAAAGCTTAAAGAAGCATCCACAGTTTTTCTGATGTCTTCTCCTTTTTCCATATGAGTATGAGAACAGTTGGTCCATCACAGCTGGTCGAATTTAGTGGAAGTGAAGAATATTTCCAAAACATTTTGATCCACCAAAACAAGACTTGGTACGTGGAGCACATAGACTGTATATAAAAGATAGAAGTGTACGTGGCAGTGCCTTGAAACTGCATTCTTTCTGATGGCCAGCAGGGGGCAACTCCTCTGCTGACAAAAGGGCATCAAGTTGTATCCAAGTCTATTGGTTCCTTTGACTCCCTCACTCTGTGACCTCATTAAACTCAAATGTGATGAGTTTATGATCTCAATCATTAGTTTCAGGTCCTTATTGAGTACAGTATGATGGTTTTTTAGTAAATTATTATGAAAACGTCATAATTTACTACAAAAACGCTCAGCTTGAATGCTTTACTGTGCTTTATCAGTGCGTGACGTGACAGATGCCATCTTTTATATACAGTCTATGGCATGAAGTCTGGCTCCCATTTATTGAGAAATATAAAATAAATAGATAAATAACTGACCATGAGGATGTGCTACAATGAATAAAATTCCACTATGGCATACTAATTGAAGCTATCGCAGTATGTTTACCTTTAAAAGGATTAAAATTTTTTGAGGGTCAAAAACATTTTTATACAGATTTTTTATAAATTGTATGAAAACGATTTTTGCATCCACATGTTGACATTTCAGATTATGGTTTCAATTTTGAGTCTTTTTTTTCAGAAGTTTAAGTTGTATATCAGTTGTATGTATGTCAGACATTTGATCAGGAATTGCAGATGCTGAGACATCCAACATTTACTTTCCATAACCACTGACAGTGTGAGGTGTTCTGCAGTAAACTGGACAAACCAACTTAACTGACTCCGAGGCATCAGCATTGCACTTTTTAAAAGTGTGTTTTCTAAAATTTCTTTCATGCTTGATTATAAATTAAAAGTCAGTGCTGTAGTGCAGACATTAGCTCTGCTGCTTTGAATGTACTGATGTTAAAATGTGCAGCAGACACCTGACGATGAGTCACTGAAATGACTTTTATGGAAAACACAAAAAAACAATTGTACCTGCCAAATCATTAACTAACATTACTGTTGCTGTACTTTTATTATGAGTAATATACTGTAGGAGTAACAAGCTGGAGATCTTTTACAGTCTATAGAAATTCACTTACTATTTGATTCTGTCTCAAATGGCCACCAGTGGAACTGCAGTCTAAGTCTAAAATATATAAGTTTTTATATATTAATATATAAATTTGTGAAGGGAAAAAAGTTAAAACTCATTTTTTTAATGTTAGAAAATGTCCACAAGGGGGCACTGATCCATCCCAGGCTGACATGTTTAAAGGTTTACTGACTCAACAGGTGCAAACATTTGGAACAGTTGGATTTGTTTTTGTGTTGCACTACAAAGGATGCGGCATTGGGTTAATAAAGTGACAACAATGTACAACAGTTTTCGCTTTGACGAGAGTATTACTTATTTGACAGCTACTTATTATTAATTGTTTGCAGTATTTTGACATGAAGCTTTCTGCACTGTTTTAACACAAGCTGATTTGGTGTCAAATTTCCTTAGCACTATTTATTTTCAGTTATAGCCTGAGGGCTGGATTTAGACAGACCACCTTTTATTCGTTTTAACTGAAAATGTCCTTCAGAGAAGTTCTGCGAGCAGTAAATCTGGGCATGTGTGTAAAGCAACAACATACATAAAAGCAGCAAAACAAACTTGAATGTTGTCCTTACCTGCGGACAGGTAGAGGAGGCGGACGAGGGGGAAAGGAAAAGCCAGCCCACATTCAGATCACAGTTAACAGCCAAGCATTGTCTCCCATTTCTGTTCTACCACTGAAAACCACTGTGCCAAAGTTCAGATCTCACAGGTGGGCACAATAGGCGAAAGAAGACACTAAACTACATGTTCTCGGGCAGCTTCATCTTGCAGATTGTGTCACAGACAAGTGAAAGCAAATATCTGGGACTATTCAACAAGGCAAGACAAAAGGATGTGAGTAAAATACAGATTTATGAAGTAATTAATGATTATTTAAAGTTATGTGAGGTGTTCTCTGGCTTCTGTAATGGTTTACTACCGAGTTAACTTTCAACCTTGTCTAGCAGTACTCTGTAATAGCAGCATATTATTATACATCATGTGGGGTTTTAAAAATATATATGTATTCCATTCATTAAATGATTATTTTGTCACATTGTTGGATTGTACTCTACAGTGAATACAAATTATGCTTAACTTTGAAAGAGCATACCAGGGTTTTTACATGCTTTGCCTTATGAGACTAACTGAGTCCATTAATTAATGTAAAACTGTATATTTTTGAGGAACTGGAGTGTTTTTGTTATATTCTCCTATATTTCACAGCTACTCTTTCATTTTTACACTTGTCATGAGACTGTTTTAAATATCTAACACTTCCTTAATGATTAATTATGTAATTTTCCCATTGAGACTGACCTCTATTCAGACTAGCTTTCAGTTTTAAAGTAGTTAAATTAAAACCAGTCTTCACAATCTGTTTACCTTTGACTCTTAATACAACGTCCATTGATAGATCTACTTCATTTATGACTTGATTAGGTTCGTCTGCTATTGTTACGTGACTTTTTCCACTTCAGTCAGATATTCTTTACCCTAATTTATACTTGTATAGATAAAAAATATCTTTTAGGATAAGGGTTTCAAACAATAGGACCAATCTGGCCCATTTGATGGTATTAAAACTGTGAAGGAGGGGGTAATCTTTTGACTTTTAACTATTTTTTTAGTTTAGGTTTCGCTTCTGATAAAGATCATCCCCATGGCCATCCATATTGCACCAAATAAATTATATAATAGATGAAATAACAGAACACTTCCTTTTTTCTTCTTTCTTGAATTACTACAGTAAAAAATAAAAATAGCACTGTGAATTAACAAAAACGTTGTGTTATCATTACATTCTGGACAAAAACTATGATATACTACTGACATTGCACTTCTTTTCCTTACATTAATATACTATCTCAGGGATTAGTTGTGCAGTTAAACATCTTTACACTGATACAGGGTAGCCTGGTCCAGTCAAAGTGGGCTGTATGTGGCTCACAATGAAAAAAGTTATCTTTACATTTTCTTCAGAATAAAAAAAAACTAGATGTGATCAATGATCCAAGTCAGTTCTTTGCCTGCAAATTATTTTTTAAGAATAAGCAAATGACTATAATTCTGTGCCTGATTCTTTTTGCCTAGAATTAGGGCTGATAACAGCTTCTTATTTGAATGCTAAATAGATAGTTAGCCTAGCGGAGAAACAGTTACCTATCTCTATCTAAACGTAAAAAAACAAACAAGAAAAAAATATTAAAATCAACACATAAGATTCTTATACAATCTGGAACATGAACTATCTATGCTATATTTGCTTAGACTTGGGTAAAAAGCTGTGAGTTTCATATCTATATGCGACACATAGCCATAGCTTGGCTTAGCTGGGACTCAGGAAACTGTAAAAAAGCTATCTGGTTACTATTTTACTGGTGATGAATTACTTAAAAGTTACATATATCTAATTATCTTATTTCTGAGTAAGTTCAAATTTTAAGTTAATAAATAGAAATTTAAAGATGTGTAACTTGAAACTTATTACGTTAAAAATTTCAGATACTAATCCAAACTTTTTTGGATAAAAGCTTGAAATAAATGGCTTCACCTTTAGCGGTTAATTATTTACATTTCATATTTGTGTTATTTTACAATAACTCCAAACATAGGCTTGCAGATCAATTTTATTTTATCTGCAGTAAAGTTAGGGTGTTAAGTAGCATGAAATTAAAATTAAAGTACCTCAATTATACTTACAAGTACTTTATCAAATCCATTTACTGGCTGTACCACAACTAGATAGTATTGAATGTGTTCCCTAACTATATCAACAGAACACAGTGAAGGGATAATTTCTTTTGGAGTTTTATGTTAGTTGATACTTAAAATATTAAATGTTTAAATCATAAATGTATATTTGTTCTTTAATCAGTTCCAGTCAAAACCTGGTGACCTGTACAGAAGGAACACTGTGTTATTTTTAGCGAAACTTAGAAGTACCGACAGAGGCCATAAACTCATTAAGAAAGTGTTTGCTAAGGCCATAAAACAACTAGAAGATAGAACCGTTCTATCATAGACTTCAATACAAGCAGACTTTACATTGGCCTCGCTTTTCAGACCTGGAAGCTATGTCAACCTTTTATATACTGTCAGTGATAACACAATTGGTAAAGTATAGCTCATAAAAAAGTATATACATAATGTCTCAAAATCTTTACAGTTGCTTTGATAACAACTCTGTACACCTTATTATCAAGTTCTAACACATAAGCGACCATCATCGCTATGATACTCCCTCTAAATCTAAATAAAACTGAACTGAAAAATGATTTCAGTTGGGTTTTGCTCCGTTCGAATTTCCTTGCGCATACTGCTGCAGCCAATGCATCTCACAAGGCACAACTTTTTATTTTGAAGGAAAACATTCTCTATTTCCAGTTTTACTACTGCTCAACATCTTTTTGCAGACAAGTCGGTGTCTTACGTGCTAATTATGGGTAACTGTGGCAATCTTCTCGCAAACGAAGGAGTATTGAATACCCCTTCAGGATTTTACAGCAACCACTCTCTAGCTTGTCAGAGAACACACTTTTGCCTAGCAACCAGGTTGCCAGAGCATCATTGAAAGGTCCAAAGGCTTGCTTGAATGGAGCACTAATGGTGACTACCAGAATACTCTAGCAACCACTTGCTAGCTGGTTAAGGAATACACATTTTCCCTTGTGAATGGTAGATGTTAGATGGTTGCCAACTGGTCTTTAGGGTTTTGTAACTGAGGAGTAAGACTCACCTGTTAACTCAAAGCTGTTCTAGGTGCCACTTTCATGAGGCAGATTAGGGCAAGAGGTCAAGACAACCTGGCTGCTTTAACAAGCCTTCAGGGTTTTTTTCCACATTACAGAAAATCGTATAAATAAGTAAAAGCCCTTGAATTGGTTGCCATCTCCACTGATTTGACTGGTGCTACAGCTCAAAGTGAGATATTAATTAATATATTTTATCTCTTTTGCCAGACCTTCAATTGGCAATGCCAAACTAAAACCTCAGACGTGACCTTCAGTTTGAATTGACCCAGAGCATCATGGCTAAAGGGAATAAAGATTTCCAGCGAAGGATTGTGTCCAAGGATGGGCACAACATGGTAAGGATCGATAACGTGGAGGGCATGGTCAAGCTGTACCTGCACGACATTTGGACGACTGTGGTGGACATTAAATGGCGCTACAAACTCACCTTATTTGCCTCCACCTTTGTCATGACCTGGTTCATCTTTGGGGTCATCTTTTACTTCATTGGAATGGGCAACGGAGACTTTGAGCCAGATTTAAATTCTACCCACACTCCATGCCTGATGAATGTGGAAACGCTCACTGGAGCCTTCCTCTTCTCTCTAGAGTCACAGACCACCATTGGTTATGGTTTTCGTTACATCTCTGAAGAATGCCCTCTGGCCATCTTTACTCTGGTGGCTCAGCTTGTCATCACTGGACTGGCTGAGATCTTCGTTACCGGTGCCTTTCTGGCCAAACTAGCTAGACCCAAGAAGCGAGCAGAGACCATCAAGTTCAGCCAGGTGGCGGTGATCTGCAAGCACCAAGGAAAGCTGTGTCTGATGGTGAGGGTGGCCAACATGAGGAAGAGCCTCCTGATCCAGTGCCAGCTAACAGGAAAGCTCCTTCAACCCTACGCAACTGAGGAGGGCGAGAAGACGCAAGTCCATCAGAGCTCTGTTGATTTCAACATGGACTCCGGTGGCGAGTGCCCCTTCCTTATCCTCCCTCTCACCTTCTATCACGTCCTAGACCAGCACAGCCCGCTGGCAGGGCTGACGGCAGAAAACCTGGAAACGCGTAGGTTTGAGTTGCTCATCACCCTCAATGCCACCATGGAGTCGACTGCAGCCACGTGTCAGAGACGTACCTCCTACATCCCTGACGAGATCCTGTGGGGTTATGAGTTCAAACCGGTGCTGTATAGCACCCCCAGTGGACGCTTTGTGGCAGACTTCAACTTTTTTGACAAGGTGCAAAAGAGCAGTGATCCAGACTTCCACAGCGACAGTTCAGAAAAGCTGAAACTCGAGAGGGACTTCAGGGAGGAATAGAGGATCTTAATAATTACTGTTAATTGACCTGAGGCTCAGCCACTGTGTTAATGTCCCTATGACCTTTGATTTAAACACGTAAAACGTTTATTTTGAATCATATAAAAGTGATGTTTTAACAGTGCTTCAAACTGTAAAGTACACTTTTAAGAAGACTAGAAACCTGATGTGTTGACTGTAAAATTCTGTTTATTTGTTTAATCATTAAGATGTTTTTTTGTATCAATATTCAAGTTAAATTAATTGAATGTACCAGAATGAAGGGCTAACAGCCCTGTATGATTCTTTCATTTGGGTTTTAATAATGGGAGCAGAGATGGGCAGTAACGCATTACAAGTAACTGTAATCCGATTACTTTTTTCAAGTAACGAGTAAAGTAAGGGATTACTATTGCAAAAAAGGTAATTAGATTACCGTTACTTTCCCGTAAGCACGCTGCGTTACTGTCTTACTAAAACCGTGATTCTTTTGTGAGTGTCTAATGACAATGATGTAAGCGAGTGCAACGTTTGTGGCAACAGCTGTGTGCAGATCAAGAATGGATAATATAAGGAGTGCGGGAGAGAGTATGACAGTGCAGCGTTTAAAGCGTGGAAGTACTGACCTTACTTTGAGTTTGATTCCGTAAAAAGTGACAAAAACATTAGCGTCCGTTGTTCACTGCGTGGGAATAAAACTTCTTTTTACAGCAAAAAAACCCCTTAACTTCCGAGCAAGCACCGAGTGCCCTACCACATAATGGGAAATTCACAGACAAAAGCGGATTCTTCCACTGACCGCTGCAGCACACCTGCACCAGGGCAAACCTCCGCCTACCCCTACCCCTGCTATACAGGTGAAAATAGAGCAACTAGACCGCTAGTCTTTGATTTTATTTATTTTCTGCTGTGTTTTACTTGCATCTATTTGAAAGAGTGAGTGTAAACACAAAAAAATATTTTATTTTATGTGCTGGAATGTGCAGAAAATAGGTTTAAATGTTAAACAAATTTCTTCCAGTCAGAGAATGTTGCATATAATTTAATGTTTGCTTGATGCATAAAGTTAAAAGATTAAAACTAATAAAACAAATTTTAAAAAGAGACTTTTCCATTTGATTACATTTTATATGATGAATTAGGCAGAAAGTAGAATTGGGCTGAAATATCTATCGCTTTATCACCTATTCAGGTTGTAAATCATGTTTTTAAAAAGTAACTAAGTAACTAATTACTTTTGAAAATAAGTAATCTGTAAAGTAATGGGATTACTTTTGGGGGGAGTAATTAGTTACTGATTACTTTTTTCAAGTAACTTGACCAACACTGAATGGGTCTCTTTATAAATGCTTTTGAAGACCTTTTTAGAATGAATAGAATGTTAAGTTATACACCGATAAAGTAAGAGTAAGAGTAAGTAACTGATACTTCTTTCTGAGCTGTACTTAAATATGAAGCAAGAATAAGCCATTGCTTAGCTTAGTTGAGATGGAAAAAACAGTGCTCAAGTAGTCCTGTCAAAATATTTCTCTAAACATCAGTACTAACACTTTACAGCTTGCTTTCTAATCGCTCCCAAAAAGCGAGGTGTAAAGATGTAAAATATCCCATATTGTTCACTTGTGATTAAAACATTTCTGCAGAGCCCCTTAAAGATCATGGCAAGAGTTTTCACTTGCAGGACTAGTGATGACACAAACAGCTCATAGTGTTTGCGCATTTCATCTGAACAGCAGTAGATCCGAACAAATTTTTTAGTGGAAAACCACGAGGACTCTCATATGATAAGCTTTTTACGTAACCATCAATTGATAATTGCTTGTTTCAAGTTTTATTTTTAAAATTGTTGTTACAGATAACAGATGTTTTTAAAATTCAGAAGACATTTACAACTCTGTTTAGAAATTTTGCAAGCATTGAGAAATAGTTCCACAAAACAGTAGTTACTGAATATAACTCGTGTTCTATGAATGTAGGCCCTCCTAACAGGCTTTCAGCACTGGGCTGATCAGACCTTCCTGTGAGACCAGATACAATGAAAGTGACTGAGTTGGATATTAGTGCCACAATTTAGACTGATCCACTCATTCTAAGCATACCAGGCAAAGATACATAGAATAAAGCAGAGATTTTCAAAGTGTGGTCCTAGTGACCTGTGAAGGTACTACATGTAGCCGTGCAAGAAATTAAAAAAAAAATTTAAACCAATATGATACCAAAGAAAAATTTACTTTTATATTCAGGGCAGGGTGACCCCCAGATTTTCTGATTTTAAAATGGCTCAAATAAAGGGATGTAAGTGAGTGTGAATCTGGCTTGTAGTATAAAAATGGGTTGAGTGGTGTATCAATACTAGTTAGTTTACCACAGTAAATGTGGCTGCTTTGGTACAAATCTTTGAATCCTACTGCTGTGCACCATCTCTCTCGCTGACACCTGCTGCAGAATTGAATTTATGTCATTATGGTGGCACATCAGTTTAAGTTATTATTGGCTCAAAAACATAAATATGGGCTCTACAGTGTATCTGGCACTATAGTGCCACATGTATTTAAACACAGCAGTAGGTGAAGAAGAATTAGTCCTAAATGCTTCATGTAACGTTTCAGTTTCCATAATATCTGCAGGGTTTCGATTTTGTGGCCGTCAATACATAACTGGATTAGACAAACACCACCAAAATAAATTTCAAAGAAAACTTGCTGTGATCTTTAGTCGGCGCTATGATTTCTTCTTTAAATAAGGAGTTCCTCTGCAGCTTGAGTAATATTGCACCTGCCAGAGGATATTTCTACATATGTTTGAATCATCAGAAAAATGTTAAAGCTTATTACACATTTACAGCTGTTAGTGTATTCGTATGACTAATGTTGATTGTGTTATTCTTGGAAAAAAAACAAATGTTACCTTTAGTTGTTGTGTTTTAGACATAAATATCATTATGGTATTATAATAATAAATCAGGGATTGTGATACAGGGGTATGTTATGTAAAAAGTAATAAAAACTAATCCCTTTTGTTAGTGTGTTTCTTTTTAGTTAAAAACAAAGTGTTGTGTTTAAATCATCCACTGCTTTCACCTCCCCCCAGCCCCCATCCTCCCCCATGGTGGAATGGTGGAAAGTATATTTACTCATTCAGTATACACAACAGTTAATTTGACTAGTTGTTATATACAAGTAGTTATATAAAATGAATGCAGAAAATGCTTTTTTTTTTTTTTTTAACGTCAGGGCATCTGTATAATAGTAAATGAATGTGGGTGTTCTCTATAAAAAAATACTTGCAAGAAAATTTGCACAGCGACAACTTCTTCACTGTAAAGAAAGTAGCACTGTAACTGAAAGATGAAGGGATAAAGCCTTTCAAAGGACGAAAGAGGCTCAGCCTGCACACAGTTGTCTTTAGCTGTCAGCCTTGTGTTGTGGCAACACTGTGGAGCAGCCATTGAAGTTGTGATGGCTGGTGGCGTTTGTGTCTGGTCCAAACAATATGGTCCAAAGTAACTAATATTTACTGTAAGAGACAAAGCAGTAACACGTCAGCAGAATTTTTCTTTCAGCTTGAAAAGCATTAAAGCTGCACTCAAGATGTCAAATAATGTGAGGACCACCGGTGAGATATTCTGGAGGTAACTCACAATCGCTGATGCAACATCCCTTCACAAGAAAAAAATGTTGAAGCCTGTGTTTGCAATGCAGTACACACATACAGTGATGTGAGCTGATTTGAAATGAAAGTTGAAAATATAATGATCCACACACTAAAAGACAAAAGCCCCTGTTAAAGGATTTTATTTGCTGTGACATCTTGTGTGATGTTTTCTGCCTAAAATCTGAGATGTTACAAGTATCCAGTTCCAGCTCCAGCAAGCAAAGAGGGACTTTATTTTCATTTTAATTAAAATTAAGGGTTTATTCACTTTTATTTTCTTAAAGAAAAGCAGTTTTTTGTCATGAGGTCTAGTTCCTGCCTTTTCTTCTTTTTCTTAACCTTTTTGCTTTTAGTTTTCCCAGGACTCACTTGAGAGATTATATCTTTCAGGTTGCAGTGCTCCACAGGATAAGCCGGAGGAAGTGACTGGGTAGAGGAAAGTCTGGGCTTCTCTGCTTAGGCTGCTGCCCTTGCAACCTGGCCCCAGATAAGCGCAAGAAGATGGATGTTTGTGGTATAAAAGGGGATTTATATAAAACAAATAAAACGTGTAACCTCTTTCAGAATTACATAACTTTGAGATTTGAGCGATATTAAATGTTCAATAACGGACTTTAATTGTTTGGTTTGTACAGCATATTGACAATATCCGCACAATACCACCTGTTACAAGTGCATCAAATTAAAAAACAAGGGACAATCTCGTATATCTCATTCTGAACAATTAAAATCTAAACGTAAAGATAAGATTTTTATGTATTTGTTTTGTGTAAAGTAGCCCAAGGTAGCCATCTAGTGGTAAAATCTAAAAGTGACTTTAAAATTTCCAAAATAAGAAGCAACAAAAAGGTAAACACTGGCAAACACCAATTTACATAAAAATAAATAAATAAATGCACAAATTTAGCATATCTAGTGCAGTTGCTGCTGGATTAAAGCAAATGTGTCTAGGTCTACAAATATTCAGCATATATGTTGGTGATTGGCTAACACACAAAACCATGAAAGTAATTTATCTCAATATTAGTCTGAAGTGATGTCACTTTAAGACATCCCGATATGCTCCAGTACCAGTTGGTGGGTCACCTCCACTGTACTGTTCTACGCAGTAAGCTGCAAAAACAGACCTGAGCACACAAAACCAAAATCTTTTTTTTCTCTCCAGGCACCAGCAAAGCTATGAAGACAGTGTTTTTGTTTCAGAGAGAGTGCTCCATAGGGTTTAACGTTGTTTTCAAGTTTTGTTGTTTTTTTGTTTTTTTTTACCCTTTTGTAAATCATTTCTCTCACTTTAGCTTGTTTCGGTTTTTACTTTGAATCATTTGGACCGGAAATCCACATCGTCTTTCGCGCTGTCGCTTTATTGTGAAGGATCGGACCGACCGGATACGGTGTTGTTGTTAGTCCAAAACGGAACATGAACTCGGCTAACAGATGTGAAAATTAGCGCTTTTAGTGTGTTTGTTTTGATTAGTAAGGTGGAGACCGGAGAGGAGGTAGCATTTTGTAACTGTCTGTGTGTCGTGTAATGATCAGAAATGAGCGTCACGTTGGATATAAGGCTGAAAAGAGCAAACAAAGTTTATCGAGAAGGGGTAAGTTGCCACAGCTAGCTAGCACCAGCAGCTTCTGCAACCTCGTCAGCTAACGTTAATAATACAGTATTTTTCTTTATTTATGAATAATGTAGCTATGTAACTGCTACTAAACCAATGTACTGTAACAACCCGAGCTAGTTATTTAGCTACCAGTCGCCGGCGTCACATGATCGGGCACCTGACTGTCGGTGTGACGGCGAAATGTGTCTGTTGTGAGGTTCGCCGCAGAAATCCTCACGGATTGATCAGATATATACACATAACATCGTAGTTTGTGATGGAAAATATAAGTGAAACCTCAAGCAGAGACTAATGCATCTACATTTTTAGAAGCCAAAAGTAACTGGACATTTGACTGCCAAGCAGTTCCAGCCATGATGGAGATAGAGTTATGGTAGGGGTATGATCATGTGACTGCTGATAGAAGCAGGAGGATGAACTGTGAAGTGTTTATGGTTGTGTTCTCCATCAGATTCGGCAAAAATGTTGCTAAACTGATCTTAGTTTGACCAATTATTTTTGAGCCTTTGATAATGTGGGACTGTGTATATTAAAAAAACTGATAGACTGCAGGTCATCCGTGTTGCTTGGTGTGCAGGAAACAGTGGCTGGTGTCATCCTGCTGGTTTGTAAGGAGGCACTGCAGCATCATGGCATCTCTCTGAGCATGGAGGGAGTCGTGAATCTGCAGCTGAGTTCCAAGAGTGTCGGTGTCTTTGAGGCTTTCTACAACTCTGTCAAGGTGAACGTCTAAGATATTGTTTTAAAATCACTTTGAGTGGAGATAAAGACTAGTAAAAGGGTCATTTCCTTTACCATTTGACAAAGAAGTTTCACCAGCATAAATATGAGACAGAAGTATTAAAAAAAACAAGAAAAAAGTAAATAAAATCATCATAAATTAATCATACAGAAGTTTTATTTACCTGAGCTGAGCTGAACTTTCAAACAAAACAAGACTATTATAAGCATCAGTCAGGCCTTTTGTTTTGAAATATTGTATTAAGTAAACATTGAATTAATTCAAAATATGATTAACAGACTCTTAATAAGCGACATAAACTGTTTAACCCATTGTTTTACTGTTTGAGTCCTTACTTTTCATCAAACAGTGTTTATCTGTCATTGATTTTGTGTTGTATTTTACCTACAGGATACAAGTTTCACTTTATACGTTTATAATCATTGAACTCCTGGTTTAAAATGTTTGACTGCTAGGTCAGACTAACTGCTAGTCAATTGTTCCTAATAATAATCACATTGAAACATGTTGCAGCCCATCCAGCTGATCAGCAGTAACATTGAAGTGGCCAAGGCTGGAAAAATCCCTGGAGGAAAGACTGAGATTCCCTTTGAGTTCCCTCTGCACACCAAAGGCAACAAAGTGCTGTACGAGACTTACCACGGAGTCTTTGTCAACATTCAAGTGAGTGTGAAGAACATGCTGTATGTCAGGGTTTTCTGTTGCTTTCAGGGCAGCAGTGCAGTTTGTTTGGTCCAGACAAAAGAAAGAAGAACATAGGTTTTTATAGCTCTGGACCTTCGAAACAGACATTTAACTCAGTGACTGGACAGTTGGAGGGAAAATATCATGCATCATCGTCAGCTTTACAAAGATTCACATGGGTAAAAAAAGTTTTGTCCCTTTAATGAACCTCACCAGATTCAGTTCAAAGAATGGACAGACTCCTACATATCTTTAAGACATCACGCTGCCATGCTTCTTTTAAATAAACCTTGTAAAGAGTATAATGTCGTGGCATCCTGGCTTTAAACCTTTCTGTTCACTCCTCAGTACACCCTCCGCTGTGACATGAAGCGCTCCCTGCTGGCCAAAGATTTGAGCAGGAGCTGCGAATTCATCGTGCACTGCCAGGTGAGTGAAACACACCTGGTTATTGTTATCTGATCTGCTGTGTGTGAATAAGCTTACAGCAAACCTTTTCCATTTTACCCTGTTTCCATCACTGATAGGTAATAAAACATATCAGGTCAAATATGGTAAATAAATTATTTAATAACACTTTTATGGATCATAATTACCTTTGAATATTTAATCATAAATATTTGATTGTCATTTCTAACTTTTTTAATCATAATAAACTTTCATTGGCTCACCTGCAGCGCTCTCTCAGTGCACCAGGGGGCAGTAGTCCATGCTTTGGGAATCACTGTATTAACGGGACTTTTTTTAGGACTATACTGAGTCATTTAAAAGCAGCTGGATGATGATATTTTGTTTCTATAAAATTGACATATTGGTAGCCACAAAAGAAACGACATTTATACCAACAATTAGTTTCTCTCATTTTTGTGCCACTCACTTGTTGTTATAGACTTATTTACATTAAAAAAAGCTAATTTAACCTTTTTAATGCTCACCAATGCTCTGTAGCTCCTGTAAAATCTGTGCTCAGGTTGTCATGCTTTTTTTTTGTTTTGTTTTGTTTGTTTTAAGGAAGAAAGTATCTGCATCTAAAAAAAAAGACTTCTCTGTTTCCTCACCTCCTGATTTTGTTGAAAAGTTATCTTTTCTTCAGCTTTGTTAAACTGTGTCACATCATTTTCTGTTTGACTTCCAGCCTCAGACATCTAAAGTCATCCCCACACCGGTGAACTTCACCATCACTCCGGACACTCTGCAGAGCCGCGAGGTCAGAAAACGTGTTAAATCTCTTCATTTTTATTTTTATTTTTTTGCTTGATTTCTTAAAGTTTAAAGCTCTTCTCAAAGGATGAACTTGCTTTGTGTTTTCAGAAAAATTCACTTCCCAAGTTTCTCATCCGAGGACATTTAGATGCCACCAACTGCGTGATCAGCCTGCCGCTTACTGGAGAGGTGGTGGTGGAAAACTCGGACGTCCCCATAAAGAGTATTGAACTGCAGCTGGTACGGGTGGAGACCTGCGGTAAGTGCACGCTGTGAGGCAATCAGTCTAACTTTCATTGGGCAAGGCCCAAGGTTTTATGAGCATCTGCTGTGTTCAGGCTGCGCTGAGGGTTACGCCAGAGACGCCACAGAGATCCAGAACATCCAGATAGCTGAAGGTGACGTCTGCCACAGCCTCGCCATCCCCATCTATATGATCTTCCCCAGACTGTTCACCTGCCCCACGCTGGAGACAACAAACTTCAAAGTCGGTCAGTAAAATCCATTCCTGTGATTCTCACACAAACAATTTACTCCAAGGCTCATTTTCGTTTTTTATTTACTAAACTTACTGGTTAACAAGCCTGTGGCTCTTATTTTGAAAGTTCAACAGACTAATTTTATTATAGTTTAGCATTTTTAACCACAAGTTCTTACTTTGAACATTTTAATCTTTTCAGATCTAGAGAGTGTTTGCTCATGTTATTTACAATAATGACATTAAAGCAATATAAAACACTCATCACAAAGAGACACACTATATTGCCAAAGTTATTCATTTGTCTGCCTTCACATGAATATGAACTTGAGTGATGTCCCATTCTTCATTTAGGGGGTTTAATATGATGATCATTAAGAGGTCCTTTCACTTGAACTAAAGGGGCCGAACTCCTGAAAAACAGCCCTGCGTAATAATCCCCCCTCCACCGAACTTTACACTTGGCACAGTGCAGTGATACCGTTTTCATGGCAACTGCCAAATTCAGTCTGATCCATCAGATTGCCAGATAGAGAAGTGCTATTCATTTCTCCAGAGAGCTGGTCTCCACCTCTTCACACCACCCCTCAGTCCAGCGGTGCAAATCCCTCCACTTTGTTATAATCCCACTAACAGTTGAACGTGGAATATTTAGAAGTGAGGAAGTTTCACCACTTGACTTGTACAGGT
The DNA here is from genome assembly GCF_051167445.1 of Perissodus microlepis. Classification (NCBI taxonomy): domain Eukaryota; kingdom Metazoa; phylum Chordata; class Actinopteri; order Cichliformes; family Cichlidae; genus Perissodus; species Perissodus microlepis. Next base: position 24,788,617 of record NC_140470.1, on the reverse strand, counting down.
GGCATCAGATCATACTACCACACTCACTGAGCTCCGGAGAGCGACCCATTCTTGCACAGATGTTTGTGGAAGTGGTCTGCATACCTAGGTTCTGGATTTTATACATCTGAATACAGTGATTTGATATAGTACACTTTGTTTAAAAATACAAAACTATGTTTTAATCTCGCTATGGGGTGTTTTATGTTCTTATTTTTGCTGTTTTATTGTATACACTGATAACCAGTTTCCACAGCGTTCTGATTTGGCATTTGTACAGTGCTTTAGACTACAAGTCACACTTTATTCATGTCCACACCCAATTTGGAATCACCAGTTAACCCAGGTAGTACTGAGGGATTCAAACTCCAGACTGAAAGGCTCTAGCTGGGTTTCAAACAGTAAACCACCTTTCTGTGTGGTGACAGTGCTACCCACTGTTCTACTGTGGCATCTGTGTTCAGGTAGTTGGCATATAAAATGCTTACATTAAAGAAAATTAGAACAGGAGGCTTCTTTTTCAGTGAACATGGGGGTGAATATTATACAGAGGCCTCTGTCATTAAGTGTTTCTGCCCCTCAAATGATGATCAGGTAGGTGAGACATTAGTGTTATTGTTGGCTGTTCTGCAGGACGCAGCTGTAAACAAATATCAGATCTAAAGGAAAAAGTCCTCACTGCTGCCAGGAGTTAGGACGTTATGTGCTACTGTGGAGAACTCAATGAAACCCCAACTTAAATTTGACATGCTCTTGATAAAACAAAAACTTCTCTGTGCAGTGCAATCATGAGTGTTTCTTTCCTTCAGAGTTTGAAGTCAACGTTGTCGTCGTGCTCCATGATGATCACCTGATCACAGAGAACTTTCCTCTGAAGCTGTGCAGACTCTGAACTTATCATTTCTGAGAGAAGCTCTCATCCTGCAACAAATTCGTCTGCCTGAACAGCTGAGCAGATTCTTCAACGTGCACCTGAAGCCGGAGAAATTATTCAAACCTTCAGAGACCTCCCTAATAATACATCACGTTAATGTGACCAAACTCTTTTCTTTTTAAAGTTTTATTTCAGTTTAATAAATTTCTCTTTTGAAACTATTTCATATTTCCTAGTTGTTTTTTTAAGGATGTGCAACATCACAGGGACTGTTCTTTCAGGACCTGGTGGTTTAGAAGTCCAGCTGACATCCAGTCAGCTGCAGCTCTGTGGGTCTAGTCCTGAAAACCTCAGCTGCAGCAGAAGTCATCTGAGAGTACAGCTTGATTAAATGAGTCAGTCAGAATGCAAGTGGGTTTTATAACTTTAATATTTTTTTTCCAGTACAGCTAGTGTTTCAGCTCTGATGTCAGAGCATCTCTGAGTCCAAACCAACACTTTCCTCTTATTTTATTTCCAGAAGACATAACCAGCATTTGGTTAGCACAGCTTAGCACGAAGATAAAAATAAAGAAATTTAAAAAAGAAAAATCCCAAACATTCACCCTGGTAGCTGCTCTGAACCTCACAGATGAAGACTTGTTTAATCAAGTCTGAAAGCGGCACATTGTGGATTTACCGGGACTTCCTCATTCACCAGCTGCAGGAGTCTCAGCAGCTGTCCACAAAATCTAAAATAACCCTTCTTGTTTTATGGCAAATTTAGCCACCATAAAATAATCCCAAGCAAAAAACACAGAACAGTTATTTCTTTCAATTACATGAAACCTTTCATTTAAAAAAAAAGAAAAAAGTCAAAAGCCTTTTTAGATTTTAATGCAATAAGAAAAGCAAAAAGATAAAAGCGTACACATGAGCAGTGAGAGGAAGCGAGGTTAAGACTTCATGGAGCTGGGCGTCTCCGGCCAGTCAGCATGGGGAAATCTTCTGGCAGCAGGGCGTGAGTCCTGCAGGTTGGACAGGTGCTCTGCTCCTTCAGCCACGATCTGATGCACTGAACACAGAAAACAGCGCTTTAAAGCCTGAAACTAGACCAGACGCCACATCTGGGTGCTTTTCACTAAAAATCCAGTGTGTGGTGTTAACGCTTTCTTCTATTTCCTAGGCCTTTTTATAAAAGCAAAACCAAGCTTAGCTCGTATTACACTGTGCAGCCACAATATTACAACCAATAGATGAAGTGAAAATCATGCAGTTCACATGATTTAGCAGCAGCCCTCTTTCTTTGTGGGTTAATATCCCAGCGCCTGTGCAGAACATGGTTACACCATCCTCTAGTTGCCTTCTTTTCCTTGACCTCAGTGGAAAATGATGTGGAGGAAAATTCCTCAGGGCTAGGAAAAGAAGCACAGTGCTTCTCCACTCAAGACACAAGACTCCTCAATACTTCAGAAGTTGTTGAGAATGTCCTGAAGATGGACTACAACAACTTTCATAGGCCACATGAGAGACAAAATATTAGTTAATAACCCAACGTCTGGATTTTAAATAAACAAGAATAAACAGACTATAAAGAAAAATGACATGTTGCTTATCCAGCTTGTAACCCTGCCTCTATTCAAGCTTAATTAATGATAACCCCAAAGTTGGCAGTACTGCAAAGGATGTAACTAATGCCGACTAACTCATGACAGACCTTAAAATTCACTTTAACAGGTTTTTATATGTAAATAAGCTTTTAACACAAGGAAATAACTTGATAAGATGATGCATTATGCTCATAGTTAACCTTTGGGTTTGACGTCCTGTAGCCAGCAGTGTGTCCTCTGCTAAAGGAGGCAATAAAGGAAGCACTGAGGTACCCTACCTTTTTCTAAACACTAAGGAAAATAGCTCCTGTTGTGGCTGCCACACAGATACTGTGCTACAAATCTCTCCAAGCAAAACTCAACTATTTATCTGCTGCCATATTTTGCACCTTGCTTGTTCCACACCTTAGACCCAACAGTTTACCGTGAGTCTCTGGTATCGCTGCTCACCTCATTATGGAAACTGTGTCTGCACTCCAGCACGCAGGTGTCATCCGGGCTCATTTCGTCATGACAGATGATGCAGGGATCCTCCATGTTCAGCTGCAATCGACACGCACAGTCAGGCCCTGCTAAACGGCGCTCACCCAACCCTATCAATGCTGCACATACCAGGCTGTATTAATTTGCAAATGAAACTAGTTCTCAATAAATGAACTCCTCTTGTTTGATGTTTGCTCAAAGGAATCAATTTTTTTTAAAGTAAATTCGAAGATTTACTGGTCACTAGAAATGAGTTACAACTCTGATCAAGGCTTACAACAGCACTGCAAGTCGACAGCAGGAAAACAACACTAACAGTGAAATGATGAAAATGTGCAGCTTTGAGTCAAACTTGAACACCAGTACTAAATGATGATTTTTGGACTCACAGCGTTGGAACTTCTGACTCTCTGTTGTCCGATTGGCTGCCACACCGGTGCTGGGTTTATCAACGGAGGGGTAGCACACTGAGCTGGACTCCCACGACCCAGAACGCTGGATCTGGTCGAGTTAAACCTCTCCTGAGAGGAAGAAATGAAGTCAAATAGTCAAGAAAATACTTTCTGCAAGCCTCTGCAAATCCTGGTATCAGTCACCTGAGATGGGACCTGTGTGATAAAGTAGACTGCAATATGCTTCTTACTGGTTAGTTTTTAAAAAGAGTGAACAGGCCACCCTCTTCTGGCTGAGAACCATGACCTCAGAGCTGGAGGTGGTAATTCTCATTCCTGATGCATCACACTCGATTATGTAACTATAATGACTGAAATTATTCTATTATTCAGCTCTCCTTCTCTTGTGTTGTGTTCCTTCATTTGCCAGAAGCTGTTATCCTTACTCACATTGGTCAGAACAGTCCAACAATTTTGAGATGCTAGTCTTTCTATCAGGGCATCATGATGGTCCAAATATACCATTGGTTTAGACAACAGATCAGTCCATAATTGGACAGATATGGTGTAGTCTGAACCCAGTATCTGCATCATCTCCCCATTTGAGCTTCGACCAGGAACCTCACTGCAAACCCTTAAAACCACTTTAAGAATGTGTCTACCTGATGGTCCAGGATCAGTTGGGTCACACCTCCGACTACATCCTGTAAAGTCATGCTGCTAAAACTTCCACCGCTGGATGAACGCAGCTCCTGAACAAACTTCATCAACTCCGACCTGAGCACACAAACACAGTTAATACATTTTATTAAGTGGGTTTGAACACTATGGTCTAAATGTGAGTCTGCAGCAGGAGGATGACACTTTTCTTTTTAAACAGCTGCTCCAGTGTTACCTTGTATAGTCAGGGAACATGGTGGACAACGTCTCCATGGCTTTGCCGAACACTGTGTTGGGCTGCTGTCCTGGCTCCGATGTCCTGATTGGATGTTTGTGCTGAGAGGGCGGGGCCGGTGCCTCAGCCGCAGAGGGAGCAGAGTGGTGGATGGGTGGAAGAGTGCCGCGTGAGGCCTGAGCTGAAGACTGAAGAGTAAACTCTTTGGCTGCTGCAGAAAGCTGCAACATCCACACAGAAGAGTAGGAAGAGTTAGAAATGTAATGTTACAAGTGAGCTAACAGAGAGATCCTGATCAGGACGTTCGGCCCTTTATCCAGTTCACCATCTGACTGTTAGCTGAATGTGTAATAAATATGAAGTAAATAAATGCTGTCCCATTCAGTGCAAAGGAAGCAAACTATTTTTGACTTCTATTTGATGCACAAAAGCTAAAGAGAATTTATAATAAATGAAGAATAAATCAACATAATACACATACAGCTGCAAAGCTGCTCATGTGATCAGCCCAAGTTATTGATATAAATAAAGCTCAGCTGAGTGTGTGATTTTTTTTTATTTTATTTTTTTTTTTTTAAATATACATCCTAGAGAGAAAGCTCTGAGTGCTGTGAGTAAACTAACTTTTTGTACTGGTTTTACTGGAGCAGCTGCAGGTTCAGGATGGCTGTTGACCGGATGCATCTCAGTGACTCGCCTGCCAGTGTTCACCTGATCCATCTGATCCTGGTACTGCCGCTGTGGACCACGTGGAGACAAAATGTCACAACATCCATGCAGAGCCTCTCATAAACATGCAGACGGTCAAATGATATCAGATTATGTATATTTTAAAGGCAGACTGACTGTGCGTGGTTTTATTTTCTCAGGCTGTTCTGGAGTGTCATAAGGTGTGGGATGTCATTATGGTACGGTGATCTCTCCACACAGGTAAAATATAAGCTGCTGCGTTAAATTCAGTCCACCCATAGAGGTGATGGGCAGGACTGAAGACCTCTCAAGCAATGACAGCTAAACATTTGATGGAGACATTTTTCTAAATGACTGTATGAGGCCTGAGTTTAGTATCACAGTTATATGCAAAATCTTTGTCGAGTCCTGCTGCTTATGAAGCTGCCCGATCTTACACCTGCGCCACAAACATACGTCTGATCTGAGAGGTTCTTGTACCTCAGCAGTGGAGATTCTCTTTTCCACTTCTTTGATCTGGTCTCTGCAGCTGTTTCTCGCTGCTTCCAGGTCTTGATTTGGGAATCTGCAAAGAAGTCAGATATCACACATAAGCCTGAAAACATCTGAGCTTTGTCCAGTCCATTCCAACATCAACACCGGCCACTGGGAATATTCACATTCCCAAAGCACCAAGACCTTAATAAGATTCAGCTCACTGAGGCAGAGCCAACCGCTCTCCACTGGCTCAGTAAAATGACGGTGTAGGAGTGCATACCAGGCCGGCATGCAGTCTGGTCTTATGGCACCAGACATAGCCCTACCTCACTCCAGTGCTTTAAAGAAAATCCATTTAGTTTGAACAGGAACAAATTCCCATCCTTTTTAACTCACATCACTGCTGCTAAAAGCTTCATAAAGAAATTTTAAAAAGTAATTTTCATCTGGTGCATGCAAAAAAATAAAAGAGTGCTGCCGACTTAATTTATTTTTGCAAACACTGGATCTTTAAACACAATATAGTATAGTCCCTTTTGTTACTTTACTTAATTACATGCATTGTTTGACTGAGCAGGGTTTACTCAGTGCCTTGTTACAGATTACTTTTGGCACTTCAACGTTTCGAAGCCAACTCAGGCTGTTGTGAGACATTAGTTCCGTTTCTTAAATGACTTGGCTGACGTGTACTCTTTCCTGCTCTTACCTGTGTAGTGCTTCATCCAGTTTGTTCAGCAAAGCCTTGGCGTCTGCCAGCTCTTTGTAGAGGCCGTGCAAGCTCTGATCCCGATTGCTCTCCATTAGCGACAGCTGGTGAAGTAACACAAGCGGAGGATGGGTCGTCATTATTTCAAGTCAGTTTTTGAGTCAACAACATGCCCCCAAAAAAACCTCTACCAGCAATAAATAATACATTAAAATAAACATTTCTTGTTGCTAAAAGAGAGCTGTGAGGGACTTGAAAAACATCAACATATGTAGTCAGAAATAAGATGTATCAAAGTGTAGGCAATACCAGAGCTGTGTGAGACCTCCTGGTGGCCGAGCTAATCAAGGCTTTACATCGTTTGATCTCATCCTCCAGACTCATCTTTTCAGCTGCTAACTGATTACTGGAGGGAAAAAAGGTGAGAGAGAGAATCTTAAAAAAAGAAGAAAGAAAAAGAAACTTTCACTTCAAGTTTCATTGTCCTGTCTTACCTCAGCTCTAAGAAATCATTCAGCTTGGCTTCATAGCTTGTTTTCTTCTCCTGGATGCTTTGGGCAAGTCTACAAATAAAAATAAAAAGACCACAAAATTGAGGAAATTTAGAGATTAATGTAAGAGCAGCCACGACACAGACACAGTGATTTAAGATAAGATTTAAAGTCTTACCTCCCTTGTTGCTCCAACAGCTCTTCTATCTCCTGCTTTAGGGACCTCAGTGCTTCCTGATTGGCTTTCTTCTCCTTCTGGTCCTTCTTCACCTCCTCCTCTAGCTTCTGCTGGAACAGCGTCAGCTCCTTATTGGTTACCTTGATGAGAGAGAAAATATTAATTAAAATACAGACACGTTAAGTTTCAGCTAATGACATTTATAAATGTCAAATGTATTGAAATTACTTGAATATTGGCTGTGATCTTCTGCACTTCCTCCTGTAGTAAAACGACGTCTTCTCTCTCGCCTACATTTACTTTGTCATTTGTCATTTTCTTGATCTGCTGCTCCAGCAACCTGTTGCTCTTCTCCTGCTTGTTGATGTCACCCTGGAAAAAATGTGAACAGTAAACGACAACTTACTGTAAATACTGAAGTAACACTAGTAAATCTTCATATTTTACATTAAATCCATGCAAGTACAGTGACTTACAGTCTCTCTCAGTGCGAGACTGGAACAGATGTTAAGCACTTATAATTTGTGCAGTAGATAAGACTAGTACTAATTAAATTTACTCACAGTATAATTATTTCTTTGTTTTCTGTAACAACTGTCTTGTTTTCTAGTGTACTTACCTTTAAATATTTGTATATTATTATTTATAAATATACCTCAAAATTACATTTAATTACAGGGGATTTACGCTCTTAGTCGCAGGCCATATTATAAAGTGTTACTGAATATTTTAAGCTTCAGTAAACAAAACTCCACTTACAAAATACTTGCTATGAATCACATTGCTGGAGGCTTTCCTTTTATGGGAAAAACTGTGACTGACCTGGGATTTCTCAAAGCCCTCATGAAGCTCCGTATTCACCGCTACACTCCTCATGGCCTCCTGGCATGTCTGAGGCCACAGCAAACACAGCATTTCAGACAGACACATAGCAGTGTGCATTTATGTACATATTCCACTTAGTTAATTAAAAGAAAGAAATGCGTTGGTGTTGACCTGCACTGCTGCATGGCTTGCATGGCTCAAAAAGATCTCATTGGTTGTCACCGATGTCCCCAAAGTTGCATTAGTTTCCCAAACTCCACGGTTAAACTCAGAGGGATCAAGATACAGATCCTCGTAGCCATTGGGTGAAAAGTTATTGTCTGGCTCCTGATCATCACCGTTACTCCAAGCAAAGTAGGACCCAATCACTGGCTGGTATAGGGGCTGAAAACCAGATGCATAAGGATTTGGGAGCACTGTATAGCCTTCAGTCTGTGCAGATGAATAGTCATGCATATAGCTTGTGAAACTAGTTTCATCGCCTGTATACAAAACAGGAGATTCAGAGTTATTGTCCGGATCAGCTATTTCGTCCAGATCGTCCAGGCTGGCTCCACGTTCAGCCTGCTGCAGGGACACTGCATGCTTTGCCAAGCCAATACACCTCCCGATCTTTATGAAGCGAAGGGAGTCCAGGAGAAACGGCTCGAAGCCCCCAGCTGCTTCGATCTTTCGCTTAGCCTCAGAAGGGAAATTTTCAAGTTCACCCACCAGCAGAGGGTCTTCAGCTACCAGGGGACCATGTTCGTCCAAGATCTGAGCAAAGTAGCTGCAGGGGGACAGACAGTCCAAATATTACTCGCACTTACATATGTTCACATAAGAAAGCGCAAGTGTAACCTCTTTAATGTGTTTGCACTTACTCATACAAACTCTCTTTTGTTGAGTCAGGGTTGTTGTCCAAAATATGTTTATAGCGACTTCTGTGTCTCCTGCTGTCATACTGATCCTCGAATTCCACCACTTGGTCTCGAAGGTGGCTCGGCACAGTGAACGAATCAAGCGTGTCAAGGAATGATCTGTAGACAGAAAGCTTGATTGTTACCAACAAGTTTCAGCTAAAACATAGTCTGCATGTCCATGAAGACAAAGGAACTTACAAAGAATCATCTTCAAAAAACTCTTGGTCCCACTCATCCCTTGGATTAACACTTCTCATCCCAGACAAAACAATAACACCCTGAGAGGAAAACAAGGAAGAAACATTTTAGTGTGACGCCGCATAAATTAATTCCTCTTACATGCAACAACTAATATTGCAACCTCTGACCTTTGGCTCTTTCTGTTTCTTTTTCCGGCCTCGACTCTTAGCTTTGATAGGAGAATTCTGAAGGAAGAACAAGTGTGATGAGCATAAAACTAAAACTCCAGTTTAGTGTTGTCTACTCCATGTTTTGTTATTGAGAAAAATCAGTTCACTTTAAAAAGGAATAGTTTGACATTTGAGGAAATTACTTGGGTGGACAAACCAAGTTGAAGGTTTCAGCCAAGACTTCCAATAAAGTGCTGTATTTACCTCTTTAAATGCAGCATTTACCTATGACCAGGTAAATACTTAATTGTACTACTACAAATTTGCTCCCAATTCAATTCAATTTATACAAAGCCAAATGATAACAACAGCCGCCTCAAGGCACTTTATATTGTAAGATAAAGGACCCTACAATAACAGAGAGAAAACCCCAAAAATGAGCAACCACTTGGCAATAGAGAAAAGGAAAAACTCCCTTTTAATAGGAAGAAACCTCTGGCAGAATCACGCTCAGGGAGGGGCAGTCATCTGCCATGTACAACTGGAGGTAAGGGAAGGGAGACGGGACAAAAGGAACGTTGTGGCAGCCATTACTCAACCGTGCCTCCAATTGAGTGTGTGTGATAGTTAGAAAGCACTCAAAGGTTTAGAAAAGAAAAAGTTTATATTAATGTGTGCATGAATGGGTAGTCCTTGTGTGCTCATTTTGAGAATCCAAAACTAATCCCTGCTCTAAATCATCTATGGTGATAGCACTAAGTAAAGACCTCCTTAATACCGGTCTCACACACACACTCACAGGCTATAAGCACGGGAGTCCCATCTGCTGTTTAAACCTTCAGTTTGGGAGGGGTAGCCAATCAGAATAAATCTGGTTCAAAGGGGAGGAGCTCAAATGTACTGTTTTAGGCAGAGGATAAACAGGTCTTTTGTCCCATTTACCCTCCCCTCAACTCCAACCGGTCATGGCAAATGTTTGCCCCTCCCAGAGCCTGGTACTGCCAAAGGTTTCTTCCTGCTAAAAAGGAGTTTTTCCTTCCTACTCTCACCAAGTGCTTGTTCAAAACACCCTAAAATATCGTTTTAGTACTTTCCCCACCACCAGTGTATTTCTGAAAACGTCAAACTAATCCTTTAAGTTTATAGACCTGCAGCCAGATATATTTTAGATTTCCAAAAACCTTACATTTTGACTTTCATCTGACTTTTTTAAGACCGAACAATGCCCATCTGAAAAACAAACAAAATAAAATCATGAAGTAAAATGAAGGTTCTCCCAATCAAAAGTTAGTCGAGCTCAAAATACTCACCCAACATATCAAAATATTCATCCAGAATAGTGTGGCAGGAGACATACTCATCCCTATGCTCGTCCATAGTCCAGATAAAGAGCCTCATGTCATGTGGCGGGGCCTGTTTAAGGTATTCAGTCACAGTTAAGCCAATGCTTGAAAATAACTCCGGGCTCGTGCCCAACTTCTCTATAATCATATCCTGCAAAGGTCCAAATTTTAGCAGAAGAGACAAGTCCAGTTGCTCCAAGCGTCCTGCGTAGCGTTCAATGAAGCTCTGGGCAGCATTCAGACCTGCAGAAGAAACAGTAATCCATTTAACAGTATGAATACCTAAAAAAGCCACTTGTAATGCAACAGAAACTCTTCTGACACGTATTTCAGAGTATCAGATTAAGTGGATAAACACCAACCTCCATCATTGAGCCGGTGCGCCCAATTGCTGAGTTTGGGATTTATGTTCACACAGCTACTGAGCTCCTGGATAAATGCACGAGCCCAAACCCGGTTCTTCCTCTCCAGCAGCAGCTCAGCAACTTGTCCTAAAGTCTCTAGCTGCTCCTGCTGCCAGTTCAGCATCCTTCCAGCTAGCTGGTTCCCCCTAGCAAAGTCCAGCTCCAACCAGGGTTTCAGACTGCTGAAGAGAACAGAAATATGGAGGCCATTCTCCCCCCTCAGAAGCTCCACGTTCTGGTTGATCTGCAGAAGAACTCGATCTCTGTACACTAACCAGACTGAAACAAGGGAAACAGACAAAAGGTGAATCAACAAGTGTTTGGGTTGAGGAAAGTCAAAATGTTAAATTCTAACTAAAGGAAACCTTTTTAACAAAATTTTAACAAAGCAACAGGAGGCACCTTTCTGCTGACTCGGAGCTGCCGAGTCTTGCTGCTGTTGCAGAATCTGCTTATCCTCCTTATCCTGAAAAGACACTTTATGCTGCTTCCTCCTTAGCTTGTGCTCCTCCTTTGATTTTAACTTCTTCAGACTGAAAAACAGCAAGAAGTAGTACAGATTTTCAGAAAGCAGCTGCACGTGAATGTGAATCATAAAACTAAGGTCATGGTTCGCTCCCCAGGTTCTCCGATCTGCTTGTTGAAGTATTCTAGGAGAGAGAATCAACTCTGAGTAGTCCCTGATGCATTCACTGGAATTTCATTGTGCGTGTGAACATCAGGCCAAGTGTTAAACACAAAATAATAAAAATACTGGCGACGGCTAGTGTTCACTGAGACTCAAACCTGTCCAAGATTTTTAGTAGACACACCTAACTTCTAACTCCTACACTGAGTCACACTTTGTAGCAGAGCCGTTTGAAATAGAAGAGCTCTGCAGATACTGTGACGCAAATTTTAAGAATGTCAGAAAAAAAAAAAAAAATCAGCACACCGGTCTCACACGAGACTGAACGAGCATCTTTGGGAGTCATTGCAATTTGGGTGTTTAAAAGCCCTTACTGGTCAGGGAAATCTTTGAGCTTGGCTTTAAGTGAACTGCCTGTACACACAGGACAGGCATGCAGATGAGTCAGCTGCTTGTAGGTGTGAGACGGACACACTGTCACTTTATAAATTCAAGAGGGAGTTACCGGGTCCCTGCTACAGCCAAAACAGCTGCTGACACTAAAGTATAAGCAAGAGTGCGAAATAACCAGAACATCTAGCTGGTAATTATTAGCTAGTAGCTACATAGTTGTTAATTTTTTCTTAAGTTCACAAACATCCAGAATGAACTCTGTAACTTCAGCCTCACCTTGTACATTTCTGATTCACCTTTAGCTTCTTCACAGCCTGCGGTTTGGGGACTGCAGCTTCAAACTGAAAAGACAAAAGAACTCAAGTCAACAACAACAACTCTGTGACTCATGACCAGAGTTTCTACGCCACCCCTCAAAGAGCTTTCGCCTCTCACCTTACACTTCACCACGCCCGTCGGACAAAAGATTGTTATACTACAGATCTGACCGATGCAGTCTGGAGTCAAACAAGCTTCTTGCAGCAAATCCTGCAACACAAAAACAAGTAGGTCTGTTCACAGCTGGAAATTGTAGCTTCATGATAACAAGAAAGCAACAGAATACACAGAAGGATGATGTAACAAGGTCTAAATTCACCTTTTCACTCTTTTCTGAGAAGGCTGACGCTTTCAGGGTCTTCCAACATGTGACGTGATATTCAACTGTGCAGTCCTCACAGCAGCATATCCGAATGAAGCCCTTCATAAAGTAGAAAAAACATTATGGTTTCTATCTTTCTTTCTTTTTTTTAAACTGTGAAAAATTGACTGGATGCTGTTTACTTTAAAATCTGGGTCAGTAAAGTAGATTTCAGCTTTCACTGGGCAAAGACATTTGTCAAGGCGACAAATGGCATCAGGAAGGGGAGGAAACTTGCACAACTCTATAGCATCTTCCAGAATTTCCTAAAACGAAAGAAAACATGAGCAATGCTTGATTCACATCACACATTTGTTAAAATATAAAGCACCTGAGACTCACCTTGAAACAGTCTGGCTGTGTTTCTTTGACAATCTCTTTTGTTAAAGGCCAGGTGAGTTTACCAGGTGTTATTTGATTCTTGACCATCTGCAGGGAATCTAAAAACTGCTCCAGAGCTACTGCAAACCTGCCAGAAGCAGAAGAATCCACACATTGTACAGTTTGAAAATGCAAAAGTCAGAATCAGTGACAAAACTGCTGTTAACTGATGTTAGTTGTGTACCTGTTCTCCCTGAGATACAGCTTGCCAAAGGCGTAGTAAACTAGACACTGAAACGTCCTCTCGTCGTATGATTTGATCTTCTCCAGCAGTTTTTCTGCTCCTGTCAGTTCCTACATATGAACGACAACCACATATGAAGTGAATGCAACAAAGTCCACCTTGTTCCACTTTGCTACTGAAAATATTTCCTGCCTTAACTGCTTTATCTATCAATCAGAACTTCTTTTTGCAACAAGAATTTACGGTGACTTAGCTGTAGTCCCTGGTGCAGAATGGTGCTTCTGCCAAAAAATAAAATTTGACCACTTTGCTTAAAACTTACCTCCGGCCGGCCGATCTGTATCAGGGCTGACGCATGGCCAAACAGTAACAACAGCTCATCTATTGTTGAAAGTCCAAGTTCCTGAGAAGAAGAAGAAGAAAGGACATTAATCATTCTGCTGAAACTGTAAATCATCTAAAAGGATTAACATTAAAACCTTTACTTAGTGCTTCAAAAGTAATTGTTTGTACAGCTTAGGGGAGCAGAAACTTAGTTTCTTCCTCACAAGAAGAGTTGAATAATCTCACAGGTTCCTATTCGGTTTTTCTTCTTCTTAAATAGTTTATAATGAAAAGTGAGAGGAAGCATGGTAGAAGAGGAAGGAAGTGACTCGCCAGAATAGGCTCCCTGCTCTAAATCAGCAATTAACCACAGTGAACAACTCACTGGGGCAAGATCTAAGAACCTCGACCTAATTTCAAATAGAAACTTTTCATTTTTAATCCCAATTTTAAATAAAAAAATAAAATAAGATAAGAAACATTTATTATCCTCAATTTACATCTTAGGCCAGATCTTTTAATTTTTCTGCCTTTTACAAAGACAAAAATATTTTTCTGCAGTTTTCTGCAAGATTTTATTTACTGCCATTCTTTTTATCTTTTTTTCTTTTTTTAAATCTTGCACTTTGACGGACTTTGGTCTGTATGTGCGTATGAAGAGTGCTATGTAAATAAAGACAAATAATCCAGTTAAGTTTCGTTTCAGTGTTATGTCATCATCTCTAGAAAGGATCAGTGTAGTGTGAGAAATGTGGAAAAAAACAAAAATTTGTACACAACACTGCAAATCTGCAGACAAACTAAAACTATTGACACATTTTTTTGTATTTGGAGTTCATTGGGATTCATACTTTAGCCTTTAGCATACTTTAGTTTAGCCACAGTAAGAACTAATATTACCTTGGTTGTTACAGTTTCCAGTAAGGTCAGCGCCCTGCTGAAGGCCTGCTCTGCGTTGCGGGTACGGAGGTCAGCCATTGCAGTGTGAGCATCTTCCACCAGAGATCTGAACTCTTTCAATCTGTCGGCTTTACCGTCAACCACTACCTGACTCTGAACAGAGGACGGCCACTTTATGTAACAGTACTGCTGATGACTTTGAAGCAGTGCTAAATGTGAGAAACTTACCTGTTTTCCAGGATGACTAGTTTTGTTCTTTGATTTCTTCTTTGCTGTGGCGTTGGAATCTCCCTTTTCACTCTTTGAAAGCGGCTCGCTTCAGAACACAAAAGTTTTAAATTATGCTTAAACATTTCCCCTGCTGAAGTTGTTTTTCTGTGCTTGACAGTACTGTCCAATGGAGCCAAAGGTTGTGTTAGAAAAGTGAGACAGTTTTTATGGGTTATTAATAGCAGTGTTTTCACCAACCTTTTAGATGGTTTAAGGTCTTTACTGTTGCTGTTCTTCTGTGGAGTCCTTTCAGTTTTTCCTTGGGAGAGAATATCAGACTTTAAAGTGGACCTTTTCTGCTTTTTCCAAATTTCCTATCTTACATGCACAAACTCTTACAAAGTTCATATTAAACATACACAAAATTCTAACTAAGGCCATCAGTGTATATACAGGTAATCTCTGTGAGTCCCAGAGCTCAGTGCCTCAGACTGCTTTAAACTGACAGGGACAGAAAGGGAGTCAACAAGTTTGTTTCAGCCAGAATATGGACCGAGTGGCTGCAGCAAGGCCCAGTTTATGTTAAATAAGGAATATATTCAATTGTTACTCAAGTAAAGCCTAATCTGATTTCTGATCCTCCTAAGAGGAAGCAAAGTTTCACCTTGATTTACTCACGTGAATGCAGTTATGTTTGAGCAGCTGAGTAACAGCAACAAGAAGAGATATAACTATATTCCAGATATCAAAACATTTATAAAAGTGACCAAACGGTCCTGTAACTTTCTTCACTTTTCTCCAAGTTTTTTTTTAAAGCCAAGTTGAGCCAGCTGCCCTCGAACACCATCAAAAAGGCCTCAATTTCTGATTGTGAGTGCTGTCAGGAGTTAATCAACAGTCTATGTCAGAATCACAGAATCACAGGTTTCACTGATTTGAACAACAAATATCTGAATTCACAGCAACTCAAATTTGATTCTATTCATGTCATCAACTGCAAATAAGCCTAAATTTGTATCACTTCATGGTCATCATACATATTCATGTCATGTGGCAATTTAGCAATAAACTTCAAAATAAGCCTCAAAGGGTTAGTTTTCCATACTGGAAAGTGCAACTATATGATGAAAGATAAAAACCAAACGGATGAAAACACACTCACTTGTCTGCTTGTCCATGTTTACTACCTGTTAACACACAAATAAAATATCAACTCTAAAATTAAGCAACAAAACATGAGTCATACTTTTAAAATGTGACAAAACTAAAGCTGCAAATTTTCATCATCTGAATGTTCTTTTAAAACCACCACAATTAAAATTTAAATAGATACCAAAGAACATCTATAGCTGAAGATCATGAGACCATAGTAATCAATACATATACATTTACAAATATGCATAAAAGAAATTAATAATCAATCGTAGAATTAGAAAAAAGAAAGAAACAGAACACTGAAATAAGAAACTGAAACAAAAACCGAAATCAAAGTCAACTTAAATGTAAAGGCTTAAAACAAAAACTTAATTGAAAGAAAAAAAACAAATGAACATTACAAATACTGTTACTCATTTTCTTTCTTGCCACTTTCACTTTTCTTTCACATATAAGCTCTTCTGTATTAAAAATATCAATATTTTGACATTTCCCCTTTTATCTTAGACAAACAGACCTAAAACTAAAGTTTATGATTACAAAATACAAAAAAGAACCTGAATTAAGGCTTTGATCAGCATTTTTGATTGAGAACTGGATTATCAGAATTACTATTAATCGTTTATCAATTAAACCACTCTATTAAAGATTTAATTCACTTAATATTTCGACAAAAATACTTAAAAATCTTATCCTTACCTAACAAACTAATTTATTATTCTGCTTTACTGACAACCTCAAATTATGCGTTACAAACCTTTGGGGACGTGCTGGCAGCTGGATGACTCTTATGAGAGGGTTTCACGAGGCCGAGTCTTAAACTGTGAAGAAAAAATAAAACTGCATGAAATAAGAATTTTACTAGCGGTTATTACCAAATGCACAAAGCACATACATACCTTTGACCTTGCTCTAGTGGTCCAACTGAAATCAGAGAACAGAAATATCAGTTTGAATTTGGAGGGATATGACAGATTATTTTTTACTAAAACCAATAACAGGATCTTAATTGGAAGGTAAAAAGTGGAAGCATTCAACAACAAAACAAAAAAAGAAATAACCCTTTACCATTAGCCACTGTAAGAAGACAGGGTTTTTAAGTTTACCTGAGACATATCCTCGAGGTGGGCCTGGATGAGCCATTGGATGTGTCGTTGTGTATTTGCAGAACTGTGTTTCCAGATCTTTGACTCCCTCGTGGTCATCTTTACAGAGCATCTGGGCCAACTTATTTGCTTTGATTGCCATTTCATAGTGTCCCAAGGAGAACAAGGCCTCACAGTAACGGTAGTGACCCTGTACAAAAACAAGAAAGATGATTTCTTCATCACAGCAGCTGTTTGCTCACACAGTTCACATAATAATGCTCAGTGTTGCTGTTCAGATATGGTACTGTACACTAAAGCCAAACACAAAGTTACAAGCATGGTGGGTGGCAGTATAATGCTCTAGGGCTGTTTTGCTGGTACATTGCACAAAGTGGATGGAATAATGAAGACGGATGACTACTTCCAAATTCTTCCACTTCACCTCAAATTAGCAGCTAGATGTTTGAAACTTGGACACAGCTGAGTGTTCCAGCAGGACAATGTTTTGGAATGGATAAAGCAGGCTAACATTAAGCTTCTGGGAATGGCCTTCCCAAAGCCTCAACCTCATCTCCATTGAAAATGTTTGGACTATTCTTAAAAGCCGGTACTGTGCCAGGAAACCAATCAATCTACATGAACTCTACCGAGAGAGGTGGTCAAATACCCAGCCAGAATTATGCTATGCACTTGTTGATGACTACTAAAAGGCATCTGGTCACGGTGCAACTTGCAAAAACAAAACTAATCCAAAGAAAAGTAATCAAAATCTGTTGTGACACAGACTTCAGTCTACTCTAATAACAAGCTCAGCAGAAATGAAAGCAACAGTGGAGCAGAAATTTATTTTACTGAATATGAACTCAGAACATTACAAACAAAGATTATAAAAAAGACAAATACCTTTGCCCACACAGGTTTAATCAGAGTGGCACGTTTTCCATCGCCGACCGCTTTTCTGAAAAGTAAAAATAAAAAGTTTGGATCGAAAGATCCACGAGCTTGTGACTTGCTCTGCTTCACAAAAACAATCTGCAGTAAAACACGCCTCAGAATGGGTGTGGCGTAGTTTTACAACAATCACAGGTGCAAAGTGAAAGCATTTATGACAAGTTGTTTTCAGTAAGTTTCGGGCACAACTTCAACTTATCCAGGTACACAGAGAAGAGGATCAAATGTGGAGAGGTTAAAGCTCCAGCAACGCTGGTTTTACATACAACAACTTCTAAAAACAAAACAAAAAAATCTGATGAATGTGTTTCTGCGTGTGGTTGTTATGCGTAAGTGCTTCCAATACTTTTTGCAGTATCAGATAAGGGTAATAATGTCCTCATGTGTATTTGAACTAGATGGATGGCAAAGCTTTTAGTACATGTCTGGTTTTTTATTCGCTGAGAATAAATTGAAAGTCCACTTATTCTTTGGTTTAGGTCACTTCTGTCTTGGTTGAAGACAAAAGTGACTTCCTACACAAAGAAAGTTGGTATTAAAACATTTGTCAGCCTAACAGCTTTTTAAAAAGGCCAGTTTCAGTTAAATATTGACTTTAGATCAAGATTAATTAAATCAATAGGTTAACAGCACTGTGTTGACATATTTGGTGTTAAATTCACTATTTTATTCCATAGACAGACACTAGGGGTTGGTGATAGAGCCTCACAATCATGAGATAATATTTAAAAAAAAAAAAAAATTGTAATTATATTTATGACAACATAGAGAGAAAAAAACCCTGAACAACATTTTGATCCATTACTGCACACAGAAAAAAGCAATTTTTATTAATGAAGACGCATTGAAAGGCATTTCCATCCTTTTTCAATGAGCTAACGTCTCTGATGACACACCCTAATTCAAATTGCGTACAAGAAACAATGGTAGTGACTTTGAGCACAACTCAAATATAAACACCGAAGTAACCTAGGTCATGTTTCCATGGGACATTTTAATTTAAAGGGTTTACTACCTTAACAACAACAATTAAATTAACTTTACCTTGTAACTCCTCTGAAGCCTTCACAGTAGGGTCACATAAGAGAATTGAAACTGATGAATATTGTCTACCTAGGTGGTTGCATAAACCATTTCCTGTCATGTGGAACGATGACACCAGCCAATGCTCAACCCAGTCATTTGTTTACTTTGGTCTTACATCATCAGCTGCTAGCATCTCCTCCTCACCTGCCATCACAGCCTGGTTCTGCCTCAAGTGGTGAAACACTCGAGGCATTGCTAAATCATTCCATCCTAAAATTACAGTTTGATATCACTTAAAACTATATCGCTGTTATGGGAGATGACAGAGCCCTGATCTAAACCAGACATTTATGTGTTTATATCTATGATAGCCACTAATATGGTTCAGAGAATTTAAAAGAATAGGGTGCCAGGTAGGCTAGAAAGTACACAAAGACACAAAGATCAACAGGAAAAATACAGTGCTTAACAAACCTATTAGGCCACTCACCATAAAAATAAGAGCACAAAATATATTAGAAATGAACCAAACTCATATTTTTATACCCAAATTTGAGCCGGAGTGCTGGATATCTCTGAGAAGTCAGAAATTAATCAAGCAAAACATTCAACCACTAAAATTATTTTTCTGTTCAGGGATGTAAGTGAACAATTAAGAAAAAGGGGGGAAAAAAAGATGTGTTTTAATATCCTCTCAGCTGTTTTGTAAAACAGAAAATTAAAAAAAACGATTAACAAAAATTATGTTTTAGCATTAATAATAAGATTTTGACTAATGAGACTGCGCACACTTGTTGATTAACTACTACAGAAATATAAAAATTCCCAATGCTATTAATTTAGGGCAGCTGTGAGTTAAAATTTACAACCTTACATTGGGTGGTGGTATAATCAATTTATTAAGCATTGCTTTTTCTGCTTTTTATCAAACAGAACGGTGGCAAGTGCTCCAGAATGAGTGGTACTTACAGATATTTCTTACACCTGATAAAGGATAGGGCTCGGTTTCCATAAAGTTTGTGATTGTCAGGGCTGGGAAGAGAAATAAATTCATTTCAACTACAAAAGGCACAACTTTACTTTTTAGTGGACAGATATGTAGAACGTGTTTTTTGACATATTTCCATGGATTAAATACACTCAGTGACAAGCAACATATTTAGGCTGTATTAAGAAATGTACAGCCATAGTCACACGGGCTTAATGGCCGGCCAACACCCTGGCAACCAGTGGTTGCCGGGGAGGGGTGCATTCCCAAACTGGTTGGACAGTAGCTACTGGAGGTCACAAGGTAAAAATTAGTGTCAACAGCCAGCAACCAGTAACCATTCACCAACCAGTCAAGGTGAATATACATTTTTCCCTAGAAGCCGGTGGTTACTGAACTGTCTCTTGGCATATGTGACCGACACCTTATCCATCTCACTATGATGGTGCTGCAGTGTATCACAGTTGTCATAAGGTAAAGGCATGGCACTAAAATCTAATGTCAGAGAAGTATTACTTACTAATATTCGATGGCTTTAGAATAATACTTCACCGCTTCTTCATAGTGCTGTTTCTCAAAGTGCTCGTTTCCTTTCTTCTTCATCTCTTCACTTTTCTGGGGGAGGAATATATTTATTTCCACTGGCAGTAGAGAAATGCATTCAAACACAGGAAGGAATTTTTTTTTTTTTTTTTTTAACAGCATTAAATCTATTGAGGAAGCACTTTAAAGTTATTGAGCGTCTGAGGTTGTTTTCAAGCATGTTACAGCAAGTAGACTGCCTGCTGGCTCTACTATGAAGCAGGATTTGTGGCTGAGCACGGTCACGTGAGGGCATGCATGCAGCACATTGGTGTCCTGTATGAAATAAGTTCGACATAACCAGGCTTCATTTCTGTTAGCTGACTGTTAGCTTGACATAAGTTTAAATCCCAGTCAGAGGTAATGGATATCCATTTCTATATTAACCAAGTTTCAGTTTCAGATTACCTTTAATTCAGTGTCATCTTATTTTTAAGCTTTTTGATTTTTGTCCCCAATCTAAATTATTTGATGTTTTACTTGCTATGCCACAATATGATCAACATTCATTGTGTTTAAATTTATAAACTTGGAATAATTATGTGCCTTTATGTCCATGTTCGAACATGGATACTTATCTTTAATGTGTAGCTTTTATTCAAACTGTGAAGCACTCGGATACTTTTCAAAACACCATAAAGATGGAGTTAGAAACCTTGTTAAACTATTACTACTACCACTAAATTTTTAAACAGTAACTCACTGATGACTGTAAAAATTTAACAACGTCAGAAATCTGCTCAGTAGCAGCAACTAAACAGGCCCGAAAGAAGTGGGGCAGGGAGAGAGGGTAGAAGTGACCTGGGAATTTATAGTCTGACCATCAATAGGTTTTAATCTGGGTTTCAAGTCATTTTGCGCATTGTGGTCTTTGGTTCTCCTTTTGTTGGTTTGCAAAAAAATATCCTTGATATTCCAAACCTGTCACCTCTCCTGGTAAACACTGTCAAAGTATCAGAAGCCCCTTTATCATTACTACCTAATCAGCTCAACTCTACTCGTTCTTGGTCATTATAGCAACGCAACCGAAAATCCCATGACGTCATCTGTATGAGATACAAGTAGCAATGGAGGATGTCGAATCGATGGTATAAATACTGCTCACTTTCTGGCTTTTTGTCACACTCTGGGTCCAAGGTGTTGGTTTTTGTGCAGCCATGTCTCTCATGGCCGGGTTTCAAAAGCTCTCATGACTCATTTAGTGACGTTATTGATTGCCCAGACAGTGGCTTGCAGACTGTTGACATCACATTTCCAGATTGAGCCATCTTCCTTGGAACTTCGGCGCAAGAAGGTACTTAAAAAAGTATTTGGTACCAAGTACTACCACTTAATGGAAAACCCTAAAAAGTGAGTCCAGTTGAGCTGAGCAGGCACCAGTGGGAAAAAAAAAAAAAAAAAAAGGACTATGAGAAACAGTGTGGTGGCTCTTACCTCAACATGAAAGTCCAACGGTGGAGCCATCAGCTCCTTCATCCTCCTATCTTGGCTGCTTCCCAGATCCTGAATAAGCCTGGCATCTGAACAAAAGACAAGTCTCAGCTTTTAGAACACCACCACCGAAGTCAAAGAAAATTATCAACAAACCAGTTCACTGTTTAGAAAAGGGAAAAAAAAAAAAACTATGAATATCACAGACTCAACACACAAAGATACCCACAGGAATTACTAGAGCTGAGCACTCAAAAGCAGATACTGTGTCTTACACTCTGTGAAGATGAAGTGGAGAGCTGTGAAGCAGGTGTGCCCAGAGTTGAGCTCAGTCATTTGCTTTTGTATATCAGGTTCTCCTGTTCGCAGCAACCAGCGAAACGCATCATCCAAGACCTCCGCACTGCGCTGGTTTCAAACAAAGTCAACACACCATCACACATAAGCACTGTTTGTACAGCTGCATTACATTTGTACCCATTTTGGACAAAATAACAAAAATAACAGAAAACACACTGCACATGCACACAGGTAATCAGGTGAGACCCTGCTACCAAAAATAAATTTTTGGTGAATAACTGACTTTTGACATTCACGTGTCAGAAATCAAATGAAAAACTGGTCACTTTTTAGAGCTCTTTCATTTATATATTTTTAAAATCACCTGACAAACTTCCAAAATCAATAATTACAATAATTTTTTCCAAACTTACCAAGTTAAGCCTGTTGCTAAGTAGAACAATATGTTTTGAATCATTCCTTTTTACCTGGGAGAGAGAACAAACAAGCACCTGTTAGAAAGAAAATGAGACTTACAGACTTATCTTATCTCTGTGTCTGACTGACATATTTAACTTACAAATCCTCTCTCCAAGGCCCTGAAGATCGTTTCTACTATTTCTATTCTTCTTATGTGCTTTAGATTTATATCGTTGTTTTCACTGAAAAGAGACCATTACACATTCTATTAACAGTTTAAACACTGATGATGAAGAGGTATTAACTGCAGGTAATTATAACTGTGCTTACTTTGCGCTGATTAGACCTATTTCAATAGCCCAGCGAACAGTACCGCACTCATCACGCTGCAGCAGAATGGGAAGCCAGAAGGAACAAATTTTCATCCTCTGCACTGCTTCTCTTTTTTTGTCAACAGGGATATCATACCATCGATTAAAAATGTCCTCTGGAAAAAAAACACATGGAGAAAACGATGCAAGGTGTTGAGTGACGGCAAACAGAAGATGGCACATTATAGGATGATTATTCTATCTGTTCGTTTTAAAAGAGGAAAATAAAACATTAAAAAATGTTTTTAGTGATTATTACTGTTTTTGAACAACTAAACTCAACAAAAACAATTACTTGACTGTTAAATCCAGTCACAACTAATGCATATATAAGAG